>NC_082731.1:27683784-28883784 GCF_030144855.1 Hypanus sabinus
TCTTCCCCAGCATTGAGGACATCTTCAAAAGGCAATGCCTCAAAAAACCACATCCATCATTAAAGACCCACATCATACAGGACATGTTCTCTTCTTATTACTGCCTTCAGAGAGGAGGTTCAGGAGCCTAGAGACACACACTCAACATTTCAGGAACAGCCTCTTCCCCTCTGCCATCAGATTTCTGACCAGAGAATGAATCAATTATGGACACTACCTCCTATTTTTGCTCTTGATTTGCATGAGTTATATAAACATGAATCTTATTGTAATTTATGATTTTTATGTGTTGCACTGTACTGCTGCCACAACACAACAAATTTCACTACATATGTCAGTGATATTAAACCTGCTTCTGATACTGATGGGAGTGAAGGCAGAAACTAGTTGAGTCAGACGATCTGGTATACCTAACTGTAGGTGACCGGTCCGGGCCCAACTGCTACCACTGGGAAACAACAGTTCCTGAGAAAGTGTTTGGGATTGGGTGATGAACAGAAAAGAGAAGGGAAAATAGAGAGGAACCTACAGAGAGAGTGAAGGAGGAAGAGGATAAAAGACATGAAGTGGGAAAAAATGTAATGCAGAGGAAGTAATGAGTGGGGTGACAGAAAGGGGTAAGAGGAAATGAGAGACAAAGATTTAAGGTGAGGGGTATAACATTCAAAGGAGATTTGTGGGTTGTATTTTTTTTTACACAGAGAGTGACAGGTGCCTGGAATGCACTGGCAGGAGTGGTGGTGAATCAGCATGATAGTACAGTTGAGATACATTTCAAAAAGCACATGACCATTCAGGATTTGGAGGGATATGGATTCTGTGCAGATAGTTCGCTTTAGATTAATTTGGTGTTCTGGTTGTCACAGTCATCATGGGCTGAAGGGCCTGTTCCTGTGCTGTACTGTTCTGTGTTGGAGTTTTACTTGAAGCTCAGTAACTATTTGTTATTAATAGTTGACAGATGTCTGAAACTCTGCGATAACATTAACACTCAGTCCTTACACTTCCTCTCCAGTTTCACAGGCAGGTTTAATTTGAGCAGGGGGCCCTCCCAGTGGAGCTGTGTTACTAACAAGAATAAACACACTGCTTTACATATGGAAATACAATTCTAATGTTGTGCTTTGCACCAACCAACGTTTACCACACAGAATGAATTGAAATCAAAGGGCAAAAGACACACAGACAGCAAGACCCTCTCCTCATCACAGGGCATTTGCAATAGGTCAGAAATGGGCCAACTGTAATGATGGATTGACCGTTACTAATAGACTTATTGATTATGTTATGGGAATGAGCATTTCAAATGTATGTACACCTGCATTTTATGTTCTGAAGCCGTTGGGAGACAACCACCAACAACTGAAAGTGTGTTTGCTGAAGTCCATCTTGATGACTCTAGTTCAGGTGATCAGATAATTGTGAATTGGCAGTAATAATGTGGAAAATATGGAGAAACTAAAAGATGCCACGGACTGCCTAGTCAATGTTCCATCGATGGGCAGAATCCTGGTATGACATACTGGAGCTGATGTTTATTGATGAGAACGAAGGCCTCCTGGTGTACCAAGTTTAGACTGAAACAACAACACAGACCACGGTCAGTGTGGTGGGAGCTGGGGATTATCATTGACTTGGAAACTCTCTGGCCCTGAAGACCAACGATAATAAACTTGCATATTCAGAGAGAATCAATCATCTTCAATTGGAATTTTGTCAGCTGATGTGGCCTGCAAGTATAGATATCTACTAAACCTTTCTTTCTGTCAGCTGGACAACAAAATGTGTAGGTTTACTTATGCAAGATACTTGTGCCAGTAGCTTGCTATTTGATTTTTGTGATCACCTTGAATAAAATAACGTCACCAGAATTGGATTTGTCTCTTTAAACTCTGAATCAATTCTGATTGATATTTCTCACAATACCTGCAAATAACTGTCCCGAGGAAGGTAGTGGGATGGTACTACCTTATTATTTGAGGAATTTTGCCCTTTCAGGTGTTGTATTGGATGAATTAATTGTTATTTGGCTTGTAGCTTAACTTCCTTATGTTTGTTTGTTTTTAAATAATTATATACATGGAATTGTTCAGTGGGTTGCCATTGCCTGTGTATCTCCTGGAAACTCCCAGTTTCAGTGGCAGGTATCACATTGCTTGAATAGAATCTATTTCATTGGTTATTTTAAGCAATGTAATTAGAATGGAATGTCTTCTACTAGTAATCAACAGTCATAAGCAATGGGTTTTAATGCCACTTCTTGACTGCTGAAGAACTCTGGGTTGCAAAAACATCAGGACCCGACACAAGTTTAAGTCTTGATCAACGAATCCATCAGACTGGCTGGGAACGCAGTATTTGGGGTGAGATGGTAAAGTGATACAGTATGCAAAGGGTTAACATGGTCAGTTGCACCGAGCAGGCTGTTTTCTCTGATGATGGTCAACAGATGTGCTGTTCAATGCTGAGCAATATTTCTTCTCCAAGATAGCCAGCTAGTATTTCAGGGTCCTTGTCCTTGTGCAATTATGTGCAGAGATAAGACCAGCCTATTCTGTGTGTGAGCCATTATGCTTATTCTGCAACTTTTCTTTCCGGAATGCCATGTACTAGATAAGTTTGGCTCCAGCCTGTCTTGTGTGGGGGTATCTGAACAAATATACCCATATTGTAAGGGGAATAGTGAGTTAATTGGTGGACCAGGCAGGAATAGTCACAGACTGATCCTGTTTAGGTGACTAACTGAGTAAGCCCCAGGTGCATTGAATAAAGAATTTGTACTTACATGGATTCTGAGTGACTTTCTCCAGATTTGACTTCCACAGTAATGTAGTGGTTAGCAGAATGTCTTCCAGTACAGGTGATCAGGGGTTCAATTCCTGTTGCTGCCTTTAAGGAATCTGTAATTTCTCCCCAAGGATGTGTGGGTTTCCACTGGGTACTCCAGTTTCTCCACACATTCCAAAGACATACCAATTGGTACTTTAATTGGTCATTGTAAACTGTCTAGTGATGAGACGAGGATTAAATCGGGATTCCTGGGCAGTGTGGCTCGAAGGGCCAGAAGGGCCTTTTCCATGCTGTGTGTCAATAAATAAATGAATTAAATAATTTACATGGACTTTACTGATTTTTCCCATGAGTTCATTCTAAAATTATTCTTGAGTTTCCTCTCACCCTCCTCCATATGGGAGTCCAGTCCTACTGTCAATTACTCTGTCTGAGGAGCTTCCTCAACAAAGTCCACAGATTCATTCTGATGAATTTAAACCTGCAGTCTGTGTCTTTCTCTTCCTCTTTAATTTAAATCCATCTTATGGATGTCATTTCCATTCCCTTCACTCTTCCATCACTCTGTGTCAGACGTCTCAGTGAGTCAGTAAATTGTGGGGCAAACCATTTCAGCACATCATCCCGTTGGACTGAGGCATTGCTTCCAGATTCCTCCTCTGACCAGACACTTCCTCACCTGCCATCCCCTCTCCTTCTATGTCCTGACATCTGATTTACGCTCCTGTGAAACACCTTCTGCTGATTTCCCATATTAAAGCCACACTGTAAATGCCAGTGGTTGCTGTTGGGTAACATTGTCCAATTATTTTGCATTGCAGACCAACCATGTCCACAAATGAACCACAAAAGTTCTTGATGATGAACGGGGGCTGAGTCCCAACGAAGTCACATTTTCTATTAGAATGTGCAAGAGTGTAGAAAATAAAATCAGAAAAGAGTGAGATAGGCAGTGTCTGGGAAAAAACATTAATCACTGGTGATTCAGGTCTGCAATTCCCTTCAGATTGCAGTGAGGTCACACTCAACTCTTTTGATAGTTACTCCCAGGAACACTTACAATAGCTTCCGTACTCGGTCTGTACTGTTTCCTGCACAGGTAGAGAGATACAGCACAGAAACAGGCCCATCATCCCACTCAGTCTGTACTAACCACTGAGCCTGTACCAACCATTAACCACACTGAGTCTGAACAAGCCATTAACCACTGTACCTGCACTAACTATTATCCATCTGGCATATAATTTCCTTGTTTCTGCCTCTGTGCCTTCTTAAAAAGTGAAGTGACATTTGTAATTTTCAGTCCTCTGGAACCATTTCAGAATCCAGTGATTGTTCAAAGATTAATATGAATGCCTCCACTGTCCCTTCAGCTACCTCTTTCAGATCCCTGAGGTGTTGTCCATCTGGTCCCTTCAGACTTTTCAGCATCCCAAGCACCTTCTCCTTAGTAATAGAAATGACACTCACTTCTGCCACCTGACGCTCTTGCATTTCTGGCATTCTGCTGGTGTGTTCCACTGCTGGTGTGACACAAAATACTTTCTAAGTTTGCCTGTTATTTCTTTGTCACACATTGCTACCTCTCCTGCGTAATTTACACGGGTCTGATATCTGCTCTAGTCTCTCACTTACTTGATATATATCTGAAAAAACTCTTGGCATCCTCTTTTATGTTATTGTCCAGCTTAGCTTCATATTTCATCTCATTTGTCTTTATATCTCTTTATAGCTGCCTTCAAATTTGTTCAAGTTTATTACCATTCATCCGGGTGTGAATGCCCATCAATACAGACAAACAAAGTAGCATTTCTCTGGGCCCAAAGTGTAAAACACAGTACCAACAGTCATAACAGCTCAAGCTACATATAGCACAAACTATATAGGAAGCCTTTTGTTGGTTTTTGCTATATTATATACCCCCTCTTTTCCTTTGTGCTGTCTTTGACTTCATTTGATAGTTATGGTTGTCTCATCCTCCCCTCAGAGTAGTTCTTCATCTCTGGGATGCAACTTTCCTGTGCCTTCCACATTTCTCCCAGAAACTCCAGCCATTGCAGTTCTGCCATCAAACCTGTTACTGACCCCTTCCAATCAACTGTGTCCAGGTCTTTTCTAATGTGTCTGTAATTCCTTTTACTGCAGTGTAATACTGATACATCTGATTTTAGCTTCTCCTTTTCAAACTGCAGGGTGAATCTCATTAGATTATGATCACTTACTCCTAAGTGCTCCTTTACCTTAAGCTCCCAAATCAAATCTAGTTCATTAACTTACACCCAATCCAGAATTACAAGCTGCTCTAAAAACAATCTCATAGGCATTCTACAGATTTCTTCTCTTGGGATCAAGCACCAACCTCATTTTCCCAATCTATCGACATATTGAAACCCCATGAGTATTGTAACATTCCTCTTTTACATGCCTTTCTATCTCCCATGTAATTTGTCACCCTCATCATGGCTACTGCTCAGAGCCCAGTATATAACTCCCATCAGGATCTTTTTACCCTTGCAGTTTCTTAACTCTGCCTACAATGATATTACGTCTTCTGATATAATGTCACCTCAATCTAAGGATTTGATATCACTTTTACCAACAGAGCCACCACATCCCCTCTGCCTACCTGTCTATCCTTTTGATACTATGTGCATCTTTAATGCTACACTTCCAGCTATGATCTTCTTTCAGCCATGAATCAGTGATGCTCACAACGTCGTACCTGACAATCTCTAACTGTGCTAAAAGACCTTATTCCATATACTGTGTGCATTCCAATATAACACCTTCAGTCCTGTATTCATCACTCTTTTTGATTTTGGCCCCTGTTACACTTTAACTCACCTACATGAGTTCAAGTGCCCTATCACTCTGCCTCCCATCCCCTGCCAAATTAATTTTAACCCCCACTCCCTGAACAGCTCTAGCAAACCTGCCTGCAAGGATATTGGTCCTTTGGGGTCAGGTGTAACCTGTCCTTTTGTACAGGTCATACAGTCCCCAGAAGAGATCACTATGGTCCAGAAATCTGAATCACTGCCCCTGCACCAACTCTTCTGCCACACAATCAACTGCCAAGTCATCTTATTCTTACCCTCACTGGTACATGGCACAAGAAGCAATCTAGAGATTACTACCCTCGAGATCCAGTTCTGCAGCTTTCCATCTAACTCTATAATAGAGAATAGAATATTCTCTATTCATGACCTCCTCCCTTTTTCTACCTATGTCATTGGTACCAATATATACGATGTCTTCCAGCAGTTCACCCTTCCCCTGTCGACCTGATCCAAGCATCCCTGACACTGGGACCTGTGAAGCAACACACTATCTGGGTGTCTCTTTCACATCCATAGAATCTGCTGACCACTCCACTGAGTATGGAATCCCCTATCACTGCTGCACTCCTCTTCCACACCCCCACCTTCCCCTCTGAGCCATTGGGACAGACTCAGTGCCAGAGAGCAGGTCATTGTGGTTGCCCCTGGTAGGTTATCACCTTCAACTACATCCAAAGGAAATTACTTGTTATTTAGATGAATGGACGCAGAGGTAGACTGAACTGGCTGCCTATTCCCTTCCCTTCTACTGATGGTCACCTAACTATCTGTCTCCTGCAACTTAGGGATGACTACGTTCATGTGGTTCTTATCTCTCACTTCCTTATTTTCCCATTTGAACCAAAGGTTATCAAGTTGCAGCTCCAGTTCCTGAGCACAATTTCTCTAAGGAGCTGCAGCTCAGTGCACTTTGTACCGATGTAGTTCTCAGGGAGACAGGAGGTCTCCCAAAGTTTCCACATCTTACAGAAGGAACACATCACTAACTCTGGACCCATTGTCAGAGCACTGGCTGTGTATTAACAGAAAAAAATAAACTTACTATCAACTTACTCAGAACTGTATTTGCCCAAGCCAGTTTTTGAGGAAGCCTGTTTAGTCAATGTCTGACCACTCTAGCGCTGTTAACTCACACAATGGCAGCTCCACTTTCACCTTGCTTCTTTTTATTCATCCCTGCCGAGTGCCTAATAGATTGTTATGATTGCAATCCCAAAAATTCTGAACATTTTTAAATCTTGCACTGTATCAACATCATATGACCTTTCATGCTGATTTCAGCCCACCATAAAGTTCCAAAAGCATCTGATCTCTTTTTAAACCTTGTGCTGTATCACCAATGAATGTCCTCTCACACTGACTGCAGCCTGCTGAAAAATAAGCAGTAAAGTCAAGACCGAAGGTTATCAAAATTGCAGTGGGATCATGTTCAGCTGAATAAATGGACTGAAAAGTGGCAAATTGAGTTCTATTCAGAAAAGTTCAATGTGTAATGCTTTGGAAAGTTAAACCAAGGTAGGACTTCCACAGGGAACGATAGGGCCCTGGAGGGTGTTGTGGAACAAACAGGCCTTGGAGTTCAAATAGAAAGCTAACAATAGGACCTTCAGTGCAGTAATTTTTGGATTGCTGCCTGTGCTACGTGCCTGTGAGGTAAAAATAAGATGAATTGGCAGATGAAAGTATGGCTGAGAATCACATACAGAGGGCAGGATTTTGGATATCTGAATAAAAGAAGTTTATAGTTGGGAGCTTAACATCTAAGGATTATTGTACCAAAAGGATAGGCAGATAGGCAGAGGGGGTGGTATGGAAGATGTAGAATCATTGAGGGTAGAGTTAAAGAACTGCAAGGGTAAAAAGACTCTGAAGGGAGTCATATACAGGCCTCCAAACAGCAGCCAAGATGTGGGCTACAAATTACAATGGGAGATTAAAAACACAAGTCGAAAGAGTGAATTATATCAGTAATGGAGGATTTCAGTATGCAGGTAGTTTGGGAAAATCAGATTTGTTGCTGGTTTTGGATTCCAAGAGAGAGAATTTGTGGAATGCCAGATCAGCTGTTCTGGATTGGCTGCTGTGTAATGAACTTGATTGGATTGGGGAGCTCAAGGGAAAAGAACCTTTAGGAGCCAGTTATCAAATTATGATAGAATTCACCACACAATTTGAAAGGGAGAAACTAAAGTCAGATTTATCAGAACATAGAACAGTACAGCACAGGAACAGACCCTTCAGCCCACAAAGTTGTACCGAACTAAAAAGTAAATAAAAAATCCACTAAAACTAATCCCTCCTACCTACACAATGTCCATATCCATCTATTTTCCTCATATTCATGTACCTATCCAGAAGTCTCGTAAAAGTCTCTAATGTATTTGCCTTTACCACCATACCAGGCAGCGCATTCCAGGCATCTTCCACTCTCTGAGTAAAAAACTTACCCCTCATATCCCCTTTGAACCTACCTCCTCTCACCATCAATGCATGCCCTCTGGTATTAGACATTTCTACCCTGGGAAAAAGATACCCTGTCGACTCTATCTATGCCTCTCATAATCTTATAAACCACTATGAGAACTCCCCTCAGCCTTCACTCCTCCAAAGAAAACCACCCATGTTTGTTTGGTCTCTCATGGCAGCACATTCCCTCGAAATCACACAGCAACCTGTTAAACCTCTTTTGACACTTTCCAAAGCCTTAACATCCTTCCTGTAGTGGGGTGACCAATACTGTATCCAATCCTCCAGATCTGGCCTAACCAGAAAATTGCAACATAATCCCTTGACTTTTGAACACAATGTCTCAACTAATAAAAGCAAGCATTGCATAAGCCTTCTTAACCACCCTATCCACATGTGTTGCCACTTTCAAGGAGCTATGAACTTGGACCCCAAGATTTCTGTGTTCGGCAACACTCTTAAGGGTCTTGTCCTTAACAGTGTACTGTCTCCTTGCATTTGCCCTACCAAGGTGCATCACCTCACATTTACCTGGGTTACACTCCATCTGCCATTTCTCAGCCCATATCTGCAACTGATCTATATTGCGATTCTTTGCCACTCTTTTACATTATCCACAACTCCACCCATTTTGGTATTATCCACAAACTTACTAACTCACCCACCTGCATTTTCATCCAGGTCATTTATATACATTACAAACAGCAGAAGAACCAGCACAGAGCCCTGCGGAACACCACTAGTTACAAACCTCCATCTCAAGTAAGTCTCCTTGATCAGTATCCTCAGTTTTGTCTGTGCAAGCTAGTTGTGAATCGAAACACCCAATTCACTGTGGACCCCATGCATCCTAAACTTCTGGATTAGAGTTCCAGTAGAGACTTTGTCAAATGTCTTACTAAAATCCAAGTACAGAACCTTCATTGGCCTATCATCATTGATCTGTCTTGTCACTTTGTCAAAAAGCTCAATCAAGTTGGTAAGGCACGACCTGCCCTGCATAAAGCAATACTAGCTCTCCTTAATTAGGCCATGGATTTCCAAATGCTAAGATATCCTATCCCTAAGAATTTTCTCCAGCAACTTCCCTACAACTGATGTGAGACTACCTGTATCATAGTTACTAGGATTTTCCCTTGTTCCCTTCTTAAATAGAAGTACAACATTAGCTAATTGCCAGTCATCTGGGACCTTGCTTGTGCCTTGAGTTGAGACAAAGATACTGGTTAAGGGCCCAGCAATCTTGTCCCTTGCTTCCCTCAATAACCTGGGATAAATCCCATCAGGCCCTGGGGACTTATCCACCTTAATATTCATTCAGAGATCCAACACTTCCTTCTCCTCAACCTCTAAACACCCTAATGCATCTGTGCACTCAGCTCTGATCTCCTGCTCCTCCATGTCATTTTCCTTGGAAAATGAAGCAAAGTACCTCACCTTCTCCACATCCAAGCAAACGTTCCCCTCTTTATCCTTGAGTAGCCCTACCCTCTCCCTAGTTATCTTCTTGTTCTTGATTTATGTGTAGAATACCTTGGGATTCAGCTTAACCCTACTTCCCAAGGGGTTTTCATGGCCCCTCCTGGCTTTCCTAATTCATTACTTTGTTTCTTTTCTGATTTCCTTGTACTCCTCATGTGTTTTGTTTGATTCTAACTTTCAAAGATTTACATGCTTTTCCCTTTTCTTCTTGATGGAATCCATCACCTCTCTGGACATCCAAAGTTCTGTTATCTATCCATCCCCATCTTTCCTTCTAACAGGAACATTCCTTTCCTATACTCTGTGCAATTGATCTTTAAACCCCTTTCACATGCCTGATGTGAATTTGCCAGAAAAAGGGTTTCCCAATAACTCTTCTTAGTTCATGCCTAATGCCCCCATAACTTCCCCTAACCTAATTTAAGAATCTCCTGCAATGACCATACTTGTCCTTTTCTCTTGCTACCCTGAGTTATGTGTTATGGTCACTGTTCACTAACTGCTCATCCACTGAGAGGTTGATCACTTGGCCAGGCTCATTATCCAACACCAGGACCAGTACAGCTCCTCCTCTTGCCTGACCATCTTGTGACTGCACCTTTCCTATTCTTGAGTTCCACCCAAATGGACACAGTGTCTGAACCCTCCATTATGTTTCCCTGCAGTGCAGCACTGATAGTGTCCCTTAGTGGCATACATTCCCCCCATCCCACTTTTACCTCCCTCCCTATCTTTTCTAAAACTTTGAAAACCTGGTACGTTAATCATCCATTCCTACCCATCTCTCAGCCAAGTCTCTGTAACGGCCACAACATCATCATTCCATGTACCAATCCATGCTCTAAGTTCAATTCCTTTACCTGTAGTACTCCTAGCATGAAAACACAGACACTTCAGATTAGCTGTCCCATCATACCAGGGTTATTTTGACTTTGCCTCTCAATACTTTCTCTGACATCTACCTTCCCGTCCAATTCTTCAGTTACTGAACTTGGTGCTCGTTTTCCAGATGATGGAAACCCACTTTCAACCAACCCAAATAGAATTAGCAAACCTCCTAGCCAGGATATTCATTGCCCTCCAGTTCAAGTGGAACCCTTTTCTCTTATCCAGGTCAGGCCTTCTCCAGAAAAGGTCACAATCATCCAAGAACATTAACACTGCCCCACATACCATCTCCGCCGCCACTCATGAATCTGTGCTATCATCCATTCCCATCTGCACTAGTCTGTACATTGGGAGTAATCTGGGGATTAATATCTTGGAGGTCCTTCTCTTCAGCCTCTTTCCTAACTCAAATTACTAACTTTTGCCAATGTCTTTGGTGCCAATATGCATCACAACTTCTGGCTATTCACCCTCCCCCTTGAGTATATCCTGCAGCCTATCTGATACATCCTGGACCCTAGCATCCAGAAGGGAACATACCATCCTGGTGTCGCTTTTGTGGCCATAGAAACTTTTCTCTGTCCCCTTAACTAACAAGTTCCCTAGTACTTCCCAACTGCCTGAATTTACCCTTCCCTGCTGAGCCTCAGTGCTGGCCACAATGTTACTATCCTGGCTGCTGCTGCTATGCCCTGATGGGTCATCCCCCATAGAGTATCCAAAGAGGTATACTTGTTGCTGAGGGGAATGGCCACAGGGGAACCTTGGAATTACTGCTTAATCCCCTTACCTCTCCTGGTGGTCACCCATCTACAATGTGAAGTCTGTACACAGGATGTGACCCCCTCATCAATAGTCTCATATAAAATGTCCTCTGACTCCTGGATGATCCTGAGTACATCCAACTCCAGCTCCAGTGGAATTACAGTCATGATAGAGGAGACTGCCAACATTGAATGGAAGGGGACTCTAACAGAGATGATGGCATAGAAGCAATGGCAGGTATTCCGGAGAAAGGATGACATTCCCATGGCTGACAAGGGAAGTCAAAGCCAATATGAAAGCAAAAGAAAGGGCATATGATAGAACAACAACTAGAGGGAAGTTAGAGGATTGGGATGCTTTTCAAAAACAAGAGAAGGCAACTAAAAAAGCTGTAAGGAGTGAAAAAGATGAAATATGAAGGTAAGCTGGTCAATAATATCAAAGACTTTTCAGGTAAAAGTGTAAAAGTGAGACAGAGTAGATATCAGATTGCTGGAAAATAACACTGGAGAGGTAGCAATGGGGATCAAGGAAACAGTGGATGAACTAAATAAATATTTTGCATCAGTCTTCACAGTGCAACATGCTGGCAGTATTCCAGGGGTTTGCAAGGGACAGGGCATAAGGGAGAAGGTGCTTGGGAAGCTGAAATGTCTGAAGGTAAATAAGTCACCTGGACCATCTGGACTACACCCTAGATTTCTGAAAGAGGCAGCTGAAGAGTGTGGAGATATTAGCAACAATTTTTTTAAGAATCACGCGATACTGGCATGGTTCTAGAGGACTGCAAAGTTGCAAATGTCACTCCTCTCTTCAAGAAGGGAGAGAAGCAGAAGAAATGATATTATAGGTCAGTTAACCTGGTCTGAGTGGCTGGGAAGATGTTGGAGTCGATTGTTGAGAATGAGGTTTCAGGATCCTTGCAAGCACATGATAAAGTGACCAAGTCAGCATGGTTTCCTTAAGGGGAAGTCTTGCCTGACAAACCCATTGGAATTCTTTGAGGAAATAACAAGCAGGATAGACAAAGGAGATCTGGTGGATATTATGTGCTTGAATTTTTAAAAAAGCATTTGACAAGGTGCCACACATGAGAATGCTTAACAAGTTAAGAGCCCATAGTATTACAGGAAAGTTACTAGCATAGATAGAGCATCGGCTGACTGGCAAGAGGCAAAGAGTTGGAATAAAGGGAACCTTTTCTGATTGGCTGACAGTGACTAATGGTGTTCTCTAGGGGTCAGTATTGGGACTGCTTCTTTTTACATTGTGTCAATGATTTTGATGACAGAATTGATGAGTTTTTTGTCAAGTTTGTGGACAATATGAAGAAAGGTGGAGGGGCAGCTATTGTTGAGGAAGCAGGTAGGCTGCAGAAGGATTTAGATTAGTGATTGGACAAAGATAAGGCAGATGGAATATACTGTTGGGAGATGTATAGGCATGCAGCTTTGTAGATGGAATAAAAGCGTAGACTATTTTCTAAATGGGGAAAAAACTCACAAATCCAAAGGGGTTTCAAAGGGACTTGGGAGTTCTTGTGCAGAATTCCCTGGAGCTTAAATTGTAGGTCAGTGATGAGGAAAGCAAATGCAATGTTACCATTTATTTTAGTGGACAAGAATAGAAAAACAAGGATGTAACTCCTGGGCTTTATAAGGCATTAGTGTAGCCTCACTTGGAGGATTGAGAGCAGTTTTGGGCCCATTATCTAAGTAAGGATGTGTTGACCTTGGGCAAAGGAGTTTCATGAAAATGATTCTGGGATTGAAAGGTGAATTGTATTTGATCACTCTGGGCCTGTACTTGCTGGAATTTAGAAGAATGGGGGGGGGGATCTCATTGAAACCTATCAAATGTTGAAAAGCCTAGATAAGAATGCATGGGCAGAGGATGGTCCCCATGTAGGGGAAGTCGAGGACCAAAGAGCACAACTTCAGAATAGAGAACTTTCCATTTAAATCAGAGAAGAGGAACAATTTCTTTAGCCTAATGGTGGTGAATCTTTCTTTTTCACATGCAATTCTGGAGGCCAGGTCACTGAGTGTATTTAAAATGAAGGTTGATATATTTTTGATAAGTCAGGGCGTGAAAGATTATGGGGAGAAGGTAAGAGAATGGTGTTGAGAGGGAAATAGATTGACCATGATCAAATGGCGGATCAGACCCAATCGGCTGAATGGCCTAATTCTGCTCCAATATCTTATGGTCTATATGGTCACTGAAAGTGGAGTCAAATGTAGACAGGGTGGTGAAGAAAACTGTTGGCATTGTGTGTAAAAATTGGGAGCACATGGTGGGATTGTACAATGTGCTGGTGAGATTGCATATGGGGTGTAGTGTTCAGTTTTTATTCATCCTGCTGGTGAAAATATGTTATCAATCTGGAAAGAGTGCAGAGAAGATTCACAAGGAGGTTACCATCACTGAGTTAAAGAGAGAGGTTGTCAAGACTAGTACTTTCATTGGAGTGAATATACAAATTGCAGAACATATAATTTATTCACAGTCACTGTGGGGAGTCAAAATAAGAGTGAGATGGGATGTTCTTCTGATACTCTACTTGTTTATTACATCTCTAGCAATCTCCAGCTTAGATCTGGTGAAAAACTGGCTTGCAGGAGATTGAGTTGAGATTTTGTAGAGATGCATAAAATCAAGAGGGTAATGGATAGAAATGGTTTCCACAAAATGCTGTCAATGTAATATGCTTGGATGGGCATCTTGGTCAGCATGGACGAGTTGCTCCTCAACTCTCTGACTCTCCAATGCATGTGCAATTTACCATGGGCAATTAACCTACCAACAATCCTGCACTTAGGTTGTGAAAGAAAGACATATTTCAATCTGGGTTCAACAGACAGAAGGAAATTACCTAAATAAAGAAAACCTGCTCATGTTGAAATCAGAAGGAAAAGCTCTTGGAGGCACTGCACAGACAATATACATTGTACATCAGTGGTGGAGGGAAAGAAAGGGAGTGTCGGTGAGTAGACCATATATAGCAAATGTGTATGTCACCATCATCAAAACAACTGTAAAATAGCAAAAACAGAGCCCAATGAACAAGTGCTCAATTCAAGCTCTATTGAAGACACCGTATAAATGCAAATTACAGCAAGGCAATGATGTATTGACAAAAAAAGCCAGCGAAGGAAAGCAGGAATTGTACAAAGTGTCCCATCAGTGAGCTACTGATGAATGAAAACCCTCTCCTTTCCCTGTCTGGCACTTACAATGTGACAAATTCATCCGAAGAGCTCCTGTAGTTTCAGGATCTTCTGGCACAATGGAATCCCCCTGTGCACTGTTTCACCCACTCCGTCCAGCATTGCCTGACTGTTACACTGACACTCGGAGACTTACATCAGCCAATTAAACAAAAGGATCAATATCTGGAGGTAAACACGAGGAAATCTGCAGATGCCAGAAATTCAAGCAATGCACACAAAATGCTGGTGAAACACAGCAGGCCAGACAGCATCTTTAGGGAGAAGCACTGTTGACGTTTCAGGCCGAGATCCTTTGTCAGGACTAACTGAAAGGAAAGATAGTAAGAGATTTGAAAGTAGGAGGGGGAGGGGAAAATGTGAAATGGTAGGAGACCAGAAGGGGAGGGCTGAAGCCAAGAGCTGGAAAGGTGATTGGCAAAAAGGGATACAGAGCTGAGGAAGGGATAGGATCATAGGACAGGAGGCCTAGGGAGAAAGAAAGGGGGAGGGGTGCACCAGAGGGAGACAGAGAACAGGCAGAGTGATGGGCAGAAGGAGAAAAAAAAACTAAATATATCAGGGATGGGGTAAGAAGGGGAGAAGGGGCATTAAAAGAAGTTAGAGAAGTCAATGTTCATGCCATCAGGTTGACGGCTACCCAGCCAGTATATAAGGTGTTGTTCCTCCAAGCAGAGTGTGTCTTCTTCTTGACAGTAGAGGAGGCCACGGATAGACATATCAGAATGGGAATGGGACGTGGAATTAAAATGTGTGGCCACTGGGAGATCCTGCTTTCTCTGGTGGACAGAGCGTAGGTGTTCAGCGAAATGATCTCCCAGTCTGCGTCGGATCACACCAATATATAAAAGGCCACACCGGGAGTACCGGATATGTGTTTAATGGAACAACTTTTCAGAGCCGGGAGAAACAGAAACATGGAATGTTTATGGGAGAAGACACCGGTGCTGACAGCATAAATGGTTGAAATTATGGCTGCGGTAGAAGGTGCAGGAGATGCAGGCATAGGCACTGGATTAGAGTTGAGCAGAACAGTTGTAGTAAAAAGAGAAATTTTACTTTTGCAGCATCTTACTCAGTATCAGGGCACCAACAGGACTTCACAGTCAAACAGTTTTCTTTCTGAAGTCTCTTGCAGGATCAGAGCAAGAAGGAATGACACTTTTCCCTCCCTTAATGCTAGAATGGACCTGATATAAAGATTATAACAATTCATTGGTTTCACATCATCATTTTCCAAAATTTATGGCATTTCAATTCCAGGTTACTTTAATGTACCAAAACAAATTGTCCTCAAGTATGGGGGGTTTTGAAGCTGTTTCTCTAGATCACTTACCCACACTCTCTATTACTGTTGCCAAGTCAAAACTACAGAACATCAAAAAATTTTATTTACAGCAAATTCAAACTAACTGGAAAAACATCCAACAGTGAACTGTTATTAGCAGTCTAACAAACACAGAGACACTGTGTTCAAAGCCACTCACTGGTGAGGGGTTAGCATATACACATTGAAGGATCAGTCCAGGTACACTGTGGAAGTCTGCAGTACCCTAGCAAGTTGCACAAAATCACCTGATGGGGAGTGTCCTGAGAAGGAAGTACAAGAACTCCAAAGCTGTCACAGAATGGAGGCGCATAACCTGTTTGCAATCCTACCTAATCAATAAGCAACACACAGCAAACACTGGAGGAACTGAGCAGGTCAGGTCCATTGATGCTGCCAGGTACTCATTACTCTTGGTGTAAAGTTAACTCTCAGATCTCTTTTTAATCTCTGCCCTCTTATCTTCTATTAGTATCCTTCCGTGTTGGACTTCCAACCTTGAGGAAAATCCTATGACCATCCAGCATGCCATACCCCTCACGATTTTACAAACTTCTGTGGTCACCCCACATTCCCCTCTGCTCCAGATAATAAAGAACCAGTATGGTTTACCTCACCCTATAGCTCAGGCCCTCTAGTCCAGGCAGCATTCTTGTACATCTGTTTTGTACTATTTCCAGCTTGACAATGCCTTTCCTATATCAGAGTGACCAAAACCGTTCACAATACTCCAATTGTGACCTCACCAACAAATAACATAACTTCCACATAATCTCCACACTCCTGGACAGCATGCTAAACGCCTTCTTCACCACCGTCATCTCCTCACAATCTCCATCAGCACAGTTGCAGCAAAAGGCTGTGTGCTTAGCCCTCTGCTCTAATCGCTTTATTTTAAGCACAACTTCAATGCCATACTTAAGTTTGCTGATGACTCCACTGTCGTAGATTGAATCAAGAGTGGTGATAAATCAGCATTTAGGGGACAGACTGAAAATCTAGCTGAGAGGTGCAACAAAAACAACTCATCACTCCATGTCAACAAGATCAAGGAGAGGATTTGACTTCTGGAGGAGGAAATCAGAAGTCCAAGAGTCCTCATTAGGGGATCATCGGTGGAGAGGTTCAGCAACTTCAAGTTCCTCAGTGTCAGTGTCATTATGAAGAAAGCATGACAGCATCTCTACTTTCTGACCAGTTTGCAAAGATTTGCCATTTCATTGAAAATGTTGACAAATTTTTATAGTTGTGTGGTATAGTGATTGGTTGCATTATGGCCTGGAATGGAAACACCAATCCCCTTGAATGGAAAAACACCGTACATTATGGATAAAGACCTCCCTACCCTTGAGCACATATACAAGGACTGCTGTCGCAGGAAAGCAGCCTCCATCACTGATGACCCACACCATCCAGCCAATGCTCTCTTCTCAGAAAAGACATGCAGGAATCTCCAGATCCACACCACCAGATTTCGGAATAGTTATTAACACTCAACCATCAGACTTTAATCAGAGGGGATATCTTCACTTAACTTCGCTTGCCCCATCACTGAACTGTTCCCCAAACTTTGGACTGACTTTCCAAGACTCTTATGTCCTCAACATATTTATTGCTTATTTATTACTATATGTTTTTTTTTCCTTTCCGTATTTGCACATTTGGTGTCTTTTGCAAATTGGTTGTTCTTCTGTCCTGTTGGATGTAGACTTTCATGGATTCTGCTTTGATTCTTGTAATTACAGTGATTACCTGCAATAAAATGAATCTCTGGGTGTTAATTGCGACATGTCTGTATTTTGATAATAAATTTACTTTGAACTACTGTGGCTGATTTTAGTGAACTGTGTACTTGGACTTTTAGGTCCCTCTATTCCGCAACACTCAGTATCCTTTATAAGTTCTTCCCTGACTATCAAAAAATGCATCACCTCACTTTGATCTAATTTGCAATTCCATAGCAGTTCTCTCTAACAGATCAAGATCATTTTGCAAATCAAAGTATTCTGCTTCACTATTAACAAGACTCTCTCATTTAGTATCATCAACAAACTTAAATTGTGCCTGGTATATTCACATTCCAAATAATATACACAAATCATTAATACAGAGTTCACAACACTGACTAGTCATTGTCCTCCAGTCAGAGAATCGATCTTCAACCACCACCCTCTGCTTCCTCTCACCATTAAATACACAGGTGATCATGAGTCTTTCAAAAGACAATCTCCCCATAGTCAACCTTTTACTGTTAAGGTAGCTGCAGAACCTGTATATTGTTATGTACCCCTAGGGTTCACATTTTCTGTAGACAACCACTTTAAAATGTTGGGAGAATGAGACTGGCTTTTGGACACTGTGCTTCTAATGAGAGGGAGGGGGAGGGAGAAAGAGACACACAAATAATTTAGTATTATGGCTTCTTCACTGATTATTTACCTTTGCTACAAGGACACACTTCATTGCTCATGAACGTTCTTGCTGAGACAGCAAGGAGTGGCCCAGTTTGACGGACATGGACTTGGTCAGTTGATGGATGGCTGGTACCCCGCCAGGGGAGATAAAAAGGGAGTCTGTTGAGACACCAGCAGATACGTCACTGGACACTGAAAGAGCATTGTGCACCCACAGGAAGGTGGGGGCTTGGAGGATCGATTCAGGGGAATTGATCAGAGGCTCACAGAGGCAGGCTGGTGGGGGCTTGTGTGCGTGTCCACCCCCGCCTGGGTGACAAGCTCATCACTGAAGAACGGTCTGGCCTGCAACAGAGGGGTCACAGTCGGTGACCGCCATAGTACAACAGAACAAGACAACGGAAGGTTTGCCTGCTGCAACTGCCAAACTCTATCTCTCTCCAACGGTACAACAGCAATAACCTTGACCTGAACTGAACTCTGCATTATCTGAAGACTTTTCATTTACCCCTAGATATTGATAGAGCTTGGTTTTGATTTCTAGTTCCACACTTCTGTATATATCATTGCTAACCTGTTTTATGACTATTTGCATTTTATAGTACTGTATTACTTAGTTTACTAATAAACACCTTTAGCTACAGTACCACCAGACTCCAAAGTATCATTCCATTTCATTCCATCATTCCATTTGGTAACCTAGTCGCGGGGTACGTAACAGTATGGAACTTGCCAGTCAGATCTGTCTCATTCCCTCTTTTTGTCCTCCTGTTTTCCCTCAAGCCTCATCTTAAACTTTTGATATTCCTTGAGGGATTCCGTTACATCCAGCTGCCTAAACACATTGTACACTTCCTTCCTTTTCTTTACCATAGTCTTGATATATTTCATCAGCCAGGTTTTCCTGAACTGGGTATGTCTACCATTTACACTAACAGTAACATGCTGCCCCATGGAGTCTTGATATCATCCTTTTAAAATCTCCCACTTGCCAACTATTTATTTATCTTGAAATAGAGTCAGCCCTGGTGCAGTTAAGGACTTTACTATGTTAACCTATCTAATAGGAAAATGATAGACCCCATGGTTTTCTCTTTTTCCATTACTAATTTAAAACTACAATTCTAGAATTGTGGTCACTAGACTCCCCGAATTACACTTCAGTTACTTGGCCCAACTTTTTCAGTAGTACGGCTTCCAAATAGGTTCCTCTATAACATGTATGAGGGAACTTCCTTGGACACCCCACACAAACTGAATCCATTCTAGCCCTTTGCAATCTGAGTGACCCAGGTAACACCAGGAAATGTGATCACGGGGAAATCGGCAGATGCTGGAAATTCAAACAACAACACACACAAAATGCTGATGGAACACAGCAGGCCAGGCAGCATCTATAGGAGAAGCACTGTCCTGACGAAGGTTTTCGGCCCACAACGTCGACAGTGCTTCTCCTATAGATGCTGCCTTGCCTATTGTGTTCCACCAGCATTTTGTGTGTGTTGTTACTAGGAAATGTGATGTTTCCTTTTAGAACTTCTCTACTGTTTTCACAACTACGTGCAACTTCTCCACACATCTGCTCCTCTAGTTCCCACTGACTACTGGGGAGTCTGTAATTAGCCAGACCAAGGTGACCACCCTCTTATTTATAAGTTCTACCCAAATGCCCTTGCAGGATGACCCCTCAAGGATGTCCCTTCTAAGCACTGCTGTCATGTCTTCTCTTTTCAAAGGGCAACACCCTCTGCAGTCTTACCTGTCCCTCTGTCATTCAGTATCCCTGAACACTGAGCTGCCCTCCTCTCAGCCACATTTCTGTTATGGCCACAATATTCCAGTTACTAGAAGCAATCAACACTCCTCTCATTTCATCGATCTGACCTATTAAGATAAGTGTAGGTGTAACCCTCAGGCTCGGCCAGCATGTGTTCATCGAAGGGAAGACAGCTTCTGCCCCTGCCAAGCTAAGAAGTCTTGTTTGTGTGGATGTTGCATGATGTGTTGCCTGGTTACAAATCCACACCGCAAAATATCAGACAGTACACTATATGCAATTAAATGATTGAACTTTATAAATCTTGATCTGAATACAGGGTGAGTAAAGAAAATAAAAACAAAAAAGGCCCATTTTAAGGAAGAAGTCAAAAGTGCATGTTGGAGCTCACTGAACCATTGACTTCCTCCGAGCGTCGCTGACCTTCGGACCCCCGCTCCCAGTCCACTGCATCCGGTGGTCTAACAGCTCTCTCCACGCGCATCTTCCTTCTTCCTCACTCACCGACAAGGACTGTGAAAATCCCTCTTCCAGACCCACCAGAAAGAACTACATTTCCCTCATTGGATAGCCCTGCATTCCAAACCCCATTATCTCCAGTCATAACCCAAACATTGCTGCTACAGAGAAGGCATTACATGAGCAGTGAAACCTTACAGCGTGTTACATATGGAACTAGATTCGGGCAGCTGGGACTCATCAGCCTCAGATGGCAGCCCACCGAGGAGAGGGAAAACACTGATTTTAAACCTCCACTGCCTTGTGGCCATACCCACCCATGGGTAAGGCTTTGGGTGTAAATCCTGAGGAAGAAATCCAGAGGCAGGGTCCCTAAAGCAGTTTGATGTTTACAACTTCACTCTGGCAACCTCTGTGATAATACTGGTGCCAAGCTGTATCAGCATTTGCCCTTCCATAAGGCTATAAAATATAGGAGCTGAAGAAGGCCATTTGGCCCATTGAGTCTGCTCTACCATTCTATCATAGGCTGATCCAATTCTTCCAGTCATCCCCACTCCCCTGCCTTCACCCCACATCCGTTCATGCCCTGGCTAATCAAGAACCTAATCTATCTCTGCCTTAATTACGACCCAATGACTGCCTCCACAGCTGCTTGTGGCAACAAATTCACCATGCTCTGACTAAAGTCATTTCTCTGCATCTCTGTTCTAAATGGACGTCCTTCAAACCTGAAGTCTTGCCCATTTGTCCAGGACTCCCCTACCATGGGAAATAACTGTTGTATCTAATCTGTTCAGAACTTTTAACATTTGGAATGTTTCTGTGAGATTCCCCCTCATTCTCCTGAAGTCCAGGGAATACAGCCCAAGAGCTGCCAGACATTCCTTATACAGTAACCCTTTTATTCCTGGAATTATTCTCATGAATCTTCTCTGAACCCTCTCCAATGTCAGTATAGCCCAAAACTGCACACAGTACTCCGTGTGGTCTCATGAGTGCCTTATAGCGCCTCAACATTACATCTCTGCTCTTATATTCCCTTGGACTACATCAGGGATTTGAAGAGGGGGATCTGCTACATGGGCAACAGCTAGTTCTTCAAATCTTCCCACCCAGGCTTCACCCTTGAGGACACAGTCCACCAGAGGTGTCAATCCATGATCCCCTGGGATTGACGGCTACCTACTATGGAACTAGATATAATCTGTATCAGGGGTCTTATCTGCCACTTCATGGTAAACATGCCTATCCTGATTGCTGGGCGAACATGCTTTGGTTGCTGAATGTACCCCTGTCTTATCACTGACTTCCCTGTCTTATGTCACACACACCTGTCAATCTAGTTTAAACCCTTACTTGTTGTCACCATGTACTAACCCGAGATTCATTTTCTTGAGGCATTCAGAGTAAATACAAAGAGAGACAATCATATCAATGAAAAACCACACACATGCCAGACAAGCAACCAATGAACAAAATACAGCAAATTACAAATACTAAATGAAAAAAGAAAGTAACAAAATAATAACAATAAATAAATAAGCAAAAAATATCAAGAACTTGAGATGAAGAGTCCTTGAAACTGAGAGCATAGGTTGTAGGAACAGTTCAGTCTTGAGGTGAGTGAAGTTATCTCATCTGGTTCAGGAGCCTGATGGGTGAGGGGTAATAAATGTTCCTGAACCTGGTGTTGTGGGTCCTGAGTATCCTGTACCTCCTTTCAAAGAAGAGACCTTGGCTGGTATGGAGCAGGTCCTTGATGTTGGAGCTACTTTCCTGAGACTGCACTCCTTGTAGATGCGCTCAATGGTGGGGAGGGCTTTACGCACGATTGACCTGATTGTTTCTACTACTCTTTGCAGGCATTTATGTTCAAGGGTATAGGTGTTCCCAAACTATGATGCAACCAGTCAGTATTGTGTCCACAGCACAGCTATAGAAGTCTGACAATGTTTCAAATGACATTGAATTTTCACAGACTTCTAAGATACTTCTCAGTCTGTTGAGTATCCTGTCCTGATGCCCAGTGTGCCTATATGCTCACCCTCTGAGCCCAAGAGCCAGAGACCTGACCATTTCTGCGAGCCCTTGAAAGAACATCTCCCTCGACAGTATCCAAAGACATGTACCTATTAGTGAGGGGAATGGCCAAAGGGGACCTTTGTACTGATTGCCTTCTCCCCTTCCTTCCTCATCTATCTGAAGTGTGTACTTTTGGAGTGTCCACATTAGTAACAGTCTCAACTCTGAAAGCCCAGCTTCTCTGATGATACTGAGTACCTGCAGGTCCAGCCCCAGTTCCTTGACCCAGTATGCAAGGGTGAACTGCCCGCAAATGTAGACCATGAGGTTCCCTGAATTCCCATGTCTTTTAGGAGGAGAATTCCACTATCCTGCATTGACTGAATCTAGGACTGCGGATGAACAACAAAATAAAACCTTACCTGTGCCTTCTGAGTGAAGCCTCTTTAGAAACCTATTATCCTTCCCCAAATCTGAGCCACTTACTCCACAATTCATCCCAAAAGCTCTTGAGGCAAAGCCTCTGCTCTACTCCAGTCCACTGACCCACAATGGCCACTCTGCTTGACCCAAACTTCTTTTATTGGCTGCTGTTAATTAGCTCATAACAAATCAACTATTAACTCACAAATTGGTAACGTTGCACTTTTGGAGCCTGTTAAATGAAACTCACCAGCAAGTCCCGGGACCAACCTCCTTTGGACTCTCAGGCTTCCTGCTTCTGGTAAGTGAAAATCATCCAATTCCTTTCTGCAATTTGATCATGAATGATAACTGAATGCTCCTCTGTGATCTGTACACTCAGGGAGACCAGGTTTGCATGAATGCTACAGCTGAATTGTAGGACAGACTCATTGAGCTTGTGGAAGAGAAAGAAGATTGTATGCCTTGTTTTCCTGGAACCGTAAAGAATGTAAGAGAGAAATACAGAAAACAATCAGACATTATCACATTTTCTGTATTGAATAACAGAAATGCAAAAGAAAAGAAGTAGAATTATATGTCAAAACAGTGAGAGAGATGTTAGGATTGGGGAGGGACAGTTGATTCATTTCCCTGGTGTCACCTTTCCACCAAGAGTCAAAACCTCCCCCAGTACCACTCTCCAGAGTCCTTCCTGCACTACACCCACTATCTGCTGCCCACCCATACTTCACCCACCATCCAGTCCTAATGTGCACACTACACAGACATTGACACAATCACCATCACGAGTTTCACTCTCATCAATGTGATCAATGTCCTATCCTTTATTCCAGCAGATCACTGCCCTATCTACACATCAGAGTGTTAAAAGCCAGTCAATCAGAGCCCAGTTCCTGTGGCAGTGACACACACAGAAGACAGACAAAACAAATATAATGTCAATTCCACCATTAAACAGATTCAATCCTTCCATTCTACTTGCTGAAAATATTCCATTACATTGTTTTTCTGGGTTCACTGTACTTGATCTGATGGCACCTTCATATCATTGTTTACAAGATAACCTTTTCTCTAAAACATGGTTTCTCCTCCACCATAGTTAGCCAAATGTTCAACCATGTCTTTTCCACTTACAGCACTCCAGCTCTCTCTCCATTATCACCTACCACTCACCAGCAGGTCCACAAGTTCCCACAATTCATTAATCATTTTCTGTCATTTCCGCAACCTCCCAGGTCACATCACAGACAGACAAATCTTCCCTTCCCTTCAATCTAGCAATCAATTGAGATTATTTCCTCCACAGCTCCTCAATTCACTGTTCTGCACTGATCAGCTGTTACTGTGTAATATTTACTGTCCTTCTCACAAATGTAGGAGATCAAACAACTGCCATCTCAACTCCCAGAGATGCAAAGGCTCCTTTTAGCTGAGACAGTGCTTCATTTGCACACTTCTGAATTACTGTATTTCATTCCCTGCTCAGGGTGTGGCCTCCACTTCACTGGGGAAACCACAAACCCAATGACTATATTCAAGAATTCTTCATTCAGACAGATTCCCCTTTAGTATGACATAAATTCAACACCCCACTCTGATCATCCTCACTTTGACAGCTCAAGGTGAAGCTTGAGGAAGGGCATTATATCTCAAATTTAGACAGATTACAGACCCTGGGTCTGAGAGACATCAAGACAGTCACAGATAACCAACCATTCCAGTTTGTGACAGAGCCGTCCAGGTCCAATGAAGAATATTCATCAACCTATAATGTAAACCCATTTTCTCTATCTCCACAGGTGCTGCTCAACCTAACCTTTTCACTCCTATCACCCTTTTCCATGCCTGGCCATGCACTGGCCATCAGCTGTTTCAGACACCACCACTCCCATCATGTGCACTCTGACCTGCCCTTCCAGATCAGATCGCTCAGAAACACTCTGTGCCTGAACCATATTTATCCACCCACAAATACTGCTCAAGCAACTGAGTTTATCCAGTAGACTGCTTGTCGTCCCAGGTTCCAGCATCTGCAGTCTCCCGTGTCTCCTGCTCACCCATTATGTTGATTCCTCGATTCCTGTTCATGTTCACTGGAGTCTGTGTTGGAGTGAACAGTTAGTTTTTGATGGACTGTAATCCATGATCTTTCTTTAGGGGCATAGCTTTTGTTTGCATGGTGGGTGGTGGGAATGATGATGCTTTATGCTGGAGTCAGTGGGGAGGAGGACGGGAGGGTTGATGCTGCTTGTGCGTGGAGGGGACATGGAGCTTTGGGGTTCTTATTTTTTTCTGTCATTCATTCTTCGGGGGTTTCTTCTGTTTCGAGGATGTCTGCATAGAGTAAGAATTTCAGGTTATGTGTTGTATATTTTGTGGTCAGGGGAAAAATACACATGCAGGACAACAAATAGTTATCTGGGTCTTAAAATCCTTTATCTGTTTTAGGTATATTATTGCAGAAAGGGGGTATAAAAATAAAAACAAGAAAATAAATTGAAACAATTCCTGCTATTACAATCTCAGTTTAACTTCAAACCACACCCTTGTGAGGTATGAAGTATGAAAATAACTAACAAAATATACAAAACAATACAGTAGTGGGAAATCTTTAAAAAAAAAACAATTAAGTGTTAGAATCCCACCAAACCTGTGCCTTATACACAACATCAAAAATATGAATAAATACTATCTCATCTCAACTAAGATATACTTACATTTGGAACACACGTGCTTAACTTCAATAAGTATATAGGCTAGACCTTGAAATGAGTTCCCCTCACTCACAGTACGTGAACGGAGATTAACACATTCACATTCGGTCATTAAACTGTTGCAAGGACATGGTGGTGGAACAAACCGAAGTGCTGAACATGGGCGGGGAGGCAGAGGAGGGAGACGCTGTCATCGTTGCGAGCGTGGGAAGAGTTTCATGGGGGATTTTACCCGGAGTCTTGTCCTGGTAGATAATTCCAGAACAAGGCTAGACTTAGAACTAATAGTCCTAAACACCATGAAGTGAGGTTACTCATACACGACTCAACCAACGAACTGGCATATTCTAGTAGTGGTCACAGGATTCTTATATACTCTGATGGAATGCAGGTGTTCGTAATTATTGGAACCTGGGAATAGATTGCGAAGTAAACGAGGTGTTAAAGGCCCAATTCCTGAGTAAAACAGCCAGATGCCAGAAGGGACCATGACAGAAACAAAGGAAGACAAATAAATTTTTACTATATATTTCCTTGTTATTAAATTACTGAAGGAAAAGTAACCTGGTAGGCCAATTAAGGAAACTCAGAATCACATTATCCAGCACTGATCAGTTTACTCACAAAAAAATTTTCTCATCAAACCTGGGAAAAGCATTCACATGTCGTCCTTTCTACAACATGGCAACTCTTCGTTCTACTCCACCCATGCACAATGACATCACCGTTTTTGCTTAAAGGCACAGGTAGCTATTTTAGCATTACCAAGGTGGAAATAAGCGCATTTCAACAGTAAAAAAATGGATATTCAACAGTCAGCTGATTACATTCTCCCCTGCATACCAGTAAGCATCCTTGATCACTCATTCTCTGCAAAAGTACCTTTAACTTCTTTAACTGCTTCTCTGAATAGGACTGAACTTAGACTGGCCGGTACAGTATCTGTCACACTGCTGCAGGACTTATGCAGGCCACATCTAGAACTGGCCTTGGTTCATGATGTGAGTTAGGGTGCAGTCCAGCATTTACTCTTTTACTCCTGCAGGGTGCTGCAGCAGGAAGAATACCAGCATCTGACCCTGGATCCGCTGTCACAGGTGCAATGGTCTCAGTTCCAGAAGTTTTACTGTCAAGACTAGGGTCGAGATTAGGTACACCCTGTTCTGACACATCTTCTCCCAAAATCATTCCTTTCTCTGGAATCCTCAGAGCCTGATTCATACCTCAGGGGAGGGCTAGCCTGAATTATATGACTTTGCAGTCTCCTTTGAGGAACTGGGGTGGGAACGTTCTCACAGGGCCTTCCCCCCAAAAGATTTCACAGTGCAAGTGTTGTCTAGCACCTCTTCCACCCTGGAGAGTTGATTTACAAGCATCCTGGATATTACTACAGACTAATTGAATTGAATTGAATGATCTTTATTGTCGTTATACATAGGTACAATGAAATTCTTTTTGGCTTCCTCTCAGGCAATCAAACAAAGCGGTAGATAAAAGCACGACAGTAATAGAAAAACAGTATTAAATAGATAAGTAGCGGAAAATAAGTTGCGGCAGCATCAGAGTATCACAGTAATGCACAAAGTGCCTTTAGTGCAAGTATTTGAGTCCTTGTGTGTGCATGTGTGTGCTCACAGTTTCAGTCATTGTTCTGTGGGAGTGGTGTGATGGAGGCCACAGCTCTGGGGTAGAAGCTGTTCTTCAGTCTATTTGTTCTGGATTTTATAGTCCTGAACCTTTTGCTGGATGGCAGCAGGTCAGACAGTGAGTGGCCAGGGTGTGTGGTGTCTCTGGTTATGCTGATTGCTTTCCCCCTGAGTCTGCTGGAATAGATGGTGTCCAGTCTTGGGAGCTCCATCTGGACAATTCCCTGGACCTCCTTCACCACGTGATGCAGGTCTTGTCGCTCAGTGGCTGTGCAGCTAGCTTACCGCAATGTGGCGCTGTTGATCAGGATGGTTTCAATTGTGCTTCTGCAGAAGTTAAGCACCAGCTTTTGCGGGAATTTGGTCTCTTTCAGCTTTCTAAGGTTGAAGAGTCTTTGTTGTGCGTTTTTGTAAGCAGTGAGATGTTGGTGGTCCATGTCAGCTGTTTTGGCAACGTAACTCCAAGGAACTTTAGGTTTCCACACTTTCCACTACCTCTCCATGTATATGGAGTGGGGTGTGTAAACTATCCTTTAATCTCCTGAAGTCAATGATCATTGCCCTGGAAGTAAACTAGTGTATTTACGTCAAGCTGGGGCAATGAATTTTATCCTCTGGAAAGGCACTGCGTTCTGCAGCCTTCTGTTTGGAGTATTCTTTTGGTCTGGCATGAGCATCACTCAGGTGTTTCTGGTGTATGGCTAACCAGTCGTATTTCCTGTCTACAGACTGTTCTTGCCCCAGAAGAGCATCCGCTGGCAAGTGGGGATCAACACCAAACCGTAGATAACAAGGGGAATATCCAGTGGTGGCATGAGGCGTCACATTATATACATACACTAACATGGGAGATTTTACCTTAACGATATCCTGATATTTTCTATCAGCCCCCACGAACACGTACACCATGTCCGTCAAGTCCTCCAGAGACCGTGGGGAAACCAGTTATTTGCAAAGGCGGAAAAATGCGAGTTCCACGTCCCCTCGCTCAGCTTCCTAGGCGATATCATCGAAAGCGGGCAGGTAAAAGCCGACCCCGAGAAGATCCGGGCCGTGGAGGAGTGGTCTAGACCCACGACACGCAAACAACTTCAACGATTCCTGCGGTTTGCAAACTTCTACCGCAGATTCATCGAAGACTACAGTCGAGTGGCGGCCCCCTCGTACCCGGCTTATCACGCCTACCGCACCGTTTTGCAGGGACTCCGAAGCGGACTCACCAGTCACCGACCTGAAGAGGCGTTTCACCACCGCCCCCATCCTGGTTCATCCGGACCCATCCCGTCAATTCATCGTGGAGGTGGACGCCTCCGACTCCGGGGTAGGAGCGGTCCTATCCCAACGGGCAAGTTCGGATGAAAAGCTTCACCCTGCGCCATCTGCTCTCTCCGACTGTCCCCCGCCCAGCGGAATTACGACTTGGGGAATCGGGAACTACCGGCGGTCAGACTAGCGCTGGAAGAATGGAGGCACTGGTTGGATGGGGCAGAACACCCGTTTGTGGTGTGGATTGATCATAAGAACCTGGGGTATATTCAGACCGCCAAGCGATTGACCTCCCGTCAGGCCCGTTGAACATTGTTTTTTAGACGGTTCAAGTTTACCCTCACATACGGTCCAGGATCCAAGAACGGGAAGCCGGACGCGCTATCCCGCCAGCATGTCTCCAAGGAGGACACCTCCAGTCCCGAGACTATCCTCCCTCCAACCTGCGTGGTGGCCACCCTCTCTTGGGAGATCGAGGCGAAAGTAAGAGAAGCCCAGCGGGACGACCCCGATGCTGGAAGTGGACCCGGCGATCGCCTGTAGGTGCCCGCATCCGTCAGGCCTCAGGTCCTCCAAAGGGGGCAAACATCCCGGTTTGCCTGCCACCCCGGCAGTGATCGGACCCTGGCTCTCCTCAGCAGGTACTTCTGGTGGCCGTCCTTGGAGGCGGACACCCGCTCCCATGTCTCGGCCTGTCCCATCTGTGCCCAGGGAAAGGTCACTCATCGACCACCGGTGGGTCTACTTCGTCCTCTACCTGTTCCTGGTCACACATCGCCTAGACTTTGTCACCGGTCTACCCCCTTCCAGCGGAAACACAACTAGGACAGTGTAGACCAATTCTCCAAACCGGTGCGCTTTCTGGCCCTCCCTAAACTCCCATCCTCTCAAGAAACCAGAGATCCAACACATTATCCTCTGCAACTTCCGCCACCTTCAACAGGATACCACCACCCAGCACATCTTTCCCTCCCTACCCCTCTCAGCTTTTCGCAGGGATCATTCCCTCCGCGACTACCTGGACAACACGTCCCTCCCCACAGAACTCCCACCTGGCACTTATCCCTGCAAGCGCAAATGCTACACCTGTCCCCACACCTCCCCCCCCCCCCTTACCACCATTCTGGGCCCCAGACAGTCCTTCCAGGTGAGGTAACACTTCACCTGTGAGTCTGTTGGGGTCATCTATTGCATCCGGTGTTCCCGGTGTGGCCTCCTCTATATCGGCGAGACCCGACGCAGGAGCATCTCCGCTTCGTCCGTCACAACAGACAGGACCTCCCGGTTGCCACCCGCTTCAACTCTGCCTCTCATTCCCATCGAGATATGTCCATACATGGCCTCCTCTACTGCCATGATGAGGCCAAACTCAGGTTGGAGGAGCAACACCTCATCTACCGTCTGGGTAGCCTCCAGCCTGGTGGTATAAACATCGAATTCTCCAATTTCCGGTAATTCCCTCTCCCTCTCCCTATCCCAGGTCCCTCTCTGCCCCTCTCAACTTTCTGCTCCTTTACCTCTACAGTTCTTTCATGTTTATCCCCTCCCCCCCTTTATCTTTCCTCTGATTGGTTTTCCACCTGGCGCCTCTAACCCTACCCTCTCCCCTATCTCTATAACTGGGCTTCGGCCCTCTCTTCCCCCATTCGTGATAAAGGGTCTCGGCCCGAAACTTTGGCTACTCTTTTCTCACGGATGCTGCCTGACCTGTTGAGTTCTTCCAGCGTTGTGTACGTAAACCGCAGATCTTCTCGTCCGCCACGTCTTCCGCCTCCACGGCAACCCCGTGGACATCGTCTCCGATCGAGGTCCACAGTTCATCTCGCCGGTACGGAAGGCCTTCTATCAAGCCTTAAGTGCATCGGTCAGCCTGTCATCCTGCATCCACCCCCAGACGAACGGGTAGACCGAACGGGTCAACCAAGACATGGAGGCGACGCTACGTTGTGTTATGGCAAACAACCCGTCGATCTGGAGCGACCAACTCCCGTGGGTTGAGTCCGCCCACAACTCCCTGGTGAGCTCTGCCATTGGGAGGTCTCCGTTCGAGTGCCCACTTGGGTACCAACCCCTGCTGTTCCCCGCGCAGGAAGAAGAGATCGCGGTACCGTCAGTTCGGGACCATGTTGATCGGTGCCGGAAGATTTGCGAGGAGACTCGCACGGCCCTACTCAGATCAACAAACCGAAATAAGAAAACCGCCGAACGACTCCGGACTCCAGCACCAGAGTACCAACCGGGGCAGATGGTGTGACTTTCCTCCAAGGACATCCCGCTCAAATGCGAACATAGGGAAACTCCCCCCCCCCCGCCCCCGCTTCCTGTGAACATTCAAGGTCAAAAGGATTATCAACCCCACAGCGGCCCGCCTCACGCTGCCACACTCCATGCATGTTCACCCAACCTTGTATGTGTCTCAGTTAAAACCAGTCTCTGTCAGCCCTTTGTGTTCCCTATCTGAGACTCCCTCCCCCCGCCCGGCTCATCAACAACCATCCGGCATACACCGTCCGACGACTACTAGATGTGCGATGTCAGGGGCAGGGGCCTCCAATACCTGGTGGACTGGGTAGGGTACGGTCCTGACGAGCGTTCCTGGGTCCCCTGCTCCTTTATCCTCGACCCTTCCCTCATCCAGGACCTCCACCGGGACCATCCAGACAGGCCTGGAAGTTTGCCGGGAGGCTCCCATTGAGGGGGAGGGTACTGTCATCATCCCTTCCGGCACCTGGCTGTTTTACTCAGGAATTGGGCCTTTAACACGTTTAGTTCCCAATCTATTCCCAGCTTCCAATAACAACGAACACCTGCATTCCATCAACCAGAGTATATAAGAATCCTGTGAGCACCACTAGAAGGTGCCAGTTCGTTGGTCGACTCGTGTACGAGCAACCACTCTCCATGGTGTTTAGGACTATCAGTTCTAAGTCTAGCCTTGTTCCTGAATTATCTACCAGGACTCCGGGTAAAACCCCCCTTGGAACCCTTCCCACGCTCGCTACGACGGCAGCGTCTCCCTCCTCGGCCTCTCCGCCCGTGGGTTTGTTCCACCGCCACGTCCGTGCAACACATTCGACCATCCACCACCTGCTCCCAGGACTTCCCGTGATCCTGACCGTGGGGCGCGGAAGGGGTCGGGGTCGTGCAAAGTATGTGGAAAGGAGCCCTTACACCTCCTTTGGTACAGACGTATCTCCACCCCGCCACCCCTTAACAATATTTTGTAAAGTTATGTTGTGTTTTATTTCATGATAACTTTAAAATCAACTATCCTGTCCCTCGACACCTCTCCAGTACATGCTAAACTGTTTCTTGCTGACTACTATATTCACACCTATTTTTTGTTTCTATTTAAACCTGCATGCCCAGATCTCAATCGCGATTTTATCATCTCCTCTTTGCTCTCTCCTGCATCCCACTTCTTTCTGGATATCATAAGACGCTCACTGCAGCGGCGAGAACATCACGGCAGACCCTAACAACAGCTCTCATTGAAAACGAAGGAAATAATCAGATATTCTCGCTTTAGTCTGCTACCGCTGAGAACCACAACAAGATCTATGATGTGTACGGCCAATGATGAAGATCTAATGCGATTGAACGATCGACCACTACTTAAAACCGATGTAAATATACCGGATTGTAGCCGGAACACTGTCTCTGTAAGAAGCTGACCGGTAAAGCAGGGTCCATGTGCTGGTCTGATGCTGCGTTTAAAAAAAGTTCTCGACTCCCAATACCAACTTTCTTGCTGGCAAACGGCACAGTCTTTGGTAAATAAAGTTGAAGATCTCACAGCTAGGGCGCTGTATCAGAGGGACATTAGGGCCGCTTGCATCATTTGTTTCACGGAATCCTGATTCACCCCTTCGAGACCGGACACAGCGATTCAAATAGACGGGTTCACTTCCACAACCAAGATAGGTCGGTCGAGTCTCTCAAAAGCAGAGTTGGAGGTGGTTCCCTCATGATTAACTCCTTGTCGTGTGCATGTGTCGGTGACGTCCCAATTATTGCTCACCACACTTGCAAAAGCTCACAATGCGATACCGGCCATTTTATTTGCTATGGGAGATTTTAGTGATCATTTTGGAGCGGTGTACTTTCCACCTCAAGCCAGTGTAAAACAACTCAAGGTGATGTAATCAACAGGCTTGAAACAGCACATCCCGATGCTTTTCCCATCATTTTATTCTGGCCAGCTTGATAATGTCACTAAATAATGTTTGTTGACAAATCATCGTGGTACCAGAGGAAGCAACACCCTGGAACACTGTTACACCAAGTTCAAGAGTGCCTACTCTGCTCCCCCACGCCCACCATTTCCGGTAAATCTGATCACCTGGCTGTATTTCTACCTCCTGAGTATAGGCAGAGACTGAGGACTGCAACACCAGTAGTGAGGACCAAGAAGGTATGAACAAGGGAAGCACAGGAGCACTTACAGGACTGCTTTGAATCGGTGGACTGGACTGTATTCAGGGATTCATCTCAAAATCTAGATGAGTATGCCACGGTTATTACTGACTTCATTAAAACCTGTGTGGATGAGTGTGTGCCTACGAAGAATTACTGTACATTCCCAAACCAAAAGCCTTGGATGAACCAGGAGGTTCGTAACCTGCTGAGGACTAGATAAGACCATAAGACATAGGAGCAGAACTAGGACATTGAGTCCATTGAGTCTGCTCCATCATTCCATTATGGCTGATCCCAGATCCCACTCAATCCCACGCACCTGATGTCTGACTATATCCTTTGATACCCTGACCAGTTAGGAAACTGTCAACTTCTACCTTAGATATACCCACAGACTTGACCTCCACTGCAGTCTGTGGCAGAGCAGTCCACAGCTCCACCACTCTCAAGCTAAAAAAAAAATCCTCTTTACCTCTGTTCTAAAAGGAGTCCCTTCAGTTTTGAGGTTCTGCCCTATTGTTCTGGATACTTCCAGTATAGGAAGCGTCCTCTCCAAACAACCATCCATTCTAGTCCTTTCAACTTTCAATGAAATCCCCCCACATTTTTCTGAATTCCAATGTACAGGCCCAAAGCTGCCAAATGCTCCCAACAGGTTCATCGCTTCATCCTCATGGCCCTCCTCTGGACTCTTTCCAATCACCACACATCCTTTCCTGAGATATGCAGCTGGAAAGTGTTGACAATACTCCAGTGTGGCCTGTCAAGAGTTTTACTTCAGCATTATCTTCTTGCTTTTTTTATTCTTTTCCCCTTGAAATAGATTCTAACATTGTGTATGCCCTCTTTACTACAGACGCAACCTGTAAAATAAACTTCTAGGAGTGCTCCACGAGGACTCCTAGGTCCCTCTGATGTTTGAACCTTCTCCCCATTTAGCTAATAGCCTGCGCAGATATAGAACTGTGGCATTATATCTGGTTATCCAGATCTGAAGAAGAGCAGGTATGACTTGTGGAGGGCTACTTCAAGAGCCAAGAAACTACTCTGAGAGAGGTTAGAGGTGCAATTGGATGCACATCAACTCTGGTAAGGTTTGCAGGCTATTATTTCCCACAAAGCAAAACCCAGCATCATGAATGGCAGTGATGCTTCACTCCAAGACAAACTCAATACCTTTTGTGTTCACTCTGAATGGGAGAATAAAACCATAGCTATGAAGATCCCCAAAGAAAAATAGAAACACAAAATGCTGGCAGAACTCAGCAGGCCAGACAGCGTATATGGGAGGAGGTAGTGATGATGTTTCGGGCCAAATTCCTTCATCAGGAGGGTTCATCCTGATGAAGGGTTTCTGCCCGAAACGTCGTCACTACCTCCTCCCGTAGACGCTGTCTGGCCTGCTGAGTTCTGCCAGCATTTCGTGTTTTTATTTATTTCCAGCATCTGCAGATTCACTCGTGTTTGCTGTGAGGATCCTTGCTGCATCTGATGACTCTGCGCTCTCCATCTTGGAGACTGATGTCAGGCTGTATTTCAAGAGGGTGAATCCTTGCAAAGCTGCAGGCTCCAGGTAATGGTACCTGGTAAAGCTCTGAAAACCTGTGCCAACCAACTGGTGGGGGGTATTCGAAGACATCGTCAATCTTTCTTTGCTACAGTCAGATGTTCCCACCTGTTTCAAAAGGCAGCAACTGTACCAGTGCCTCCAAAGAGCAGCATGAGCTGCATTAATGACTATCATCCAGTAGCACTCACATCTAAGGTGATGAAATGCTTTGAGAGGTTGGTTATAGCTAAGATCAACATGTGTCTCTGCAAAGACCTGGACTCACTGCAATTTGCCTATCATCACAACAGGTTTAAAGCTGATGTGACCTCAATGGCTCGTCACATGGACTTGGGTCACCTGTAGAATGCAAATCCCTACTTTAGGATGCTGTTTATAGATCAGCATTTAAATCTATCATTTCTACAGTTCTGATCAAAAAGTTACAGAAAGTAGGCCTCTGCATCTCCCTCTGCAACTGGATCCTCAACTTTCTAACTGGAACACCATGATCTGGATGGATCAGAAATAACATCTCCTCCTCGCTAATGACCAATACCGACACACCACAGGGACGTGAGCTTAACCCACTGTGCTATTCTCTCCACACCCTGCATTGGGTGCCAATTTGTTGGATTTCTATTTATTCTCCGATCCTTGGGGTTCCTCTGGGAGTCAGAAATGATGAGTAGTCTTAATTCTGAGATTTCAGTTTATTTCAAAGTTCAAACAAACATATAAAGAGCTGAAAAACAATGCTGTGAGGTCAATGGATGTGAAGACAAAAGGAATAAAGGTGGCATCTATATAGATCAGATACTTCATTCTTCAGATGGACATAAAGCAGTTAATTGGCTACACAATTAAAACAATGTGTATAAAGTTCTCATTCGTTTCTATTGAAAAATGAGAAAGGTGATAAACTGTTAGTTTAGCTGCTATACCACTTTCTACCAGTGAGTGGGGACTAACCACCATATACAAGAATTTGTTAAAAGTACATTAAAATATAGTGGTTTCAACACAATGGAGTGAAGGGGATTGCAGAGACATGAGAGAGGAACTGTCCAAAGTTGATTGGAAGGGAACACTAGCAGGGATGATGGCAGAACGACAATGGCTGGAGTTTCTGGGAGCAATTTGGAAAGAACAGGATAAATACAACCTAAAGAAGAAGTATTCTAAAGCAAGGCTTACACAATCATGGCTAACAAGGGAAGTCAGTGATAACATAAAATCACAAAGGAGGGCCAAAATAGATATAAAATTAGCAAAAAAGCATCTGCACCCTCCACCAAACACTCAAGCATCAATAAAGACACAGACGCAGTACCCCAAAGACTGCTCACTCACCTGGTATTCAACATACTGCAAGCTTTCTCTCTCCATAATAATGGAAAAAAAGAGGTGATACCATTTCACAGTGAGAGGGAAGACATAACAAAACAACTCGCTGATTTATGGTGTTAAAAGTCTGCTGTGTCACTTCTTCCAAGCTCTGAGCCCAAAGAACTCATGTCTCTGGGCACACAGCCAGCAGCCAGTTCGCTGCTTTTGATCTTCAGTCTCCCATGACACACCCGTTTTCTATGACAACACCAACCTCATGTCCACCTGCCTCCAGAGCTGCAAATTCCCAGAACCCTGAAGGTGTGCTCGTCTTCTAGGCCGTGTCCTTGGATTATCAAATAGCGTCCGGTCATGAGACCCCAAGAGCGGGTCCCATTTCTGCAAAGAACCGATGTCTGTGCATACTCCAGGTCAGGGTGTCATACGGTGGGCGTTGAGAATGGACCCAAATGCAAGACACAGACACTGAAGTACTAGGGGGAGGACTAGGTGTATCAAGAAAGCAAAGGAAATGGGGAAGAAACAATGCTGGACAAGACACAGGGCTTGGACTAGACTAGGAGACAGGGCATGAGCTAGGACTGGAGTAGGAAAGTGGGACCTGGATGCGGAACTAGGAACCTGGGCAAAGACTCCAAGCTGGAGACTGTACAGGGACCCGGAACCTAGATCTTGACTTGGGCTCGGACTCCGGATCCAGGCAAGGACTGGATGTGGCAAGGCAACCGGACTGGATGTGGGGGCAGGAAGCGGGACTCCAGGGCTTGGTCGAGGACATGGAGCTCAGACTTGGTCTTGATTGATTGAGAGCAGTAACACAGAGCCCAAGTCAAGGGAGAGCAAAGCAGAAGTGGGGAGAGGCATAGCTGGACACGGACACAAGCTCTGGATGAGACCAGGACTCGGGGCCTAGGCTATGACTTGGACCTAGACATGAACTGAAACCTCCTCGGAGCCTTGGAGATGGAATGAAACCTCCACGGAGCCTTGCACTGGAGCACAGGAACACTGAGCCTTGGACCCCTCCTTGGGAACAGGATGTAGGGCTGGGGCTTTACATAGAGTCAGGACCCCTCCTTGGGGACAAGACATAGGGCAGGGACTCATACACAGACACTAAACACAGGGACACAAAGAGATAGTTCCAAGCTCAACGGTAGACAGTTCTTTCTGTTGGCATGACAAGGCTCTGGTCTCACTTCAGTGGCTGAACTTGACGGCAAGCAGGCAAGGATGCAGGCATGGGTGGGCAGCAAGGCTTCAGGTGTTAGTGGGCAGCAAGACTTCAGGCCAGGCTTCAGAGGGAAGGAAGGGATCAGTCCAGCCTCAGGGTAACAACAAAGACAGCCTGACTTATCCAACAAAGGCAATGACAGGAAGGGACAGATCCTAATGTAGGGTAATGGCAAGACCCGCCTAACTTACCCCACAGAGGGAAGAACGGGATACCGATGAGATGAACCAGCAAACACACTCAAACCCAGGGCCACTTATATTCCAGCCCCAATATGACAATCAGGTGCCTGTGATTAAGCCCAACTGAAGAAACGGACAGCCAGAAGCCCCAGAGTCCGGAGTCAATGGACCGGATCATGACACAGTGTCCTCACAAGAACACTGAAAGGGAAAAATAGAGATATTTCAGATAGAAATAGAGCTGTTTCCAGAGATGCAAGCAAAGGAGTCGCCATTAGGTGTCACCGTCCTCCTTCGCCTATTCCGATTACAGGAAAGATATTAGAATGGATGGAGGATTGAGCTGACTGGCAGGAGGTAGAATGGGAATAAAGGAAGCCTTTTCTGGTTGGCTGCCAGTGATTCATGTTCTCTTGCAGGGGTCGATGTTGTGATCGCTTCTTTACTCATTGTATATCAATGATTTGTATAACGGATTTGATGGATTTGTGGCCAAGTTTACAAATCATACAAATATAGGTGGGCAGGAAGCAGGTAGACTGCAGAAAGACTTGGACAGATCAGGAAAATATCCAAAGAAATGGTAGCTGGAATATAATATAGGAAAGTGTATGATCATGCACTTTGCGTGAAGAAATAAAGACATGGACTACTATCTTAACTGGATGCAAATTCAAAAATCAGAAGTGCAAAAGGATTTGGCCGTCCTCATGTTGATTTCCTTGAAGTTTAATGGTTTGAGTCAGCAAGAAAAGCAAATACAATATTAGCATTCACTTTGAGAGGACAAGACTAGATATCTAAGAATGTACTGCTGAGGCTTTATAAGGCACTGGAGTATTGTGATCAAATTTGGGCCCTTTATCTGAGGACAGATGTCAGAGGAGAAAGTCAGAACAAGGTTCAGAGAATGATTTTGGGAACGGAAGGATTAATGAATGAGAAGCAATTGTTTACTCACGGCCTGTACTCTCTGGTGTTTAGAAGGATAAAGGGGATGGGGATTTCATTGAAACCTATCAATGACAGGGTGCTCAGATTGGGTTTCCGACAAAAGTGGTGGTTTGGCATAGTCTGAACTGTGACTGGGTCAGCTTGGCAGGTTGTGCTGGTGGAATGGAAGGGAAGGATGAAAGAGACTACGAGGAGTGGAAGAATGTGCAGTCAGGTAGAAAAAGTGGAAATATACAACAAAATGATCATGATGATAGAGAACAGTAATCAATTTCAAGGAAAGTGATGGACTCGGAGATTAAAGTAATGTTTAAGTTTAAGCAAAGAAGTGAAGTAAATGCATTGAGTCCAATAGCACTAACAAGCTATCTAAACAACATCATAGGAGATACAAGTATAGCAAAGATTCTGTGTGGTGGAGCACTGTTGGCTATTTGTTAAAAATTCAGACCAGAGGGACAAAACAATGAAAGTAGTAAATATTGGCAAGAGACATTATAGAAAAGAAAGTTTTTGGGAAAAAATAGTGTTCAAGGGGAGATAACGGGAATATCATTTCGAGAAAACAGAGGAACTGAAGAATAATATTAAAGAAGGGTTTGTGACTGAACTTAAAGGATTGAAAGCAGTGAGGAATGGAGAAAAGGTCAATAGCACATCTGTTACAATAGTATTTCAGGGTTCAATCTTACCAGAAAAAGTAACAATTGGATTCATGTACTTTGGTGTCAGAGCCTATGTTCCACCACCACTCAGGTGTTATAGATGTCAGAAACATGGGCTCATAGCGATGGTATGTGACGGAAGACAGAGATGTGGTAGATGTGGAGGAGAACATCTGTATGAGCAGTGCAGACAAGATGCACTGGTAAAATGTTGGAATTGTGGTGGGGCCCACACAGCAGCCTGTGGGGGATGTGAATTTAGAAAAACAGCATGGAAGTCCAACAAATGAGGGAACAACATAATGTGTCGTATGTGGAAGCAGTTAGGATAGTGAACAATGAGAGAAGAGTTAAAGAAGGAAATATTTCAAAAGAAAATGCAAGACAAGATCAGTCAAATAATTCAACATTGATTAGTTCAGATCAATCAGTTTTATTCAGGGCAAATGTTATTAATTGTACTGAGCAGAAGAAACTAAATTAGAAAAGATAAAAATGATAGTGAAGACAGCAATGAGGTTTTTGAATATGAGAGAGCTATTATGGGAACAAGTGCAGGGGGCATTGAGTCAGAATGATCCACGTCTTGAGATTTATTTTACAAGGTAATAAATACTCATCCTGCTAATTCTTCAGTGGAATGCTGGATGTTCAATAGCTCATGGGCAGGAATTTAAGAATTATGTGAGAGATTTTGCTGAGAACTTGGATGTGATAAGTGTGCAAAAAACATGACATAATCCAACACTCATGATCGTCATCACGTGCCGTGTTGCATGATGTGAACGATCGTGTTATCATGACCATGATTGTCTTTGGCAAACTTTTCTACAGAAATGCTTTGCCATTGCCTTCTTCTGGCAGTGTCTTTAAAAGACTGGTGACCCCAGCCATTATCACTACTCAGTGATTGTCTGCCTGACGTCATAACCTGGACTTATGACATGCACCAGCTGCTCCCATGGCTTCAGGAGACCCTGAGTGCTCAGCTAAGCAGACGTTACACATTGCCCAAGGATGACATGCAGGTTAGTGGAACAAAGAAGCAACTTACACCTCGATGCGTATATCTAGAGGCATATTTTCACCCCACCAACATACTCTAACCCAGCACTAAATTTTGTCATTAATGGTTCTGATCGTGTAAGAAAGGATGGAGTTAATGGACGGTGTGGGTGGGTGTGCAACTTTTGTTTAAAAAGGTTTACAATATAGAGAACTAAAGAAAGGAGAAGAACCAGAGTACATAGTGACCAAAATATGGAGAAAGGAAAGTACTATTAAAATAAATGATATCTATGATCCTTGTAGAAGATTAGAAATAAGTTTACTGCAGCAAGATAGTACCCAGGGAAAAATAGCATGGTGTGAGGATTTTAATGCACATGGCACATTGTGGAGGGAGCAGGGTAACTTTAATGGAGCAGTGAGAGAAGAACATATGGAAAAGGAAAATCTGGAATGTATAGATGATAGGAGTGGGACAAAAACAAATTTTCTGAATCAGCAATTGATCTACCATTAGTTAAGGCAACTTCATCAGGAAAATGTTGATAGAAGGTTTTGAAGGAAACAACCATTAGCAGTGATTGCTACCCTGTATTATGTCGAATAGGAACAGAAATAATTTGGAGTGTTGTGTGCAGTTTTTTTCACCTACTGCAAGAAAGCTGTAAACAAGGCTGAAAGAGAACTGGAAAAATTTACTAGGATTTTCCCAGGTCAGGAGGCCATGAGTTGTAAGGAAAGATTGAATCAATTTGGACTTAATTAATTAGAAATTATAAAATTGAGATGAGAGTTGATAGAGGTATGGAAAATTATGAGGGATATAGATAGGGTAAATGCAAGCAGACTTTTTCCCCTGAGGTTGAGTGGGTCTACAACCAGAGGTTGTGGGTTAAGGGTGAAAGTTGAGAAGTTTAAGGAGAACATGACGGTAAACTTCTTCACTCACAGGGTCGTGAGAGTGTGGAATGAGCTGCCAGCACAAGAGGTGCATTCGAGCTCAATTTCAACGTTTAAGGATAGTTTGGAGAGGTACATGGATGCTGGGAACATGGAGGGCTATGGTTCCATTGCAGGTCAGTGTAGGCAGTTTAAATGGTTTCAGCATGGAGTAAATGGGCTGAAGAGCCTGTTTCTGTGCAGTGCTCCTCCATGACACTCTGAAGGCATCTGTTACCCAAACGCCCCTGTGCCGAGAATAAGCTCTATCTCAAGTGGAAATGGAGAAGTGACATTTGAATTTGTGATCCTTCCTGTGGACTGATTGACAGAGAGGAGGTGTCCGGTGACAAGAGGCGAGGAGAGGGGAGAGCAAGTGCTGTCAGGTGATAGGGGACTCCAGGTGAGCGGGTTGACAGGCAGAAGGGGAATGGATAGTGGGAACAGCCCTGGAAAGTGGTAGGTGAGGGTGGGAGTGACAGAAGGCTGAAGATAATGGAATCTGATAGGAGAGGAATGTGGAGCATGAACTAAAGGGAGGGAGGTGTGGAGGGTAAAGGGGAGTAGTGGGGTCAGGAACCAGTGGTAGGAGTGCGTGTGTTGTGTCACCGACTGGTATGGAAACCCTTTGAATGGAAAGGCCTACAAAAAGTCATGGATACAGACCAGTCCATCACAGTCCACCCCTACACACCAACAAGCACATCTACAAGGAGTGCTGTTGCAGGAAAGCAGCCTCTATCATCGAGCACATCCACTATCCGGGACATGCTCTCTTCTCACTGCTGCCATCAGGAAGAAGGTACAGAAGCCTTGTATCCCAGACCACCAGGTTCAGGAACAGTTGTTATTGCTCAATCATCATGCTCTTGAACTTGAGTGGATAACTTCACTCACCCCAGCAATGAACTGATTCCAAACCCTACAGACTCTCTTTCAAGGACTCCACAACTCATTCTCACAATATTTATTTACTTATTTACTTATAATAATCAGTATTATTTTGATTTTTCATTTTTGTATTTGCACAGTTGCTGTTTTTTGCATATTGACCATCTCTGTTGGGTTTCATTGTATTAACTGTGAATGCCCGCAAGGAAATTAATCTCAGGCTAGAGTTTAGTGACATCTATGTACCTTGATAATAAATTTACTTTAGGTGACGTGCCAATGCAGTAATTGGAGGAGGAGAAAGAGATGGTGTTGGAGGCCAGGTAGATCAGGAGGCAGAAGGTAAGGAACAGAGAGGGAGCAGTTACTGGATGTTGAAGAATTCAGTTTTAATGCTGTCAAGGTTTTGGCTTCCCTGCAGAATATCAGCATCCCCAAGACCCTACCACTTACCGTGAAAGACTTTGCCTGGTTTGACATCCCAAACTGGAACACCTCATGCAGAGTCACAGAGCACTGGAATAGATTCTTGGCCCATCTGGTCGATGTGGACCAAGATTCTCCTCAGAGTTGCCCATTTGCCTTTGCACACCACACATCCCTCGAAAACAGTGTTCCTAACCCTTTTATGCCATGGACCTATACTATTTAGCAAAGAGTATATGCACCCCAGGTCAGAAACCACTGCTCTAAATCCTTCTTATCCATATACCTGTCCAAGTGTTTTTTAAATGTTGTTCTTTTATCTGCCTCACCAACTTGATCTGGCAGCTGATTCCATATGCAGACTGTCCTCTAGTTGGAAAAAGTTGTTCCTTATGTTCCAATTAAATCTTTCAACTGTCCTGAAAACTGTGCCCTCTGGTCGGTGAGGGTAGGAGTGACAAAAGACAGAATGGAATCTGACAGAAAGGAAGGTAGAGCATGGACATAATGGAGGCAATTCATGAGACATAATCTTCCACACACAGAATTTTGTTGACTGATTTTAATCAACCACAGTTTTTCCAAATACTTCTGTCACGAGCCCTGCAGGTGTGTGCATTTCCATATGATGATTGTTGTCTTATCTGAGATGTTAAGGCCATGTGCATTCAGGTTAACCTTGTCAAGGTTTGTTGAACTGAGTGGTCAGGGCATCAGGGGTTATGGTGAGAAGGCAGACGAATGGGACTAAAGGGGAAATTGGATCAGCTCATGATGAAATGGTGGAGCAGACTCGATGGGCCGAATGGCTGATTTCTGCTCCTTTGTCTTATGGGCTTATGGAATAAAGTGGGCTTTTTGTGGTTAGCTGCCAGTGACTAGTGGTGTTCCTCAAGGGTTTATATTGGGACTGCTACTTTTCACATTGTTGTCAATAATTTAGATAATGGAATTGCTGGTTTTGTGGCAAAGTTTGTGGATGATACGGAGATAGGTGGATGAGTAGATAGTGCTGAGGAAGCAATGCGGTTGTGGGAGGATTTAGAAAATTTGGAAGAACGGGTGAAAAAGTAGCAGATAGAATACAGTGTTGGGAAATGAATGATAAGGCATTTTGGTAAAATAAACAAGAGTGTAGATTATTATCTAAATGGGGATAAAATTGAGACATCAGATGTGCAGGGGGACTTAGGCATCCTCATGCAAATCTCCCAGAAGATTAATTTACAGGTTTAGTCTGTGGTAAATAAATCAAATGCAATTCTTGCATTTATTTCAAGGAGGATAGAATATAAAAGCAGGGAGATAATGCTAAGGCTTCATAAGACACTAAACAGGCTGCACTTCGAGTATTGTCAAAGATTCTGGGCCTTATATCTCAGAAAGGATGTGTTGTCATTGGAAAGAGTCCAGAGGAGGGTCACAAGGATGATCCCGGGATGAAGGGGTTAACATATGAAGAGCGTTTGGCAGTTTTGGGCCTGTACTCACTAGAATTTAGAAGAATGCAGGGGCATCTCATTAAAACCGACTGAATGTGAAAGGGACTGGATAAGGTAGATGCAGAGAGGATGTTTTCTATGGTAGGGTGCCAAGAACAAGAGGGCATGTCCTCAAAATTGAGGGCTGACCTTTTAAACAGAGGTAAGGAGGATTTTTTTAAGCCAGAGAATAGTGAATCTGTGGAATGCTCTGCTACAAACTGCAGTGGAGGCCAAGTCTATGGGTACATGTAAAGCAGGAGTTGATAGTTTCCTGATCAGTCAGGACATGAAACGATATGGAGAGAAGGCAGCTGGGGGGCGTCATGTGATGACGTAGGATTGAGACATTGGGAATCCAGCTCCCTTGTAAAAAGTGATGAAATAAGGTTTAAATGAAGAAGAGTTAACAAATACCTACTAGAAACTATTTATAAGCAACTCAGGATTATCTTTTGATATGGCTCCTAAACTGAAACAGAAGAAAGCTACTGCTTCGAAGACTGCGCAAATCAGCGGGGAGAAGGGCCTAACCATCTCGGTGAAGCCTCGGACTCAAGTTGGACCTCCTACCAGTGAAGTGTATGGCACTTCTGATGATGCGGGACAGGAAGTTGCAGCAATGTCGGCGGTCTCTAGGAAGAACCGGCAAGAACAACACATGCGCGCAAGTATGCATGAACAGATATTAACAAAACTACAAATCCCAACTACGACTGGAAGTGAATCGAAAGTAGAATCAGACTCTTTGGGAAACTCAGAGGAAGAAGAAGAGGAAAAAAAGGAGGAGATTAAAGGAGACATAAAAGATATCCTGATATATATGACGAATGAATTAAAAGCTAGAAGAATAGATATAAGAAGCATGCAGAATACACTCGACAATGTGGTGGAAAAACAAAAGATGGATAATAAAGTTAAAGAGATGGAAGTAAAAGTTGAAGAAAATACTGAAAGAATAGATAAGATAGAAGACAATAATCTTGCCTGGACAACAGAAAGAAAATGGATGTTGGGAAAAATAGATGCGCTTGAAAACTCTAGTAGACGAAATAATATCAAAATTGTTGGTCTTATGGAAGGTACAGAGGGAGCAAATCCAATAAAATTCTTTCAAGAATGGATTCTGAAAATTTTGGAAATGAAAGAAGAAAGCCAAGTAATCGAAATTGAAAGAGCACACAGAGCTTTAAGACCACGACCTCAACAAGATCAAAATCCAAGATCAATTTTGATAAAATTTAATCCAGTGAAAAAATCTTTATGGGAAAAGGGCTATAAATTTTTATTGATCTACCCAGCAAAATTGATAATTTTCCTGGATAACGAAGAAAGAAGATTTTTTGTTGACTACCAGAAAGTGGAGAAATTTGTACAAGAATTACCTGATGTCCACGAAGAGGAGTAAAGAATTATAGAAATGAAATGGATTAATGATGAAGACTGAAACAAGGCTGGACTTGATGGACATTTATAAGAAAAAAAAATAGTTGAGGAGTATTAATTGGGAGTAGAGACATTAATTATTTTCTTTTTTTTCTTCACTAATATATTTTCTTCTTTTTTTTTGCGGGGGAGCTGGAGGAGCTCCTGATTGATAGCTGCGAGTTTCACGTGTACAATCATGGCAATTGCCATGACCCGTAAAATAGAGGGGGGTAATGTTGTGTTCTTTTTATTTGCAACATTAGTGGGGGGGTATTTTGTTTTTTTTCTTATATATTAGTTATATTTCTTCTATTTTTCTTCTTTTTGGCCTGGATGGTTGGGGAGAGACTCATAGCAACAGGGAGAATTTTAAAGAGCTCCCAAGGTATTATGGATGATTAATTTATTTAATTTTTTTAAGTTTTAATGTTAATGGAATTAATGGACCTGTGAAAAGAAAAAGAGTTTTAATATTTAAGAAAATGAAAGGAGATATAGCTTTTTTTTACAAGAAACACATTTAACAGAAACAGAACACAAGAAATTAAAGAGAAATTGGGTTGGAAATGTCATTGCAGATTCATTTAATTCAAAATCGAGAGGAGTTGCAATTTTGGTTAATAAATCTTTACCAATTAAAGTACAAAATGTAATAATTGATTCTGTGGGGAGATATGTGATTATACATTGTCAATTTTTTTTCAGAATTATGGACTTTTATGAACATTTATGCACCAAATGAAAGTGATGCAAAATTCATACAAGAAGTGTTTTTGAACTTGGCTGATGCACATGATAGAATATTAATAGGTGGAGATTTTAAATTTTGTTTAGATCCAGTTTTGGATAGATCAACTAAAGTTGCTACAAAATCAAAAGTAATAAAACTAACTTTATCATTAATGAAAGATTTAAACCTGATTGATATATGGAGAAAAATTAATCCAAGAGAAAGAGATTTTTCATTTAATTCAAATAGACATAAAACTTACTCAAGGATTGATTTTTTTTTATTATCAAAAAATATTCAAGATAGAGTGAAAAGTGTGGAAAATAAAGCAAGAATATTGTCAGATCATTCCCCCTTGATAATGAGAATGATGGATAAGGAGGAATCAATCTATAGATGGAGATTTAATTCAATTTTATTAAAACGTCAAGATTTTTGTGATTTTATGAAAAAACAAAATCAATTTTTTTTGGACACAAATTTACATTCAGTTGAGGATAAAATTGTATTATGGGATGCGATGAAAGCATATTTAAGGGGTCAGATTGTAAGTTATACATCTAAAATTAAGAAGGAATACATCGCAGAAATAGATCAATTGGAAACAGATATCATAAAGTTAGAAAAAGAATCTCAAAGATATATGACAGAAGAAAAACAAAGACAACTTGTTGATAAAAAACTACAATAAAATACATTCCAGACATATCATACAGAAAAAGTAATTACGAGAACTAAACTGAAATATTACGAATTAGATGAAAGATCACATAAGATTCTTGCTTGGCAGTTGAAAACAGAACAGGCTTCTAAAACAATAAATGCAATTAGAACAAGTGTAAATAAGGTCACATATAAACCTTTAGAAATTAATGAAACTTTTAAAACATTTTATACTGAACTATATCAATCAGAATCACAAAATAAGATTGCTGAGATAGATAAATTTTTATCACAAATAACCCTTCCAAAATTAAATTTGGAAGAACAGAAAGGATTAGATATGCCCTTTATATTAAAAGAGGTTGAAGAAGCTTTAGGATCACTTCAGAGTAATAAATCCCCAGGAGAAGATGGTTTTCCTCCTGAACTTTATAAAAAAATTAAAAATTTATTAATTCCTCCTTTTATGGAATTAATATATCAAGTGGAAAGAATGCATAAACTCCCACAATCTTTTTTAACAGCGATCATAACTGTATTGCCAAAAAAAAAATAGAGATCCTTTAAAACCAACATCATATAGGCCTATTTCTTTGTTGAATACAGATTATAAAATAAAAGCAAAAATTTTATCTAGTAGAATATCTAAATATTTACAAAAATTAATACATATGGATCAAACAGATTTTATTAAAAACAGACAATCAATTGATAATATAACCCGGTTACTTGGTATAATTCATTTGGCACAAAAAAGAGAGGAAATGAGTATGGCAGTTCCTTTGGATGCAGAAAAAGCAATTGATGGATTGGAATGAGATTTTTTATTTAAGGTATGGGAAAAATATGAGTTAGGAAAATCTTTTATACAATGGATTAAAATTTTAAATACTAATCCTCAAGCTAAAGTAGTTGCAAATTGTCAAATTTCAACATCATTTTGCTTAACGAGGTCAACTAGACAAGGCTGCCCATTATCACCTGCTTTATTTGTATTGACAATAGAACCATTAGCTGAATTAATTAGAACAGATTCAGACATTGGGGGCTTTAGAGTTAATCAAGAAGAATATAAGATTAATTTATTTGCTGATGATGCTTTGATTTATTTAACAAACCCATTGCAATCTTTGCAAAGATTATCTTTCAGATTGGAAGAATATGGGAAAGTATCAGGGTATAAAGTAAATTGGGATAAAAGTGAAATTGTACCCCTTACCAAAGGAAATTATAATCAAAGTCAATTAGTAACTCAATTTCGATGGTCAATAAATGGGATAAAATATTTAGGTATTAGAGTTGATAATGATGTAAAAAATTTATATAATCAAAATTATTTGCCATTATTAAAAAAAAAATAAAAGAGGATCTTGATAAATGGATGTTGTTACCAATAACATTAATAGGTAGAGTTAATGCTGTAAAAATAAATATATTTCCTAGATTGCAATATTTTAAACTTTACCAATACAATTAGCTCAGAAGTTTTTTCAAGAACTGAATAAATATGTAAGGAAATTTTTTTGGAAAGGAAAGATGTCAAGAATATCATTGGAAAAATTGACATGTAAATTTGATTTAGGAGGGTTACAACTTCCAAATTCTAAGAATTATTATAAAGCAAATCAACTTAGATTTATTGCGTCTTTTTTTGATTAAGAAAAACCTGCATGGATTAGAATAGAATTAGATAAGTTAGTAGAAAACATACCAGAAGATTTTATATATAAATGGGAATCCAAATGGATACGGGAAAAAAAAAGAATCTCCTATATTAAGACACTTGATTGATTTAAGGAATAAGGTAAATATGGACGATGAGATAAAGAAATCTTGATTGGCAAAAAGAACTTTAATTCAAAATAGGCTTATTCCTTTCACAATGGATAATAAACTTTTACATAGTTGGTTCCAAAAGGGGATTAAATATATAGGTGATTGTTTTGAAGGAGGCATATTGATGTCATTTGATCAATTAAAAAATAAATATAAAATATCAAATAATACTCTTTTTTGTTATTTTCAATTAAAAGCTTATTTACGAGAAAAGCTGGGTCAAACAATGTTGATGCCAAAACCTAGTGAAATAGAAATATTAATTCAGAAAGGAAAAATTAAAAAATTTACATCTTGTATGTATAATTTGATTCAAAAGACAATTAAATCAGGAATTCATAAATCAAGACAAAAATGGGAATCTGATTTGAATGTTAAAATTGATGGAAAAATTGGTCAAGATTACGTTCTGATAGTATGAGAAATACAATAGATGTTCCACTTAGATTAATACAATATAATTTTTTACATCAATTATATATAACACTGTGGCGACCCACTTTCTAGCACACTCGAACCGGCTCACAAATAGCCAGCGTGCAGGCACAAAGGCCAGGTCCGCAACAAAGGGAGAAAAGCCTGCGGGGGTTTGTGAGTACGTGTCTCTTGGAGCATCCGCGCCCGGGGAGGGCGGGATGAGGGAGGCTTTAAAGCAAGGATGTGAAGTTCGAATAAAATCTTCTTTAACTGCAGTTTACCGACTCCGTGTTGTTATTTCAGCCATGCGTGTAGCGCACCGCTACAACTGGTGACCCCGACGGTCCAAATGATTTTTGGACCAGAGATGACCGACACCGCATCTGTTCTTGCAGTTTCGTTGAAACTGCCAAGCTTCTGGGCGCTGAGACCTCACCTATGGTTCCAGCAAGCAGAAGCCCAATTCCACATTTGGCAGATAACCTCAGAGGTCACCCGGTTACTACTACGTGATGAGCTCCCTCGACCAGGACACAGTGGCCCAGGTCGCGGAGTTCGTACAGTCTCCCCCGGCAGACGGCAAGTACACGGAATTCAAAGCCCTGCTCCTGAAGACTTTCAGACTCTCACGGTGCGAGCGGGCTGCCCGTTTACTGCACCTGGATGGCTTGGGAGACAGACCTCCATCGGCTTTAATGAATGAGATGTTATCTCTGGCTGACAGACACACACCCTGCCTCATGTTTGAGCAGGCATTCCTAGAGCAGCTGCCCGAGGACATACACCTGCTTCTGTCCGATGCGGATTTCAGCGACCCCTGGAAGGTGGCAGCCTGGGCGGACTTGCTGTGGAACGCCAAGAAGGAGAGTGGGGCGTCCATCTCACAGATCACCCGGCCACGCTCCAAGCAGCAAACCAGTCCAGGACCTGCCGCAGAGCCCGCTAACCCCAGAGGCAGGGGTGGGGAGCCCAATGAACAATGGTGTTTCTATCACCAGTGATGGGGCGCAGAAGACCACCGTTGTCGCCCGCCCTGCAAGTTCCCGGGAAATGCCAGGGCCAGCCGCCGCTGATGGCTAAGGCGGCTGGCCATCGGGATAGCCTCCTGTATGTGTGGGACCAGTGGTCGGGACGCTGTTTTTTGGTCGACACCGTTGCGGAGATCAGCGTTTTACTTCCGACGAGTTACGACACCTGCAACAGGGCACCGGGTCCCCCCCGAGGGCCGTGAACGGCAGCACAGTAAGGACCTATGGCACCCGTCAGGTGCAGCTACAGTTCGGCTCCAGCTAGTTCACATGGGACTTCACACTGGCTGCCATAGCCCAACCGCTTCTGGGTGCAGATTTTTTGCCGTCTCACAGCCTATAGGTCGACCTGCCCAGGAAGAGACTGGTACACACCGAGACCTTTCAGACGTTCTCCCTAGGTGCAGCCCAGTTGCCAGCCCCTCTCCTCGACCATCACGCTGTCCGACAACGACTTCACCAGGGTCCTGGTGGATTTCCCATCAGTTCTGGCACCGCAGTTCACAGCAGCCATGCCCCGACACAGCGTACAGTACCACATCCAACCCAGGGACCACCCCTCCACGCCCGCGCTCGACGGCTTCCCCCGGACAAGCTCCGACTGCTAATGGAGGAGTTCCAGAGGATGGAGGAATTGGGGATCATCCGGCGGTCTGACAGCCCATGGGCTTCCCTCCTGCACATGGTGCCCAAAGCGACGGGAGGCTGGAGACCGTGTGGCGACTACCGCAGGCTGAACGAGGCTACCCCACAGGACTGCTACCCTGTGCCGCACATTCAGGACTTTGCAGCAAACCTGCACGGCACACGGATCTTCTCCAAGGTAGACCTCGTCCGAGGGTACCATCAAATCCCGATGCATCCAGACGACGTCCCCAAAACGGCTCTTATCACCCCGTTTGGCCTTTTCGAGTTCCTCCGCATGCCGTTCAGCCTGAAGAATGCCGCACAGACGTTCCAGCGGTTAATGGACGTGGTGGGACGCGACCTGGACTTCGCTTTCATCTACTTGGAGACATCCTCATAGCCAGCAGCAGTCGTCAGGAGCATCTGTCCCACCTCCATCAACTCTGCGCCCGACTGAGTGAGTACGGTCTTACAATCAACCCGGCCAAATGCCAGTTCGGGCTCGACACCATTGACTTCCTGGGCCAAAGAATTACTAAAGACGGGGCAACCCCTCTGCCCGCTAAGGTAGATGCGGTCCGCCATTTCCCCCGACCCACCACAATCAATGGCCTTCAGGAATTCGTAGGTATGGTCAATTTCTACTACCGCTTCCTCCCTTCAGCTGCCCGGATCATGCGCCCACTGTTCGCCCTGCTGTCTGGTCTGGGCAAGGACATTACATGGGAGTCCACCGCCGCTTTCATTCAAATGAAGGAAGCCTTGGCGAATGCTGCGATGCTAGTGCACCCCAGAATGGACGTCCCTACCGCCCTCACAGTGGACGCATCTAACACGGCAGTCGGTGGGGTACTGGAGCAGCTCATCGCGGGTCGCTGGCAACCTCTGGCGTTTTTCAGCAAACAACTGCTGCCACCCGAGCTCAAATACAGTGCTTTCGACCGGGAACTGTTGGCGTTATACCTGGCAATCCGGCATTTCAGGTACTTTTTAGAAGGTAGGCCCTTCACCGCGTTCACGGACCACAAACCACTTACCATTACGTTCACGAAGGTGTCTGACCCCTGGTCGTCCAGCCAGCAGCGCCATCTGTCCTACATCTCTAAATACACGACGGATGTCCGGGACGTCTCGGGTAAGGACAATGTCGTGGCGGATGCATTCTCTCGCCCTAACGTTCATGCCCTTTCCCAAGGGGTAGACTTTGAGGCGCTGGCAGAGGCACAGCAGACTGATGAGGAGATCCCGAGTTACAGAACCGCAGTCTCCAGTTTGCAGCTCCAGGACCTCCCCGTAGGCCCAGGTGAGAGGACCCTACTCTGTGACATCACCACCGGCCAACCCCGTCCCGTTGTCCCGGCAACCTGGCAGCGACGTGTTTTTGACTCCATTCATAACAACCATCCGGGTGGTCTCCAGCAGGTTCGTTTGGCACGGACTCCGCAAGCAGGTCAGTGAATGGGCCAGAACGTGCATGCACTGCCAGACGGCCAAGGTGCAGCGGCACACCAAAGCCCCACCGCAGCAGTTCCACCCCACCACCGGCGTTTCGACCACATTCATGTGGATATCGTGGGCCCCCTGCCAGTGTCCTGCAGAGCACGGCACCTCCTGACTATCGTGGACCGGTTCACAAGATGGCCAGAGGCGGTCCCGCTCACCGACACCACCTCCGAATCTTGCATCCGGGCACTGATCGCCACCTGGGTGTCCTGCTTTGGCGTACCGGCCCACATTACCTCCGACAGAGGCGCCCAGTTCACCTCCAGCCTGTGGTCAGCTATGGCCAGCCTTTTGGGGACCACACAACTGCCTACCACCCGCAGTCGAACAGCCTGGTGGAGCATTTCCACCGTCACCTAAAGTCGGCTCTCATGGCCCGCCTGCGAGGAGCCAACTGGGCGGACGAGCTTCCCTGGGTCCTACTCGGCATCAGCACGGTGCCCAAAGACGATCTGCACGCCTCGTCGGCCAAGTTGGTGTACAGCGCGCCCCTGGTCGTCCCCGAGGAGTTCATACCAGCCCCAAGGGGGCAAGAGGAAGAACCCGCAGCAGTCCTGGGCAGACTACGTGAGGGGCTCGGTGACCTGGCCCCCATAACCACTTCACAGCATGGGCAGAACCCGACCTGCATACCCAAAGACCTGCAGAACTGTAAGTTTGTGTTTGTACGAAGGGGCGGGCATTGGTCATCGCTGCAACGGACCTACGAGGGGCCATTTACGGTGCTCAGGAACAACGGGTCCACGATCATGCTGGACATTGGGGAGAGAGAGGAGGTTTTCACGGTGGACCGACTCAAACTGGCCCATGTGGACCTGGCGCAACCAGTTGAGTTTCCGGCACCGCGGCGCAGAGGCCGACCTCCCAAACGGGGTCCGGCCCAGACTGTGGACATTGGGGAGTGTATCGCTGTTTCTGGGGGGGGGGGGGTTATGTGGCGACCCACTTCCTAACACACTCGAACCGGCTCACATATAGCCAGCGTGCAGGCACAAAGGAAAGGCCAGATCCGCAACAAAGGGAGAAAAGCCTGTGGAGGTTTGTGAGTACGTGTCTCTTGGAGCATCCGCGCCCGGGGAGGGCAGGATGAGGGAGGCTTTAAAGCAAGCCTGTGAAGTTCGAATAAAATTATCTTTGACTGCAGTTTACCGACTCCGTGTCATTGTTTTAGTGCTGCGTGTAGCACACCGCTGCAACACCACAGAAAATAAATAGATTAAATTCAAATATACCTGACCAATGTTTTTGAAGTAATCAAGAAATTGGTACTTTTTTACATTCTACTTGGTCTTGTGTTAAAATTCAACCATTTTGGATAAATCTAAGACTTTTATTGGAACAAATTACTGGAGTACAACTCCCACATAGTCCAGTATTATTTTTATTAGGAGACATTGAAGGGACAATACCGAAACTTAAATTGAATAAGTAGCAGAAAAAAATTATAAAAATTGCATTGGCAGTAGCCAAAAAAGTTATTGCAGTTACTTGGAAATCTGTTTTATATTTAACTATGGATTGTTGGAATAATGAAATACATAGTTGTATTCCATTTGAAAAAATTACATACAATCTAAGAAATGATTATGATATATTTTTGAAAATTTGGTTCCCATACTTATAAAAGATAGGGTTAAATACATAGGTCCTTTGAAGATAAAATTATAAAGTAATTGGGGAAAGAAAAAATAAAAATTAAAATTATTTTGAACTCCATGGAGCATGTGGGGCTCCTCCGATATCCAGGCAATCTCTCTTTTTTTTATCTTTAGACAAGGGTTGGGGGAGGGACGGTTAATATTATTTTTCTTACTATTTTATCATCACATTTATTCTTGTAATTTTCTAAAATTTAATAAATAAATAATTAAAAAAAGAGAAAGAGAAGGCAGCTGTATGGGTTTGAGTGGGATCCGGGATCAGCCATGATAGAATGGCGGATCAGTCTCGATAGGATAAATGGCCTAATTCTACTCTTATGTCTTATAACTCTCCTGTAAAGTTTCTTCCACAGATACTGTTTACTTGTCTATATTTTCCAACATTTTATTTGCATTCCTTCCAAAATAAAGGCAGAACATTGGCCGTACAGATCACATTTGTCCTGAACAACTCTGAAAGGTCACAGAACTGAATGCTTGTTAAAGTTTCAGCAACGTGTTAACCTAAAACTTCCTCCAATTTTTAGCCTCACCAGCACATTGCATGTAAAATAATCCAGAGTTTACCACTGTGGGGCCGTTAAATTTTAACTTTTTCCTGACTCCCTATATTCACTCCACAGCAGCACATCCATTTTTCTGCCTATTGTCATTTGAGCCAATGTGTGCAGCCACTTCTGTCTGCTCACCCTCCCCACTGAGAATGTTCTGGAATCGCTCAGAGACATCCTCATCTGAATTATACTCGATTTGTAATTCCTCAGCCCACCTACCCAGCTGATCAAGATCCCACTGTAATTGTTGCTAACATTCTTCACTCCCTACAATACCATCTATTTTAGTGTCACCTGTCATCTAATACTCGGGAATATGGGATCAATTCCCATCAATGAAAGGACTCCTTCATCCAGGTATCAGCAATCATTGGACAAAGCCCCAGGTTAAAATTCAAAGGAACAATTCTCAGTCCATCTCCAGGGGAATGCCCCCTAATTCTGTGCTGTGTAAAAATATACTCGGATGAGGTTCTGGAGACATACACATTCACATAGTGGGGGAGATTCCCAGTGCCAAAACTCAGGGTGCAGAGCACGGAGTGAGGAACATGGCGCAGATCTGGATATTAGTTCAGTACACTGGCCTTGGAGGGTCTCTCCCTCTAACTCTGTGATTTCTGTCTCCTTGTCCTTCTGTGCATCTCCATCTGTCCTCACTCTCTTTTTCTCTCTCTTCCAATTTCACAAAACTTATTTCAGACTTTTGAAACCTCCAATCTGCTGCCTCATTTCTCCCTCCCACCCCACAGTGCACAGGGTCATGTGCCAGCTCTCACAAGCTGCCTGCACTGTGTACAAACGGACTGTCAGAGCCATCGGCTGAGAGAGAGAGGCAGAGACACAAACAGGAAGCAGAAGCCAAAGCCGTTACTCTGAGCAGTGAAGAGTGTAAAGTTCACTGGAGGACAAGCAGCACGTACTCACGGTGGGAAAGAAGGAAAGGGCTGGTCAGTTTCGAGAGGTGACTTTTCTAGAGCAGAACAGATGCCCAAAATGTTAACTGTACTCTTTTGAATAGCTGCTGCGTCGCCTGCTGAGTTCCACCAGAATTTTGTGTGTGTTGCTCGGATTTCCAACGTCTGCTGACTTTCTCTTGTTTGTGAATTTTAAAGTCAGACCAGTGAACATGTAACTGTGACTTCAAGAAATAGATTGGAGTCTAAACATGTGACTGACATGCTTTAGGGAAGGGAATCTGCTGACTTTACCTGGTCTGGCCTGTATATGTCTCCAGGCCCACAGTAATGTAACTGACCTGTAACTGCACTGTGAAATGGCTCAGTAATCCACCCGGTTCGAGAGCAGTTGGGATGGGAAAGAAATGTTGTTCTACTCGCATCCCATGAACGAATAACTAAAGGTCATCCAATGATATGTTCTATCAATACAGATCCATCATTCTGTTGACTTTAAATTGATGATCAATCGCACGAGATTGGGATTGATTTTAAATTGAGTTGTAGATATGGCATTGGAAATCCGAGCTACACACACAAAATGCTGGAGGAACTCAGCAGGCAACACAGCAGCTATTCAAAAGAGTACAGTTGACATTTTGGGCATCTGTTCTGCTCTAGAAAAGTCACCTCTCGAAACTGACCAGCCCTTTCCTTCTTTCCCACCGTGAGTACTGACTCTTGTCAATAGTTGGATTGGTCAGTTCTGCTAACACATGTACTCCAGGTTATGGACATTTGGAATCTCCACAAAATCTGTTCCCAAGTCATTTCCTTTTCTTGATATAATGTCCCCAGTATCTGATTCAGTCCCATGTCCCTTATTACATGCTGCGCACACCAGCTTATGGGCATGGGGAATCTCCACAGGATCTGATCCCAACTCATAACCTGTTCCTGTGATAACTTCCCCAGTATCTGATTCAGTGCCATGCCCCCTCATGACCTGCTCTGCACTCCTGGTTATGGGCACAGGCGAACACCTCCAATACGCAATTTTGGGTGCAGTTTCTAAAATCAGCTCTGTACGTAGATATTCCCATATCCCTGAGATGTGAGGATGGGAATTTGATTCTTAGGTTCTTCCAAATAACTGATTTCAAATTGATTCTCATACATGGGAATCACAACCTTCCTGAAGATCAATTGTGTATTCCTAAGCTCTGTCGTCTTCCCTCATGAATGACGTTGGGAATTACCCACAATTATTGGTCCTGTGGAGGGGTATTTTTCCGATTGTCTGCTCTTTCATAGTTTTCCCCAATGTCTATTCCTAGGGTATATTCCAATATCTGGTCCTGTTTGCGATCTTCCAATGTCTGTTTCTTGGACTTGTCCTGCTCAAATCAGGTGCTGGTGTCCATCACCCAAATAGCTGTCGTATTCTCTTCTATTCTTAGTTTGCATTAATCTCATACCTACCTGTATTTTCTACTCCTGGTGGGTTTTACTCTAGTTTCTGGTATATTTTCCTGCATTGGTATATTTTCTCAAAGTGATCTCTCGCTAACATCACATTAAAACACGTACATGGTCAATATCCAGTTCTGAGTCACTCGTACGTACCAACACCCCCACACTCTCTGATGGGGGATGCTACAGGATGCACGAAGTTTCCCTCAGCTACACACTGGGAAGACCAAAAGCTTTGGTCCCCACAGTGAGTTATGTTCCAGGACACTGATGCTGTTACGTCCCTTTTTAGTGACCTGAGAACAAAAACTCAGGTGACTTGGCTGTTCACTGTAGTACAGAGGGGCAGAGGTGCTGCCTTTCAGCTGAGCCATTGATGGGAGAGCATAAGAAAATGAGCTGTATGTGTAGTGATGCACTCATATGTTACAGGCCAGAAATCTCTCCAATATTTGTTCAGGGATGCATAACCCACTTGTTGTACTTGTAGGCAGGTGAAGTCACTGCAGTGATGAGGGAACTAAGATGAGCTGAATGGTTTCCCTCCGTTTTATCAACACCAGACACTTCATTTTCTCCTTTTCTTTGTTTTTAATTAATACAATTTCAAACCATGACATAAACTCCAGCGGAAAACTGAAAGAAAAGCTACAGGCAATGATTTCACAACATGTAGTTTACAAAATATTATACAGCAACATCCCAAGCCCCCCCCCTCCACCATACTCCTCTTCCCCATGTCACCTTCTTGCTCTATAATAACAGCCACTTCATCACTTCCCTGTTCTCCTTCACTAACCACACTCCCATTCCCTGCTCCCCATTCCCAAGCCTTAACCCTGCCTTCCTCTCTCCTCCTGTATAACCCCTCCAGTGTCACATATCCTGCCATTCTCCCAACGTATCATCCACTGCTGTTCCTCCGCCCACCTAACCGGCTCCGTGCCTCCATTTTCCATCTGGCATCCTCGGTGCATCTAGAGGTTTATATTCTGAAATGAGCAGTTGCAGTGCAGTAGCCTCGGATTGCCGAGTGAGTGAGATGGAGACTCCATCTCCAAACGTCGCAGCCACACGGGGATCTCTTGTCTGAATGTGGGGCGTGTATCTGCTGGTCACTCCTGAACCTGAAATATAGACAGGAGAGTAAGATGTTGTGTGAGACAAGGTGCAGCACAGACCTTAACCTGTGAGGACAGGTGAACTAAATAACAGACGGTCAGTCCTCATTCCAGGAGATGGTACTCTGTGAGAAGGTGTCTGTCAGTATTCTCGGAAGTCAACCCAACACAAAATCTGAAGACCTATTCAGACCTGTCGGGTGATCCATAGTTGAGTTTATGTTTCATGTCCAGAGTAAGACGTTAAGATATGGAAGCTGAAGAATGGTGGCGGGGCGGGGGAATCCCTAACATGTGCATATAAGACTAAAAGACCATAAGATAAAGGAGCAGAATTAGGCCATTTAGCCCACCGAATCTACTCCAGCATTTCATCATAGCTGATCTATTTCCCTCTCAGCCCCAATCACCTGCCTTCTCCCAGTATTCCTCCATGTCCTGACTAATCAAGAGTCTATCAACCTCTTCCTTAAATATACCCAATGACTTGGCATTCACAGCAGCTTGTGGCAACGAAGTACATAGATTCATCATTCTGGCTAAAGAAATTCCTGCTCATCTCTGTTCTAAATGGACGACCCTCTATTCTGAGGCTGTCTGCTCTGGTCTTAGACTCTTTCACCATAGGAAACATCCTCTCCACATCCACTCTACTGAGGCATTTCAACATTCGATAGGTTTCAATGAGATCATAAGATGATGGAACTGCCAGCGATGGTCAGCGTCCCGGGGAGGCGGGGCTGTGGGGCCTCCACACCCTCCCAGAGGACGAAAGTGAGGTGACACCGGAGAAGGAGCTAGATGAGACCCCAGGGGAGGTGCCAGTAACCAGTGGGGGGGGGGGGGATCAGAGCGGGAAGGCTTGGCCAGGCCATCCCCACCCCCCAGCTAGAGGAGAGACCTCCGAGCTAGCAGCCGTCCTGAACTCCCTGGTGAGAGGGGCCAAGAGAAGCTCGGCCGAAGCTGAGAATTTCTCGGGAGGATGACTGTGATCCCTGGATGGAAAACACATCCCTGTTGGTAGAGGCGTGGCCAGGCTCGGATGAGGAAAAGAGACGACGACTGGTGGGAAGTTTGTGTGGTGAGGCGGCCGGAGTCGTCTGGGAGCTGAAAGCTGAACAGCCCTTGGTTTCACCAGCGGAGTATTTAGAAGCTTTGGAGGGAGCGTTCGGAATGTCAGGGGATCCCTAGGAGCTTTTAGCGGAGTTTCACCACATGGGGCAGGGTAGAGGGGAAAAGCTCTCAGAATACATATTTCAGCTGGAGAGAAGGCTCACTGGGTTTCGGCGCCAGGGGGTAGTGAAGGCGGATGAAGGGGCGAGGGTGAGGATGTCAGATATTTAGTGGTTCCCTGGAGGAGGACAAGGTGGCTCGGAGTCTCCGAGCTGATTAGAGAGGTGTGGGAGGAAGAGAGTGCGTTGGGCCGGAAAAGGAGCTCGGGCAACCGGAGGCGATCCTCAGCGGTACAGGAAATGGTGGCCGGGTTGAGCACTGAGAAACCCAAGGGGTCCCAGGGGTGTAGGGACCCCCCGTTTGAGGAGATGGACAGGGAGAGTACCCCCTCCAGGGGACGACCCACGCAGTGGGCTGGGAGTGGCGGGCGTCCCGGGAGAGGAGGGGCAGCAGGTAGCGTGTGCTATAACAGTGGGAAAGAGGGGCATTTCCGGTGGGAATGTGAGCGGCCAGGGGTGTGCCACAGCGGTGGGGAAGAGGGACACTTTCGGAGGGATTGTGAGAGACCAGGCGCCCTGATGAGGGCAAGCCCCCAGGTAACTAAGAAGGGAGAGGTGTCGGGAAACTTAGGAGAGACTCAGTGAGGGAACGGACTGGAGTCTCTGGAGGAACACGTTCCCAGAAATCAGCCAGGGGACCACTGAAAGCCCAAGCCTTTATTCCGGCTGGGCTGGTGGGACCCCGTTCCAGCATGTGCCTATGGATAGAGGGAATTTATTCAAAAGCCATCCTTGACACAGGATCGCAGGTTATCTTATTGTACCGGTTGTTCTACAATAGATATCGAAAGCACTTGCCAGTAACCCCATTTGAGGCACTGGAGATTTGGGGTGTGAGTGAGGGTGATTATCCATACGATGGGTACTTGTCAGTGAGGTTGGAATTTTCTGAGGGTGATGTGAGAGTGTCTGAAGCTATCGAGACGTTGGTGTTGGTGTGTCGGGGCACGTTGGAAACACTTGGCTCTGCCCTTCTGGTGGGGACTATCTCCCCCCTTGTGCGACGGATCATGGGAGCCTGTAAGGAGAATGCTGGGGAGAACTTTCTGGAGACCCTCTCGGTATACCCAGTGTTTTGAGTGGTGTTCGAAGAAGCGGGTGATGCCCAAGGGCTGGATCTGAGTGCAACCGCGGGACGGTGTGGTGTACTCAGGTGAGTCCTGAAGTGATACTCCCAGCGGAGGTGGAATTAGTGATGGGGACCCCCAGATTTCCCGGAGTGCCAGTAGGCGAAGCCCTGTTAATAGATGTCCCGGAAGATCTTGAGGGGGAGACACGATTTCCGGCGGGTATGCTGGTGAGGCCCTCGGTGTTACATGTGAGGCAGGTAGCCGTGAGTGTCGGGAACACTACGAAGAGAGAAATCACCGTTAAGAGAGGGATGCTGCTGGAACATTTGTTCCTGGTGACAGTAATGTCTAGCGCCCCTGTGAGGCCCACTCAGGGGGAAGGATCGGGAAACAGAGGAAAGCTGACCGCTGAGGCCTTTACCTTTGGGGACTCTCCTGTGCTGCCAGAATGGAAAGACAGGCTGGTGGAGAAGATGTTGAAGCTGTAAGATGTTTTTTTCTCACTTGGCGAGTTTGATCTGAGTGGCTCCGAGAGCACTTGCCATACAGGAGTACAGGAGCAGGGAGGTTCTACTGCGGTTGTACAAGGCCTTGGTGAGACCGCACCTAGAGTATTGTGTGCAGTTTTGGTCCCCTAATCTGAGGAAAGACATAGATGGAGTACAAAGAAGGTTCACCAGATTGATTCCTGGGAAGGACTTTCATATGAAGAAAGACTGGATCAACTTGGCTTATACTCACTGGAATATAGAAGATTGAGGGGGGATCTTATTGAAAAATATAAAATTCTAAAGGGATTGGACAGGCTAGATGCAGGAAGATTGTTTCCGATGTTGGGGAAGTCCAGAACGAGGGGTCACAGTTTAAGGATAAAGGGGAAGCCTTTTAGGATCGAGATGAGGAAAAACTTCTTCACACAGAGAGTGGCAAATCTGTGGAATTCTCTACCACAGAAAACAGTTGAGGCCGGTTCATTGGTTATATTTAAGAGGGAGTTATAGAAAGTTAAAAATGGCCCTTGTGGCTAAAGGAATCAGGGGGAATGGAGAGAAAGCAGGTACAGGGTTCTGAGTTGGATGATCAGCCATGATCATACTGAATGGCGGTGCAGGCTCGAAGGGCCAAACGGCCTACTCCTGCACCTATTTTCTATGTTTCTATACCATCCAAGTGACTGAGGACACCCTGTCCAGAGAGAGGTCACGGTGAATGGCCCCTGCAGATGTGGAAGACGTGCAGCAGCACTTGTGCAAGTTGAAGGCAGCTGGAATCATCACTGAGTCCCAAAGCCCCTATGCGTCCCCAGTAGTAGTGGCCCGGAAGAAGTACGGAAGGATACGCATGTGTGTGGACTATAGGACCTTGAACCGGCGCACTGTCCCTGACCAGTACACCGTCCCAAGGATTGAAGATGCGCTGGCCTGTCTGAGTGGTGCTAAGTGGTTCAGTGTGCTGGACTTGAGGAGTGGATATTACCAGATCCCCATGAGCGAGGCTGGCAAAGAGATGATGGTCTTTATCTGCCCACTGGGATTCTTTCAGTTCGAACAAATGCTCAAGGCATATCGGGGGCCTCAGCCATCTTCCAGAGGCTCATGGAGAGGACTGTGGGTGATATGAACCTGCTCGAGGTGCTGGTGTATCTGGATGGTCTGATAGTGTTTGGATCTTCTTTGGAGGAACATGAGGAGTGGCTGCTGAAGGTGTTAAGCCGGCTTAAAGAGGAAGAGTTGAAACTTTCCCTGGACAAATGTGCCAGTTTTGTAAGCCATTGGTCTGCTATGTTGGCCACATAATTTCACGAGAAGGAGTGGCTACTGATCCGGCTAAGATAGACACAGAGGCCACCTGGGCGAGACTCCAGAAGTGAAGGTGGGGTTCTGTGGGTATTACTGGCAATTCATGAAAGGATATGCTAACATGTGTCACCCGTTGACCCAGCTATTGTGTGACTATCCACCTGTGGGGAAGAAAAGGAAGGGGGACAGAGGGCAGGAAGCAGGAGGATACTGGAACCCGGCGGAGCCTTTTGGATCGAGATGGGATGATCAATGTGAGGAGGCATTCCAATCTCTGAAAAGGGCACTGACACAGGCCCTGGCGTTGGCTTTTGCCGATCCCCGGAAGCACACTGATGCCAGCTGAGAGGGCCTCGAGGCTGTCCTGTACCAGGAACAGGGCAACGCATTGAGGCCAGTGGCGTTTGTCAGCCGAAGTTTGTCGCCATCTGAGAGAAACTATCCCACTCACAAGTTGGAGTTCCTGGCACTGAAATGGCCGGTGGTGGACAAGTTGAGTGACTATCTATATGGGGCCAAGTTTGAGGTGAGAACGGATAACAATCTTCTCACTTATATCCTGACTTTGGTGAAACTGGATGCCACAGGCCAATAGTGGCTGGCAGCTTTGTCGGTATATGATTTCAGACTGAAGTTCTGGCCGGGAAGCAGGAATGTCGATGCGGATGCTTTGTCGTGACGTGAGCCAGGGGAACAGGAGACGGACGAGGAGTGGGAGAGCATTCCTGTCCTTGGGGTAAAAATCATGTGACAGTTTGCTATCATCATGAAAGCCGAGGAAAAGGAGAGGCCTGAGCGAGCAGTGGACACATTGGGGGCTTCTGATGAGACACCCTGCCCCCGGTTTACTGTGACCTGACTGCACTGAAGACTAACTAGGAGCGTGGTGGAGAAGGGGGATGTGGCATTGGCAGAGAAGATGAAACACACTTCGGTGCCTCTGTTATTCAGGGAATGGCCTCGGCTAAAGTTGAAGAACAAAGTCTTGTACCGGGTCACATCGCTGCCAGACCACCCCTGGCGTTGGCAGCTGGTCATGCCTGAGAAATATCAGCAGATTGTGTTGCAGACACTGCATGATGATTCCGGGCACTTGGGGGTGGAAAAGACCTATGGATTACTCAAGGACCGGTTTTACTGGCCCCGGATGAGGGGGGAGGTTGAAGAATATTGTAGGAAGTGCAGTCGTTACATCAGGAGGAAGACTCTACCTGTACAGGCAGCTCCTTTGTCACACTTGCAGAGTGCGGGACCCATGGACCTGGTGTGTATGGATTTCCTGTCCATTGAGCCAGACACCAACAACACCACAAATGTCTTAGTCATCACGGATCACTACACTCGATATGCTCAGGTGTTTCCCACTAAGGACCAGAAAGCGACTACAGTGGCGAAGGTGTTATGGGAGGAGTACTTTGTTCACTATGGCCTTCCCAAGCGGATCCATAGTGATCAGGGACGGGACCTCGAGAGCCGGCTTTTCCATGAATTACTGGGTATGCTTGGGGTTGAGAAATCCAGGACCACACCCTATCACCCACAGGGCGATCCTCAGCCCAAGAGGTTTAACTGGACCCTGTTTGATATGCTCGGGACTCTGGAGATTGATGAGAAAAGTAAGTGAAGTAAGTGGAGTCAGCACATCGGGCATTTGGTTCACTGTTACAATTGTACTCGCAATGATGCTACAGGGTACTCGCCTTATTATCTGAAGTTTGGGCGGAAAGCGAGGTTGCCCATTGACTTGTGTTTTGGGACTGAGGCGGGTGATTAACCTTCGAAGTCATATCTGAAGTATGTGTCTGATATGAGGAGAGAGTTTGAAAGGGCGTACGAGTTGGCTGAGGTGGCAGCCACCAAGCAGAATCAGAGGAATAAGAGGAGGTATAATCAGAAAGTGAAGTTCGCCCAATTATTGCCGGGAGACCGGGTCCTTATAAGGAATTTAGGACTATCTGGTAAGCACAAGTTGGTGGATCGCTGGGTGGCCACCCCCTAAGTGGTAGAGAGCCGGATGCCGAATCTACCTGTTTACCGGGTGAGAACAGAGGATGGGAAAGGGCCTGTCAAGGTACTCCATCGGAACCACCTGTTGCCTCTGGGTCAAGAAGTGCAGGTGGATCAAGAGTCTGAGTGGGAGGTTCTGCCTCGTACGAGGGCTCTGTGAGGGCACGGGGCGAAGGAAGAACCTGCTGCAGAAGAGACGGGACTGGTCCTCACCCCGGAAGGGGATACTGCTTCGGAAGATGATAATGCAGATGTGTGGCACCTGTTTCCGTTTGCTAATACCCCAGTACCAGAAGAAGAGGCTCCTGGAACTTCCCCCACTGAGTTAGGTGAGAGGAGGGAGGGTGTTGAGGGCAGCTGGCATTGGGGGGAGAGAGGGTGGAACCCGAACATGAGACAGAGGGCTCTCAGGTGAAGAGGGATCCCAGTGAGGGAGAGGGTGAGGGTCCGACAGGTTGACGAGGGTATCCCCAGTGGTGTCTGAGCCAGAAGGGTTGGCAGAGGAGGTACGGAGGTCTCAGAGAAGTAGACACCCCCTGGAGTGATTGTCCTATGCAGCGCCGGGAGAACTGAGTGTGATCTCTACTGCCCTGGGAAGTTATGTCACTGCTTTATCCACCTGGGTTGGGTTTTGTGTCTTGCAAGAAGCATTGGGGAACTCTGTTAACGTCATGAGGCCATGACTTTTGCTGGTGGGGGGGGAAGAGTGTAAGGAGTTTCTTCTTTATGTTACTGCTTATATTAATCAAAATGGCTTCTTATTATGTTTCAAGTAAGAATGCTTCTTTGTTGTGACTGGTGAGAGAGTGCTTCTCTCGCAGCTTGTTTGGGTTATAATTACTGATAACGAAAATCGTATTCATGTTGCGTGGACATTTGGGGAGGTTGAGCGGGAGATCGCGAGGAATGAGGATGTGCAGGATGCACTCTGGTCAACCACTGAGGTTGGTCCCAGGTTGCAGGTCGAGGAGGTCGGAGAAGATTGAATAGTGGACTGAAGACTTCGATAGTTGAGCTCCAACAGTTGTGCATGAATTGACTGAACTCTTTCTTTTCTTTCATATATATTGTATCGCTATTAATTACCTAGTTCTAGTAAGATTTATAAAGTGTATTTTGTAACCGTACATGGTGTGCGGTCTGATATTGAGAGTGCGAGTTGGTACCAGAGTGCATTTCACAGCATCCATGCATACGGGAAACACGGTTTCGCGGGTGGGCAGATTTTCCTCTAGACATACATCAGCTGATAGCGTGAGCATTACACATGGCATCCACAGCAGCTTGTGTTAACAAAGTACACAGAATCATCTTTCTGGTTAAAGGAATTCCTCCTCATCTCTGTTCTAATTGGACGACACTCTATTCTGAGGCTGTGTCCTCTGGTCTTAGACCCTTCCACCATAGGAAACATCTTCTCCACATCCACTCTGTTGAGGCATTTCAACATTCGATAGATTTCAATGAGATCATAAACCATAAGACCATAACATGTAGGAGCAGAATTGGCCATTTGGCCCATCGCATCTGCTCTGCCATTCAATCATGGTGATCATTTTTTATCCCCACAACCCCATTTCCCGGCCTTCTGCCCGTAACCTTTCATTCCATGCCCAATCAAGAATTTATCAATCTCTGCCTTAAATGCAACCAACAACCTGACCACCACAGCTACACGTAGCAACAAATTCCACAAATTTATCACCCTCTGTCTAAAGAAATTTCTCCGCATCTCTCCAGATCCCCCTTCATTCTTCCGAGTTACAGTGAGGACGGGCCCTGCGCTATCAAACACTCCTCCTATGATAAGCATTTTTATCACAGAAATATTTTGAGAACATTCTTTGAACTATCTTCAAAGTCAGCACGTCCTTTCTTAGATAAGGGTCCAAAACTGCTCACCATATTCCAAGTGAGGCCTGACTGTATAAATCCTGAACATTACATCCTTGCTTTTTATAATTTAGTCCTCTTGAAAGGAATGCAAACATTGTGTTTGCCTTTCCCACCACCGACTCAACCTCCAAATTACCCTTAATGGAATCCTGCACAGGGACTCCCAAGTCCCTTTGCAATTAAGAAGCAGAATTTTCTTTCCAATTAGAAAACAGTCTACACTTTTATTTCTGCTATCAAAGAGCATGACCGTACACATCCCAACATGTTATTCTATCTGCCACTTTGTTTCCCCATTCTCCAATCTGTCCAAGTCTTTCCATAGCTTCTCTGTGCCACAGCCACAGATTCAGCAGCACAGTAGATACAGCAATTGCGCTTGTGAATTTGTGTGTGTCAGCTAATTATTATTTAATCATGATACTATTTAATTTCTTATCCGTCGTCGTAGTGCATGTTGTTTTGTTTTTGGCCTTTCCTGAGAAATTGGACTTTCAAGTCAACTGACTCTGAAGACTAGTGGTATTCATTTAATGCTTAGATGTTCTTTTTAGCTGCAGTGTGGGCTTCATGTTCCTTTTGAGAGTTTTAGTTAACGTCCCTGTTTGACCTAGCATATATTGTTTATTTTCCCTTTAACACCGTTCGTATTAAAGTCTGTGAAGTATTGACCTGCTTCAGTGTCTCTCACTCAGCACTTGGGCCATTTCTGAACCTGGTAACTCTCTGCTTCCTCAAATCTACCTGTCCTTTCACCTATCTTTGCATTGTCTGCCAATTTGGCCATAAAGTCCATCAATTCCATTAGCAAGATCATTGACAAATAACACGAAGAGGTCGCAACACAGATCCTTTTGGAACTCCACTCATCATCAGTGAGCAACCAGAAAAATTTCCCTTTAATCCTACTTTTTGCTTCTGGCTAGTCAGCCATCGATCCATACATGCTAGTATCTTTCCTATAATACCATGGGTTCTTAGGCAACTTACAGAAAATGCTGGAGGAGATCAGCAGGCCCGATGCCATCTATGGAAAAGAAACAACAGTCAGTTCCCGGCTGAGTCCTGTCATCAGACTGGTGAATACTCTTGACCCAAAACGTCATTTGTTTACTCTTTTCCAAAGATGCTCTCTGGCCTGCTGAGTTCCTCCAGTATATTGTATGTGTTGCTTTGGATTTTCAGCATCTACAGTTGTCTCCTGTTTGTAATACTATGGGCTCTTGTCTTGTCAACGGCCTTTAGAAAATCCAAGTTCAGAACATCCAACAATTCTCCTTTGTCCATCCTGCTTCTTATTTCTTCAAAGTATTTCATCAGACTTGTCAGGCAAGATTTTCCCTTTAGCACACCATGCTTGCTACAGCCTAGTCCATCATTCGTCTCAGGGTACTCTGAGAGCACATCTTGTGAAGGATCTCTCCCTTCAAATTTACAATTTTCCAATCCTTCGGAACCATGCCAGAATCTTGTGAATCTTGAAGATCATTCAAATGCCTCCACAATTTCTTCAGTCACCTCTTTCAGAATCCTTGGTGTAGACCAATCCTTGGTCCAGTTGAGTAATCTACCCTCAGATATTTCAGATTACCAAGCACCTTCTCCGTAGTGATGGTAACTTCATTCACTTCTGCCTGCTGACAACCTTGAAATTGCAGCATACTGCTTGTGTCTTGCACAATGAACTGTTGCAAAATACTTAAACAGCTTGCCCGCAGTTTCCTCGTCCCCCAATAATACCCCTCCAACATCAATTCCAGTGGTCCGATAGCACCTTTAGTATTATTGGCTAGTTACCTTCATGTTCCCTCTTTTCTTTCTTTATGACATTTATTATTTGCCTTCTGTTGGTTTTTAAAAGCTTTTCAATGCTCTAACTTTCCACTAATTACCAGAGCGCATGCATTGAAGGTGAGGGATGTAGGTTCCATACGCAGAGAGTTGTGGGTGCCTGGTATGTTGATAGAGGCAAATACATTGGAGGTTTTAAAGAAATGTTTGGATAGGCTGCGCAGGTTGATTCTGTGGTTAAGAAGGCATATGGTGCATTGGCCTTCATCAGTTGTGAGATTGAGTTTAAGAACCGAGAGGTAATGTTGCAGCTATATAGGACCCTGGTCAGACACCTCTTGGAGTACTGTGCTCTGTTCTGGTCACCTCACTATAGAAAGAATGTGGAAACCATGGAAAGGGTGCAGAGGAGATTTACAAGGATGTTGCCTGGATTGGGGAGCATGCCTTATGAGAATAGGTTGAGTGAACTCAGCCTTTTGTCCTTGGAGCGACGGAGGATGAGAGGTGAGCTAATAGAGGTGCATAAGATGAGAGGCATTGATCATGTGGAGTCAGAGACTTCTTCCCAGGGCTGAAATGGCTAGCACGAGAGGGCATAGATTTAAGGTGTTTGGAAGTAGGTACAGAGGAGATGTCAGGGGTAAGTTTTTTACACAGAGAGTGGTGAGTGCATGAAATGGGCTGCCGGTGACAGTGGTGAAGGTGGATACAATAGGGTCTTTTAAGAGATTCCTGGACAGGTACATGGAGATCAGAAAAATAGAGGGCCATGGGTAACCCTAGGTAATATCTAAAGTCAGGTTATGTACGGTGCAACTTTGTGGGCCAAAAGGCCTATATTATGCTGCCAGTTTTCTGGTCTTCTATGTTCCTATGTTCTAATGTTGGCTCTACTACATCCCCTCTCTTTTGCTTTGACTTGTCTTGTCAGCCATGGTTGTGTCATCCTGCCTTTAGAATATTCATCCTTTGGGATGCATCTATTTTGTGCCATCCAAATTGCTCCCAGAATCTCCATCCATTGCTGCTCTGCCGTCATCCCTGCTTGTGTACCCTTCCAATCAACTTTTGGCCATCTCCTCTCTCATGCCTCTGTAATTCCTTTCACTCCACGGTAATACATATATGTTTGACATAAGCTTATCCTTCTCAAATTGCAGGGTGAATTCTATTATATTATGATCAGTGATTCCTTTCCCTGAAACTCTCTAATCAATTCCAGTTCATTGCACAATACCCAATCCAGAACAGTTAATCAGCTGGTGGACTCAGTCACCAGCTGCTCTAAAAAAACAAACTCGTAAGCATTCTACAAATTCCTTCTTTTAGGATCAAGCACCAAAACGATTTAGTACAGCACAGGCCATTCAGCCCACAATGTTGTGCTGTAACAAATAAATGCAAATCAATAACACAAGAGCACACATCCCTTCTACTTACACCATGTCTGTATCCCTTCTTCTTCCTTACATCTATTCACCTATCCAAACATCCATTTAAAACCTCAGATGTATTTGCTTCTACCACCATACCAGGTAGAACATTTCAGGCAACTACGACTCTGAGTATAAAACCTAACCCTCTCACCTTCAATGCATGCGCTCTGGTAATAGATATTTCAACCTGGGTAACACATCCTCTCTGTCCACTCTATCTATGCCCCTCATAATCCTGTAAACCTCTAAAAGATCTCACCTCAGTCTCCAACGCTTCAGAGAAAACAACCCAAGTTTATCCAGCTTTTCATGATATCACATGCCCTCCAGGCTAGGCAGCATCCTGGTAAACCTCTTCTGCACCCTCTCCAAAGCCTCAACATCCTTCCGATAGTGAGGCAACCATTACTGTATGCAATACTCCAGATATGGCCTAACCTGAGTTTTATTAAGTTGCAACATAATCTTTGAACTCAATGCATCGACTAATAAAAACAAGCATTCCATAAACCTTGTTAACCATCTTATGGACCTATGTAGCCACTTTCAAGGAGTGTGAACTTGGATCCCATAGCAACACTGTCTTGCATTTGCCCTAACGAAGTGCAAAATCTCATATTTATCTGGGTTAAACTCCAGCTGCCATTACTCAGCTCATATCTGCAACTGATCTATATTGTGCTGTATTCTTTATCAGTCTTCTACACTATCCACAATTCTATCAATGTTGGTATCTGCAAATTTACTAACCCACCCATCTGCATTTTCATCCAGATTTATTTATATACATTACAGACAGCAGAGGTCCCAGCACAAATCCCTACGAAACTCCACTAATTACAAATCTCCAGCTCAAATTAGTCCTTCAAACCACTTCTTTCTGTCTTCTATGTGCAAGCCAATTCTCTATCCAAACATCTGATTTGACTAAATTCCTCACCTCTCTGGACATCCAAGGTTCTCTTATCTTTCTATTCCCATCCTTTAGAATTTAGAAGGATGAGAGGGGATCTGATTGAAACATATAAGATTATTAAGGGATTGGACACACTGGAGGCAGGAAGCATGTTTCCGCTGATGTGTGAGTCCAGAACTAGAGGCCACAGTTTAAGAATAAGGGGTAGGCCATTTAGAACAGAGATGCAGAAAAACTTTTTCATCCAGAGAGTGGTGGATAAGTGGAATGCTCTGCCCCTGAAGGCAGTGGAGGCCAAGTCTCTGGATGCATTCAAGAGAGAGTTAGATAGAGCTCTGATAGATAGCGGGGTCAAGGGATATGGGGAGAGGGCAGGAATGGGGTACTGAGTGTGTATGATCAGCTATGATCACAGTGAAGGGTGGTGCTGGCTAGAAGGGCTGAATAGCCTACTCCTGCACCTACTGTCTATTGTCTTCCTTCTGACAGGAACATACCTTTCCAGTACTCTGTGGAATCACTCCTTCAATTCCCTGCATAAGTCTGATGTGGACTTTTCAGAGAAACAGTGTTCCCAATTAACAATTCTTAGCTCTTGCATATTGCCTCTGTAATTTAAAACTACCTCAATTTAAAACTCTTCCACAAGGACCTGTCCTTGTCTATAAATATCCTGAAAGATTAGTAGTTGTGATCACAATTCACCCAGTGAAAGGTCAGTCACCTGGCCAGGCTCATTCCTCAACCAGGAACAGAATGGCCCCTCCTTTCATTGGACTGTGCACATATTGATTTCAGAAACCTTCCTGGATGCACTTAATTCAGTCCCATCTGAATCCCTTACACTAAGAAGGTCCCAGTTTATATTATGGAATTTGAAATTCCCCATGACAACAACCCTATTATTTTTACACATTTCCTGAATCTGATTACATATCTGTTCCTCAATGTCCTGGTGGTTATTAGGGAGCCTGTAGTACAATCCCATCAGGGTGATTGCACCCTTCCTCTTCCTGAGCTTCACCCAAATGCACTCAGTTTCTGACCCCTCCATTATGTCTCCTCTGAGTGCAGCTGTGATATTGTCCCTGGTTAATAGTGCAACTCTCAACCCAACTTTATCTCCTCCTCCATCTTTTCTGAAACTTTGTCCATTCCTGCCCCTCTCTCAATCAAGTTTCAGTAATGGCTGTAACATTGTATTTCCATGTACTGATCAATGCTCTCATTTCATCACCCTTACCCATCATACACCTAGAATTAAAATATACACACTCCAAGCTATCCGACCCATCATAGCTGCTATTTCAGTTTTGCTTTTCAATACCTTCCCTGATATCTAACTTCAGGTCAGATCCTTCCCCTGCTGCCCTGGGGTTCTGGTTCTCAGCCCCTTGCAAAACCAGTTTAAACTCTCCCAAGTGGCATCAGCAAATCTTGCAGCCAGGATATTGGTTCCTCCCCAGCTCGGCTGCAACCTGTCTCAATCTACCTGCATATTGAAATTCCTGATCACTATCTTCATATTACACTTCCAGCATGCATTTTCTATCTGCAGTTGGATTTTGTAGACCACATCTTTGTTGCTGATCAGAGGTCAGTTTCTAACTGCTGTCAGGGTCTTTAACCCTTGTGGTTTCTCAGCTCTACCCACAAAGATTCTACACCTTCCTTTCCAATATCACCTCTTTCTAATGATTTGATTTAATTTTTATCAACACAGCCACACCATCCCTCTGCATATCTGCTTGATGTTTCAATACAATCTGCATCCTTGAACATCAAGCTCCCAGCTATAATCTTCTTTCAGCCACAATGTCATACATGCCAATCTGTAGCTGTGCTACAAGTTTATCTAGCTTATTCCATATACAGCGTACATTCAAATACAAAACATTCAGTCCTGTGTTCATCACCCTTTTCAATTTTGTCCCCCTTTTACATTTCAGCTCATCTCATTGACTGCAGTTTTGCCTGATCATCTGACTTTGATTGTTAGCAGTCTCACTACACACTGCCTCTGTTTGTAAAGCAACAACTCGATCCTCTGCCCTATCACTTAATTTCCCACCCTCCTGCCAAATTAGTTCAAACAGATCTCGCAAACCTGTCTGCAAAGATACTTGCCTCCATGGATTTGGGTGTAACCAGTCCCTTTATACAGGTCTTACTTTCCCCATAAGAGATCCCACTGATCCTGAAATGTGAACCCTGTCCCCTAAATCAGCTCCTCAGCCACATATTCATCTGCCAGATCATCCTTTTCTTACCCTTACATTGTTGTTCTCTCGATACAATTCTTGTTTGATATCCTTGTTCATGATTATTGACCCAAATACACATTCACATTCTGCCACCTTCTACTTATCAAAATGCAGAGGTTCAGATTAAAGAGGAAAGGTGTAAAGTTCCAGGGGTTGTGAAGAGCCTCAGACTGCATTGTCTGTTGATTGTGCTGTCGTTGGGATTGCAGTGTCAGAGAATACAATGCGGTGAGATAAGGAAGATAGTGGTTTGTGTTTCATGGGATGTCTCCATTAGTCACTTGGTTACCTTGACAACGGTGACGAAGGTGCTGTAGAGGAAACTGATGATGAACAGAATGGCAAAGGCAGCAACTGTAGGCAGATTGTCATCTCCATCCACATGTCCCTGTTCTTCCTTCCCCTCCTCTCCTGTCAAGTCTGTGCAGGTTTCTGAAACAATTGAGAAAGTATGACAGTTCGTTTCTTGTTGAAGTTTCCTGAAGTTCAACAACATCCCAATCATGTAAAGACAATAGGAAGACAGGAACAAAGGAGGCCTGAGCCAGTTCCACCGTTCAATAATATTGCAGTATATATGTGATCAACTGCATTGACCTTACATTTCCATAGATCCAGCAATCCCTGGAATTATCCAAACCATTCAATCTCATGTTTAAAATGACCTTCAGACCTGACACTTTTGGAAGATTGTTCTGAACTTCCATAAACCCCTTCAAGTTGAATGTTTGCTTTCCTTTGCAATGATGTCTTGCTTTCCACTGTCTTTTTCTTCCCCTCTTCATTGTTTTGCATGATTTATGTAAAATTAGGATTTAGTGTGTTATATGAATCTACCAGTCTGTGATGTTGCAAGCAAGATTCTGATTTTAACTGCGCTTCAAGTTACTTGTGCACATGACAATAAACTCGACATAATTTGGTGACATGAGTCATGTTTCCTTACAGCATGTCATTTGTAACTTGGGAGCCCTTGGCCAGAACTAAATGAACTAGTTTCTCCTCATTGACTATGTTTGCTCCATTGAAAATATCGACCAGATCTTCCTTTAATATTCTTCGTTAGATATGCTACACTCTCATTTAACATCATTTCAACTTGTAACTTGCACTGGGGTGTGCATGTATGTTCAGCACTCCCTCCAAGAAGTGTGTCTTTTTTTTGGATTTGAGTTGGTTCCTGTCTATTCATTTCATCTATTATCTCTGTAGTTAAAGCCTTCCACACTGCTAAGAAGTCTACCAGTCTTGTGTAAGTGAAAAAATTTTGCCATGTGTGTTTCTGCCCAATATCTAAACCATGAATAAATCTAGTGAATAGTGTCAGCACTCAACATATTGCTGCAGGTCCCAGGGCATCACTGGCTACATATTGTCCCTTCTTTCTGTAACTCTCCACTTTCTGAATGAGTTCAACAAATGTCTTCACAAAGTTGGTGAAGTGTCTTTCCCTGTCAATTAACCATTGAAATCGTGGACCGATCGGGAATGTTTTGTCATTTACACGGTGGAAACAATAATACACATATACTTATATCTACTTGAATATTTGTCTATACAATGAAGGACAGAACCAATCAGACAACACTTCCCACCCCTCATGTTTAAATCACACACTTGTATCCCAAAACATACCAGGACGAAACACTGGCAGCCGAATGCTTTCCATACCTTCTTTATTGAACTTTGATAACACAAACACAGGCTGAGATTTAAACTCTCAAGTCATCAACACAAGTTTCCAACAGGATTAGACCAGACACAAGGAAGTTTTAACAAGAACTGCAGGATCTCAGAAATGTTGGTAATCTATTTTGATGTATTTAATTGTGAAATATATTTTTTATTCTGAGCTGATGAGAAAAAATTTAATCTTGATTGTTTAAGTGAGGATGATATCATAGCAAGGTAAGCCACACTGTTGTAGGATCAACCGGCAATTGAAGGTTGACAATTGGAGTTGTCAGCCACTCTGTCCATGGGAATCTCTTCTGCGGGGAACCCAGTGACCCAACACTTTCCATCTCATCTGGTGGGGAAAGGAGTCTTTGGAGGGTACCTATTGGGAATGGACTTTATTATTCATATGATGTTTATCTTGAATATTCTGCTCTTACACCTTCCAAGCCGATGTTTACATCGCTAGTGATCTCTCCACATCTAAAGTGCAAAGGCTTTTTACTTTTGGAAATGAAAGAGAAGTTGTGGAATGTGTTCAGTGTGTTAGAGAACATTTGTGAACAGAGAAAGGGTTAACATTGGGATACCAACACATGTGTACTCTGTACCATTGCTTCAGCACTAGTTCTGTGTCTGGGTGAGTACTGAGCACCTCTCTGGTTTACTGGAACTCAATAAGTGTTTCTGAGATACTGATGTGCAAACATGGATCTTACAATTATCTTGCAATCAATCCCTCACTGACAAGGCCAGCATTCCTTGCCCTGCTACAGCCGGCTGATCACAGAGCAGTGAAGAGTTTGGTGTGGACCTGATGGATATGGGTAAACAGGGTAGGATGGCCAGTGTCCTTCACCAAAGAACAACAGAAAAATAGTTTGTAATCTCAAATTAGAATCTGGCACAGTCACCTCTGGTTGTGTGTTCACGCCGTTGTCCTTAGGCTTGGGAACAGACTGTAGGTCAGTGATCCTGGTACTAGTACTGCTGCACTCTCACACTTCTGTCTGAGATGCGACAGAGGGGCCCAGACGGGCACTTACTGATGGACAGACAGACCTTCTGTTGGTAGTTTGGAAGAGAGTCAAGTTTTGAAAGCATCAGATGAAATGTGATTCTTTCCCACTCACTGCCTCTGCATTATTGATCCACTCACACAACTACAACAATGCCACACTTGCTGTTACCTATTGCCCTTGCTTGGCCCTGGGTTGTGGCTGTGGCAGAGGATGTCAACAGTGGAGTGAATCTCAGAATCATACCTTGAATGTTTTTCACATCCTCCTTGACGCTGGTGTTGGAGGGGGGATGAGACACTGTGCACCTGAAAACTGAGCCTTCCTTCCACTCCTCTGTGCTCACGGTCAGGACGTAGCTGGCAATGAAAGTCCCCGCCTGTTCCAGAGCAGTTGGTCTCACACTGATGTTGGAAGAGATCAGAGAGTCCCCTTTCTCCCAGGTGATGGTTATTTGGTTTGGGTAGAATCCAGAAGCAATACACTCGAGAGTGACCGTGTTCCCACTCTTGGTCTCTCCCTCTGGTGGAGGCAGCAGTCTGACTTTGGGACCTTTTGTCTCCACTGGAACTGATGGGCAAACAATGGAAATGTCAAACATTTTTACTGAGGTAACAACGTTGTCCATTTTAATCGCTGACCTCTTGCCCACCTTTGGTACTTTTTGTCCGTGCTGATACTGGTGAGGTTGAAGAAGGTTGTTGGGCAGAGCAAGTGTACTCCACCCCACTGGCCCACTCCTCCACACTGGTCTGGAGTTGGCTGATCACTGTGTCTCGGGTTCCTTCCTCTCTCGGTTTTTTGGTTTTTTGATTTTCTCCCACTTGTTCACCTGCCAGTGGATTTGGACCTGGCTCAGATCAGCACCCACAATCATACACACCAGAGTAGCGGTCTGGTTGATCCACATCTCTTCAATGGAGGGATTTTGGATAAAGACAGACAACTCTGTAGATGAGAAATAGAAAATTTACAAACTGGACAATATCTGCTGTCAGCTGGCTTGACAACTTCAGCTCAGACTTATCCTGAAGCTCAATTTGTACAGAATTGTACATTGGAATGAAATAAGGTTTGTTTGCAGAGTGGGTTGCTCATCTCTGCTTACAACCTTTGACTGAGAAAACAAAATGAAACATCAAGGAGCTTATTTCCTCAGGACTCAGTTGGGTAACAGCAGGGACTGCAGGACAGTGGCCCCGCATATCTGTTTGGACTGAACCTGGGATTCCTCCAGATTGAAAATTCTGATGCGACTTTCGAATCTCCCATGCAAAATCTGTCCTTTCATCTCTGTAACTTGCCTGCCGCAATCAATGATCTCACTTTGTTCCAGTTGTCCTGTTCACTTCATCTGTTTCCATCTCTACACTTCAAACCTCCCTGCCATTCTGCTTCCTGTGGAGTCTGCTTTTCATTTGCTGAACACTCATAGACACGGCTTTGTGTCCCATCATCCACATCATTAGTAATATCAGTGAATAGTTGCAGGGCCAACAAAGATCATTGCAGGACACAGCTCATGATTAAATCCTGCTGGTTTCAGTCCCCTGTCACATGACACAGTGATAATGGAGTTGTCGATGAACGATTGCAAACAATTTCAGTCAATTACTCTACAGCAGATCCAGGCGTGTGGGGGCAGCCTCCTCAGGCCAACATCGGGCAGACACTGGAAGAGCTGAGCACCGTGATCACTAAACATGAAATAGCACACCCGGATTTGAACCAGGCCAGAGACTAAAGACCACAGTGCTGGTTGTGATGACCAAGAATATATGGTCAAGGAACGTAGAAGTATGCTTACTGGACTTTGAGATGGTGAACTGGACAATATTCAGAGACTTATCTTCAAATCCAAATGAAAATGCCACAGTTGTCACCGACTTCATCAAGACCTATGTGGATGAGTGTTTCCCTTCGATAACATACCAGACATACCCAAATCAAAAGCTGTGGATGGTCCAGGAAATTCATAGTTTACTGAGGGCTCGGACTATGGCAGTCTAGGCTGATGACCCAGCATTAGACAAGAAGCCCAAGTACGACCTGTGGACGGCTATTTTAAGAGTGAAGAAAGACATCTTGTTCAAGATGGTGCCAGCATCTCTTCCTCAATCAACATCTTCCAGAAAGCTCACAAAAATATCCTTGTGACTTTTTTACATCTGTTTTTAACCTTCAGTTTGTTTCTGGGACTGTTAGAGTTAGAGACTGTGATTTAGATTGGAGATTGTTTCAGTGATCCAGCACTTTGCTGTCTCTGGCATGTACTCAGACAATGCAATAAAACTTCAAGACAGGGTGTGAGCTGATGATTGACACCATTTTGTCATTTAAAGTATCCATTAACTGAGCCAGAGTTTCGGCACCGACTGCCTATCTTTTGATCACTGCTGGAGATGGATTCTGTGAGCGGCCTGTTGCTGTGTTGCTCACTGTTACAGATGGGTTGGCCTCTCTGCCTCGTGTGGTGCCCCTCTCTTCTCTTTCAATGAATGTCAGTGATATCAGAGATATCAGAGATGGTATTGTGCTTCTGTGTTTATGGATTGGACTATTGTGTGGATTGTAGTAATGAACTGTAGACATTTTCATATTCTGTGTTTTTATCGCCCGTTCCTTTTCCATTTTGTTGTGCGAGGGGAGGGTGTTTGTGGATCGGTATTCTGTTAGTTTTTTGTGCAGGGGAGGGGTTGTTTTTGGCATCAAAGTTCCTGTTCCATTTTGTGAAGGAAAAGGGGGTTATTGATGATTGAGATACTGTTTTTGGACTTATTCTCAAAAATCCTGCCTGCCAAGGCCTTCTCATAGCCCTTTGTGATTTTTACAAATGACCTGGAGGGGTAGGAGGGTTAGTAAGTTTGTTGATGACACAAAGGTTGGGAGTGTTGTGGATAGTCTGCAATTTTGTTCGAGTTTCCAGCGAGACATCGACAGGATGCAGAACTGGGCTGAGAAGTGGCAGATGTAGTTCAACACAAATAATTGTGAAGTGGTTCATTTTGGTAGGTCAAATATGAAGTCAAAATATAGTATCAAAGGTAAGACTCTTGGCAGTGTGGAAGATCAGAGAGATCTTGGGGTCTGTGTCCACAGGACACAAAGCTGCTGTGCCGGTTGACAGTGCATATAGTGTGGTGGCATTCATCAACCATGGCATTGAGTTCAAGAGCCATGAGGTAATGTTACAGCTATATAAGAACTTGATCAGACCCCACTTGGAGGACTGTGTTCAGTTTTGTTCACCTCACTGCAGGAAGGATGTTGATACTACAGAAAGGGTACAGAGGAGGTCTATGAGGATGTTGCCTTTATTGGAGAGCATGCCGTTTGAGAATAGGTTGAGTGAACTTGGCCTTTTCTCCTTGGAGCTACACAGCATGGGAGGTGACCTGATAAAGGTTTAAGTTGATAAGAGACATTGATAGTGTGGATAGCCAGAGCCTTTTTTTCCAGTGTTGAAATGGCTAACTTCAGGGGGCATAGTTTTAAGGTGCTTGGAAGTAGTTATTGAGGGGATGTCAAGAGTAAGTTTGTCACAAAGGGAGTGGTGAGTGTGTAAAATGCACTCCCAGCAACAGTGGTAGAGGCAGATTCAATAGGGTCTTTTAAGAGACTCTTAGATAGATACATGGAGCTTAGAAAAAGAGGGCAATGGGGAAGGGAATATTCTAGGCAGTTTCTAGAGTCAGTTACATGGTCAGCACAACATTGTCCGCCTGTAATGTGCTGTAGATTTCTATGTTCCTGTACACAATCTTTTGTCTCCTGCCTGGCCTCATTCACTACTTAGATATCAAGTATTGGACACACTCTCATTGGCACTTCTATGTGTTGATTAAGGAAACTTTTCTGAATACATTTGACAAACTCTATCCCATTTATACCCTGAACGTTCCTTATTAACTGTCTCCACAAGTTACATCCAAAACATTTTAACATCACATTTATTGAACTTGGATTGGTACATTGACAAACACAAAGATTTAATACATTTTGCAGTCCCAGACAGGGTTGAATCCGTTCAAACGTGACAGAAGAAGGTCTGAGAATATACCAAGTAACTCAGAGATTTGTAGAGAACCATGTTTGTAGTTTAATTTGGGTCCTGATTTTAATTTCATTCTTAATTATTTTAAAAGGTCCAGGGTTTTATCATGTTTTAATCAGCTAAATAATCCTCTCTGATAATTAATAATCATAAAACTAACAAAACTAGGGTTTCATGGATTAAATCACGCAGTGTTACACACAAGATTTAAAACTATCAGTCAGAACAAGTGAGACATTGACCAGGGTGGGTTTGCTGTGAGATTTATTGATGCTTCGGAACAGGTTGGTTGTGAGCGACTCATGACCCACCACACAGGAGAAAGTGGTGCCGCTCTTCCACTCCTCAGGAGAAACCTTCAGCTGACTGGTCATTGTGTTCCAGCCTTTTCTGGGGTCCTTGGTCACCGGCTGGTTCACAAACCCTGTCTTCAGAAGGGTGTCATTGGCCATCCAGGCCACATAGATCTCTGCGGGAGAGAACTTGGTGACCAGACACATCAAGGTCCCAGTCTGATCGGTGTCTACCTCATCCAATGAAGGGTGGAGGAGGTAGACATGAGGACGAGTCACAACAATACCTGGAATAGAGAGAATATCAGTTAGAATGAATCTTCCAATAATTCCCTCCTTACCCGACACATTCTGGTCTTGTACCAACATGAACAATTTCTAAATCTGAGAGGATTCACTTTATCCCCTTTCTGCTCATCATTGGGATTTGTGGAGTGGAAATCTTGAACCTGCTGCATTTTACAGCTTCCAGTGAGGTTAGTCCATTCAGTTCAATCAATGGGAGTCACTGAACACAGCGACTCGACAGAAGGTGGAACTCAGTCCCTGGACTTGCATCACCCTGTGCTGTTTGTTCCATCTCCCCTGGAGCGGGGTTGTAGTCTCAGCTGTGTACGTGTGAGAGGGAGTGAGAACATGTGGAGCTCTCTCCCACAGAAAGCACTTGAAGAATTATCATGTAATATATTCAAGAATGGGTTGTATATACTTTTTTGGGTGAATGGATCAAAGGATATCTGGAGAAAACAGGGACAGGGATTGAATTTGGATGATCAGCTGAGACCAGATTAAATGGTTGAGCAGATCAAGAGACCCAATGGCCAGCTCCTGTTCTCATTTTCTATCGTCTATCACAGTGCTGGATGGTGATAAATCTGTCCAATTGCTAAGATCAGTCTCACACTGAATTCTGTCCACACGTACCTGTGTCCTTCCTGATGGATTTCTTCACCGGTGTTGGCAAACTCTCGTCCTCTAACACACACGAGTACTCAGCCCCACTGTTCCACTCTGCAGCAGGGACTGTCAGTCTGCTGGTGATCATGTCTTCACCTCCATTGCTGTCTGGACCCAGAGTCCTCATCCCATCTTCCCTCTTCCTTCCGTCCACCTGCCAGGTTACACTGAATCCCTGTAAATCACTGTGAACCACCTGACACAGAATGGTCGCTGTCCTCTTCGTCCAGATCTCTTCGAAGGAAGGTTTGCTTAAAGTGACTGAGGGGCGGGTATCTGAACAGTCATCTGGGAGAAACGTCACAATTATTATTTCACCATTCCCCGATGGACGACTTTCTCACTGACAAGACCAGCATTTCTGTTTGTCTCTGGTCAATGATTTGCCAGTCCCATCAGGAGGAGATGAGACCAATCTACATTGGTGAAGAAAGGAATCTCCCCTATTGCGCAGACAGGGTAATCACCCTGAGTGAACGTATATGAAGAATTTTGGCCCTCACATTGTTTTTCGCAGTTTCATGGTCACTTTTACTATTACCAGCCATTTATTAAAACAAATACATAAAATACCCAGTACTTCAGAGTGTGTCTGTGAACAGAAAGCAGAGCAAATTTTCAAATAAAAATATTTCAGAATATACACTTCATATTCCAAAATTTAAGTATGATAAATATTTAGTTTTGTCAGAAATATTAGAAATTCACTTTTGTACTTGATGGTGTGTAACTAACATCTGCTTTGTCAAAATGTTATGTGTTCAAGCCACCCTCCAGAGGCTTCTACACATCGTCCAGGCTGACTGTTCCCACACAGGAGCAGAGGGAGAGCTGCTCTGCTGGAAATTCAGTCCCAGCTGAAACACAAATCAGGGGCTGGGATTATGTTCAAAGGTAAAGGGAGGGAGCATATTGAAGATGAGTCTCAGTGATTTCCAGAGTGTCTGTCCAGTGAAATGATCTGGATTCTCCTCAAGTTATGAAAGCATTTTTTGAGATACAATTAGTACAGCTTTGGAAAACTGGATTATGTTGGTTGAGAGTGGAAAATCAACTGATAACTGGCCAATTTAATTGCCAAGTGAGATTAAAAAGACTAAGCCGTTGATCCAGAAGGTGAAGTAGGAACTAGTAATCGGCTCACTACTCTTTGAGGCTTCCCTCACCTCAGCACTGAGCCTGGCTCCATGGCCGTGGCCTGCAGACATCGGTCTCCTGGACCAGTTGTAGTGCTGAACTGGTGACGTGGCTGTGGATTTACTTCAGGGGACTCTGCCGTTCAGTTTCTGTGGATAGTTTGTTTGTATTTTTTTTTGTTTGCACAACTTGTTCTTTCTTTTCTACACATTGGATTTTAACTCTGAATTCTATTGTGTTTCTTTGTATTGTGAAGTAAGAAGCTGGTAGGGGATAAGTGGAAAATATAAATGGCTGAAGCAGAAAGAATCTGATAGGACAGTGGAACATGGAGGAAATTGTATGAGGAGCAGAAACAAATAGAGATGATGGACAGGTGAGAAAAATTGTGTAGCCCCCTGGTAAGCCTCAGGCTCGCTCAGCTCACTTCTGTCTAGGGGAAGCAGCCTTCGGCCCTGCCAAGTTTGTGTAGATGCTGTGTGATGTCCCCACCATGCCAAACAACAATCAGTACACCACATGTACACCACAAATGATTACACTTTATAGATCTTACTTGAACTATGTACTTAATGAGATAATATATAAAAGGAAAAGTAAAAGTCCAAACACTTCATGCACGACCATTGGAGCACAGTTAATGAAGACTTCTTGCCACCATTCGATCCCTTCCGACCTCCTCGACCCGCCGCCTGAGACCAACAATGGTGGTCGACCAAACGCTCCACATGAATCTGTCCACGTCTCCTCTCCTCGCCGAAACCCTGGGCCTCGGACCCCCGCTCGGGGTCTATTCCGTCACCCAGCCTTACCATATCACATCTTCTCCCTCTAACTCCCTCGCACTGTCTCCTTAAAAGTCCACGCAACACTAGCTTACAGACCCACAAGAAAGAAGAACAGCTATCCCAATTGGTTAACAAATGAATACAAATCTCGTTATGTAATTATAACCCAAACAAGCTGCGAGTGAAAGTACTTTCACCAGTTAACATAACAAAGAGGTATTTTTACTTTTAACTTAACAAAGAAGCCATTTTAGTAGCCTTAGCAGTAACATGAAAGAAGAAATCCCTTACACTCTCCCCCCACCAAATTTAGTCATGTCCTCATGACTTCTAAATAACTCGCCAACCCTTCCTGCAAACACAAAAATCTAATCCAGGTACAAACAGTGATGTTGCTCCCCAAACAGTAGACCTCACGCCCTGTTCCTCAGGCGCGACATAGGCCAACCTATCTGGGAGTTTCCTAACCCTCTGAGACCTCCATACCCCCTCACCTAAACCCTTCAGGCTTGGACACCCTGGGGATACCTTGGGTCTGCTTGCCAACTCCTCTCTCAATCTCACACTCATGCCCCCACTGCAACTCGGAGCCCCCGTTCCTGGTCCAGGGCCCCGCTTCTTTTCCTTCAGAGTCCTGTAGTAACCCACGCTGCCCACAGTTGGCCCTCCCCGCTACACCTGACTCAGTGGGAGAAGGGCCAAAGGTCTCTTCCTCAATCAACCACACATCCAGCACATCATCCTTTGAATCCGTATTCTTCCTCATTTCTGCGATCAGTAGCTGCTGTTTGATTTTCTTCAAACTAAAGCACTTGGCCTGGACTGCTCCTGCAGCCTCTTCAGCCTCCTGCAATCAAGACATCAGCTTCTTCTCTGACTCCTCCAACTCTCGCCACAGTCTCAGCAGTTCTGACTCACGCGTCCTGGCCGTCTCAATCTGGGACGCTGTTACCCCACCAGCTTCTTGCACCCTGACCCGAAAAGCAGCGGTTAAAGGATGGTCACCCTCCAGTTTAGTGTTCACTGAACTTATCTCCAGTTTTTTATTCCTAATGACTTCTTCCAAGTCAACTTTCAGGTTTTCCACTTCATTAATTTTTTGTCACACAGGCTCCGGCACTCACCTTGCATCATAGTCCCGCAAGGCGAAACCAACCGTAGACGATCATCCACATATGCCAAAAATCCAAACACCTCCACATCCCCCATGGTCTTCCCCATGTCCTGCAGGAAGGTTACAAGGGCTCCGGATACGCCCTGTGGCATCTTTTTGGACCTGAAGCATACTAGGGGACCTATAATGGCCGTCTTCTCCTTGTCGGCCTCACTCATTGGGATCTGGCAACATCCACTCCTCAGATCCAGCACCTTAAATGACTTCACACCACTCAGACAGGCCATTGCCTCTTCGGCCCTTGAGGCCATATTCTGGTCAATGACAGTGCACCTGATCAGGGACCTATACTCCACACACATGCTGCCTACGTCTTCCACGGCTGCAGGGGCCAGTGGCCACAACCTCTCTCTCACCGAGGTGTCTTCAGTGGTCATATCCCCTTCCTCGTGGTATTTCAGAGAATCCACCAAGAGGGTCTCACCCTCAGATACTTCCCCCAGGCCGTACCACCACTGGCTCTCGTTTAAATTCGGTACCGGCCCAATGCTGCTACACACGTCCGCACAAGCAGCTCGAACACTGGGTGTACAGACAATGTCCCCAAGCAGCTCTCACCCACCTCCTCCTGGCAGGCCCCCATGCACCTCCTCACCAGTGGGGTGTTGGTTCCCTCCAGAATCAAAACGCTGCCTGTCTCAACAGTGTCCGGTCATATCAGCATTAATGATTCACGAACCTCAGTCACCCCCACATTGGCCTCCAAGAACTCCAGTTTCACTGACCAATAACCGTCATCTGGATAATCAATGGCACTGGTACACCAAATCTCCAGTGCCCTTAATACAATCAAGGGTAAATGCTTCAAATACCGGTTGTAGAATGAACTGTACAGCAACTTGACCTGCACCGCGGTGCCAAGGATGGCTTTAGCCATAACGACACCCGAGTGCATGGTCCCTCTAAACCTTCAGGAATAGGGTCTGTTCCTCTCGGGAGTTCCTTGGTACATTGTGGGGCTCGTCCGGATTTTGAAGCCGGATTCTCTCGCACCCCGAATGAGAATCATACCCCAAGCGAGAGGTCACAGTTGAGGGGGCTCGTCCGGGATTGGATTCTGCGGAAGCAGTGTGATCACCCTCTTTAAATTATGCATGGTGAAGGGATGGAAAGCTGGTGTGCCTTTGTGGTTATCACTGCATGCGTGTTGGGTGGGGAGGCTTTTGGCACCCCAGAGGTCGTTGTTCGAGTTCAGACTAGCGCTGACAAAATGGTGGTGGGACCATGGGCTGTCCATACTGTTAGGAGAGAGAGGAAAGACTGGTCGGAATGTTCCAGCTCTGGGAGGCTCTGCCCGGTTGTTGGAATAACGTACAGCCCTAAAGGTGCAGAGATGGGGTTGGAGCGGACCTGTCAGTTGTTAGGTGAGTGGCAGTGCTTGGCTGAGGGAAAGTGACAGGGATTGCTTGGAAGTTTGAGTAGGCGGACTGATGACGTTGTTAGAACTGTCTGGCTCAATTACCTCGAAGTGACAGCTGCCAGTTATCGGAAAGCGGGGGAAAATGTGTTTTGGTTTGACTGGAAGTCAAATGCCACAGGTGGGGGGCTTACCATATCTGTAGCAGAAGATTGGTGGAAAGTTTTCAGGGTATCTTCTTTGGCTAGGGGGGTAAGATAAATTGTTTGCAGTGCCAGGGGGATCAGTCAAGGGGATCAGCCCCTCCCTCAGTTGTTCAGCTGAGCCGAGAGGTGTCCGGAAACTTAGCGGAGGCCCATTGGGGGAACGGCTTGAGGTCTCTGGGGGCCATTGTTTGTACACTCAGTGGTTGGACTTTGATAAGTTTGGTGCCTTTTACTTTTCCTTTTATATTATATCTCTATTAAGTATATTGTTCCAGTAAGATCTATAAAGTTTAATCATTTAATCGCATATGGTGTACTGTCTGTTGTTTGGCATGTTGGGGACATCACACAGCATCTACACAAGCTGATTACCTAGTTTGGCAGGGCCGAAGGCTGCTCCCCCAGACAGAAGTGAGCTGAGCGAGCCTGAGGCTTACCAGGGGGTGACAAGTGAAAGGATGAGGGGATTAGAAAAAAAGAATAAAATAGTGAGGGGAGATTAATGAAGTTGCCGGAATGAGTATTCATGCCATCAAGTTGGCAGGTATCCAGATGGAATATGAGGTGTTGCTCCTCCAACCTGACTTTGACCTCACCATTGCAGTAGAAGTGGCCATGGACAGACATGTTAGAATGGGATGGGGCAGTCAAACTGAAATAGGTGGTCATGAGGATAATGGAAAGTTGAATTGAAATATGATTAGAGACGTCATCAGTTTGAATGACTTGTTCTCTTCTTTCCTGTTAAACTTCAATCCCATTGTATACCAGAGGTAGGTCTGGAATCCAGTCAATCGATTGTAATAAAATTCATTGATGAATTGCATACACAGCCAATCACTATATTTCACACTTTTCTGTTGAACAATGATACTGTTGGGTAGAACCAGCTGAGAATGTTGCATTGAGATTACCCTGGTAAAAGAACATTGGCACGGGCTCTGAAAAACAGCAGGGACATTTTCCACCTGGAAATGGAAGATTCATAGATTTAAGTGTTAGCTATTTTTACCTCTTTTCTGGTGCTTGGAAAAAAGGGAGCCCCACATATTCCCACTCTTTATCCTCTGCATATCACATACTATTGGGTTGAGGTTATGTCAGCCATGATAAATGCATGTGCTCTCTAAACCTGTTCAAGGGTCTGAGGACACAAGGTCACAACATTCACTTGAGGATTGGGCATCAACTCAAAAATAATCTAGGCACCTACATTTCAGTGAGTGGACAATCGACAGAAGAGTCTCACAGGAAACACTGGAAACAGACTCTGGAGACTGAAGCGAATACAAAATTGCAGAGATATTTTTTGAGGAAGTAACACTGAGAAGACAATGAAAAGGGGAAAGGGAGATTTTCTCCAGATGGTAAAGCATGGGACGTGAGCTTTGCTCACTAACTTATTTTCATTATAACTACAAACAGAGACAACTAAAATTATTGAGACACAATGGACAGGTGACCCTAATCTTACACCCTTCCTGCCCAGTAGATGGGGTTAAAGCTGCTGGTGACATGAGTTGATTCAAAGTGCAAAGATCATCTGTACATCACTCAACAAGATTGACAGTAGGGACAGGAATTGTGTGGGAGTATCAGTTAAGTAGTTCAGTGCTGTAAGTTAATTAATTTTTCTTCAGACATCACTCACCCTCTTGATACGTCATGTTGACCTGACCACTGAAACCGGAAGGAGTGTGATTCACTTCACAAGTATATTTCTGTTTCTTCCATTCCTGCACAGGCACTGTCAGGTAAGCGATTGTTTCAAATCCACCACCAGATCTCCGAGTGGAAGGGAGAACGATGCCTTCTTGGGCAGATCCAGCTTTTTTCCAGGATACCTGAACGTTGTCAGGAGAGAATCCAGATATCACACAGCCCAGGACAGCATTTGCTTGACTGTGGATCACCTCCCGAGATGGAACAAGGGAGCTGAGCTTCGGAGCTGTAACACATTTAATATCTGTCAGTACATGATTGCTTGGTCCATGCTTTGGACTTCATTCCCCCTCATCCCGGGCAAGTTCCCCAGTTCCCTCTCAAGAATGGTGTTAATTTACAGATAGTCTGATGATCTGATGGCTCACACCAGTGAGTGGGAGGGCTGGGTGTATCACTTGGGCCTCCCAGCAGTGTGTCCCACTATGCTATGATAATGCAGAGAGGTGGGTCATGGGGTTGAGGTGCAGACCTGCCGTGATCTAATTGTTTAATGGAGAATGACTGAGACCAGCTCCTGTGAGCAGGAGTACATGGTGTGGTACTGTTTCCACTGGAAAGTTTGGGAAACACAATTTTTCTTTCAAGAGGGAATTATTTTGTTGTAACTGCAAAGGCTGGTTCAGATCTGTGAGAAGATGGTTAAAGAAGGGCAATGGAGTGAATCCATTCATCACATTCACCAGGGATTGCTTTTACCAGAAGAGGGGCAGCTGCAGGGTGGAGGGGGAAGTGCAACAGGGGTGGGGTAAAATTTAAATTTAAATTGTTGATCTGCATGCAGGCGCATGATGGGCCAGCAGTCTCTGTATGTAATGCATACAAAATGCTGGAGGAACACAGCAGGCCAGACAGCATCTATAGGGAGAAGCACTGTCGATGTTTCGGGCTGAGACCCTTCGTCAGGACTAACTGAAAGGAAAGATAGCAAGAGATTTCAAAGTAGGGGAAGGAGGGGAAACGTAAAATGATAGGAGAAGACTGGAGGGGGCGGGAGAGTACTGAGAGCCATAAAGGTGATTGGCAAAAGGATCAGAGCTGGAGAAGGGAAAGGATCATGGGACGGGAGGCCTACGGAGAAAGAAAGAGGGAGGGGAGCACCAGAGGGAGATGGATGCGCAGAAAGAGAGAACAAAAACAAGGGGGACAAAACTAAATATGTCAGGAATAGGGTAAGAAGGGGAGGATGGGCATTAACGGAAGTTAGAGAAGTCAATGTTCATGCCATCAGGTTGGAGGCTACCCAGCCAGTATATAAGGTGTTGTTCCTCCAACCTGAGTGTGGCTTCATCTTGACAGTAGAGGAGGCCATGGATAGACAGATCAGAATGGGAATGGGACGTGGAATTAAAATGTGTGGCCACTGGGAGATCCTGCTTTCTCTGGTGGACTGAATGTAGGTGTTCAGTGAAATGGTCTCCCAGTCTGCATCAGGTCTCACCAATATACAAAAGGCCACACCAGGAGCACCGGACACAGTATACCACACCAGCCGACTCACAGGTGAAGTCCTCACCTGGAAGGACTGTCTGGAATGTCTCTGTATGTGTGCAGGGGCTGATCTGTAGGGAGGTTTTTGTGGGATGGGGTGGTGGAGAGGCTTTGAAAGGAGTGGATACAATGGAAGCAGATCAGCATAAGTTGTTTCCACCATCCTCCACTGATACTGTTTCATTGAGTTGAGGAGGACGTTGTCCCCCATCTTAATTCCATACGTTTTCTCAGTGTCGTTTTGATGAGGATTTGTACTGCCATTGTAAGAGTAGAATAAAGGAGTTAATTGCTGTTCCCAACATTATCTGACAAAGTTTTGTGTTGCAGATTTACGCTCTGAGATCAATGCAACTTTTAAGAGAAAATTCCGTCTCATACTAACATTGAGGTTTCTGGAACTCCGCTGTCACCATCCCTGCCTTGCACGTGTAGACTTTATTCTTCTTCCAGTCCGCCGCAGAGACTTCGAGCAAGCTGCTCATCGTGTACTTTGAATTTTGCCCCAACACCGCCGGGTATTTCTTGATTCCTGTGGTGATGTCCCCACTGTTAGTGGACCATGTCTGACTGATGCTCTCAGGCTGATAGTCCTTGACCAGACAGAGGAGCCTGATGCCTTGGTCAGATTCTCTGTTGCAGGAAGGAGTGATGTAGACTGATGGTGTGGACTTGACATCTGAAATGGAAAGAAATTCACAAAATGTTTGGTAAATAAATACATTACTAGCAGACAAAGATGATGTATGCTCTACACTACAATTACTATAGTACTGTGCTGAAGTCTTAGGCACATTAACTTGGATGCCTACCTTCCCCCCACTGTACTGCCACAAAAAGAAAACAAATTTCATGACAGATGTGAGTGAAGATAATCATGATTCTGATGTGGGTCTCTACTGTGGACTGAGAGTGGGAAAGAGGAGGGAGGGGGAAAATTCTGGAAAGATCGATAAACCAACTGTTTGAAATCAAATGACCTTGCCTGCTGTCTCAGTGCTAGGGGTTTCTGCACCCGTGCCGACCGCTGCCCCTGCCACTCCTTCTCTGTCACCTGTCCCACATCCCTCCCGTGGAGCTCCACCTCACCATTCCCAACATCCTTTGCACTTGCCAGATTTGCAGTCACACTCTCCACTCCACGTTGACAAATATGTTACTATGAAAAAGTTTTAGGCCTCCTAGCTATATACATGTGCCCAAGACTTTTGCACTGTACCATATACAGGTCCACAATCCCTTATCCGTAATTCTGAAATCCAAAAAGCTCTGAAAACTGAAGTTTTTTTTTGCCAACAGCTGACATCACTCTGGTGTGAAGTGGCAGCAGTAGCAGAGGCCACCAGATGTCAGTTGTGGCTTAGCGCTCGTACTGGTTACACGTACATTTGCTGTTCGCTGATATTTTGTGTTCACTGTTGACTTTGTGTTTAATTTCACTGTGAAAATATCAAAAAGACCTGCAGATACCCCTATGGGTAATAATGAGAAAAAGAGAAGGAAGCATCTATCATTATCAATAAAGCAGAAAGTGGAGTGATTGCAGAAGCTTAATCATGTTGTGTCTGTGTGGCATCTTACTGAGGAATATGGTGTCGGAATTACCACTGTATATGATTTAAAGAAACAGGAAGACAAGTTACTGAGTTTTTATAGTGACAGTAACATTCTACATTTATCCCAATAAGTCATCTACCATGTGTTTGATTTGGATCATTTGAAGCTGTATATTTTTATGTTTTATTGAATGATTTTGTTGGAAATAATATCATTATTCCCTAAGCAATACAGTATAACAACTATTTACATAGCATTTACATTGTATTATGTATTATAAGTAATCTAGAGATAATTTAAAGTACACAGGAGGATGTGCATAGGTCCAGAGCCCCACTGGGTCCTAAAGTCCACACGCACTGGGACAGGTTAAATAAGTTTCTTGAGCATACATGTTTTTTGGTATCCGTGGGGGGGTCATGGAACCAACAAGGAGGGATTCTGAAATTCAAAAAATTCTGAATTCCAAAATGCAACTGGCCCCAAGGGTTTCGGATAAGGGACTGTGGACCTGTATAAACTAGTAATTTCCAAAATTATTCACCCCATTAATCAAAACTCTCAGCACTTCAAAACCCAGCTGGGAATCTGTGTCACTGAGCTTAGAGGCTATGGGTCAGTCTCACAGTGGAGGCTTGAGCCCACAGTCACAAGTGTGCCCCAACACCCCACCCAGAACCGTACTCATCCAATGTCCGATGTGAAGTCGATGCCAACATTGCGTTTGCCTTCTTTACCACAGACTCCACCTGTAAATTCACCTTCTGGGAGACTCGCACGAGGACTCCGAAGTCTTCCGCACTTCTGATCCACCCTCTGCACTCCTTGATGCATCTGACACCGCCTCAAAATTCAACCCATGCAACTGAGGAAGAACTTCAACCACACTGAGCCTGTGGAAATTACAAGCCAAATGCCTTCCCAACACACCAGGCCGAGAATCGCACTGAGATGAATGGTGACTGTGATCCTTTGACAAGTCTAGTCTGCGAGGGAATCATTGAGGTGGAATCCCCAGCTTAATCCTGGCAACTCCAGCAAGGCCCCGTGTCATGTGGTGGAGTGTGGTGACAGTTCTGGTGGCATCTGTCACTCAGTAAATCCCGGGGCACAGTGGTCTGTGGAACTGTGAGACTGACTCCAGTGTAAGTGGCTAGACACTGGTAAATGGTTCACTTCGGGAATGCCAGCTACAGCCAGCACCATTCAAACCACAGTATCTTCAGTTTCCCTTGTATTGAGCAGCAGGGGAAAGGGATGGTCAGCTGTGGTCTGAGGTGTGTTTAAACTAAGTAGTGGGGGGGGGGGGAGAGGAGGCAAACTGGAAATATAAGGATGGAGTTAAAGGGAAAGAGAGAATAAGAAAAGTTAAGAAAGACAACAGAATTAAAGGGGCAGAAAGCTCAGGAAGGGATCAGAGCGTATGGCCAAGTGCAATAGGAATCGATGTGAAATGTGAGGGGAGTAATGGATTAAAAGTTTTATATATGAATGACCGAAGTATAAGAAATAAAGTGGATGAGCTTGAGGCTCAGTTGGAAATTGGCAAGTATGATGTCGTAGGAATAACAGAGACATGGCTGCAAGAGGACCAAGGCTGGGAAATGAATACTCAAAGGTGTACATCATATCGAAAGGACAGACAGGTAGGCAGAGGGGGTGGGGTCACTCTATTGAGGAATGAAATTCAGTCCCTTGTGAGAAGTGACATAGAATCAGGAGACGTAGAGTCAGTTTGGATAGAACTCAGATATTGTAAGGGCAAAAAGACCCTAATGGGAGTTACCTACAGCCCCTCAAACAGTAGCCTGGATATGGGGTGCAAGTTGAATCAAGAGTTAAAATTGGCACATTGCAAAGGTAATGCTACAGTTGTTATGGAGGGATTTCAACATGCAGGTAGACTGGGAAAACAGGTTGGTACTGGACACCAAGAAAGGGAGTTTGTGGAGTGTCTCCAAGATTGATTCTTAGAGCAGCTTGTATTGGAGCCTACCAGGGAGAAGGCAATTCTGGATTTACTGTTGTGTAATGAAGCAGATTTGATAAGGGAACTCGAGGTAAAGGAGCCATTATGAGGTAGTGACCATAATATGATAAGTTTTAATCTACAATTTGAGAGGGACAAGGGAAAATCGGAAGTGTCAATATTACAGTTGAACAAAGGGGACTATGGAGCTGGCCAAAGTTGACTGGAAGGATACCCTCGCAGGGATGACAGTGGAACAACAATGGCAGGTATTTCTGGGAATAATACAGATGGTACAGGATCAGTTCACTGCAAATAGAAGAAAGATTCTAAGGGGAGTAAGGAACGACCATGGCTGACAAGGGAAGTCGAGGACAGTACAAAAATAAAAGAGAAGAAGTATAACGTAGCAAAGATGAGTGGGAAGCCAGAGGATTGGGAAACTTTTAAAGAGCAACAGAAGATAACTAAAAAGGCAATATGCGGAGAAAAGATGAGGTACAAAGGTAAGCTAGCCAAGAATATAAAGGAGGATAGAAAAAGCTTCTTTAGGCATGTGAAGAGGGAAAAAAATAGTTAAGACCAAAGTTTGGCTCTTGAAGACAGAAATGGGAGAATTTATTTTGGGGAACAAGGAAATGGCAGATGAGTTGAACAGGTACTTTTGATCTGTCTTCACTAGGGAAGACATAAACAATCTCCCAGATGTAATAATAGCCGGAGGACCTAGGATAACAGAAGGAAATTCACATTAGGCAGGAAGTGGAGTTGGGAAGACAGATGGGAATGAAGGCTGATAAATCCCCAGGGCCTGATGGTCTGCATCCCAGGGTACTTAAGTAGGTGGCTCTAGAAATCGTGGAAGCATTGGTAATCATTTTCCAATGTTCTATAGATTCAAGATCAGTTCCTGTGGATTGGAGGGTAGCTAATGTTATCCCACTTTTTAAGAAAGGAGGGAGAGAGAAAACAGGGAATTATAGACCAGTTAGCCTGACATCAGTGGTAGGGAAGATGCTGGATTCAATTATAAAAGAAGAAATAGCAGCACATTTGGATAACAGTAACACAATCGGTCCAAGTCAGCATGGATCTACGAAGGGGAAATCATGCTTGACTAATCTTCTGGAGTTTTTTGAGGATGTGGCTATGAAAATGTACAAGGGAGAGCCAGTGGATGTAGTGTACATGGATTGTCAGAAAGACTTTGATAAGGTCCTACATAGGAGATTAGTGGGCAAAATTAGAGCACATGGTATTAGAGGCAGGGTACTCACATGGATAGAAAAGTGGTTGGCAGGCAGGAAACAAACAGTAGGGATTAACAGGTCCCTTTCAGAATGGCAAGGCAGTGACCAGTGGGGTACTGCAAGGCTCAGTGCTGGGACCACAGCTATTTACAATATACATTAATGATTTAGAAGAAGGAATTAAAAGTAACATTATCAAATTTGCTGATGACACAAAGCTGGGTGACAGTGTGAAATGTGAGGAGGATGTTATGAGAATGCAGGCTGACTTGGACAGGTTGGGTGAGTGGGTAGATGAATGGCAGATGCAGTTTAATGTGGATAAATGTGAGGTTATCCACTTTAGTGGCAAGAACAGGAAAGCAGATTACTATCTGAAAGGTGTCAAGTTAGGAAAAGGGGAAGAACAATGTCATCAGTATGCATGCAAGTACCTCAGGCAGTGAAGAAAGCTAATGGCATGTTGGCCTTCATAACAAGGGGAGTTGAGTATAGGGACAAAGTCCTTCTGCAGTTGTTCAGGTCCCTGGTGAGACCACACCTGGAGCATTGTGTGCGGTTTTGGTCTCCAAATTTGAGGAAGGACATTTGTGCTATTGAGGTAGTGCAGTGTAGGTTCACGAGGTTAATTCTCGGGATGCTGAAAGTTTAGAGCAACTGGGCTTGTATACACTGGAATTTAGAAGGATGAGAGGGGATCTGGTTGAAACATATAAGATTATTAAGGGATTGGACATGCTAGAGGCAGGAAACATGTTCCCGATGTTGGAGGAGTCCAGAACCAGAGGTCAGTTTAAGAATAAGGGGTAGGCCATTTAGAACAGAGTTGAGGAAAAACTTTTTCACCCAAAGAGTTGTGGATCTGTGGAATGCTCTGCCTCAGAAGGCATCCAATTCTCTGGATGCTTTCAAGAAAGAGTTAAATAGCAGAGTCAAAGGATATGGGGAGAAGGCAGGAATGGATTACTGATTGTGGATGATCATACATGATCACAGTGAATGGCAGTGCTGGCTCGAAGGGCCAAATGGCCTACACCTGCACCTATTGTCTATTGAACCTTGCTGCTGTTTATCAGCGTCAACCCTTGACAGCAAGGAAGTGAGGGGATCAAAGACCTGGGACCATCAGGACAATCAATAATCTGCGTCTTTCTATTCATCTACTGCACAGTCAGTAACTTTAAATTCCAGGGTGTCAGTATCTCAGAGGACCTGTCCTGGACCCATCATATAAATGTAATTGCAAAGGAAACACAACAGTGCCTCTACTTCCTTAGGAGTGTGGAGATTCAGCATGACATCAAAAACCTTGATAAACTTCTATAGATGTGTAGTGGAAGGTGTATTGACTGGCTGCATTACAGCCTGGAATGGGAACACCAATGCCTTTGAATGGAAAATCTTGCAAAAGATAGTAGACTTCTTGTGAGATATATTTATGTATGATTCGGAAACTGGAGTTATCTGTTTGTATTGTCATGATGCGAAAGTTGCTGGAGAATTTGCTACTGGAAAGAACTGGGATGATATTTGGAAACTTGACATTTTGAAGCACTATTTGGCAAGTAACTTGCCTTTGGACGGTGTACGAAAGCTCAGGCAGCAGAACTCGTCATTACCCTTTACAGGAGTGCTACGCATGTTACGGCTGAGTGCAGACACGCAAGCACGAAAGCGATGAAACCCAGAGGAGGTCAAAGTTCTTATTGACAGTGTGTTGTTAGCTGTTAAAATGAATAAGTCTTTACATTCAGTTCAACACATTAATAAAGATATGGAAAAGTATGTTCAACTCCCAGACAACTGGCGAAGCAAAAATTATGCATTTGAGTTTCTAGGGACTATCAACGATATTGTTCAGAAGAACATGTTTGAAGGAATAGCATCAGCGGATTTTTGCACATTAGCAGTTGATGAAACCACGGTCACATCTGTCAACAAATGTCTCATTCTGTACTTCAAATTCAGGTCTAAAGATTGTGCTGTTTATAAAACATTTTTTGGCAGAATAGTTCAGCTGCAGGCATGTGATGTTTCTTCTATTGTTTCAGCGATCAAGTAGCTTTATGAAGAGAAGACCTTGATAAAATGGTGATGTTTACGTCTGATGGAGTGTCAGTAACGTTGGACAGACTTAACGGTGTTGCAGCAAGACTTAACCAGGACATTCCATACTTAGTTCAGCAACACTGTGTACCACACCATAAAGATCTGCGGATTTGTTGTGCATGGAAAGAAGTCAAGTTAATTAGAGACTTTGAAACTTTGATGAGAACATTCTCTACAATGTTTTCTCGATCTGCAGTTAAAAATGCAAATTTAAAGAAATTGCAGTGGCCTCTGAAAATGATGCTGTTGCTTTCAGACCACTTAATGAAATCAGAAGGTTATCTAGATACTTTGCATTGCAGGCAATAATAAAATATTATGAGGCACTGATCACATATTTTGAAGAAGATCAGTCAAATCACCCTGTGGCTAAACACTGTCACAAGAAATTGATAAACATCACGCACAAAGTCGCTTTACAGGTTTTAATTGACGTCTTTGATGAACTGGCTGCTCTGTGCAAGGTTCTGCAAAAGAGTGGCCTGACCCCGATTGATTCACTTCGTTTCGCACGAGGCAAAATTAACAAGATAAGAAAGCAGTTTCGGGGAGAAAATGTTTTGTGGAGTGTCAAAGTTAAAGTGCTAAGCCAACAATGAAGAAAATAGCACAGTAGGTACAAGTTCGCTGCTGACTTTTATAAATAGTCTTTGTGTTCATTTAGAAGAAAGGTTTCCTGAAGATGAGGTACAAGAATGCTCAGCTTTTGCTTTCTCCACAATTGCAGATTGTGACTTCATATTTGACAATGAACAAATTAATGCCTCATGTCTAAAATATCATGATTTTCTAGCTGAAAATACTGTAATAGTTAGTTTAATGATTTCAAATTTCCCGTGCAAGAAAAAATTAAATCCAAACTGATTTCAAACTTTGCTCAAATGGTATGATTTGTACTTCAAAATGAACAGTTTTGCAACCTTGCACAGCTGATGGACAATGGGGTTCCTTTATTGCATCTAGTGCAGGCTGCGAGCTAGGTTTTAGCCTAATGACTCAACTCAAAAGCAAACCGTTTAGGTGAATGGCATTTTGATATGTTAATGAGAATCAAAAGCTATCAATTGGATGGAAGTTCTATTAGTCTAGATAGAGTTTATAAAGAATGTGTAAATGCCAAATACAGGAGAGAGAAAAAATAACAGAGTGACTTAAATATGTATGTTATTTTGTTGTTATTCTGTGCAGTTTTATGTCAAGTATTTTGTAAACCTACAAAAACTGTGCCATGTATACATTTAGTGTGCACATGCTTTTGTCACGGGAAAAAAATTTGCACGACATCAAATTTCTGTGCACACTGACTACTAAAAATTAGAGGCAACATCGCGCATATCCCTCTGCTTATCTAAGCTCCATGTACCTAGATAGGAGCCTCTTTAAAAACCCCACTGTATCCACCTCCACCATTGTCGCTGGCAGCCCATTCCAGACACTCAGCGCTCACTGCATAAATAACAGATATCTCCTCTGTACCTACTTCCAGGCACTTAAAACTGTGTTTCCTCTGTACCTACTTCCAAGCGCCTTAAAACTATGTCCTCTTGTGTTAGCCATTTCAGGCCTGGGAAAAAGCCTCTGACTATCCACATGATCAATGCCTCTCATCATCTTATACACCTATTAGGTCACCTCTTTCTCTGCTGCCCAAGGAAAAAGGCTAAGTTCACTCAATCTATTCAAATAAGGCATGTTTGCCAATCCAGGCAACATCATTGTAGATCTTCTCTGCACCCTTTCTATAGTTTCCACATCCTTCCTGTAGTGTGCTGACCAGAACTGAGCACAGTACTCCAAGTGGGATCTGACCATGGGCCTATATAACTGTAACATTAACTCTCAGCTCTTGAACTCATTCACATTGTTGATGAAGGCCAATACACCATATGCTTTCTTAACTACATAGTAGTACAGCACAGCTGCTTTGAGTGTCCTATGGTCTCAGACCCCAAGATCCCTCTGATCCTCCACACTTCCAAGTCTTACCATTAATACTATATTCTGCTATTACATTTGAGCTATCAAAATGAACCACATCACACTTATCTGGGATGAACTCTATCTACCGCTTCGCAGCACAGTTTTGCATCCGATCGTTGTCCCACCGTAAACTCTGACAGCCTTCCACACTATCCATAATACTCCTAACCTTTGTGTCATCAGCAAATTTACTCACCTATCTCTCCACTTCCTCATCCAGGTCATTTATAAAAATCACGAAGAGAAAGGATCCCAGAAGAGATCCCCGAGACACACCACTGCTCACCAACCTCCATGAGGAATATAACCCATCTACAACCACTTTTTGCATTTTGTGTGCAAACCATTTCTGGATCCACAGAGAAATGTCCCCTTGGATTCCATGCTGCCTAAATTTCCCAATAAACCTTGCATGGGGTACTTTATCAAATGCCTTGCAAAAATCCATATACATTATAGCTACTGCTCTACCTTCATCAATGTGTTTGGCCACCTCTTCAAAAAATTCAATCAGGCTCAACTGGAAAGACATGACCTGCCTTTGATCATGCCATGCTGACTATTCCATATCATATTATGCCTCTCCAAATGTTCATAAATCCTGCCTCTCAGGATCTTCTCCATCAACTGACCAACCACTGAGGTTAGACTCACGGGTCTATAATTACCTGGGCTATCTCTAATCCCTTTCTTGAACAAGGGAACAACATCAATGAGAGGCATTGATCATGTGGATAGTCAGAGGCTTTTTCCCAGGACTGAAATGGTTGCCGTAAGAGATTATAGGTTTAAAGTACTGGGGAGTAGGTACAGAGGAGATGTCAGGGGTAAATTTTTTACTCCGAGAGTGGTGAGTGCATGGAATGAGCTGCCGACAACAGTGGTGAAGGTGGATATGATGGGGTCTTTTGTTACGTACCCGTGACATGCGACAGTGGTGTACTTGTCACGTGACAGGCGTTGAAGCTATACTGGACTTGTGGTAATGGTCTTGTTATGGTGGAGTGACATCATTTTCCCGCCAGTAGAGGTCATGTGACAGGTTTTTTTTACAGGGTATAAAAGGAGGACCCCTCCCTGTGAGGAGGGGCAGTTCATGGCTGGATTTGCCATGTTGACTTCATGCCACTGCATGATTTAATGTTATGATGCAGTGTTGAAAAATGGAGTTTTATTTAATGCCTAAAGTTTAAAAGGCCATTGCCAGCAGTTTCTTTATAATATTGCTAGTTAAAAATCAGTGGAGAGTGAAGATCAGAGTTCGGGAGTTAAAAGATCGAGGAAAGTCGTTCTCAACAGTGAAACAGGTTCAACCTTGTTTGATCCTCATTCGGAAGGAATTTGTTGACTGTCCCCGTGTTAATCCCTGTGAATAGCAGCAAGGATTGGGAACAGTTTTGTAAAGGAAACGTCAGTGCCTTTAAGCCGTTGCATTTTCCATCTTCGTAAATTCTCCATGGGAAAAGTATAGTTCAACTGGGAATCGCAACAACATGACGTGAAAGAGAATTTAAATCGTCTTAAAAAGTCTCTCCCTTAAATGGACTGTGAGCATTTTGAACTTTTGCAGTACGACTTTGAAGAACTGTTTTTGCTACATCGCTTTAAGAACTGTTTAAGCTTCATTGCTTTAAGAACTGTTTAAGCTGCCACACAGCAGCTGATTTCCGGTTACGTGAGTGGTTTGCTTACTTTTGCGGGTTTGTTTTTCAGTGTTTAATAAATGTGTTATTTGTTATAAAAAAAAACCCTGCTTCACTCATACATTTATTGTTGCTGAATCTGTAACACTTTTAAGAGAATTTTGGATAGGTACATGGAGCTTAGAAAAATAGAGGGGTATGGGTAAGCCTAGTAATTTCTAAGGTAGGGACATGCTCGGTACAACTTTGTGAGCCGAAGGGCTTGTATTGTGCTGTAGGTTTTCTATATTTCTATGTTTCTATCTGCAACCTTCCAATCCTCCGGAGCCACTCCCGTCCCCATTGATGTTGCAAAGATCATTGCCAAAGGCTCAGCAATCTCCTCCCTCACTTTCCAAATTAACCTTGGGAATATTTCGTCTGGTCCCGGTGACCTATCTAACTTGATGTGTTCCAAGACCTCCAGCACATTCTCTTTCTTAATGTCTATATGCTCAAGCTTTTCAGTTCGCTGTAATTCAGAGCTCATGTATGTACTCTGATAATAAATTTTAGTTTGAACTTTCAGATTTCAAATTAGGATTTCCCAGTGGTGGGGAACTTTAGGAATTGTAAGCTAACATCACCCAAACATTCCCTTTTAACATCATCCAAATAGACTAGATTGTCATGTTGTAGTTCAGTTTGTGTGAACAAGATGTAGACAAGTTGGAGTTTAGTCCCGCATATGAAGTGACACACTGCAGAAGTACTTGCTGGGTTGGGAAAGGCTCTGGGATGTTCTGGGCTTGTCGAAGTCAATGAAAAACACATTGTCTTCATCAAAACAAATTCAGTAAAATAAAACTGGAAACAGCATAGCTGCCAGAAATCAGACTGACAGTCTGGTGAAGGGTCACTGATGTGAAACATTAACTCTGTTTCTCACCCCACAGATGTTCCCTGAGCTGCTCAGTGTTGGCAGTGCAGGAGGCACAATAATGTCAGTCGGTGAGATTTGCAGCTGAGGATCTTTTACATCCTGGGACCAGCAGGTGGTAAGTACAGTTCTGTCTGGATCAGTGTTCCTCTGGGTCTTTATAAAAACACCCATCAAACTGACAGCAGGGTGCTGGGGTGAAGAGGGGAACTGGATCTTGCTGGATCAGTTCAGAAGACATTTGCAATGAAATGACACTTGGGTATTTATACAAAATGATTTATGTTGAATCAGTTGATCGGGGGAGACTGTCTAATTTTAGTCTGTATTGTGGTAAGTGGATTGAACATCAGGTTGTATGAACAACCGGTGGGCAATTTTATTTATTCATCCTTTGGGATCTGGGCTTTGCTGGTAAAGTCTGAATGAATTACACATCTGAGCTGCCATTCAGAGGGCATTTGAAGACAAACACATTGATGGGTCAGGAGTCATAAATAGGCTCGAAGGGTTAGGATGAGAGATCTCCTTCCCTGAGGGACATCAGTAAAACTGAAGGGTCATCATTACTAATGACTATATTTATAAACAATTCCAATTATTAAGATGCTACAAATCTGATTACAGATCCAAATCTGTTGCAGATTATGATGAACTGAGTTTAGATTTGTCAGTTTTGTTGTGGTGGTATCCGTGGACTGTTCATCCATCCCTCTGCACTACTCATCTGCTTTGATGTACTGCCCTGTTTCCCAGCACTCCGAATCCAACCTTGTGCCTGTCCATTGGATCACTGTGTCCTCGGTGTCCTGGACAATATTTCTCCTTCAATAACATCTCCAGAACAGACTGTCTGATCGTTCTCACCTTGCAGTTTGTGGATTCTGCTGTGTGCAGAGTGGCTCCACATTCCCGACTCTACAACAGGACTGGACTTTGAAACTACTTCATTGCCTGTGAAGAGCTCGGGGACACCATGAAAGGTGTCTGTAAACGTCAGCACTTTATCTCGCAACCACTTTCACTGAATCACCAGCAACACTGGTTAATGTAGGAAAACACTTGTAAAACAAACCCAGTCGGGGGTTGGAGGAGAGCAACAAATTAGAGCAGTTGCTCCGTCTGTAAACTGAGAATAAGCAGTTCACTTGAACAGTGAAGTTCAACTCGTGTCCCGTGAGCGTCTAACCTCTGCTGCCTCCGCCCTGGGAGGGATGGGACAGTGCAGAAGGATCTTTGTATCTAATCTGCGGCTGCCAGGACTGGACATGGGAGCTGTAATCTGCATTTAACTCAGGATCTGTGTACTCTGGGGTGATTGTTGGAATCCCTTTGAGGAAGAATTTCCCAGATTTACAAGATAAGTACTGATTCCAGTGAATGACAGAGCAGAGAGTGAGACCATTCATCCGATAGTGTCTGTGCTTCGCATTAGCTGAGCAAACCCAATAAACCCATTGGTCTCTCTGCTCTTCCCTGTATCCCTACAAAAGGCGGATCTCCTGTTCCCTCTCTACACTCACTATTGGCCATCACCATCATTCAGGCAGTGTATTCCAGATCACAAACGTTCATCAACAAACCTTCCCTTAAATCCTCGCCTATTACATATTATTGACTTGAACGCTTCCCTCACCACCCCACCTGCACCACTCCCCGCTCCCCCACCCACCAATGCAAGGCTGCCCGGAATGTGTGATGGAATTGTGATTTCAATTCCCTGCCTTACCTTTCCTGCACCACTTCCCCACTGCCTTCTCACTCCAAAATTCTTCCCCACCATACCTCACCTCCTCACCCATCGGGGAATAAAACTAAAACCTTAATCCCATCAATTAATCCTGGGTTATCGCCGATACTTTTGCTGTATCCCGGGACGGACCTCAGGCCGGACATTACATGATGGGACTGACACCCACCTGTACCCTGGGGATATTGAGCCATCAACCAGATCATACATGTGTAACCATTCCCTCAGATTATGTCTCAATCCCATTACCTTCAACATGAAAGCAGCCGACAGTAAAACCCGATCCCAATAACTTGACACGGAACAGATCCATTGTTGTCACTGACAGGGAGCGAGTTCAACTGCACTGAAACGCTCAGCCCCTGAACGTGGCTTCAGTTGGTGCTGAGGATCAGAAGCCAGACTTGAACCAAACACTGAGCTCACTCAGCACAACCGGCCGGTGTCAAGGCACAGTCTGGTGACAAGATCCGACCCCATTCCCCTGAGCCTGTTCCCGGTCTGTGGACAGTTCACTGGTGGGATGGGGGATGTACCCTTGTACTGTTACTGGGCTCTAGAGAAACCCGCCGGTTCGGGGAGATTCATGTACTCGCTCTAAATATCTCACTGATTTCAGTTAAATCACAGAATTCGCCAAAACCGTAAATAAATAAAATATTAGTGCGTGAAGATACAATTGAGAAGTTGGTCTCACCTGAAGTCACTGTCAGCGAGGTTCCTCCGCCCCAGTAGTCAAGGTCGTAGTCACAATGCTTCACCGCAGGTCACAAACCGCTTTCATCACATCCAGCTCGAAATCCAGTGGATCCCAGAGCCGGCCGGCGGATTTATTAAACCCTCCCTTTGTGTCCGGGTGTCCCACACAGCGGGTCTCAATCTCGGCCACCCCAGTCCTGAAGTGGAGATGATATAACCCACCGGGACTTTTCACTGGGCTTCCACTGACAGCTCCTCCTCGGTGGTCCCGTTCCCTTCTGGACACTTCTCCAGTGGAACTTGTTCCCACTCCCAGATTATCCACTCGGGATCTGATTGATATTCACGGGTCCTGGTGCAAAGGCCGGTAGAAGCGCTCAAAGAGCACGATTTAAAGAGTTTGATTGCTGTAAATTGGTGTATGGAAGGAGGCGCCGTTTCTCACACTGTGCCCCTGCTGTCATCTCTCGCACAGTAATAGGTGGCCGTGTCGTCCAGTCTCAGGCTGTTCATTTGCAGATAGACGGTGCTGCTGTCCTTGGAAGCGGTGAAGCGGCTCTGGACTCCAGGCGCGTAGTATTTGAGACTATTAGAGTCTATCACCATCACCCACTCCAGCCCTTTCCCGGGGACCTGTTTCACCCAGTGCATGCGATAACTGCTGAGGCTGAACCCACTGACCTCACAGGTCAGTCTGTGGGACTGTCCGGGCTTTACCACCGCTGACTTGGGCTGTGTCAGCACGACATCGGACAGCACGCCTGTCAATAAAAAAAGAGAAAAAATTAAAATGTTCCGCGGACAGAGGTTCTCAAAGCCTCGGAGAAACAGCCGGTCCCGGGAGGGCGACAAGCCGCGGGACACCCACCTGCCAGAGAAGACAGGAGGAGACAGAGATACGGAACGACCCCCATCGCCCTGAACACTGAGCCGGACTTGGACACTGTTGAGATCGGCGGCTTCAGCTCAGGCCGACTTTGTCCGGAGCCGCAGTGAGCGCTGTTTAAATAGGGACGTGGGCTGTGAGTGAGAGAGGGAGCCGCGGTTTGAACAGGCTCTCACACACTGAAACCAAAGGCGCAGCTTCCTGTCCCCGCCCACAGCAGCGATTTCAATTCCCCAAAAGATGTTTGTCTCTGCAACAGGCGGCAGGTCAGCGGCAGTGACCAGATCCGGATTAAAGATCTGTCACACTCTGCTCGATTCATCAATTTCAGCGATGAACAGTTTGTGTAAATTGAAACACACAGAATCCCAGCGAGAGAGAATGAGAGACACCAGTCAGTGGACAGATATAAAACATAGAATAGTACAGCACAGTATAGGCCCGTCAGTCCACAATGTTGTGCCGACCCTTAAACTCTGCCTCCAAAATATCTGTCACCTTAAATTCCTCCATATATCTGTCTAACAGTCTCTTAAATTTCACTAGTGTATCTGCCTCCACCACAGACTTAGGCAGTGCATTCCATGCACAGACCACTCTCTGAGTGAAAAACCTTCCTCTATTATCCCATTTGAACTTATCACCCTTTACCTTAAAGCCATGTCCTCTTGCATTATGTAGTGGTGCCCTGGGGAAAAGGTACTGGCTATCCACTCTATCTATTCCTCTTAATATCTTGTGTACCTCTATCATGTCTCCTCTCATCCTCCTTCTCGCCAAAGAGTAAAGCCCTAGCTCCCTTAATCTCTGATCATCATGCATACTCTCCAAACCAGGCAGCATCCTGGTAAATCTCCTCTGTACCCTTTCCAATGCTTCCACATCCTTCCTATAGCGAGGCGACCAGAACTGGACACAGTATTCCAAGTGTGGCCTAACCAGAGTTTTACAGAGCTGCACCATTACGCCGTGACTCAAACTCTATCACTCAATTTATGAAAGCTAACACCCCATAAGCTTTCTTAACTACCCTATCTACCTGTGAGGCAACTTTCAGGGATCTGTGGACATATACCCCCAGATCCCTCTGCTCCTCCACACTTCCAAGTATCCTGCCATTTACTTTGTACTCTGCCTTGCCACTTCTCAGCTCACTCCTGCATCCTATCAATGGCTCTCTGCAATCTTTGACAATCCTCTACACTATCCACAACACCACCAACCTTTGTGTCATCTGCAAACTTGCCAATCTACCCTTCTACCCCCACATCCCTCGTTAATAAAAATCACGATAAGTAGGGGTCCCTGATCAATCCTTTTGCGACACCACTAATCACAATCCTCCAATCCGAATGTACTCCCTCCACTTCAGCACTCTGCTTTCTTCAGGCAAGCCAATTCTGAAACCACCTGGCCAAACTTCCCTGGATCCCATGCCACTCTCTGAATAAGCCTACCATGTGGAACCTTATCAAATGCCTTACTAAAATCCATGTAGATCACATCCACTGCACTAACCTCATCTATATGCCTAGTCACCTCCTCAAAGAACTCTGCCGGGCTTGTTACAATGATCTGCCCCTCACAAAGCCATGCTGACTGTCCCTGATCAGACCATGATTCTCTAAATGCCCATAGATCCTATCTCTAAGAAACTTTTCCAACAGCTTTCCCACCACAGACGAAAGGTTCACTGGTCTATAATTACCCGGACAATCCCTACTAACTTTTTTGAACAAGGGGACAACATTTGCCTCCCTCCAATCCTCTGGTACCATTCCGGTGGACAACGAGGACATAAAGATCCTAGCCAGAGGCTCAGCAATCTCTTCCATCACCTTGTGGAGCAGCCTGGGGAATATTCCATCAGGCCCCGGGCATTTATCTGTCCTAATGTATTTTAACACTTCCTCTCCCTTAATATCAAATGCTTCAGAACTTTGCCCTCACTCATATTGCCCTCACCGTCATCAACTTCACTCCCATTGGTGAATACCGAAGAGAAGTATTCATTGAGGACCTCGCTCACTTCCACAGCCTCCAGGCACATCTTCCCACCTTTATCTCTAATCTTCCCACCTTTATCTCTAATCGATCTCTCCTTTATCTCTAATCGATCTCTCCTTCTCTCCTGTCATCCTTTTGTTCTTCACATAATTGAAGAATGCCTTGGGGTTTTCCTTTACCCTACTCGCCAAGGTCTTCTCATACCCCCTTCTTGCTCTCCTGAGCCCCTTCTTCTCATTCTTGCTATCCTATATTCCTCAATAGCCCCATCTGATCCTTGCTTCCTAAATCTCATGTATGCTGCCTTCTTCCACCTGACTAGATCTTCCACTTCACTTGTCACCCATGGTTCCTTCACCCAACCATTCTTTATCTTCCTGACCAGGACAAATTTATCCCTAACATCCTGCAAGAGATCCCAAAACATTGGTCATATGCCCATAGTACATTTCCTTGAAAAACATCATCCCAAATTACACCAACAAGTTCTAGCCTTATAGCCTCATAATTTGCATTTCCCCAATTAAAAATTTTCCTGTCTTCTCTGATTCTATCCTTTTCCAGGATAATGCTGAAGGCCAGGGAGCGGTGATCACTGTCCCCGAGATGCTCACCCTCTGAGAGATCTGTGACCTGACCTGGTTCGTTACCTAATACTAGATCCAGTATGGCATTCCCCCTAGTCAGCCTGTCAACTGTGACAAGAATCCATCCTGGACACACATAGCAAACTCTGCCCAATTAAAACCATCGGAACTAATTAGGTGCCAATCAATATTAGTGAAGTTAAAGCCACCCATGATAACAACCTTGTTATTTTTGCACATTTCCAATATCTGCCTCCTAATCTGCTCCTCGGTATCTCTGCTGTTATCAGGGGCCTATAGAATACTCCCAATGGGGTAACTGCTCCCTTCCTGTTCCTGACTTCCACCCATACTGACTCAAAAGAGGATCCTGCTACATTACCCACCCTTTCTGTAGCTGTAATAGTATCCCTGACCAGTAATACCACCCCTCCTCCCCTTCCCCCCCCCCATCCCTTTTAAAATACTGAAATCCAGGAATATTGAGAATCCATTCTTGCCCTGGTGCCAGCCAAGTCTCTGTAATGGCCACTAGATCATAATTCCATGTATGTATCTAAGCTCTCAGTTCATCACCTTTGTTCCTGAAGCTTCTTGCATTGAAACACACACACTTTAGCCCTTCTACCTTACTACCTTTACACCCTTTACTCTGCTTCTCTTTCCTCAAATCCTCTTTATATGTTAGATCTGACTTTACTCCATCCACTATACTTGCAGTTCTTGCATGACCTGTGTCCTCCTCCACCTCACTATCTGCTCTAACACTCTGGTTCCCCTCCCCCTGCAAATCTAGTTTAAACTCCCTTGAGCAGCACTAGCAAACATTCCCACCAGGATATTAGTGACCCTCCAGTTCAAGTGCAATCCATCCCATCAGAACAGGCCCCACCTTCCCTGGAACAAGGCCAAATTGTCCAGAAACATGAAGCCCTCCATCCTGCACCAACTCCTTAGCCATGTATTTAGCTGCATTATCTTCCTATTTCTAGCCTCACTAGTATGTGGCACTGGTAGCAATCCTGAGATTGCAACCCTGGAGGTCCTGTCCTTCAGCTTTGCACCTAACTCCCGAAACTCTTTTTGCAGGACCTCCTCCGTCTTTCTATCCACGTCATAGACCACGACCTCTAGCTGCTCACCCTCCCTCTTAAGAATGCTGAGAACTTGATCTGAGATGTCGCAGACCCTGGCACCAGGGAGGCAACAGACCATCTGAGATTCTCGATCTTTCCCACAGAACCTCTTTTCTGTCCCCCTAATTATCAAATCCTCTATCACTACTGCTCTCCTCTTTTCCCTCTTTCCCTTTTGAGCTGAGGGTACAGTCTTGGTACCAGAGACGTGACCACTGCAACTTGTCCCTGGTAGGTCATTCCCACTGACAGTATCCAAAACGGTATACTTATTGTTGATGGGAACGGCCACAGGGGTGTTCTGCTCTTCCTGTCTATTCCCCTTCCTTCTTCTGACAGTCGCCCTGCTACCTGTGTCCTGACTTTTAGGGGTGACTATCTCACTTAAACTCCTGTCCATTTCAGCCCCTGCTTCCCGAATGATTCAAAGTTCATCCAGCTCCAGCTCCAGTTCACTACCTCAAAATGTCAGGAGCTGCAGCTGGATACACCTTTTGCAGATGTAGTCATCAGGGACAATTGTGCTTGCCCTGACTTCCCACATACTGCAAACGGAGCACTCAACTTTCCTAACTGCTTCCTTCATTACCTACTTCTAAGTTAATTAGATCTATTAAATGAGCTTAACCGGCTTTACCTCACTGGGAGCAAGCTCGTCCTCAGCCTCGGCTCGCTGAAGCCTTTCAAGCCAAAGCCTTCCTACTCTGTCTCCCACTACTCCGTCGCCCACTCCTCCGATGCCTGCTCCATTAATCTGCTCACTTTTAAAAATCTCCTGCTGTCTCACAGGCCGACAATCATGTGCTTGCACAGTCATTCTCCGTTCAAACAGGAACTGAGACCAGTCAGTAGACAGATATCCTCTGAGTGTCATGGTCCCGACTGTTAATTCCCCATTTTCTCCTAATTCCCTTTGATGATGACACACCTGGTTTTCATCAAGACCTGCAGCATAAGAACGCTGGCTTTGCACCAACTAGCTGCCAGATCGTTGGTTTTGCCAGTGTGGTAATTAATACTTCCTGGCTGCTTAGGATTGTGTGTTCTAAGTTTTGCTTCAGTACCGAGACTTATCTGTGAAACTCAGTCTGTGTCAAGATAAATTCTGCCTGCCTCCTGCCTTCCTGCTGTCCCTCCTGTTAGCCGTTCACTGCTTATGACCGCATCTGATCCTAATTAAATCTCCATGCCTGTGTCCTGTGCTTGGGTTCGCTTCATTCATTGCAAAAGAATGATTTGGCCACTATGGACCCAGCAGACATGAATATACTTCAACAAGCCCTCTCCAGCCAGGGTTCCCTACTGGGTCTGCACGACTAACTCCTGCGGGAGGTCATGTTGAACCTCCGTTCCCTGTATGCTGATGTAACGAAGATCGGTGACTAGCTGGACTGTGTATCCACTCATTTTACCCCACCCACTCCTGGAACCCTGTCTACCCAGCCCACAGAGCCTGTAGTGACAACCCCCTATGTGTCAGCAACACCCCCACCAAGAGAGCTTTTCGTACTTGAACCAGGGAAGTACACTAGTGATTCTGGGAAGTGCTGGGCCTTCATTCTTCAGTGCTCCTTGGTGTTCAAACAGCAGTCGTCCACGTACTCCATGGATAAGTCAAAGATTGCTTACATCATGGAACTGTTGCGGGAAGTGCCTTAGCGTGGGCCACAGTTGTTTGGGATAACCAACTGGATATCTGCTCTCTTTTGCCACCTTTATGGAGGAAATGAGAAATATCTTTGACCACCCCATCCGTGGTAAAGACACTGCCAGGTGCCTACTCACTTTCAGTCACGGCTCACGTAGTGTTGCTGAATATTACGTGGAGTTCCGGACATTAGTGGCCAGAATGATGAGGCACTCCAAGGGGTATTTTGGAATGGTCTCAGTGACATGGTAAAAGATGAGTTGGTGGCAAGAGATGACACCAACAGCCTGGATTTTTCCTAGCTACCATGTTGGACAATCGTCTTCGAGAACACCATAGAGAAAGAACTGGTCAGCCACCACCTTTGGCCACTCCACGGCACTCATTCCCACCTCCCACAAGAACAAGCCTCTCTCCTCCTCCTGCTCCTAGAGTAGCTCCCAACCTGGCCATTTCCACCGCCCTGGGAAAGGAAACCATGGGATAAAACTGCTTTCCCCCATAGAATGACTACGGAGATTGAGAGCAGGTGAGCGTCTATATTGCAGCCAGTGTGGCTACTTCCTTGCTACCTGTCCCCTTCTGCCAAAAAGGGAAGGTTCATCAGTAGAAAGGGGGACTCTGGTGAGCCAGACAACATTTTCTTTCATACCCCGAACCCGGATGCAGCTTCAAGCTACGTTACAACCAACAGTCCCTGCCTCTGTCAGCACTAGTAGACTCCGGTGCTGAGGGAAACCCTTTGGATGAAGACTTAGCTTTCTGGGCCAGTATTCCTCGTGAGGTGTTGAGTGTCCCCCTGGAAGCCCGGGCTCTGGATGGTTGACTACTGGCCCGAATCACACACTGCACACCACCCCTGTCCCTCCTTCTCTCCGGGAACCATTGGGAACAGATATGATTCAATTTAATTTCCTCTCTTCAAGCTCCTTTAGTTCTTGGGTACCCCTGATTAAGCCGTCATCACCACCACATTGACTGGTCCACTGGGAGGATAGTCAGCTGGAGTTCGTCTTGTCACTCCACTTGTCTACAATCAGCGCTTTCCCCAGTGGAAGTCACTGTGACCTCGTCTGCCTCTGAACCCCCCCAGACTTGTCCAAGGTTCCAGCAGTGTATCATGATCCGGAAGAAGTGCTTATCAAACAACTGGCTCTTTCCCTGCCTCCACACTGCCCTTACGATTGCACAATTGACCTCTCCACTGAGCCCCTCTACCCAGCAGTCGGATGTATAACCTCTCCCGACCAGAAAGGGAAGCAACAGAGGCTTACCTAAATGACTCTCTCGTGGCAGGCATTATCTGACCCTCATCTTCCCCTGTAGGCACAGCTTTCTTCTTTGTGGGGAAGAAAGATGGCTCACTGTGCCCCTGCATTGACTACCATTGCCTGAATAGCGTCACAATAAAGAATAAGTATCCACTGCCCCTTATCAACTCTGCCTTCAAGCCCCTTCACAAAGCCACAATTTTCTCAAAGTTGGACCTGCGGAGTGCCTACTACCTGGTTAGGATAAGGGAGGGAGATAAGTGGAAAACAGCTTTTAACACCCCTCTTGATCATTTAGAATATCTGGTCACGCCATTCGGTCTCACCAATGCCCCCGCTCTCTTCCAAGCACCTCTTACTCAACTCACCTCTCCTGCGACCCCCCCTCCCCCCGAAGCAGACTCAGCCCTCTCGGAGCTACAGAAGCGTTTCACTTCTGCTCCCATCCTGGCCCAACCTGACCCCTCTTGTCAATTCATTGTGGAAGTTGATGCCTCCGACTCTGGGGGTGGGAGCAGTCCTCTCCCAACGTCTCGGCCCAGACCGAAAGCTCCATCGCTGTGTCTTCTCTCACCGTCTTTCCCCCAGCCAACGGAACTACAACGTAGGGAACCAGGAGTTACTGACCGTCAAACTCTCTTTGGAGGAGTGGAGGCATTGGCTGGAGGGAGCTGAACCTCCATTCATCATCTGAACAGACCACAAGAAACTCGCATACATCCAAACAGCCAAATGCCTGAATTCCTGCCAAACCTGTTGGGTATTATTTTTTTGTTCGTTTCAGATTCACACTCACTTATCGTCCTGTTTCCAGAAACAGGAAGCCCAATGCTCTCTCTCATCAATATGTCTTGGAGGAGGGCCTTCCCGACCTCAAGACCATCCTTCCACCATCCTGTGTGGTGGCTGCCTTCACCTGGGAGATCGAATCTATAGCAAAGAGGCCCAACAGAGTCAACCTTGTCCAGGCAATGGACACCCCAATCGCCTCTTCATACCCGACTCAGTTCGGTCTCAGGTTCTCCAGTGGGGGCATACTTCTTGTTTCGCCTGTCATCACGGAATTGATTGACCCTTCTGGTGGCCTTCCATGGATGCTGACAATCGCTCCTTTGTCTCTCTGCCTGTGCCCATGGAAAAACCTCCCATCGACCACCTGCTGGCTTGCTTTGTCCCTTACCTGTCTGAGCTGCCTTTGGTCTCATATTACTCTGAATTTTGTTACTGTACTACCCCCTTCACATGGGAACAGTGCTGTACTCACTGCCATGGACTGCTTCTCCAAAGCGTGCACTTCGTAGCCCTTACCAAACTACCTACAGCCCTGAAACAGCTGACCTTCTTGTCCATCACATCTCCCACCTTCATGGAATTCCCTCTGACATTATTTCTGACCAGGGTCCCAATTCATCTTTCAAGTCTGAAGATTTTTTTTTCAAGCCCTTGAAGCCTCAGTAAGTCTGCCTTCCGGCTTCCATCCACAGACTAATGATCAAACAGAATGAGCAAACAAGTATTTGGAAGCAGCATTGTGCTGCATAACCGCCAACAACCCGTCATACTGGAGCACCCAACTCGCTTGGAAGAGTATGCTCACAACTGCCCAGTCAGCACTTCTGTTTCCTGCACATGAAGATGACATTGCTGTGCCTTCAGTTCAAGCCCATCTCTACCAGTGCTGCAAGATCTGGAAGGATGCACGTGCAGCCCTGTTCTGCTCAGCCAACCAAAACTGGAGGATTGCCGATCGCTATCGAATTCTTACACCCAATTATCGGCCTGGGCAGAAGATTTGGCTGCCTTCGAAAGACATCCCCCTCAAGAATGAACCCAAGAAACTTGCCTCTCACTACCTGGGACCATTTGAAATTGAAAGTATCATCAACCCCTTGGTGGTCAGACTCAAACTTGCCAAATCTATGCATTCATCCCATGTTCCATGACTCCCAGTTGAAAACTGTCAGCCTTTTGTGCCCATCTGCTGAATCTCCTCCGCCCAAGTCAAGTCAAGTCACTTTTTATTGTCATTTCAACCATAAACTGCAGGTACTGTACACATTAAAAATGAAACAACATTCCTCCAGGACCATGGTGCTACATGAAAGAACACAAAACGACACTAGACTATGTGAGACAACTCAAGGCCACAGCAGACTATGTAAAACAACACAAAAACTACACTAGACCTACACAAGACTGCATAAAGCACACAAAACAGTGCAGGGCAATACAATAATAAATTAGTTAATAATAAACAAGACAATAGGCAGAGTAGAGGACAAATTACAATATAATAATAAATGATGTAGATGTCAGTCTGGACTCTGATTATTGAGGAGTCTGATGGCTTGGGGGAAGAAACTGTTGCTCAGTCTGATCATGAGAGCCCGAATGCTTTGGTACCTTTTGCTAGATGGCAGGAGGGAGAAGAGTTTGTATCAGGGGTGTGTGGGGTCCTTCACAATGCTGTTAGCTTTGTGGGTGCAGTGTGTGGTGTAAACGTCTGTATCAGCAGGAAGAGAGACCCTGATGATCTTCTCAGCTGACCTCACTATCCGTTGCAGAGCCTTGCGATCCAAGATGGTGCAATTCCCGACCCAGGCAGTGATGCAGCTGCTCAGGATGCTCTTAATGCTCAATGCTCTCAATTCTACATGCTCTGTAGAATGTGATGAGGATGTGGGGGGGGGGGGGGGGGCGGGTGGGAGATGGACTTTCCTTAGACTTTACAGAAAGTAGAGTTGCTTCTAGGCTTTCTTGGCTATGGAGCTGTTGTTGAGGGACCAGGTGAGATTCTTCACCAGGTGAACACCAAGAAATTTGGTCCGTTTAACAATCTCAACAGAGGAGCCATCAATTTTCAATGAGAGTGGTCAATCCATGCTCTCCTGAAGTCAACAACCATCTCTTTTGTTTTTTTTTACACATTCAGAGACAGGTTGTTGGCTCTGCACCAGTCCGTTAGCTGCTGCACCTCCTCTCTGTATGTTGACTCATCGCTCCTGCTGATGAGACCCACTGTGGTCATATCACTGGCGAACATGATGATGTGGTTGTGCGCAGCCGAGTCAGGGGTCTCCAGTACCTGGTTGATTGGGAGGGATAGGGCCGTGAGGAGTGCACCTGGATTCCCCACTCCTTCATCCTGGATCCTTCTCTCATCGAGACAATCCAGACAAGCCTGGTGGTTCACCTAGAGTCTCCCTTTGGGGGTGGGGGTTATTGTCACAGTACCGAACATTAATCCCGCATTTTCTCCGAATTCCCTTTGATGACAGCACACCTAGTTTTCATCAAGACCTGCAGCATATGAACGCTGGCTTTGCACCCACTAGTTGCCAGATCGTTGGTTTTGCCAGTGTGGTAATTAATATTTCCCGGCCACTTAGGATTGTGTGTCCTAAGTTTTGCTTCAGTACCAAGAGTTATCTGTGAAACTCAGTCTCTCTGTGACAAGATCAGGTCCGAAAGTTCTACTCCAGTTCTGAGGTTTACCTGTGAAACCCAATCTCTCCATGTCGAGATAAATTCTGCCTGCCTCCTGCCTTTCTGCTCTCCCTCCTGTTTGCCATTCAATGCTCACGGACGCATCCGGATCCTAATCAGGTTTCTGAGCCCGTGTCCTGCGCTTGAGTTCACCTCACTCATTGCAACACTGAGAGACAAGGACTAAGGGACATCAGTCAGTGGACAGATCATATAGAACATAGAATAGTACAGCACATTAGAGGCCCTTCGGCCCACAAAGTTGTGCCGACCCTCAAACCAGCCTCCCATATAACCCCCCCACCTTAAATTTCTCCATATACCTTAGTAGTCTCTTAAACTTCACTAGTGTATCTGCCTCCACCACTGACCCATGCAGTGCATTCCACGCACCAACCACTCTCTGAATAGAAAAACCTTCCTTTAATATCCCCCTTGAACTTCCCTCCCCTTACCTTAAAGCTATGTCCTCTTGTATTGAGCAGTGGTGCCCTGGGAAAGAGGCACTGGATATCTACTCTATCTATTCCTCTTAATATCTTGTACACCTCTATCAGGTATTCTCTCATCATCCTTCTCTCCAAAGAGTAAAGCCCTAGCTCCCTTAATCTCTGATCATAATCCATACTTTCTACACCAGGCAGCATCCTGGTAAATCTCCTCTGTACCCTTTCCAATGCTTCCTCATCCTTCCTATAGTGAGGCGACCAGAACTGGACACAGTACTTCAAGCGTGGCCTAACCAAAGTTTTATAGAGCTGCATCATTACATCATGACTCTTAAACTCTATCCTTTGACTCATGAAAGCTAACACTCCATAAGCTTTCTTAACACTCCATAAGATATCCCCTGAGGGACAGGGACTGAGACCAGTCAGTGGACAGATATCCCCCTGAGAGACACCAGTCATGGGTAGATATTCTCCTTTGAGACAAAGTCTGAGTGACACGGGTCTCTGCAGGAAAAGATATGAAGCAACAAGAAGAAACAATCTTCTGACTGCACTCATACCATGAGTGGTCTAAGAGTGGTCCACTGCTCCTCCAGGTTCAGAGTTTCAAGTCAGGGTTAGTGAACCTGATGAGTCAAAAAGAAATATTGTTATTGTTTTGAGACACTCCCAACTACGCCAGCTTCCAGGATTTAGACACTGTAACTCTCAGGAGCACGGTTAGCTAGTTGCAGTCCTTTTTAGGGTTCAGGATGATCCCTGTAATTGACAATCATGTTTTGGGTGCCAAGAATTTGAGTATTTAAAGAACACCTGAGCTGATGTTCGGTGCTCAATCTTAAGCCCGACTGGTGACGTTGTCCAGCGTTTGTTTTGTGCTCAGTTCCCAATCCAGTTTGATACTGTGTCTTGATCCTTGCTTCAGATACTCCAGCAAACCATCCTTGGTAATGATTCTCATCACAGTTACAGAAACAGCAATGAAGTGTCCTTCTACATCTGAGTGCAATGGTGTTTCCTAGTCACCACCCGGGACTTGCATGGCTGACAGTAGAGAAAACTGAGAGAAAGCTACTGGCATGGTGAAGGGAGCATGAACTTTGCCAAGACTAAGACCAGAAATGCTGTTTGGAATGTACAAACCATGAACAACACTGGCAAGCTCACACAGATAACCACAGTAATGTGTCGTTACAGCCAACATACACTGGTGTCAGTGAAAGCAGATGGACAGGGTCTGGCAAACTAAAGGCAGCAACTGGTGAAACTGTTTTATATTCAGGAAGTGAAGATGGTCAGTGTCGTGATGGTGTAGCTGTCATGTTGAAGGAAGGCATTGAGAAGTGCCTGCTGGAGTGAAAAGCAATCAACAGTTGGCTGTTGAGAGTCAGGCTGAGAGTGAAGCAAGTGAACATGACTGTGATCCAGTGCTATGCTCCAAATAACAACGGTCACATTGAAGAAAAGGACATCTACAAACAGCAGAGGTAGACTTAACACTACACCATGACATAATCATCATCATCATAGGAGATCTAAATGGCAAAGTGGGAAATAACAACTCACACTTCACTGGGGTCATGTGCATGCAAGGATGTGGAACAGTGAATAACAACGGTGAAAGACTGGTGGAATTCTGTGCCATGAACAATCTGGTCACAGGAGGGACCCTCTTTCCACACCATGAAATCCACAAACTGACATGGGGCTCACCCAATGGATGTAACATGACCCAAATTGATCATTTGATGATCATTGGTACATGGAAATGATCCTTGCAGGGTGTAAAGGTGATGAGAGGAGCGGATACAGGAAATAATCACCTCCTTGCTGTAACAGTGATGAAACTTATGCTGAGAAGCACTGGGACCTGAGCACATGTACAAAGATGTTTTGATGTTGAGAAGCTCAATGATACCAGTGACAGATCTGCCATCACCATTCAACTTAAGGAGAGATTTCAGGCCTTGGAAGACCTTGATGAAGATATGTCCGTAGACAAGTTCAAAATAATGTGGAAACAGATTGTGTCAGTGTTCATGGAGATCAGTGAGGCTTGTCTATATTACAGAGCTGGAAAGAAAAGCAAAGAATTGATACAGCCGGAAACATGGACAGCCTTAGAAGAAAGATGGAAAAGTAGGAAGAAAATGTTCGATGCAAAGTCAATATGAATGAAGGTGAAACTTCAATTGGCATTCATTGAAGCTAGCAAGAAAGTGAAGAGCTTCTAAGAAAGGACAAGGGAGTCTACATAGAAGATCTTAAAGTGGTGGCCACAGCAGCAGCCTGTAGATGTGATCAGGAAAATATGAACAAGATTTTAAAATTGTTATGTGGAAAGTACAAGTCAGATCCAGTAGCTCTATGAGAGGTAAGAATGGTCTACTTTTGTCAAGAGTATGAAGCACGATGGACAGGGTATTTCAGAGATTTACTGAGTAGTCACAGAGGACCCTGACATGACGCAGATCCACCCAAGAAAGAAAAGATTGTCACAGTGATTAATCATTAAGAAACAGCAAAGTTCCATAACATGACAATTTGAAGGCTGAACTGTTCAAAGCTGAACCAAAAGTTGCAGCAGTCATCCTGCATCTACTGTTTACTATAATCTGGGAATGGGGACAAGTGTTCAGGGACTGGACAAAGGGAGTGAGGATCCCCAAGAAAGGAGCACTAAGTGATTGCAACAACTGGTGTGGCATCACACTTTTGTCTCACCAAAGTCATTGTCCAATGGATTACTGAAGCTGTAGATGTGTGCCTAAAGATGGAGCAAGTTGGCTTCAGAAAGAACAGAGGCTCTGTCAACTGGATCTTCATGCTGTGTAACATCATACAGCAGTGCACAGAGTGGCAGAAGCAACTGTACATAAATTTCATGGACTTTGAAAAGGCTTTTGATAGCATCCCTGGGGACATCTGACACCAAATTCTTGGATCGTATGGGATCCCTTCCAAAATTGTCCCACTTATCTTAAATTTGTGTTTTAATTTCATGATTGCATCATGTAAAGTTCTAATCATTGCATAACAAGAATGATGTGGATGCTTTGGAGAGGGTGAAGCGTAGATTCAGTCAAGTGTTGTTTGGATTGGAGCATATTTCCTGTAAGGAGAGGGTGGAAAAACTTGGACTGTTTCTGCTGGAGCGTTGGAGACTGTGGGATGGATTGACAAATATATTCTATCCCACTGTGCCTTGTCCACACACTCCTTCTCTAAGGAAGACACATCCTTCCTGAGGGATGATGTCAAGAATCACAGCCAGTGCTCCAGATGTGGTCTAATTTGATCTCTACTCCAAAGCAGTGTAATATCCACCCCATCTCTATCCTTGTTTTCCCCATTAACTGCAGCACATTGATACTTCTAGCTTAAATATGTCCTTAGGATTTATTAGAATCCTAACCTGCCAGTGGTCTCTCATCCAAAGTAAACCTTCTGCATTCCCTCTCTGCCCAGTGAGATTGATTATTCACATGGAATCTGTAACTGGATCCTAGACTTCCTGACTGGGAGACCTCGGTCAGTACGGATCGGGAGTAGCATATACAACACCATTACACTGAGCACGGGGGCCCCCAGGGCTGTGTGCTCAGTCCACTCTGCTGACCCATGACCGCACTGCAACACACAGCTTGAACCACATCATCAAGTTCGCTGATGACATGACCACAGTGGGTCTCATCAACTAGAATGATGAGTCAGCTGACAGAGAGGAGGTGCAGTGGCTAACGGACTGGAGCAGAGCTAACAACCTGTCTCTGAATGTGAACAAGTCAAAAGAGATGGTTGTTGAGTTCAGGAGGGTACGAAGCGACCACTCCCCACCGAACATCAACGGCTCCTCAATAGAGATCGTAAAGAGCACCAAATTTCTTGATGTTCACCTGACGGAGAATCTCACCTGGTCCCTCAACACCAGCTCCATAGCAAAGAAAGCCCAGCAGCATCTCTACTTTCTGTGAAGGGTGAGGAAAGTCCATGTCCCAACCTTCATCCTCATCACATTCTACAGGGGTTGCATTGAGAATATCCTGAGCAGCTGTATCACTGCCTGGTTTGGAAATTGCACCACCTCGGATCGGAAGACCCTGCAGCAGATAGTGAAGTCAGCTGAGAAGATCATTGGGGTCTCTCTTCCCACCATTACAGATATTTACACTGCATTCACAAAGCAAACAGCATTATGAACAACCCCACACACCCTTCATACAAACTCTTCTCCCTCCTGCCGTCTGGGAAAAGGTATCAAAGCATTTGGACTCTCACAACCAGACTATGTAACAGTTTCTTCCCCCAAGCTATCGGACTCCTCAATACCCAGAGTCTGGACTGACACCTTACTGCCCTATTGTCTTGTTTATTATTTATTGTAATACCAGCACTATTTTGTGCACTTTATGCAGTCCTGGGTAGGTCTGTAGACTAGTGTAGGTTTTTTTCTGTGTGGTTTTTTTACGTAGTTCAGTCTAGTTTTTGTACTGTGTCATGTAACACCATGGTCCTGAAAAAACGTTACCTCATTTTTACTATGCACTGTACCAGCAGTTATGGTCGAAATGACAATAAAAGTGACTTTACATGACTGTGTCAGTCAGTTGACACAGAAGAAACAAGACCTCTCTTGAAACACGAGCTCACCAAACAACAACCTTTGTGACTGTGGGCAGTTTACCTCCTTATGTTTCTCACCACACCTGAGAATTTTCATTTGTACCTGCCTCAACCTACTGTTGGCTTGTATTCATTACAGATTGTTTAAACTTTCCAGGCTTACAGCTGTAAGTTAAAAATCTCACAGCTGGCTGTCCCATTCCAACTCCCACTGCCTCGTTGTCCCTTTCTGAACTGAGATATGGAACATGCTCCACTCTACTCTCTCTACACCCATGACTATGTGGCTAGGCACAGCTCAAATGCCATCTTCACATTTGTCTGTTGTTGGCAGAATCTCAGATGGTGATGAGGAGGTGTACAGAACTGAGATAGATTGGCTGGTTGAGTGGTGTCACAACAATAATCTTCATTCAATGTCAGTCAGAATAATGAATTGATTGTGGCCTTCAAGAATGGAACGTGGGGTCGGGGGACATCAGGTATCATTGAGGGATCAGCAGTGGAAAGAGTGAGCAATTTCAAATTCCTGGCAGTCAACATCGCTAAAGATCTATCCTGGGTCCAACTCATTGATGAAATAACAAAGAAAGAACTTTAGAGGTGAAATTTCATTGGGAGTTTGAGATGATTTGGTGTTTCACCAAATATTCGAGTAAATTTCTACAGACGTACCATGGAGAGCATTCGATGTGGTTGCATCACCGTCTGGTACAGACAGGCCACTGCACAGGATCAGAAAAAGCTGCAGGGAGTTGCAAACTCAGCCAGCTCCATCACGGGCACCATCTTCCCCAGCACTGAGGACATCTTCAAAAGACAATGCCTCAAAAAGACACATCCATCATTAAAGACCCACATCATACAGGACATGTTCTCTTCTTATTACTACACCAGAGAGACAGTACAGGAGCCTGGAGACACACACTCAACGTTTCAGGAAAATCTTCTTCCCCTCTGCCATCAGATTTCCAAACAGACAATTAATCAATCTATGAACACTACCTCCTATTTTTGCTCTCAATTTGCATGAGTTATATAAACATGTATCTTATTGTAATTTATGATATTTATGTGTTGCACTGTACTGCTGCCACAACACAACAAATTTCACTACATATGTCAGTGATATTAAACCTGCTTCTGATACTGATGGGAGTAAAGACAGAAACTAGTTGAGTCTGACGATCTGATATACCTGACCATAGGTGACCGGTCTGGGCCCAACTGCTGCCATTGGGAAACAACAGTTCATGAGAAAGAGTTTGGGATTGGGAGATGGACAGAAAAGTGAAGGGAAAATAGAGAGGAACATTCAGAGGAATTGAAGGAGGCAGAGATAAGCGACATGAAATGGAAGAGAATGAAATGGGGAGGAATTGATGAGAGAGGTGACAGAAAGGGCAAAGAGGAAATGAGAGGGAAACAATGTGGATATGCAAAGAGTGAGGGGGAACAGGAAAGTGGAAGTCACAGGAAGAGATAAAGAGAGTGGGAGAAGAACATGGTGAAGTAAAGGAAACTCAATAGATTTTGTTTTAGTCCAGAAACTCTGGTACTACACAAGACTTAAATGAAATGTACAGTACAGGAGCAGATTCAGACCAATTATTTCATGCCATTGTTTATTTTCTGCATGAACATTCAGTTGCACGATCTTTGTTTCCTTTCTCCACATTCACTTTTGTGGCAGAGATCTATATTCTCCCCACTCTCTGGATGAATAATCCAAATTGGATGATCAGTGATTGTTTACAATAGCTTTAATTCCCTGAAGTCTGGAACACATTTCTCCTCCACCCTATCAGGCATTTTTATCTGTGTTGTGGAAACATGCTTTACCCTTCAACCTTTTCATGGCCCTCCAATCCAGGGTGTATTTGAGCATCTAAACCATTCACATGTTACTAATGAGGTCGACGCTGTCCCCCTGTTTTCACAGGAATGAGCCCCGAAGTTGAATCCAGTACATTCCAGCATCAAGGAGACAGTGTCCCTGCTGGGAGAATTTCATGGGACTGGGTAAGAGGAGAGTACAGATTGCTTTTTGTCCAAGTTTAAGCATAGGTTTTCGTACCTGTATTAACCTATGTGAAACTTCATGAAACCCCAGTTCTGGTTGCTCCATTTTCAGGATATGGCGGCTTTGGAGAGGGTGTAAACAATGTTCTTGAGCATGTTGCCTGGATTAGAGAATATTAGTTGTAAGGAGAGATTGAACAATCTTTGATTGTTTACTCTGGAGTGTAGACTGACAGGCAACCTGATAGAGGCTTATAAAAGTATGAGAGACATTGACAGGTTTGTTACAAGAATCACCCTTTAATGACCAGTGACACAGAGAATCTGTATTTACTGACAAGTAACTTTAATTGTTTCAACTCAAAAGCACGTGGGTTCACAAACTAATTACCTGTGTTACGAACCCCGTAACTGGGTCACTTACCAGCAAAGATAGAGAGTTCCGTTGAAGTCTCATGGTACTATTTTTAACAGTATTTATTAGTAAAAATACACAAAAGTAATATCAATGCAAACATACAGATAATATACGTCGTCAATACTAAACCTAAAAGTGCGGGTATAATAATAATCAATAAGAAATAGCTCTATCGTTGTCTAGGGGATAAATGTATTGTCCGATGGAAATATAAAAGTCACTCAGTTCATTCAGGCTGCAGCCTTTTTTTGGAGAGAGAGAGAGATTTTTGAGAAACTTGCCGGGTTTTCCTTTTATGATTTCGATCCTTTTGGAGTCCCGTTGGTGTGGCCGGTCACTTGTGGCCTCTCCTTTAGCTAAAGCTGTTCTTCCGTGGTGAGGCCGCCAATCCCAGGCAAGGGAAAGGATGCACACGAGCCCCCACATCGGCTGTCGCTATGAAACGCTGTCACGGGATTTCTCGCGTTTCTCCTGGTGCGTCTAAAGGGGTTGTTCCCCAGACCCTTTTATCCTTACTCACGGGGTCTCAGATGTCAATCAGGTTGGGATGATGCAATCCCTCAACCAGCCCACTCTGATCATCCCCTGAGGGCTTCAATGAATAGTACAGTACTCAGTACACAATTCCATCTCCAAGAGACAATGCCCGTTATCAGTGGCTTTGTCTCGCTGAGGCCAGGACACATTCCAAAACTTTGTGGATCCTCCCTCATTTCCTCGGTCCCAGACCCGAATTAATAGCGGTCTTGCGATTCTCGAAAAGGAGGGGGCGACTTTTTACCCTTCGGCCCCTCAGAGTTGTGGCACATTCATAACACCTGTGTGCACTCAACTGGAATCCCTGACCCTCCATGAACAGTCAATGAAAAGAAAAGGTATTACCCGGGAAGGTTGTCCTTCTTGTCCATGATGGTTGATCTCTGGTTGCTGGAGAGTTATCACCCCAGCGTAATTGGAGTTCCTGATTCATACAGTGTTACTCATCAATTGAACTGGTGGATCCCCATCGTATTGGCTCACCTGAGTCACTTTCTTACTGGTCATTGTTCAGGGCTGCACTAACATTGTTTCATAATTCTGCCCACCCCAACCTTGAGTATTCGAGTTTTCCAAACCAGTTAAATGAGTTGACCCAGAAAGTCAAATGAGATAACAGATGGTCTCTTTGGTAGATCTGGCATTTTGCATAGTAAGTAGCTATTCATTCAAGAATGGTCTCAGATTTAGCAGATCATTACCTGCACATTCAATTGCAAACATGAGGAAATCTGCAGATGCTGGAAATTCAAACAACACACACAAAATGCTGGTGGAACACAGCAGGACAGGCAGCATCTATAAGGAGATGCACTGTGGACATTTCAGGCTGAGACCCTTGGTCAGGACTAACTGAAGGGAAAGATACTAAGTGATTTGGAAGTAGTAGGGGGAGGGGGAAATGCGAAATGATAGAAGACCGGAGTAGGTTGAAACTAAGAGCTGGAAAGGTGATTGGCGAAAGTGATACAGAGCTGGAGAAGAGAAAGGATCATGGGATGGGAGGCCTCTGGAGAAAGAAAGGGGGAGAGGAGCATGAGAGGGAGATGGAGAACAGGCAGAGTGATGGGCAGAGAGAGAGAAAAAAAAACAAGCAACTATATATGTCAGGGATGGGGTGAGAAGGGGAGGAGGGGCATTGAACAGTGACTTCTCTAACTTCTGTTAATGCCCCTCCTCCCTTTCTTATCCCATCCCTGACATATTTAGTTGCTTGTTTTTTTCTCTCTCTCTGTCCATCACTCTGCCTGTTCTCCATCTCCCTCTGGTGCTCCCCCTCCCCCATTCTTTCTCCCAAGGCCTCCCATCCCATGATCCTTTCCCTTCTCCAGCTCTGTATCACTTTCGCCAATCACCTTTCCAGCTCTTGGCTTCAACCCACCCCCTCCGGTCTTCTCCTATCATTTTGCATTTCCCCCTCACCCCACTAATTTTAAATCTCTTAGTACCTTTCCGTTCAGTTAACCCTGAACAAGGGTCTCGCCCGAAACATCGACAGTGCTTCTCCTTATAGATGCTGCCTGGCCTGCTGTGTTCCACCAGCATTTTGTGTGTGTTGTCTGCACATTCAATTACTCTGATTAGATTGTCCCAGAGTAACAATCAGCTCAGAGTCCAAAATGTGGGGAAACAAAGAGAACTGGTTTGTCTGCTTCACCTGTCCTTGATTAGACTATAGATTTTTTTGGCAAAGAGGGTAGACAATCAGAGTCATTTTTCCAAGGTAAAATGCCATATCCAAAAATACATAGACTTAAGCTGAGGGGTATAGCATTCAAAGGCTTTTTGTGCTTTGTAATTTTTTACACACAATAGTAGATGCCTGGAATGCACTGGCAGGAGTGGTGGTGAATCAGCATGATAGTACAGTTGAGATACATTTGAAAAAGCACATGACCATTCAGGATATGGAGGGATATGGATTCTGTGCAGATAGTTCGCTTTAGATTAATTTAGTGTTCTGGTTGTCACAGTCACAATGGGCTGAAGGGCCTGTTCCTGTGCTGTACTGTTCTGTGTTGTAGGTTTACTTGAAGCTCAGTAACTATTTGTTATTAATAGCTGACAGATGTCTGAAACTCTGCGATAACATTAACACTCAGTCCTTACACTTCCTCTCCGGTTTCACAGGCAGGTTTAATTTGAGCAGTGGGCCCTCCCAGTGGAGCTGTGTACTAACAAGAATAAACACACTGCTTTATATATGAAAATACAATTCTAATGTTGTGCTTTGCACCAACCAATGTTTACCACACAGAATGAATTGAAATTAAAGGGCAAAAGACACACAGACAGCAAGACCCTCTCCTCATCACAGGGCATTTGCCACATGTCAGAAATGGGCCGACTGTAATGATGGATTGACCTTTACTAATAGACTTATTGATTATGTTATGGGAATGAGCAGTTCAAATGTATGTACACCTGCATTTTATGTTCTGAAGCAGTTGGGAGACTCCCACCAACAACTTAAACTGCGTTTGCTCAAACTGAGCACGGAAGTCCAACCTGATGACACTAGTTCAGGTGATTAGATAATTGTAAAGTTTCAGCAATAAAGTGGAAAATAAGGAGAAACTAAAAGATGCCACATAACTGCCTTGCCAACATTGCATCAATGGGCAGGATCCTGGTGTGACATGCTGCTTCAGATGCTTGTTGATGAGAATGAAGGCTGCCTGGTGAATCAAGTTCAGACTGAAACAGCAACACAGAACACAATCACTATGGATCACTGTGGGAGCTGGGGGTTATCATTGGCCTGGAAGCTGTCAGGCCCTGAAGATCAAGGATAACAAACTTGTTTATTCAGAGATTCAATACTCTGTCATCTAATTGTCTTTGGTAGATTATCAGCTGATGATGTCTGCAATTATAGCTATCTTCTAAACCTTTCTTTATGAAATCTGGACAGTAAAATGTGCAGTCTTATTCCTGTAAGAGCCTTGGACCAGTAGCTTGCTGTGTGAATTTTGTGTTCGCCTTGAATAAAATAACATCACCTGAACTGGATCCAAGTCTCTTTAAACTCTGAATCAAATTTGATAAGAACAGACTGGGATGGTACTACCCTGTTGGAAATTTTGACATCTCAGGTGTTGGATAGACTATGTAATTGTTTTTTATTGTGGTTTAACTCTCGTAAGTTTGTTTGTTTTAAAACAATTGCTTATGTACATGTAATTGTTCAGTGGGTTGCCATTGTTTTTGGAAACTCAGTTTCAGTAGTGGGTATCACATTGCTTGAACAGGGACGGCTTATTGGCTAATTTTAGCAATGGAATTTGAATGGAATGTCTGCTTCCAGCAGTCAGTAGTCATAAGCTGTGGGTTTTAATGCCCCTTCTTGACTGCCGAAGTACTTTGGGTTGCAAGAACATCAGGACCCAACACAGGTTTCACTATCTCTGATCTACGGGCTATTCCCAGGGATGCACACCAAGACCAACATCTGGTGCTGCTGGCAGAGCATCAACTCGGTGACAGACGCTCTTTGGTCAGCCCGAAACTTGATGGTCTACCAGCACATGGAGATGTCCGTGGGAGAATGCTGCCGACTGGCACATTCTTGGCTGCAGGAGTACATGCTGAGGGACGCACTCAAACTTGGTGCAACTGCGGCAAGTGCTCGGTGGGGAAGGACCACAGTCCAGGGTTCTTCTCCCGCGGGAGTTGAGGGGTGCGGGGGCGGGGTGTATACCCCTCAACAAGTGTATGTAAATATGAAGTAACAGAGTGCCACCTGGGTGGCAAAAGTGTGGGAATGTAAAGAATGTAATGGAAACATTTGTAAAGGACTGAGAGTCATTGAATGGTTTATTGTACATAATTTTATTTTTGTATGAAGTATATTTTGATTTTTAAAAAATCTATCGATAACCAGCAAGAACCTGGTCATGAAGAGTGAGGTGTTCTCAGGACTGCTGTACTTGGCGCAGGTGTAGCCAATCCCCCGCTCCTTCAGCCCGGAAATCACCTGAGCCGTCTTCAGATTCGTCTGGGGATCCAAGATGGAGCAGGTCAGATGTACCACCATGTACAAGTCCCTGGACAATGGGGGCAAAAACGTTCCCAATGTAGCCCTCACCCTGATGGTCAGCTTCGTGTGTGGCTGCATCAGGCTGTGTGTGGATCCCAGGTATGTGGGCACCAAGTACCACTATGTGCCCAGGTTCTACCTGTCACCCTGGCTACGAAGGATGGGTCTCTCCCCTTTCCTGCGCAACACCCCTGTCAGCTGGTCGTTGCCGCCATACCTGTCCTTCATAGAGAAGTTCTTTCAGGTCAACACCTTTGACCACAGGGCCCTCAGGCAGTGGTCAGCACGTAAGGTCCTGCAGGCACTGCAGGAGAAGGACGAGATGGACACAGAGCAGACTGTCCAGTTCATCTGGCAAAGTGCCTCATCGCCAGACCTCACCAACAGGCACCAGGACCTCGGCTGGCTGGCGGTGAGAGGGGCCCTCCCAGTCCAATCCCTCCTGTATGCCCGGAACGTCGTCTCCACACCCCTCTGCCCATAGGAGGACTGCAGTGAGGAGCTGTCGGGGACCCACCTCTTTGCACACTGTGGGTTCACGGAGAAGGTGTGGAGGAGGATGGAAGGGGCAGTGTTAAGGTTTATCCCCAGCAGCTGCGTGACAGAGGACTCTGATCTACGGGCTGTTCCTGGGGACACACAAGGAGACCAACATCTGGTGCTGCTGGCAGATCATCAACTCGGTGAAAGATGCTCTTTGGTTGGCTCGAAACTTGATGGTCTACCAGCACATGGAAATGTCCGTGGGGGAATGCTGCCGACCGGCACATTCTCAGCTGCAGGAGTACGTGCTGAGTGATGCACTCTAACGGTGTAGCCACCACAAGGGTCCGGTGCGGAAGGAATACAGTCTAGGGTTCTTCTCCCACGGGAGTTGAGGAGTGGAGGCTGGAGTGTACACCTCTCAACAAGGGAACGTAAATATGGAATAACAGAGTGCTATCTGGGTGGCGAAAAGTGTGAAAATGTAAAGACAGTAATGGAAAAATTTGTAAAGGACTGAGAGTCACTGAATGGTTTATTGTACATAATTTTATTTTTGAATAAAGTATATCTTGTTTAATTAAAAAAAAACCTTTTAATCAACGAATCCATCAGACAAGCTGGGGTAGTGTAGTGGTTAGCAGAATGATTTACAGTGCAGGTGACCTGGGGTTCAATTCCTGTCGCTGCCTGTAAGGAATTTGTAATTTCTCCCCGAGAATGTGTGTGTTTCCTCCGGGTACTCCAGTTTCCTCTCACAGTCCAAAGACATACCGTTTCGTGCTTTAACTGGTCATTGTAAATTGTCCTGTGATGAGACGAGGATTAAATCGGGATTCCTGGGCAGTGTGGCTCAAAGGGTCAGAACAGCCTATTCCATGCTCTGTGCCAATAAATAAATGAATTAAATCATTTACATGGATTTTACTGATTTTTCCCATGAGTTCATTCTAAAATTATTCTTGAGTTTCCTCTCACCCTCCTCCATATGGGAGTCCAGTCCTACTGTCAATTACTCTGTCTGACGAGCTTCCTAAACAAAGTCCACAGATTCATTCTAGTGAATTTAAACCTGCAGTCTGTGTCTTTCTCTTCCTCTTTAATTTAAATCCATCTTATGGATGTCATTTCCATTCCCTTCACTCTTCCATCACTCTGTGTCAGATGTCTCAGTGAGTCAGTAAATTGTGGTGCAAACCATTTCAGCACATCATCCCGTTGGACTGAGGCATTGCTTCCAGATTCCTCCTCTGACCAGACAATTCCTCACCTGCATTCCCTCTCCTTCTATGACCTGACAGCTGATTTATGCTCCTGTGAAACACTTTCTGATGATTTCCTATATTAAAGCCACACTGTAAATGCAAGTGGTTGCTTTTGGGTAAAATTGTCCAATTATTTTGCATTGCAGACCAACCATGTCCACAAATGATCCACAAAAGTTCTTGATGATAAATGGGGGCTGAGTCCCGAGGAATGTGGGAATTCTGGAACCTGGAATCTATTGATTCTTGATTCATTACTAATCCCTCCACAATCTCTTCAGCCACCTCTTTCTGAATGTGGTGGTGTGCACCATCTGGTCCACGTGACTTATCTACTTTCAGACCTTTCAATTTCTCAAGAATCTTCTCCGTAGTAATGATAGCTTCACACACTTCATGGCTCCTGGCACCTGAAACTTCTACCAAACTGCTAGTGTCTTCCTCAGTGAATGCTGATGAAAAATATTTATTCAGTTCATCCACCATTTCCTTGTTCCCATTACTGTACTACCTTTCCAGCATTGTTTTCCAGTGGTCCAATGCCGACTTTTGCCTCTCTTTTACACTTTATGTATCTGAAGAAACATTTGATGTCCTCTTTAACATTATTGGCAAGCATACTTTTATCTTCCATCTTAACCTTCTTACTGACTTTTTTAGTTGTCCTCTGTTGACTTTATTGCCTCCAAATACCTCCAAACCTCCTCAATAATAGGTTCCAACATTTATTCATTCAGTGAAGTTTGGCTAATTATATTATAAACAGTGCAGAACAGCAACAGGCCATTCGGCCCACAATGTTCTGCTGAACCAGCTAAAAAGCAAATCAAAAACACCCAACACTAGTCCCTCCCACGTACACAGTGTCCATATCCCTCTATCTCCCACACATTCATGTACCAATCCAAACATCTCTTAAAAAGCCTCTAATGTATTTGCCTCTACACCATACCAAGCAGCGCATTCCCGGCATCCACCATTCTCTGAGTAAAAAACTTACCCCTCATCCCCCTTTGAACCTACCCCCTCTCACCTTCAACATACTGTATGCCCATGCAACTGATGAACCCAAAGGAACAGCAGAGATCAATACAGTTTGGTACCAGCAGCGTTGCAGGAGTTGCCAGTCGGTATTGAACTCAATGTAGGGCTGCCCAAGAGACTCCAGCTTCGGAATTTTTCCTTGGATTTACAACTGAATCCTTCCCCGTAGTGGGTATTGCCACAAGGCAGCGAGGTCTGAAATCAGAGTTTTCCTTCTCCTGGGTGAGCTGCCAACCACAGCTGACGAGCCCCATCTGCCCAAAGCCACTGGTTTTAAGGAGCCCATTTGCCCAAAGCCACTGGTTTGAAGGAGCCCATCTGCCCAAAGCGACTGGTTTTAAGGAGCCCATCTGCCCAAAGCGACTGGTTTTGAGGAGCCCATTTGCCCAAAGCCACTGGTTTTAAGGAGCCCATCTGCCCAAAGCGACTGGTTTTAAGGAGCCCATTTGCCCAAAGCCACTGGTTTTAAGGAGCCCATCTGCCCAAAGCGACTGGTTTTAAGGAGCCCATTTGCCCAAAGCCACTGGTTTTAAGGAGCCCATCTGCCCAAAGCGACGAGATTAAAGAAGCCAGTAACCCAACCTCGCCCCCTCTCCTGCTACTGCTGGGCTTAGTAGCTAAGCCACACGTGAAAGCCAGGAGCTGGATTTGGTTGTCAGAGGCTATTTGAGGCACACGTCATTGGGAGTATTGTAACAATTAGTGGGAGCTCATCCCTATTACCACTCCCAGCTATAACAACCTCATTGTGTCGATGAGCACAGTATCCATAATTCCATCCACTTTAAGGTAGTGATGGACAAGGATAGGACAGGTTGGGCTGAAACTTCAGCTGGGCTCATTTTGAGGGGATTGGGGCAGAATCCAGCAGAGTTTAACTGAGGGAACAAACAGCAAGGGGGAGGCTGTGATAGCAGGATGTTGAAGGGTAAACCTGGCAAGGCTCGGGAACCCTGGTTGATGAGAGACAGAGGCTCTTGTCACCAAAAAGAAGGAAGCATAGATTGGGTTTAGGAGGTCAGGGATGAATGAATTATTTGATGATTATATAAAAGATTAAGAATATTCTTAAAAGGGAAATCAGGAAGGCAAAGTGATAGATCTTGCAGGTAGAGTTAAGGAAAATCCTAGTGCTATACAAAGGGTGGGAAAGGAAGAGAATACATCTCCTTTGAGGTCAGCAGGATTGCATATGCCTTAGCTGCTGGGGATGGGTGGGATTTTTTTAACAGATAACTTTCCTCAGTGTTTACTGAAAAGAATATCATGGCTGATCGAGAGTTAAGGGAAAGCAGCAGAGGTGTTTTGGAGGACATTCACATGACCAGCAGGAGGTATCTGCAGTCTCACTGCGTATTAAGGTGGGTAAGTCCCAGGTGCCTGACCGAGTGCATCCTTGGACATTGTTGGAGCCCAGAGAAGAAATTGCGGAGGCCCTTGGTTAGATGATTGATTTATCTTTGGCAATCGGGAAAGTTCTATAAGACTGGAGTGTGGCTAATGCCACTCTGTTGCTTAAGGGTAGCGAGGACAAGCTGGGGAACTGCAGGCCTGTCAGCCCGACATCAGTAGTGGGGAAGTTACTGAAGGGACAGGATCTACCAGGATTTGGATGAACAATGTCAGATTAGGAGAAATCAACATGGTTTTGTGTATGGGGGGGTCACGCTTGACAAAATTTCTATAGAGTTCTTTGAAGAGGTAAGCAAAAGTGTAAATGAGGGCATGGCCGTGGACAGGGTCGGATTAACCTAGTAGCAAAGGTAGCATATGCTATGGGCCCCTCATTTTCGAGGGCTTCACCCGCACTAAATGCTTGCAAACTGCAGTCTGGTGAAATCGGCATTCTCACAACTGTTAGAGTGAGTTCTGTGTAGACGATTAATACATGACTTCAGCCATCAGTCGTCTGTTCTTTGACAAAGTACAGTGGATTGAGTTCATAATACCACTTTTCCTGAAAGTTGTGAACCCAGTTGCAATGCATCTCTGGCGCCTCTGAGACAAGAATGCCAAGTTGCAAAGACACCACATCTATGCTTTCTGAATATGAATTGTCCTCTATGTTAGCACTAACATACCAAATAATGTATTATGGATTTTAACTGCAAAGCCTCATTTGTTTCATCACTGACCTTCCGGGAAGGAGAATAATTTGCCTTGCTGGATTTTCCGTGGTGTTTTTCCAAGGATCTTGTGAATTGCTACCTTAATCCTGTAATCGCTGGAGTTAGAGGGGGATAATAATATCCAAATTGCCGGTGGTGCTCATATCCTGTGAACCCGGAGAAGAAAGCGGAAAGCATTTTCACAAGTTGAAATTGAAGTTATTTGCCCTGAGATGGAATTACTTAATCGATTACTCGTGAAAAAAAGTTGGAATGAATGAGGTCCGCTAATGACAGGATGTTTTGATGGATATGGATTGTGTGTGTTGTTTCTGTGCAGTTCGATGTCTCACATCACAAATGAAAAAAAAACTACAAACAGTTCCAGTGACAAGTCTGCATGACCCAGGTTAAATTGTCAATTGGTACTCATACACGAAATTAGACTGAGAGGAATGAAACGGCATTCTAGGGATTGTCAGGAACACGAGTTGAAAATCTGAAAGGGGGTGCGATAGATCAGGTTATCAGTAAATATCACTGGTTCCACTAATTGTTTCAAGGCATCAGATGATTTGCGAACAACCCCGTTTGAAACAGGCAACGATTCTAATGTGGAATGTGAGTTGGAACTGGAACATCATCTCGTATAGAAAACTGTGGTGTGTGAACGCATTTTCATTAACACGGACTAAAATCGCATCAGCAGCTGCTGCGAGCGAGGAGACATCACGGCCCCCGTACAAGTAACTGAAAGGTATTTACCCGGGACACCGATAAATTCAATTACTGTGTAACAAATAATCTGTGCCTGTACCATTGTTAATCCCGGGCTGTTAAAGTTTAAAGGTCTGCTCCCAATTTTCTAATGTTCTACTTTTCATAAAAGACGGTAAGGGTAAATAAATTCAAACAAAGAGCAATTATCAAATCGTGAAATAGACATTTCCAGTATCATCAACAAATTTGCTCATGCTAATCTAGAAAATCTAACTTTTAAATTGTAGTTTTGTTACTTTTGACATTTGGAATTGATACCTACATGTAAGTAATACTATTACTGAAGTGTCAGACATGTGTTGTATTATCTGGCTGTATAGCAAATTAAAAAATGAATTACTTTACTATGCAAGTAAATAATTAATGTTTTAACATTTATGTGTTTTTTTTAAATTTAGGGCCCCTTTATAACTTATGCTACAGCTTAATCCTAATAACTAGCTTAATCCGGCTCTAACCGTGGATGTCTGTTGGGACTTTAGCAAGGCCTTCACCATAGCAAACTGGTCTAGAAAGACAGATCTCATGGAATCCAGGGAGTGCTGGTCAGGTGGATTCAAAACTGGTTCGGAGGTAGGAAGCAGGGGATGGTGTTAAAGTTTGTTCCTCAGAATGGAGGCCAGACCAAGGAGCTAGTGGTGGACCTGAGGAGGGCTAAGGTACTGGTGACTGCTGTTTCCAGCCAAGGGGTCAGGGTGGACATGGTGGAGGATTATAAATACCTGGGGATACGAATTGACAATAAACTGGACTGGTCAAAGAACACTGAGGCTGTCTACAAGAAGGGTCAGAGCCATCTCTATTTCCTGAGGAGACTGAGGTCCTTTAACATCTGCCGGACGATGCAGAGGATGTTCTACGAGTCTGTGGTGGCCAGTGCTATCATGTTTGCTGTTGAGTGCTGGGGCAGCAGGCTGAGGGTAGCAGACACCAACAGAGTCAACAAACTCAATCGTAAGGCCAGTGATGTTGTGGGGGTGGAACTGGACTCTCTGACGGTGGTGTCTGAAAAGAGGATGCTGTCCAAGTTGCATGTCATCTTGGACAATGACTCCCATCCACTCCATAAGGTACCGGTTAGGCACAGGAGTACATTCAGCCAGAGACTCATTCCACTGAGATGCAACACTGAGCGTCATTCCTGCCTGTGGCCAACAAACTTTACAACTCCTCCCTCAGAGTGTCAGACACCCTGAGCCAATAGGCTGGTCCTGGACTAATTTCCACTTGGCATAATCTACATTATTAATTAATTATTTATGGTTTTATATTGCTATATTTCTACACTATTCTTGGTTGGTGTGACTGTAACAAAACCCAATTTCCCTCGGGATCAATAAAGTATGTCTGTCTGTCTGCCTGTCAGTTCCAAGTTCCTGGGTATCTGAGGACCTGACCTGGACACAGCATATTGTTGCAACTATAAATAAGGCAAGATAGCGGCTAGATTTCTTTCTGAATTTGAGGAGATTTGGTTTGTCACCTAAAACTCTGGAAAACCTCTATTGATGTATCGTGAAGTGCACGCTGACTGGCTGAATCACCATCTGGTATGTGGGGGGGGGGGGCTACTGAACCGGATCAAAGTAAGCTGCAGAGAGTTGTAAAGTTAGTCAGCTCCATCATGGGCACGAGCCTCCATACTGTCAAAGACATCTTCAAAAAGAGCTGTGCCTCAGGAAGACAATATTTATCATTAAGGACCTCTATCACCCAGGACATGCCCTCTTCTCACTGTTGCCGTCAGGAAGGAGGTACAGAAGCCTGAAGGCACACACTCAGCAACTCTGGCTCAGCCCTTTCCCCCTGGCATCCGACTCCTACATGGACATTGAACACTTCCTCAACACTTTTTAAAAGATTATTTTGGTCTTTGCACCACTTATTTTAACCCATTTAATATACATAGACATACTCTCTGTAATTCAGTTTTTTCTCTCAACAAAGTTTACAAATTTCACGACAAATGCTGGCGATATTAAACCTGATTCTGTGATAGTGGTGTCGCGCAGGGGCCGGTGCTGGAACCCTTGTTATTCATTATTTAAACAAGTGAATTTGGATGTAAATGCTTGAGGCTTGATCAGCAATTAATGCGGATGACACAAAACTAGATGGCTTCATAAATCACAGGGTGGTCCTGAACAGTTAGGAAAGTGGGCTGAGGAGTAGCAGAACAAGTAAGTGTGAGCTGATCCATTCTGGAAGGTCACAGCACAGTAGGACTTGTAGTGTGGACAGTGTAAAAGAACAGAGGAATTGGCCTGTAATTTCCATTCTTTCTGCTACTGTGGAATGCACTTCCACTGTAAAGACATACACAAAATACTTACTAAGTCCATCAGCCATTTCTTTGCCCACATTACTACCTCCACAGCATCATTTTTCAATGGTCTGATATCGACTCTGGTCTCTTATTTCAAAGGTTCAATTTAATATCAGAAAAATGTATAATAATGCAAAACAATGCAAATGCAAAACATCCACGGGAACAGAGAAGTGCCCCAAAGAATGAACAACAGCTAAACGTGAGAACCCGAAAGTCCCCTCTCCAGCTTCCCCCGCGCATAAGCGGTGGCGAGCAACAATCCCCCCTCCCCACACCGGCAAAAGAAATAGCGCAACTGCTACCGAGTACAAGCGTGAGCTAAGCAAGAGCAAAGACACAGACCTTGCAGTTACCCCAAAGGTTATCATAATTCATCTAGCATTCGGCAACCCAAAGGTTCTCTCTCTCCCTAATAAGGGAGAGGGAGGGGTCCCCCATTTTCACAGCAAGCGGGACGCATAACAACAAACTGCTGGTTTACGATGTTAAAAAGTCTGTTGTCGCTTTTTACGAGCTCTATGCCCAAAGATCACAAAGCCCACAGCAAAAGATTTTTTGGCCTCCCCAATGACACAGAAGTCTCCCGCCGTGACTCAGACCATCAATCCACCCATCTCCAGAGCTCTGAGATCTTAGGCTTCCGAACACCAGGCCACCTCTCAGGCTCGCCCCTTGACGTGCCGAACATTGGCCGGTCCTGAAACCCCGAGAACGGGTCCCATTCCTACAAAGAACCAAATTCAGTATGTAACCCCAGGTCAGGGTCTTCAAAAGAACCCTGAAAGGGAAAAACAAAGATATTAAAGGTGAAAATAGAGCTATTTCCGAAGATGCAAGCAAAGAAATCGCCGTTTAGCGCCATCTTAATTCTACCTCTGTATTTACTCCTTATATATGTGAAAAATTATTTTGGTATCGTCTTTGATATTATTGGCTAGCTTACCTTCATATTTCATCTTTTCTCTCTTTTTGGCTTGTTTTAGTTGCCTTCAAGTTCAACTTTAATTGTAATTCAACCACACATGAATATCCATGAATACAGCCAAATGAAACAGCATTACCCAGGGGCTAAGGTGCAAATCACAGTAACAACAGTCATACACAGCACAAGGCACATATTTCACATAATCTGTAACAGCAAGCCTGCTGTGGTTGTTTTTTTTAAAGTTTCCCAGTTCTCTACCTTTCACTAATTTTTTCCATATTATAGAGTCATAGAGAAGTAAAGCACAGAACAGACCCTTTAGCCCATCTAGTCCATGCTGATACCATTCAAACTGCCTACTCCCAAAGACCAGGACCACAACCCTCCATATCCCTACCATCCATGAACCTATCCTAACTTCTCTTAAACATTGAAGTCAAGTTCGCATGCACCACTTGTGCTGGCAGCTCATTCCACACTCTTACAAGGTGAAGAAGTTTCCCCTCATATTCCCCTTAAACTTTGCACCTTTCACCCTTAACCCATGACTTCTGGTTGAAGTCCCACCCAACCTCAGTGGAAAAAGCCTGCTTGCATTTACCCTATCTACCCCCTCTTTCAGATCTGCTCTCAATCTTCTATGCTCTAAGGAATACAGTCCTAACCTATTCCATCTTTCCTTGTAACCCAGGTCCTCCGGAACCGGCAACATCTTTGTAAATTTTCTCTGTACTCTTTCGACCTTGTTTACATCTTTTCTGTCGTCAGGTGACCAAAACTGCACATAATACTCTAAATCAGGCCTCACCAATGTCTTGAACAACTTCAACGTAACATCCCATCTCCTGTACCAAATACATTAATTTATGAAGGCCAATGTGCCAAAAGCTTTCTTTATGACTCTATCTACATGTGACACCACTTTCAATGAATTATGGACCTGTATTTCCAGATCCCTTTGTTCTACCACGCTCCTCAGTACCCTACGATTCACTGTGTAAAACATACTCTGGTTGGTCCAATTGAAGTGGAAGACCTCACACTTGCCTGCAGTTTCAGTAATTACCTACTGTAGCATCTCAGGGAACACATTGTTAGGCCCTAGGGTTTATTCACCCTGATTTGCCTCAGGATAGCAAACACTTCTTCCTCTGTAATCTGCACAGGGTCCCTGAAGTTGATGCCGCTTTACCTCACTTCTATAGACTGTGTCTGTTTGCTGAGTAAAGACAGATGCAAAAAATTTATTTAGGATCTTCCCCATCTGTTTTGGCTCCACACATGAATTACCATTCTAGTCACCTAGAGGACCAATTTTGTCCCTTACAATCCTTTTGTTCTTAACATATCTGTAGAATCCCTGAGGATTCTCTTTGACCTTGTCTGCAAGAGCAAATTCATCCCTTCTTTTAGCCCCCCTGATTTCTTTCTTAACAGTTTCCAATGAAACACATCCCAAGGAAGAAGCATTCTAAAGGCAGGATGACACACATATGGCTGACAAGGGAAGTCAAAGCCAGCATAAAACCAAGTGAGAGGGTATATAATTGAGCAAAAATTAGTGGGAAGTTAGAGGATTGGGAAGCTTTTAAAAACCAACTGAAGGCAATTAAAAAGCCTTAAGGAGCAAAAAAAAATTAAATATGAGGGTAAACTAGCCAATAATATCAAAGTGGAAACCAAAAGATTTTTCCAATATACTAAGAGTGAAAGAGAGGCAAGAATAGATATCACACAGCTGGAAAATGATGCTGGAGAAATAGTAATTGGAGACAAGGAAATGGCAGATAACTAATTGATATTTTGCATTAGCCTTCTCATTGGAAGACACTAGCAGTCTCCTGAAGTTTTGAGAGTGTCAGGGGGCAGAAATGAGTACTGTTGCTATCACTAGGGAGAGGGTGCTTGGGAAGCTGAAAGGCTTGAATGTAGGTAAGTCACCTGGACCAGGTGGCTACACCGTAGGATTCTGAGAAAGGTAGTTGAATAGGTTTTGGAGATATTACTGTAACATGCTGTAAGGTTTCTCTGTAGCAGCAACGTTTGGGTTTTGACTAGAGATGACGGAGTTTGGAATGCTGTTGTTCTTTCTTGTGAGTCTGGAAGAGGGATTTTCGCGGGCTTTTGGCGGGGAGAGATGAGGAGAGAAGATGTCAATGGAGGGAGTTGGTAAACCATTGGACGGAGTGGACCTGGAGTGAGGGTCCGAACGACAGCGACGATTGGAGGAGGTCAATGGTGGAAGACAGGCTTATCGGTGAGCTCCAACATTGCACAATAGACTGTTTCATAAGAATGGGCCCTTTTTCTTTTGTTCATTGTCTTTACTAACCATATAGTCAAAGTAAGAATTATAAAGCTTAATCGTTTAATTGCCTATTGTGTATTGTTTTTTATTTTGGGGTACTGATTTGTAACGGGACACATAGTGCTGCAACCACCCAAACGAGATTTTTTTTTAAGTTTGGCCGGGCCAAGGGCTATCACCTCCTGTATTAAGCTGCTAACTGAAGTGAAAGTCACATTAGTATTGATCTTTCGAAATTTAATAGATTCTGGCATAGTTCTGGAGGATTGGAAAATTGCAAATGTCTCTCCATTCTCCAAGAAAGGAGAGAGACAGAGGAAAGGAAATTATGGGCAGTTAGTTTGGCCTCAGAGATTGGGAAGATGTTGAAATCAATTGTTAAGGATGAGGTTTTGGAGTACTTGGAGGCACATGATAAAAATAGTATGCAGATAACATGGTTTGCTTAAGGGAAAATCTTGCCTGACAATTCTGTTGGAATTATTTGGGGAAATAACAAACAGGATAGTCAAAAGGGAATCTGTGGATATTGTGTACTTGGATTTTCAAAAGACCTTTCACAAGGTGCCACAAATGAGGCTTCTTAGCAAGATAGGAGCCCATGGTATTACATGAAAGATACCAACATGGATAGAGCTTTGGCTGATTGGCAGGAGGCAGTGAGTGGGAATAAAAGGAACCTTTTCTGGTTGGCTGCCAGTCCCTAGTGGTGTTTCGCAGTCATCGGTATTCGGACTGCTTCTTTTTATGTTGTATGTTAATAATTTGGATGATGGAATTGATGGCTTTGTGGCCAAATTTGTGGATGATACAAAGATAGGTGGAGAGACAAGTGGTGTTGAGGAAGCAGGGAGGTTGTAGAAAGACTTGGGTAGACTAGGAAAGTGGGCAAAGAAATAGCAGATGGAAAACTTTGTCGAGAAGCCTAAGAGCATGCACTCTGGTAGAAGAAATAAAAGCATAGGCTGTTTTTTAAATGGGCAGAAATTTCAAATGTCCAAGGTACAAAGGGAATTGGGAGTCCTCGTGCAGGACTCCCTAACGGTTGTCTTGCAGGTTGAGTCCGTGGTGAGGAAGGTAAAAGTAATGTTAGCATTCATTTCAAGAGGACTAAAATATAAAGGCAAGTATGTAATGCTGAGATCTAAAAGGCACTGGTGAGGCCTCACTTGGAGTGTTGTGAACAGCTTTGGGTCTCTTATTTGGGAAAGATGTGCTGACTTTGGGGAGAGTTCAAAAAAGGTTCATGAAAAAGATTTTGGGATTGAATGAATGTCTCATCATATTAGGAGCATTTGCTGCCTCTGGGTCTGTACTCATTGTAATTTAGAAAATCAGCAAAGGAGACAATGGCATTTAACTCCTTTGCTTTCAACTTTGGAAACACCTCTATTTCTATACTTAATATCTCTAATTTTCCCTTTCAGCGTTCTTTTGAAGATCCTGATCTGGAGATACGTGCTGACTTCAGTTCTTTACAGGAATGAGACCCACTCATGGGGTCTCACAACTGGCCGTTATTCAATATACCAAGGACGCAGCCTAGAAGATTAGCTTGCCTTCGGAGTTTGGGATTTTGTGGCTCTGGAGGTTGATGGACTCGAGGTTGGTGCCTCTGCAGGAAATTGGTGTGACATGGGAGACGGAAGATCTCTGGCTGTGTGCCCAGAGACCCGAGTTCTTTGGGCACAGAGCTCAGAAAAAGCGATGCAACGGACTTTTAACATCTTAAATCAGCAAGTTGTTTGTTATGTCTCCCCTGTCGCTGCAAAATGGAGACACCTCTTTTTCCCTTATTAGGGGGAGAGAGAGAGAGAGAGAAGCTGTGGTATGTCAAATTACAGGGTAAACGAGTACTCTTTGGGGTATTGCAATTCTGTGTCTTTATTGAATCTTTGCTGCATGCTTGAGTGCTCAGTGGGAGCACCAATGCTTTTCCTTTGCTGGTGTAGGATGGGGGATCATTTCTTTGTCGATTACATATGGGGGGATGCTAGTGGAGCTTTGGGGTTCTAACATTTAACTGTCATTCATTCTTTTGGGCACTCCTATGTTTACATGGATGGTTGTGAGGAAAAAGAATTTCAGAATTCCAAGTTTTGGTCACTGGAGGTTCAACATAAAAGTGAGATGGGATGTTTTCCTGCTACTGTACTTGTTTTTTAAATCTTTAACAATCTCGAACTTCTTCAGCCCTGGTGAAAAATTCTGACCTGTAGGAGTTTCAGTTGTGATTTCATTGAGATGCATAAAATTAAGAGGGCCATGAACAGGAAAAGCTCCCACAGAATATTGGCAAAGTGACTGGATTGAATGAATATCTTGGTCAGCATGGAAGAGTGGGGTAGAGGGGCCGGCTTCAATACTCCTTGACTTTCTAACTTTACAAATGCAATTGCAATTTACAGTGGTCATTTAACCCACCAACCAGTGTGTATTTGGGTTGTGGAAAGAAGGCAAATTTGAATGTAGCATACTCATTTGAAGAGTTCCTGCAGACTCAGGACCCCCTAATGTTCTGGAATCCTCCTGTGCACTATTTCACCCACATCCTCCACCCTCAGTCTGGCTGTTACACTGACACCCAGTGGCCATCCATTAGTATTACAGCAATCTGCCTGTCTGAAGCCTGAACATTTGAGTGTTCTTCCCAGAGTTTGCAGTTTATCACTGCAAGGTTACAAATACTTCCAGTCAAATTGACTTCAATCCAGACACAAGTCTGCAGATGCTGGGATCTGGAACGACACACAATCTACTGGCGGGCTGAGCAGCATCCATGGAAAGAAACCGTCGAATTCCAAATGAGGATAGTCCACGTGAGCATCTGGGTTACAACAGACAGAATGTAATTACCGAAGTAAAGAAACCTGTTCATGTTCTGAATCAGAAGTAAAAACTCTGGACAGACAATATACATTGTACATCTGTAGCTGAGGGAATGAAATGGAGTGTCAGTGAGTAGACCATATACATCTCCAAATGTAACAACTCATGGTTGTCAACGATCAAGTCAACACAAATATAAAATAACAAAACCACAGTCCATTGAACAAGAGCTCAGATCAAAGCATTACTGAAGACACCCTATAAATGCTAATTACTGCAAAGTAAGAATGCATTGACAGAAAAACCAAGAAGAGAAAGCAGGGAATGTATAAAATGTCCTATCAGTGAGATACTAACTGATGAATGAAAACCCTGCCCTTTCCCTGTCTGTCACTTTCAATGTGACATATTCATCTGAAGAGCCCCTGTAGTTTCCGGACCTCCTGGCACAGTAGAATCCTCCTGTGCACTGATTCACCCACACTGTCCAGCAGTGTCTCTGCCCGACTGTTACACTGACACCCAGAGATTGTCAGGTACTATTACATTGAGGCCATCCAGCCCTCTGGGTTCTCCCCGTTCTGGGAGGACAGGTCAAAAAGCTTTCTGGGAGGCGTAAAGCAGGTGGGGTATGCTTCATGGTCAATAGTGCTTGGTGCGACCCCCAGAATATCCATGTCCTCAAATCTTTTTGTTCCCTGGATCTGGAGTGCCTTGTGCTGCTGTGTAGACCTTTCCGGTTGCCTAGGGAGTTCATGACTGTTATTATTACAGCTGTGAATATTCTGCCACAGGCTGATACTGACCTGGCTCTCGAGCTCCTTGAGCACCCAGAGACTGCACACCCAGAGGCTGTCTTCATCATCCCCAGTGACTTTAATAGAGTATCACTGTTTATAGTTTCCCCAAAGTTTTGCAAGCATATCCAGGTGAGCACACAGGCATATAGCATACTCGACCACTGCGACTCTCCCTTCCACAATGCTCACAAAGTGCTCCTCTGCCCACACCTTGGAAAGTCAGATCTCTCCTTCATTTTGCTTCTGCTGATGGACAGACAGAAACTGAAACAAGGGGTGGCTATTGTTAAAATCATCCACTGTTGTTCCAACCAATTGGTTTCCATGCTACAGGACCGCTTTGATGATGTCAACTAGAATGTCTTTCATGATGACGATGTCTCTAAGTTGACAGATGAGGTTACGAGCTTCATCTGAAAGTGCATCAAGCATGTTGTCCCCAGAAATCGGTCAGGGTCAAGGTCTACCCAAACAGCAGGGCTCTGCAGAGAGTGGTGCGGACAGTCCAGCACATCTGCGGATGTGAATTCCTCACTATTCAGGGCATTTACAGAGACAGGTGTGTAAAAAGGGCCCAAGAGATTACTGGGGACCGAAGTCACCTCAACCACAAACTGTTCCAGCTGCTACCATCTGGGAGATGGTACAACAGCATAAAGCCTGGACCTACAGGCTCCTGAACAATTTCCACCAGGCCATCAGACTGATTAATTCATGCTGATACAATTGTATTTCTATGCTAAAATGACTGTCCTGTTGTACATATTATTTGTTACAAATTACTATAAATTGCACATTGCCATTTAGACAGAGACGTAACGTAAAGATTTTTATTCATGTATGTGAAGGATGTAAGTAATAAAGTCACTTCAATTCAATACAGCAGCCAGTTTAAATGAGGCTCAATATCTGGAGGTGTTCCTCTGACCCCTAGTGGTTGCAGCTATTATTGTAGGTTAAGAAATTGTTCGAATCAAATCAGCTTTTTACAAGTGCTACACCTGCCCTTACACTTCCTCCCTCACCACCATTCAGGGCCCCAGACAGTCCTTCCAGGTGAGGCGACACCTCACCTGTGAGTCGGCTGGTGTGGTATACTGCATCCTGGTGTGGCCTTTTATATATTGGTGAGACCCGACGCAGATTGGGAGACCGTTTCGCTGAACACCTGCGCTCGGTCCACCAGAGAAAACAGGATCTCCTTTTGGCCACACATTGGAATTCCACGTCCCATTCCCATTCTGATATGTCTATCCATGGCCTCCTCTACTGTCAAAATGAATCTTAACTCAGGTTGGAGGAACAACACCTTATATACTGGCTGGGTAGCTTCCAACCTGATGGCATGAACATTGACTTCTCTAACTTCCGTTAACGCCCCTCCTCCCCTTCTTACCCATCCCTGACATATTTAGTTGTTCATTTGTTTTTTCTCTCTCTGCTATCACTCTGCCTGTTCTCCATCTCCCTCTGGCGCTTCCACCCCCTTCCCGCTTTCTTTCTCCCAAGGCCTCCCATCCCATGATCCTTTCCCTTCTCCAGCTCTGTATCACTTTTGCCAATCACCTTTCCAGCTCTTAGCTTCATCACACCCCCTCCAGTCTTCTCCTATCATTTCACATTTCCCCCTCCCCCCACTACTTTCAAATCTCTTACTATCTTTCCTTTTGGTTAGTCCTGATGAAGGGTCTCGGCCTGAAACGTCGACAGCGCTTCTCCTTATAGATCCTGACTCGCCTGCTGTGTTCCACCAGCATTTTGTGTGTGTTGTTTAAATTTCCAGCATCTGCAGATTTCCTCGTGTTTGCTCTTTAAATTCCCTACTGCAAAGCCTCTGCCAGTGATGCTACACTGAAGAAGTTTAAATCTTCTCTTCGACGGGAGTTCAGTGAAACCCTCTCTCACAGCTCCCCATCTATAATTCCTTCAGCCCTTCAATCTTTCGATCATATTTTGACCCAGACCCACTATTACAGCCATATATCCTTCCTTGGAATGTGTCTCCGCCGCCAACTGACTCCAGTTGGCTTCAGGATCCATTTTCAAGCTTCTCAATTTGGACCTTCTGAGGATCCCAGGCACTCACATTTAATTGACTCTGCCTCCCGTTGTTTCTCCCATCGAGCTCTGAGGGTGACACTCTCTGCTATGAGAAGGTACCTGGCATCCCTATCACAATCCCTTCCATGCCTCTGGGACACCTTTTTCTCCGTTTGCAAAGGAGCTGACCGTTATTTCACCCTCCGTCGGATCCATGCGTGCAATTGCTGTTTCTTTGACTTTATCACGTCCTGCAAGGGTCACAAGATCTTCCATCTGCAGACCCCAGAGCATGGTCTTCATATTGCAGCCCCAGGCCTGGCCGTCGATTTCGGCTGCCCCAGCGACCCAGGGCATATTCAAAACCCGGACTCCAGCACCATCAACTTGGGTTCCAACGATCACGGACAGCTTCAAAGCGATTGCACAACCACCGACTGCAACTCCAGCCTTGAACTCCAGGCTGGGTCTTCACCAGGCTGAGTCAATTGTGACTCCCGTCTCCCCTTCCCCCACCACCACTCTGCCATCCCCTCTCCCTCAGATCCCGTCGTCAGCTCCTGGGCCCTCAGAGGCTCCATTTTCCTCTCACCCCAACCCGTCCCTCTCCACTGACACCACCAGCCTCCCTCCCCCCTCTGATCCTATCTCTCATCCGTGCCGGGACTTTACCATTCCCTCCGACCTTCAACTCTCTGAGGCAGAGCACTCTGTCCTAAGTAAGGGCCTCAGCTTTGTCTCCCTTCACCCACAGCCCAGCGAGTTCTGCGTACGTCATGACGCTGAACTCTTCTTCCGCCAGCTCCATCTCCGAGCTTACCTGACAAGGACTCTCCTACCCCCACCGATGACCCCTTCTCCCATTCTCAACCCTCGTCCTCTTCATGGACACCCTGCTCTGGTCTTCTGCCTGCTCTGGATCTCTTTATTGCTAATTGCCGACGGGACATCAACCGTCTCAACTTCACTACACCCTGTTCCAAGTCCAACCTAACTCCTTCCGAACGCTCTGCTCTCTGCTCCCTCCGCACCAATCGCAACCTAGCAAAAATTCTATCCCCTTCTCACAATTCCTCCGTCTTCGCTGCATATGCTCTCAGGGTGAGGCTTTTCATTCCAGGATGGAGGATGCAATATGTAGGGACCAGCTCTCTTCATTTTCCTGAAGTGGTCCCACTTTTGCTCTCTGAGACATTTATCGAGATGGATGGACTGGTCAATCAGAGCCTCTGAGTTCTCTGCTGGCTCTCCGAAGGCAAGTGAATCCTTCAGTTTATTTTGGGATCCATGGTGGTATAGCATGGCCAAAACCTCCCAGTTCCAATGATCCTCCTGGACCAAAGTCCAAAATACCATTGCGTAGTCGGCCGCAGACTATACCCCCTGTCGATTCTTCATCAGGCGGTCCGAGGCTCGCTGGCTCCAACAAGGTGAATTAACACCTTACTCATGGTGCCCATGAATTCCTCTGAATCCAAGCAGATCCCTGGGTGATCTGACTGGATCTGAGCACAAAACAAACACTAGATGAAATCACTAGTCAGTTTATGGTTGAGCACCAAAACTGTAAATAGCTGTTCCTTAAAAACAAAAGAAAATGTGCAGATGCTGGAAATCCAAGCAACAGACACAAAATGCTGGAGGTTCTCAGCAGACCCCTCATCCTGATGAAGGGTCCCAGCCTGAAACGTCGACTGTACTCCTTTCCAGAGATGCTGCTTGGCCTGCTGAGTTCCTCCAGATGATATCACAAGTAGGCTTACGATTGAGCACCAAACATCTGTTGAGCCATTTATTAAATAGTCAATTCTTGGCACTAAAACAAGGATTATAAATTGGCGGGACCATCCTGAACCTGAGACAGCTATCCATACTCCTGAGTGTTCATATGTATAAATCCCAGAAGCTGGTGAGGTTGGGTGTGTCTCATAACAAAGACTTCTGGCTGCTCACACTCATCCTTGAGATTGCCATGTTCACTATCTGAGACATCCCTGATCCTGGCAGTATTGATGCAACCTACCATCTGTGTGTCTCTATCACACCTATAGAACCACATCGCTGTTCCTCTGACCAAGGAATCTCCTATCAACACTGCAGTCTGCTTCCCCTCTCTGCTCTTCTGAGCCACATCATCAGACTCAATGTCAGAGGACTGGTCACTTTGGCTACCCATCAGTAGGTCATCCCCCTCAATAGTATCTAAAGATATACTTATTACTGAGTGGAACAGCCACAGGTGTTCTCTGCACAGGCTGTGCATTTCCCCTCCTTCTCCTGACAGTCACCCAGTCACCTGTCTCCTGTAACTCTGGGGTTATTACGGCCCTGTAGCTCCTGTCTATCACCTTCTCATTCTCCCGTATGAGTCAAAGGTCATTGAGCTGCAGCTCCAGTTCCTTAATACATTCTCTCAGTTGCTGCAACTCAGTGCATCTGGTGCAGATGTGTTCAGCTGGGAGACTGGAGTCTTCCAGACTTCCCACATCCCACACAGAGTGCAAAACACTGCCCCTGGAGGCATTTTCACTGAGCTACCATGACCTAATAGATGAGAAATGAACAAATGGGAACAGAAAGAGAGAAACCGTATGGTCCCATGGAATCTGGAGTAGGGACAAAATGGAGGAAATTCATGAGACATAATCTCCCACACACAAAGTCTTGCTGACTAAACCTAATTGCACCCCTCTTTTTTAAATTGCTCACCCTCAGAACTCCTCCATTAAAACCATAAGATATAGCAGTAGAATTATGCCATTTTGGCCCATCGAGTCTGTTTCGTCTTTTCATCTTGGTTGATCCATTTTCCTTCCCAGCCCCAATCTCCTGCCTTCTCCCCATCCCTTCAGGCCCTGACTGATCAAGACTCTATCGATCTCTGCCTTGAATATACCTAAAGGCTTGGCCTCCGCATCCACTTGTGGCAGTGAATTCCACAGATTCACCATTCTCTGCTGAAAGAAATTCGCCCTCATCTCCATTCTATAAGGATACCGCTCTATTCAGATTCTGTGTCCTCTTTTCTTAGACTCTCCCATCACAGGAAACATCCCCTCCACATCCACTCCATCGAGGTTTTTCAACAATAGTCCTGTTTCAATGAAGTCACCTCTCATTCTTCTGAATTCCACTGACCACAGGCCTAAAGCCATCCAATGGTCCAATGACAAGCCTTTCAATCTTGGAATAATTTTCGTGAATCTCCTTTGATCCCTCTCCAATGTCACCAGATCTGTTTTTAAATAAGGAGCCTAACACTGCTCACAATATTCCAAGATGGCCTCACTAGTGCTTTCTTAAGTCTCAACAGTACATCTTTGCTTTTATAAGACCATAAAACATGGGAGCAGAATTAGGCCATCTGGCTCATTGAGTTTCCTCCGCCATTCAATCATGGCTGATCATTTTTTTTCAACCGCACAACCCCAGTTCCCAGCCTTCTCCCTGTAAACTTTGATGCCATGTTCAAGCAAGAACTATAACCATATAACAATTACAACATGGAAACAGGCCATCTTGGCCCTTCTAGTCCGTGCCAAACACTTACTCTCACTTAGTCCCACTGACCCGTACTCAGCCCATAACTCTCCATTCCTTTCCTGTCCATATACCTATCCAATTTTACTTTAAATGACAATACCAAATCTGCCTCTACCACTTCTACTGGCAGCTCATTCCACACAGCTACAACTCTCTGAGTAAAGAAATTCCCCCTCATGTTACCCTTAAACTTTTGCCCACAAACTCTCAACTCATGTCCTCTTGTTTGAATCTCCCATACTCTCAATGGAGAAAGCCTATCCACGTCAACTCTATCTATCCCCCTCATTATTTTAAATACCTCTATCAAGTCCCCCCCTCAACCTTCTATGCTCCAAAGAATAAAGACCTAACTTGTTCAATCTGTCCCTGTATCTTCGGTGCTGAAACCCAGGTAACATTCTAGTAAACTTCTCTAAACTCTCTCTATTTTGTTGACATCTTTCCTATAATTTGGTGACCAGAACTGCACACAATACTCCAATTTCGGCCTTACCAATGCCTTGTACAATTTTAACATTACATCCCAACTCCTATACTCAATGCTCTGATTTATAAAGGCCAACATACCAAAACCTTTCTTTACCACCCTATCCACATGAGAGTCCACCTTCAGGGAACTATGCACCATTATTCCTAGATCACTCTGTTCTACTGCATTCTTCAATGCCCTACCATTTACCATGTATGTCCGATTTGGATTATACCTACCAAAATGTAGCACCTCAGACTTATCAGCATTAAACTCCATCTGCCATCGTTCAGCCCACTCTTCTAATTGGCCTAAATCTCTCTGCAAACTTTGAAAACCTGCTTCATTATCCACAATGCCACCTACCTTAGTATCATCTGCATATTTACTAATCCAATTTACCACCCTATCTAGACACCGTTGAATCCATTTTACTATTTCAGTATTAATACCTAACGATTGAACCTTCCTAACTAACCTTCCATGCAGAACCTTATCAAAGGCCTTACTGAAGTCCATATAGACCACATCCACTGCTTTACCCTTGTCAACTTTCCTCATAACCTCTTCAAAAAATCAATAAAATTTGTCAAACATGTCCTTCCACGCACAAATCCATGTAATCAGACTCTGTCTATCCAGATAATAATATATACCATCTCTAAGAATACTTTCCATTAATTTACCCATCACTGACATCAAACTGACAGGCCTAGAATTGCTAGGTTTACTCTTAGAACCGTTTTTAAACAATGAACCACATGAGCAATACGGCAATCCTCCGGCACCATCCCCGTTTCTAATGACATTTGATATATTTCTGTCAGAGCCCCTGCTATTTCTACACTAACATCCCTCAAAGTCCTAGGGATTATCCTGTCAGGACCCAGAGATTTATCCACTTTTATATTCCTTAAAAGTGCAAGTACCTCCTCCTCGTCCAATTGTCATAGTTTCCATAATTTCCCTACTCGTTTCCCTTACCTTACACAATTCAATATCCTTCTCCTTAGTGAATACCGAAGAAAAGAAATTGTTCAAAATCTCCCCTATCTCTTTCGGCTCCACACATAGCTGTCCACTCTGATTCTCTAAGGGACCAATTTTAATCCTCACTATCCTTTTGCTATCAATATAACTGTAGAAACCCTTTGGATTTATTTTCATCTTACTTGCCAAAGCAACCTCATATCTGCTTTTAGCTTTTCTAATTACTTTTTTAAGATTCTTCTTATATTCTTTATATTCCTCGAGCACCTCATTTACTCCATGCTGACTATATTTATTGTAGATATCTCTCTTTTTCCTAACCAAGTTTCCAATATCCTTTGAAAACCATGGTTCTCTCAAACTTTTAACCTTTCCTTGCAACCTAACAGGAACATAAAGATTCACCTTTAAAATTTCACCTTTAAATGACTGCCATTTCTGTATTAATTACTTCCCATAAAACAAATTGTCCCAATCCACTCCTTTAAATCCTTTCACATCTCCTCAAAGTTAGCCTTTCTCCAATCAAAAATCTCAACCCTGGGTCCAGTCCTATCCTTCTCCATAATTACATTGAAAATAAAGGCAGTGTGATCACTGGATCACAACTATCAACCCCTCTCTTAAATACACACAACAGCCTGGCCTCCACAGCTGCATATGGCAACAAATTCCACAAATTCACCACCCTTTGGCTAAAGAAATTTCTCTGCATCACTGTTTTGAAAGGGCTCCCCTCTATCCTGAGACTGTGCCCCCTTATCCTAGAATCTCCCACCATGTGAAACATCCTTTCCACATCTACTCTGTCTAGGCATTTAGACAGAGATCCCTCCCCTAGCGTTCTGAATTCCAGCAAATACAGAACCAGAGCCATCAAACATTCCTCATATGATAACCCTTTCATTCCTGGAACCTTCGTTGTGAACCTCCTCTGGACCCTATCCAATGCTAGCACATCTTTTTTTTGATGAGGGGCCCCAAAACTATTCACAATACTAAAAATGAGGCCTCACTAGTTCCTTATAAAGCCTCAGCATCACACCCTTGCTCTTGCATCCTAGACCTCTTGAAATGAATGCTAACATGGCATTTGCCTTCCTCACCACCATCTCAACCTACAAGTTAACTTTCAGGGTGTTCTGCACAAGGACTCCCAAGTCCCTCTGCATCTCGTTTCCTCGATTTTCTCCCCATTGTGAAAATAGTCCACACATTTATTTCTTCTACCAAAGTGTATGACCATGCATTTTCCAACATTGTATTTCATTTGCCTCTTTCTTGCCCATTCTCCTAATCTGTCCAAGTCCAGCATCCTACCTGTTTCCTCAACATGACCTGCCCCTCCACCAATTTTCATACCATCTGTAAACCTGGTTACAAATCCATCTATTCCATCATCTAAATCATTCATGTACAGCATAAAAAGTTTTCCCAACACCGACCTCTGTGCAACTATGTTTACTCCTCATGTCTGTGAAGGATATAAGGAATGAAGTCAATTCAATTCAGTTATCAGCCATGCATTTTCAGCCAGATCATCCTGTTTCTACCCTCACTGATGCGTGGCACAGGCAGCAATCCAGAAATTACTACCCGGGAATTCCTGCTTCTCAGCTTTCTACCTGGCTCTCTAAATTCTCTTTTCAGAATCAGAATCAGAATCCGGTTTATTTTCACCGGCACGTGATGTGAAATTTGTTAACTTAGCAGCAGCAGTTCAATGCAATACATAATCTAGCAGAGGAATAATAATAATAATAATAAATACAATAAAATAATAAATAAACAAGTAAATCAATTACATATATTGAATAGATTTTTTAAAAATGTGGAATAACAGTATTACTGTATATTAAAATATAATGTCCAAAAATTCCATGTCCACTGAGGAATCGACTGGCAGAGGGGAAGAAGCTGTTCCTGAATCTCTATGTGTGTGCCTTCAGGCTTCTGTACCTCCTGTCTGATGATAACAATGAGAAAAGGGTATGCCCTGGGTACTGGGGGTCCTTACTAATGGACGTTGCCTTTTTAAGATATTGCTCCCTAAAGATATCCTAGGTACTTTGTAGGCTAGTACCCAAGATGGAACTGACTAGATTCACAACCTTCTGCTGCTTCTTACTGTGCTGTGCAGTAGCCCCTCCATACCAGACAGTGATGCAGCCCGTCAGATTTCTCTCCACGGTACAACTATAGAAGTTGTTGAGTGTATTTGTTGACTTACCTAATCTATTCAAACTCCAATAAAACATAGGATATGTTGGGACCAGGTTGGATCCTCGGAGATCTTGACTCCCAGGAAACTGAAGCTGCTCACTCTCTCCACTACTGATCCCTCTAACGATTGGTATGTGTTCCTTAGCCTGAAGTCCACAATCATCTCTTTCATCTTACTGATGTTGAGTGCCAGGCTGTTGCTGTGGCACCACTCCACTAGTTGACATATCTCTCTCCTGTATGCCCTCTCGTCATCAGCTGAGATTCTACCAGCAATGGTTGTACCTATGTCAATGGTACCGATATGTACCAAGACATCTGGCTGCTCCCCCTCCTCCAAAATGTTTGTAGATGCGATCTAAGACATCCCTGACCCTGGCAAACAGGAGGCAACATACCATCCGGCTGTCCTGTTCACACTCACAGAATGCCCAGTCTGTTCTCACTATCAAATGCTCTATCACAGGCACTCACTTTTTCTCTCTATTTCTCTTCTGCACCATGGACCCATGGTCAGTGCCTGTAAGCTGGTGGCTGTAGCATTCTCCCGGGAGGTTACCCACCACAAAAGTATCCAAAGCGGATACATTTGAGGGGAATGGCCACAGGGGTGCTCTGCTCTAACTGCCTTTTTCCATTTCTCCTGACAGTCGCCCAGTTACTCGTCTAACTTTGATCAATTATGTCCTCATTCTCCCATACAAGCTGAAGGTCATCCAGTTGCTGCTCCAGATCCCTAACATGGTCTTCAAGGAGCTGCACCAGACGCACTTCACACAGATGTAGTTCCCCAGGAGACTCTGGGTCTCCCACGATCTAACATCCGGCACGAAGAACACACCACAGCCATTTCCACTTGGCATAATTTACTTATTATTACTTAATTATTTATGGTTTATATTGCTATATTTCTACACTATTCTTGGTTAGTGTGACTGTAACAAAACCCAATTTCCCTCAGGATCAATAACGTGTGTCTGTCTATCTTTAAATAGTACAGCAAGAGAGGGGAAAAATATAAAAAGGAAACCTTAACAGACGCTTTCACAGAGCCAACACCTCTTCCGAGCCAAAGCCTCTTTTGAGGCAAAACCTGTCGTTTCTACTCTTGACACTGGCCTACTACTGACAATGGCCACTCCGCTTATACCTTCTGTACTTTTATTCAATTCGTAGAGCTCTGTTGATGCTGCTGATAGGTTGTGTACAATATTTTACTGTAGTCCTCTTAAAATGAATGCTAATATCCCGTTTGCCTTCCTCACCACTGACTCAGCCTGCAGGTTAATGTTTAGAGAATTATACACAAGGACTCCAAGACCCTTTGCACCTCATATGTTAGGATTTTCTATCCATAAAGAAAATAATCTGCCCTCTTATTTCATCTAACAAAGTGTATGGCCATACTCTTCCTGACACTATTCCATCTGCCACTTCATTGCCCATTCTCCTAATCTGTCTAAATCCTTCTGTAGCCTTTCTACTTCCTCAAAACTACCTGCCCCTCCACCTATCTTCAGGTCATCTGCAAACTTTACAACAAAGCCATCAATTCCATCATCCATGTCATTGACATTGCATGTTCAAAGAAACAGTCCCAACACAGAACCCTGTGGAACACCACTAGTCACTGGCAACCAACTGCAAAAGGCTCCCTTTCTTCCTACTCTTTGCGTCCTGTCAATCAGCCACTTTATACATGCTGGTATCTTTCCTGTAATACCACGGGCTTGTAACTAGTAAAGCAGCCTCATGTGTGGCATCTTGTCAAAGGCCTTCTGAAAATCCAAGTACACAACATCCACCAATTCTCCTTTGTCTATTCTGCTTTATATTTCATTGGAATCTGTTCATATTCCAACAGATTCATTAGGCAAGATTTTCACTTGAGGAAACCATGCTGACCTTGGCCTATTTTATCATGTATCTCCAAGTACTCCAAAACCACATCCTTATCAATCGACTCCAACATCTTCCAAACCACTGAGGTCAGATTAACTTGCCTATAATTTTCTGTCTTCTGCCTCTCTTCTTCTTGAAGAGTGGAGTGACATTTGCAGTTTTCCAGTCTTCCAGAACTATTCTAGAATCTAGTGATTCTTGAAAGATCATTACTAATGTCTCCACAATCCCATCAACCATCTCTTTCAGAACCTGGGTGTTTACCATCTGGACCAGGTGACTTATCTCCCTTCAGATCTTTCAGTTTCTCAAGAACCTTCTCCCCAGTAATGGCAGTATCTCCCACTTCTGCCCCCTGACTCTCTTGAACTTCCAGCATACTGCTAGTGTCTTCCACAGTGAAGCCTGATGCAGAATCGTTATACAGTTCATCAACCATTTCCTTGTCCTCATTACAACCTCTCTAGCATTGTTTTCCAATGGTCTGATATCCACTCTCACCTCTCCTTTACACTTTACGTGTCTGGAGAAACTTTCAGTATCCTCTTTAAAACTTTTGTGTTCCATCTTTTCCTTCTTTAAAACTTGTTTTGTTGCCTTCTGGTGGTTTTTAAAGTCTTCCCAATCTAACTTCCCACCAATATTTGCTCTATTATATTAACTTCCTACTCACGAATAGTCTCAGCCGGAAACGTTGACTGTACTTCTTCCTATAGATGCTGTCTGGCCTGCTGCTTTCCACCAGCATTTTGTGTGTGTTCCTGCTCCGTGTGCAAGGTCACAGCAATGTACAATATGTCCACTTCCTACAATACCATCTATTTTGGTGTCACCTGCCATCTAATACTCAGGAATATGGGAACAATTCCCATCAATGAGAGGACTCCTTCATCCAGGTATCAACAATCTTTGGACAAAGCCGCAGGATAAAATTCAAAGGAAACGATTCTCAGTCCATCTCCAGGGAAATACCTTTCTCATTAACTTCTGATTTAATTTCTGATTTACCTTGAGTCTCTGTGTTATTCTTCCTCTTAAAAATTCTGCCCTGAGGAAATTTATTCTTATGGATTAAAACATACTCATCAGCTAATCTAGCAGAGTCCTGCAATGTATCAGTACCTCTCTCATTTAAGTAGGTCCTTACTTCAACAGGGATGCTTCTTTTAAATTCCTCCATTAAAATCAGCTCTTTCAATGTATTATAGTCCCCATTTACATTTTTAGAGGAAACCCATCTCTCAAAACATACAGCTTTATCATAGGCAAATTCCACATCAGTTTTTTCCACAGACTTCTTCAAACTTCTGAATCTTTCTCTATACGCTTCTGGGACCAATTTGTATGCTTTCAAAATCTGCTGTTTCACAATATCATAATCTAGTGCTTGCGCAGCAGTTAAAGCTGTATGAACTTGTTGTGCTTTGCCTTTAATTACGCTCTGTAACAACACTGACCATTTATCTTTCGGCCACTCTGAAATTTGAGCAATCTTTTCGAAATGTTGGAAATATCTTTCTACTTCTGTTTCACTTAATGGAGGGACCAATTTAATTTCTTGATTAATAACAAACGGTTTTCTATGAACCAGAAGACTGATTCTCAGACCTTAAATCCGCCATCGCATACTGAAATTCCCTCTTTTTATTTTCAGCTTCTAACCTGCAACGCTCCAATTCTGCTTTACTTTGTTCCAGCTTCATTTGTTCGATTTGCAACTGTATTTCTAGATTACTTATTGGAAACAACTCTAAAATCGATTCATCAAAATCACCTGCATCCACATAGTGTGACGCGATTTTTCTCTGTATTAGAGCCTTTGATGTGGACCTCAAAGTACCTTTAAGTTGCAATCTACCAGCTATCTCAGACACCTCATTTTTTTCGCCTTTGCTAACAACTCCGCGTCTGGCGAAGCCAGAAACTCATCAATATTCATTGTTGCCGAATACCACTCACAAGCCAATCAAACAAACAAATCGAGTATTCCCCTTTTCCAAAACACCGATTAAAAATATAACAAGCATTTACACTCAAAAATGGTCCGTACCGGATATAGCCCCCATATTTATTATGGATTCAGCAACAATAAATATATAAATGAGGCAGGGTTTTTTTTAAAACAAATAAAATATTTATTAAACACTGAAAACAAACCTCAAAAGTAAACAAACAGCTAACGCAACTGGAAATCAGCTGCTGTGCCGCAGCTTAAACAGTTCTTAAAGCGATAAAGCGAAAGCAGTTCTTAAAGAGATGTTGCAAAAACAGTTCTTCAAAGTAGTACTACAGAAGTTCAAAATGCTTACAGTCCATTAAAGGAGAGATTTTTTAGATGATTTAAATTCTCTTTCACGTCGTGTTGTTGCGGTTTCCAGTCAAACTAAACTTTTCCCGGAGAATTTACGAAGATGAAAATGAAACGGCTTAAAGGCACTGACCTTTCCTTGATGAAACTGTGCACCAAACCCTTTCTGCTCTCAGTGCAGGGGTTAACACGGGGACAACCAACGAATTCCTTCCAAATGAGGATCAAACAAGGTCAAACCTGTTTCACCGTTGAAATCGACTTTCCTCGAACTTTTAACTCCCGAACTCTGATCTTCACTGTCCACTGACTTTTAACTGGCAGTATTATAGAGAAAATGCCAGCAATGACCTTTTAAACTTTAGGCATTAAATAAAACTCCACCTTTTAACCAAACTGCATCATAATATTGGATCACGCTGTGGCATGGAGTCAAAATGACAAATCCAGCCATGAACTGCCCCTCCTCAGAGGGAGGGGTCCTCCTTTTATACCCGGTAAAAAAAACTGTCACATGACCTCTACTGGCAGGAAAATGATGTCACTCCACCATCACAAGACCATTACCTTAAGTCCAGTATAGCTTCAACACCACTGTCACGTGACAAGTACAAGATACCCATGGGTACATAACAGTATCTAAACTTAAATACTTATTACTGAGTGGAACAGCCACAGGTGTCTCTGCACAGGCTGTGCATTTCCCCTCCTTCTCCTGACAGTCATCCAGTTACCTGTCTCCTGCAACCATAGGGTAACTACCTCCCTGTAGCCCCTGTTTGTCACCTCCTCATTCTCCCGCATGAGCTGAAGATCATCGAGCTGCAGCTCCAGTTCCTCAATACATTCTCTCAATTGCTGTAACTCGGTGCATCTGGTGCAGATGTGTTCACCTGGAAGACTGGAGATCTCCCAGACTTCCCACATCCCGCACAGAGTGCAAAACACTGCCCCAGGAGCCATTCTCACTGACCTACCATGACCTAATAAATGAGGAATGAACAAATGGGAACAGAAAGAGAGAAACCTAATGGTCTTATGGAAGGTGGATCAGGGAATAAACCGAAGAAATTCATGAGACATATTCTCCCAGAAACAGAGCCTTGTTGACTAATCCTAATCAACCCCAGTTTTTTGAAATAGCTCTTAACCCTCAGAACTCCTCCATTAAGACCATATCATATAGGAGCAGAATTAGGCCATTTGGCCCATTAAGTCTGTTCTGCCACTTCATCATGGCTGATCCACTTTCCCTCTCAGCCCCAATCTCTTGTCTGTTCCCCATATCCATTCATGCACTGATTAATCAAGAAAAATTAACCTCTGCCTTGAATATGTCCAGACTTGTCCTCCACAGCTGCCTGTGGCAGTGAATTCCACAGACTCTCTACGCTCTGCTGAAAAACATTTATCCTCATCTCCATTCGAAAAGGAGTCCCCTCTATTCTGTCCTTCAGTCTTAGACTCTCCCACTGTCCTCTCCTCATCCACTCTTATCAAGGCTTTTCAACATTTGATTGGTTTCAATAGGGTCACCCCTCATTCTTCTGAATTCCAGTGAGTACATGAAATGCTCTCCATATGACAAGCCTTTCAATCCCAGAATCATTTTTGTGAATCTCCTTTGAACTCTCCCCAATGTCAGCACATTCTTTCTCAGATAAGGAGCCCAAAAGTGCTCACAGTACTCCAAGTTGGGCCTCACCAATTCTTTCTAAAGCCTCAACATTACATCCTTGCTTTTATCTTGTAGTCCTCTTGGAATGAATGCTGACATCACATTTGCCTCCCTCACCAGCGACTCAACCTGCAAACTAAGCTTTAGGAAATCTCGTACAAGGACTCCCAAGTTCCTTTGCATTTTTGAATTTTTTTGTCCATTCAGAAAACAGCCTTCCCTTTTATTTCTTCTATCAATGTGCATGGCCATACAATTCCAAACATTGTATTCCATCTGCCACTTCATTGACCATTCTCAGAATCTGTCTTAGTCCTTCTCTAGCAACTCTACTTCCTCAAAACTAACTGCCCCCCTTCACCCATCTTGTATCAGTGCAAACATTGCTATAAAACCAACAATAACATCATCCAAGTCATTGACATTTTTCATTAAAAGAAGCAGTCCTACCACTAGTCATCAGCAGCCAACCAGAAAAGGCTCCCTTTGTTCCCATTCTTTGCCTCATGACAATCAGCCACTTTATCCATGTGAGTGTCCTTCCTGGGCTTTCTTCATGGGCTCTTAACTTGTTAAGCAGCCTCGTGCGCAGCACCTTGTCAAATGCCTTCTGAAAATCCACCAATTCTCTTTTGTCTATTCTGCTTAATATTTCTTCAAAGAATTCCAACAGATTTCTAAGGCAAGGTTTTCCTTGAGAAAAATATGCTGACTGCAGCCTATTTTATCATCCGGAAACCAGCACCTTAGCAATCGACTCCAACATCTTCCCAACCCATGAAGTCAGAATAACTGCCCTGCTATTTCTTTTCTTCTGCCTCTCCCCATCTTGAAAAGTGGCGTGACAATTACAATTTTCCAGTCTTCTGCAACCATTCCAGAATCTAGTGATTTTTAAAAGATCGTTAGTAATGCATCCACAATCCTTTCAGCCACCTCCTTCAGAACCCTGTGGTGTACACCATCTGGTCCAGGTGACTTACCTACTCTCAGACCTTTCAGTTTCTCAAGAACCTACTCCCTAGTAACGGCAGTGTGTCCCACTTCTGTCCCCTGACATGCTTGAAGTTCCACCATGCTGTTAGTGTCTTCCACAGTGAAGATTGATGCATAATACTTCTTCAGTTTGTCCATGATTTCCTTGTTCCCTATTACTACCTCTTCAGCATCGTTTTCCAGTGGTCTGAGATCCACTCTCGCCTCTCTTTTGCATTTTATGTATCTGAAAAATCTTCTGGTATTCTCTTTAATATTAGCTAGCTTACTTTCATATTCCATCTTTTGCTTCTTTAAGACTTTTTTCATTGCCTTCTGATGGTTTTTAAAATCCTCCCAGTCTAACTTCCCACCAATTCTTGCTCCGTTATATTAACTTCCTATATATTGGGTTTACCAGTCTATAGTTTCTGGTATTTTAAGCAATCAATTCCCATCAATGAGAGGACTCCTTCCTCCAGGTATAGAAGGCATTTGGACAAAGCCCCAGGATGAGATTCAAAGGAACAATTCTCAGTCCGTCTCTGTGGGAATGCCCCCATACATTATTGTATGAAAATATACTTGGATCAGATTTTGGAGAGCCACACATTCACAAAGTTAGGGAGATTCCCAGTGCCTAAAACACAGGGTGCAAATCAGGAAGTGAGGAACATGGCACAAATTTGGATATTAGTCCAGCAAACTGGCCTTTGAGGGTCTCTCCCTCTTGCTCTGTGATCTCTCCCTCCTTGTCCTTACCTGCTTCTCTCTTTTTTCACTCCTTCCACCTTCTCTAATCTGATTTCAGACATTTCAAACCTGCAATTTGCTGCCTCATTTCTCCTTCCTACACCATTATGCCTGGGGTCAGAAGCTGGCTCTGACAAGCTGCCTGCACTTTGTACACACAGACTGTTGGAGCCATCAGCTGAGAGAGAGAGAGAAACAGAGACATAAACAGGAAGCAGAAGACAAAGCTGTTACTGTGAGCAGTGAAGAGTGTAAAATATACTGGAGGACAAGCAGCACGTACTCACCGAAGGAAAGGAGGTGAGGGCAGGCCAGGGTCGGGAGCCGACATTCCCAGAGGGGAGCAGAGGCCAGTGGCAAGGTAGGGTCCTCAGTTGTTGCCTGGTTTGCAGATGGCTGAAACGTGAGAGTGAGTCTGGTTGCTGAGCCACGGACATTGTTTATTGGCGGCTGTCGCCACGCTGAGTGAAATGCGCAAGTGGGGGAGTATGGTCAAACTGGAAAGAAGGAATAAAACGACAGAAGGCAGAAGAGTTTAATAATGCCGAAGACAGAGGAACCAGTGTGTACGAGCTGGGGAAAGAGGTTTCACGAGGAGGTAGATTGAGTGACTATGTTGGAGAATGGCAGAGTGAGAGTGAGACGGGTACAATACCAATCAGTTCCGACACGCTGACACAAGGTTTAAGATACTGAGAATTAATTGAGAAGCTGGGTTCGTGTCGATGATAACGCAAGTTTAGGTCACATCATGGCAGCTGGGATGTTTAAAGAGATTATTAAATATGTACCTGTGGCTTTGAAAAATGGATTGGTATCTAAACGCATGACTGACGTGCTTCAGGGAAGGGAATCTGCTGACTTTACCTGGTCTGGCCTGTTTATGACCCCAGGCCCACAGTAATGTAACCTTTAAATGCACTGTGAAATGGCTCAGTAATCCACCCAGTTCAAGAGCAGTTGGGATGGGAAAGAAATGTTCCACTCACATCCCATGAATGATTAACTAAAAGCCATCCATAGTTTATGTTGTATCATGATGGATCCATCACTATATTGTTTTCAGATTGATCCCATGGGATTGGGATTGACTTTTAATTAAATTGCAATTATTACATTATTTCAGTGTTAATATATCATGATTGTTTTATTGTTTATTTTATGTAATTATGTCATGATATTGTATTGAGTTTTTTCCATGAAAATTCCACTGATAAGTTGTTTCTGTTTGTATAAAATTGCATGTGATAGAATCTCCTCAGATATGGCATTGGAAATTACTTTGTCCATAATGGTATTGATCAGCCCTGCTTAATCATGCACTCCAGGTGATGTGCATGAGGAATCTCCACAGGATCTGGTCGTAAGTCATAACCTTTTCCTGCAATAACTTCCCCAGTGTCTGATTCAATGCTGTGCCCTTCATGACCTGCTCTGCACTCCTGGTTATGGGCACAGGGAATCTCCTGCAATCTGTGATTTTGTCTCTAAAATCTGCTCCGTATATATTTTCCCACATGACTGAACGTGGGGCATTCCCTGAGATATTGGGTTGGGAATCTGATTCTCGGATTCTTCCAAATAACTGATTTTAAATAGTTTCTCACACATGGGAATCACAACCTTCCCGATGATCAATCGTGTATTCCCAAGCTCTGTCTCATGAACGATTTCAGGTCCTGTGGAGGGGTATTTGTCCCATTGTCTGGTCCTTCATAGTTTTCTCCGTTGTATTTCTTCAATATCTGGACGTGTGCCTTGCTCCAAAATCTGTCCCTTGTACTTACTCTGCTCAAATCAGGTGCTGGTGTTCATAATCTAAATAGCTGTTCTATTCTGTTTTTGGTTTGCATTAATCTAGTATCTGTTTATGTTTTCTCTCCTGGTGTGTTTTACCCTGGTATCTGTTGTATTTGGCTGCATTGGCATATTTTCTCAAAATGTTCTCGCACCGAAATCACATTAAAACATGTACATGGCCGATCCCCAGTTCTGTGTCACCTGTACTTGTATCAACACCCCCACACTCTCTGATGGGGGATGCTGCAGGATGCACAAAGCTTCCTTCAGCGAAACACTGAGAAGACCAAAAGCTTTCTTCCCCACAGTGAGTCCTGTTCCAGCGCACTGATGCTGTTAATTCCCTTTTCAGTGATGTGAGAACAAAAATTCAGGCTGACTTGGCTGTTCACTGTAGTACAGATGGACAGAGGTGCTGCCTTTTAGCTGAGACATTGGAGAACATGAGAAAATGAGCTGTAAGTGTGGGGCTACATTCATATATTACAGGCTGGAAGTCCCTCTGATGTTTGTCCCGGGATGTATTACCCACTTGTTGTACTTGGAGGCAGGTGAAGTCACTGCAGTGATGAGGGAACTAAGTTGGGCTGAATGGCTTCCCTCAGTTTTATCAACTCCAGACATTTCATTTTCTTTTTAATTAATACAATTTCAAATCATGACGTAAACTCTAGTGGAAAACTGAAAGAAAAGCGACAGGCAATGATTTCCACAACACCTGATTTACAAAATATTTCACAGCAAGATCCCGGGCCCACCCTCCACCACACTCCCCCTCCCCCTGTAACCTTCTTGCTCCAAAAAAATAATCACTTCTTCACCTCCCTCTTCTCCTTCACTATCCAAACCCTGATTCCCCTCCTCCCCATTCCCAAGCCTTCACCCCGCCTTCCTCTCCCCTCCTGTATACCCCCTCCAGTGTCCCATATCCTGCCACTTTCCCAATGTATCATCCACTGCTGCCCCTACGCCCACCTAACCGGCTCTGTGCCCCCATTTCCCATCTGGCATCCCCGGTGCATTTAGTTGTTTATATTCTGAAATGAGCAGTTGCAGTGCAGTAGCCTTGGATTGCCAAACACCAATCCTTCCCATCTCCATCATGTCCATTTCCCTCCTTCTTCCCAACATCCACTTGCCTGTCCATACATCTCTTAAAAGCCTCTAATGTATTTGTCTCTACTACCACACCAGGCAGTACAATCCAGACATCCTCCGACACTTCCTCTAACTTGACCTCTAAAAGCCCAAATGTATTTATATGCTCAGCACTTATCTCCTGGTTCTCCAGATGCTTTTCCTTGGTAAATAATGAACCAAAGTACTCACTAAGTACCTCACTCACATTTTCTGAATCGAAGCAAATGTTCCCCTCTTTATCGGAGAGTGGTCTCACCCTCATCCTCTTAATCTTGATGTATGTATAAAATGCTTTGGGATTTACCTTTATCCTACTTGCCAAGAACTTTTCATAGCCCCTCCTGGCTTTCCTAATTCTCTTCCTTAATTCCTTTCTGGTTTCTTTATGCTGCTCATGTGCTTCATTTGATCCAAACTTCTGAAGTTTTACATACTTTTTCTTTTTGACTAAAGTCAAGTTGCTTTTTGTTGTCAATCTGATCATAAACTGCTGGTACAGTCCACATTAAAAATGAAACAACATTCCTCCAGGGCCATGGTGCTACGTGAAACATCACAAAACTACACTAGACTATGTGAGACAACTCAGGGCTACACTAGACTACAGACACTGTAGTCTGTACACAAGACTACATAAAGTGCACAAAACAGTGCAGGGCAGTAAAATAATTAATTAATAAGACAATAGGCAAAGTACAGGACAAATTTCAATATAATAATAAATAATGTAGATGTTAGTCCAGAGTCTGGATATTGAGGAGTCTGAAGGTTTGGGGGAAGAAACTGTTGCACAGTCTGGTCATGAGAGCTCGAATGCTTCAGTACCTTTTGCCAGGAGGGAGGAGAGTTTGTGTGAGGGGTGCATGGGGTCCTTCACAATGCTGTTAGCTTTGCGGGTGCAGCATGTGGCATAAATGTCTGTAATGGCAGGAAGAGATTGTGATGGAACCTTAAGTTTTATTCATTATGGACTGTGCCTTTAAGAACCATGTCTGCATTTAATTCAATATTATTAAAACATCAAGATTTTTGTGATTTGAAAAAACATTCAGTTTTTTTTTTAGATACAAACTCACATTCAGTTGGTGATAAATTTATATTATGGGAAGCGATGAAGGCATATTTGAGAGGCCAGATAATAAGTTATACTTCTAAAATTAAGAAGGAATATATGGTAGAAATAGATCAATTGGAAAAAGAGATTACAAAATTAGAAAAAGAATCTCAAAGATATATGACAGAAAAAAAACAAAGGCAACTTGTTAATAAGAAGCTGCAATATAATACACTTCAGACATACCGAGCAGAAAAAGCAATTATGAGAACTAAACAGAGATATTATGAACTAGGTGAAAGATCACACAAGATTCTTGCTTGGCAGTTAAAAACAGACCAGGCTTCCAAAACGATAAATGCAATTACAACAAGTGTAAATAAAATTTCTTATAAACCTTTAGAAATCAATGAAACTTTAAAATTTTTTTTATTCTGAATTGTATCAATCAGAATCACAAAATGATATTGTCGAGATAGAAAGGTTTTTATCACAAATAACTCTCCCAAAATTGAATTCGGAAGAACAGAAGGGATTAGATGTGCCTTTTACATTAAAAGAGGTTCAAGAAGCTCTAGGATCACTTCAGAGCAATAAATCTCCAGGAGAAGATGGTTTTCCGCCTGAATTTTACAATAAGTTTAAAGATTTATTAATTCCTCCTTTTATGGAGCTAATAGACCAAGCGGAAAGAACGCATATACTTCCAGAATCTTTTTCGACAGCTACTTTAATAGTATTGCCAAAAAAAGACAGAGATCTTTTAAAGCCAACATCATATAGACCTATTTCTTTGTTGAACACGGACTATAAAATAATAGCAAAGATTTTATCTAATAGATTATCTAAATACTTACCAAAATTAATATTCATGGACCAAACAGGATTTATTAAAAATAGACAATCAGCAGATAATATAACTCGGTTATTTAGCTTAATTCATTTGGCACATAAGAGGGAGGAAATGAGTGTGGCAGTTGCTTTGGATGCAGAAAAAACATCTGATAGATTGGAATGGGATTTTTTATTTAAGGTATTGGAAAAATATGGATTAGGAGTATCTTTTATAAAATGGATTAAAACCTTAAATACTAACCCCAAAGCTAAAGTGGTGACAAATGGCCAAATTTCAACATCATTTCAGTTAACAAGGTCAACTAGACAAGGTTGTCCATTATCAACTGCTTTATTTGTGTTGGCGATAGAACCATTAGCTGAATTAATTATAACTGACTCAGATATTATGGGTTTCAGAGTTATTCAGGAGGAATATAAGATTAACTTATTTGCTGATGATGTTCTGATTTATCTAACTAACCCATTGCATTTGTTGCGTAAATTATCTTCTAGATTGGAAGAATATGGGAAAATATCGGTACAAAATAAATTGGGATAAAAGTGAAATTCTACCCCTTACTAAAGGAGATTATAGTCAAAGTCAATTAATAACAATTTAGATGGCCGATAAATGGTATAAAGTATTTAGGTATAAGAGTTGATAATGGTATAAAGAATTTATATAAATTAAATTATTTGCCATTATTGAAAAAAATTAAAGAGGATCTTGATAAATGGATGATGTTACAAATAACATTAATAGGTAGAGTCAATGCTGTAAAATGAATATATTCCCTAGATTACAATATTTATTGCAAACATTACCAATATAATTACCGCAGAAATTTTTTCAAGAGTTAAATAAATGTGTGAGGAAATTCCTTTGGAAAGGTAAGATGTCAAGAATATCGTTGGAAAAATTGACATGGAAATTTGACCTAGGGGGGTTACAATTACCAAATTTTAAGAATTATTACAAAGCAAATCAACTTAGATTTATTGCATTTTTTTGATGAAGATAAACCAGCATGGATTAGAATAGAATTAGACAAAATAGGAGAAAATATACCAGAAGATTTTATGTATAAATGGGAATCTAAATGGATACAGGGAAAGAAAGAATCTCCTACACTAAAACATTTGATTGATTTATGGAATAAGATAAATGCTGATGATGAGATAAAGAAATCTTTATTAGCAAAGAGACCTTTAATTCAAAATAAACTTATCCCTTTTACAATGGATAATCAATTTATATAACTGGTTTCACAAAGGGATTAGATATATAGGAGACTGTTTTGAAGGAGGTATATTAATGTCATTTGACCAATTAAAGAATCAATATAAAATATCAAATAACACTCTTTTCTGTTATTTCCAATTAAGGGCTTACTTAAAGATAAATGTTCTTTAAACAATGTTCTTGCCGAAACTTAATGAAATAGAAACTTTAATTCAGATAGGAAACATTAAAAAAATTATTTCTGGTATGTATAATTTGATGCAAAAACAAGCAATTAAACAAGGAATTCATAAGTCAAGACAAAAATGGGAAACTGATTTGAATATTAAAATTGATGAAACAAGTTGGTCAAGATTATGTCTTGACAGTATGACAAATACAATAAATGTTCAACTAAGATTAGTACAATATAACTTTTTACATCAAATATATATTACACCCCAAAAAATAAATAGATTAAACTCAAATTTATCTGAACAATGTTTTCGATGTAATCAAGAAATTGGTACTTTTTTTACACTCTCTCTACTTGGTCTTGTTTTAAAATTCAACCTTTTTGGACAAATTTAAGAGTTTTACTGGAACAAATTATTGGAATACAACTTCCACATAATCCAACATTATTATTACTAGGCGATATTGAAGTGATAAAATCGAAATCCAAATTGAATAAATATCAGAAAGAATTCATAAAAATTGCATTGGCAGTAGCCAAAAAGGCTGTTGCAGTTACTTGGAAATTGGATTCATACTTAAGTATAGATCGTTGAAAGAATGAAATTTTTAGCTGCATTCCACTAGAAAAAAATTACTTATAATTTAAGAGATAAATATGAAATATTTCAGAAAATTTGGCACCCTTATTTACAAATGTTACGAATTCCCGTAACTGGATCACTTACCAGCAAAGATAGAGAGGTCCATTGAAGTCTGATGGTACTATTTTTAAACGTATTTATTGATAAAGGGCACAAAAATAAGATTAATGCAAACATACAGATAATATATGTCGTCAATACTAAATCTAAGCGTGGGTATAATAATAACCAATAAGAAATAGCTCTATCGTTCTCTTGGGGATAATGTATTGTCCGATGGAAAGATAACAGTCACTATCAGTTTGTTCAAGCTGCAGCGTTGTTGGGTTTAAAAGTGATGTGGTTTAAACTTGCCCCAGGTCTTTTAAGATGCCGATCCGTTGAGTCAGGGGAGCGGGCTTCCCCGTTGTTAGCTAAAAGCTGTTTTCCCGTGGTTCCAGCCACCAATTCCAGCCACAGAATCGAACGCACGTGGCTTCCTTCAGCTGACTTCCTGCTGCTACGTGATCACTTAATGTTTCTTCTGGTGCGTCTGAAGGGGTTGTTCCCCAGACCCTCTTTTATACTTCCTCAGGTTGGGATGATACAATCCCTCAACCAGCCCACTCTGGTCACCCCCTGACCGGCTTCAATGAATAGTACAGTACTCAATACACAACTTGGTCATCCGGAGACAATGGCCATGTCCCGTAGCTTTACATCGCCGGGGAAACGAGCCAGCCTGCACGTCTCTTTTCCCATTTCCTGTGCCCCTTGACCCAACCCAACAGTGATCTTGTGATTCTCACAAAGGGGGGGGGGGCTACGGACGTAACACAAAAAATAGGATTAAATATACAGGTGCTCCAAAGATAAACTTATTAGTTATCTGGGGAAAGAAATAAATATACATATTAAAGCTATTATGACCTCCATGGAGCATATGGGGATCTTCCGATATCCAGGCATTCTTTCCTTCTTTCTTTCTTTTTTCTTCTTTTTTTCAATAGGGATATGTTAAGGGGGAGGGGTTAAGGGGAGGGGGGGGGAAGGTTGATAATTTTTGTTTCTTTCTGTAACATATTTGAAAATTCTATTTAAAAACAGAACCATGTCTGTCAGAGAGAGAGAGAGCCGAGCGACAGCAGATGACTGGCTGCAGCGCAAGCGCCGGGGGGGGGGGGGGGGGGTGGGGGGGGGGTGGAGTGGAGAGAGAGAGAGACATTTAAATGAGCGTTAACGCTTGTTTCTCAGGGCACGCAGACACACGAAGGCTGGTGGTGGAAATTGCCACTGAACTTTAAGTACCCACAAAGAGTGGGGCTGAGGATCAGTTAAGAGGAATCGATCCATGACTATTAGTGCATGTGAGGGCGACCCTGTGGAATGTACCGTTGTGTCTAACCCTTGCCTGGGTTTGGAGATTATCACTTGAAGACGGCGCTGTTAAGTTGGTCACGTTTGGGGGACTTGGAAGATTTGGAGGACAGTGAGGAGGATCGACAACACTTGTTTATTCAGATTACAAATATCTCTCTGTCACTTCAATCCCGTGCATCTGAACTGAACTTTTCTTACATACCATCATAAGACTGTAATTCTTGCCACCTGAGCTTGAATAAGTTTGGGAACTTTATCTTTGTTTTACACCTATATATGCATAACACTGTTAACTCTTGATTTACCTGGATTAAATTATTATATTACGTAGACCCTGATAAAATAGTGGTTTGTTAACAGCAAAACCAGACTCCAGGGGTGTTCTGTTGCTGCTGATATTTTTAAAGGATTGCATGTACATGGCAGGAGACCCCGATGATCTTCTCAGCAGACCTCACTATCCTCCACAGAGTCTTGCAATCCGAGACAGTGCAATTCCTGAACAAGGCAGTGATGCAGCTGCTCAGGATGCTCTCGATACATCCTCTGTAGAATGTGGTGAGAATGGGGCGTAGTAGGTGGACTTTTCTCAGCCTTCACAGGAAGTCGAGATGCTGCTGGGCTTTCTTGGCAATGGAGCAGGTATTGAGGGACCAGGTGAAATTCTCTGCCAGGTGAACACCAAGAAATTTGGTGGGCTTAACAATCTCAATTGCACTTTTGACGTGCATTTTCTATCTCCCGTTGTAATTTGCAGACTACATTTTTGCTACTGTTCAGAGGTCTGAAAATAACTGTCATCAAGGATTTTTACCTTTGCTGTTTCTTAGCTCTACCAACAACAATTCTACACCTCCTGATCCTTTGTCACCTCTTTATAGTTATTTGATTTAATTTTTTACTAACACAGCCACACCATGTCCTCTGCCTACGTGCCTGTCCTTTCAATACATTGTGTATCCTTGGACATCAAGGTCCCAGCTATAATCTTCTTTCAGCGGTGATTTAGTATTGCCCGTACTATCATACATTCCAATCTGTAGCTGTGCTACAAGTTCATCTAGCTGATTCCCTATACTGTCTGCATTCAATTATTACAGCTTCAGTCCTGAGTTCATCACCCTTTTCGATTTTGTCCCCCTTTTACATTTCAACATCCCATTGACTGCAATTTTGCCCTATCATCAGCCCTTGTTTGCTAGCAGACTCACTACATATTGCCTCTGTTTGTAAATGAACGACTAGATCCATAGCCCCACCACTCCCTTTCCCATCCCCTGTCAGATGAGTTCAAACCCTTCTGAACAGCTCCAGCAAACCTGCCCACAAAGATATTTATCTGCCTTGGATTCGCGTGCAACCTGTCCCTTTTGTACACGTTGTAACTTCCCCAGAAGGGATCCCAGTGATCCAGAAATCTGAACCCCTGCCCCCTACATCAGTTTCTCAGCCACACATTTATCTGCCAAATCATCCTATTACCCTTAACTTGCTGTTCTCTGAATACAACTCTCGTTTGATTTCCTTGTGTAAGTCCACAATTATTGCCCCAAATTCCCATTCACATTCTGCCACTTTTGCTTATCAAGGCCCGGAGGACTCAACATATAGATGCAGCTACAAAGAAGGCTTGACAGCTGCTATATTTCATTGGGAGTTTGAGGAGATTTGGTACGTCAACTAAAACAATCACAAATTTTGACATGTACTGTGGGAACATTCTAACTGGCTGCATCACCATCTGGTATGGGGAGTGAGGGGCCTCCATAGTATCAGGGTATCTTGAAAGAGCAATGCTTCAAAAAGGTGGCATGCATCATTAAGGACCCCCTTTACCCAGGTCAGGTCTTGCTGTCATTGCTACCATCAGGATGAGGTACAGAAGCCAGAAGGCACGCACTCAACTATTCAGGAACGACTTTTTCCCCTCTGCCATCCGATTTCTGAATGGAAATTGAACCCATGAACTCTACCTCATGACTGTTTTACTTCTACTTTGCACAACTTATTTATTGGTAATTATTTAATAATTATGTGTATACACACTATTCACAGATTTTTTTCTCTATTATTATGTATTGCATTGTTCTGCTGCTGCAGAGACAATGGAGTTCATGATATATGCCGGTGATATTAAGTCTGATTCTGATAGATCAGGAAATTGTTCCAGAATGCCAGCTGTTTGAAAAGGCTGATTGGGGAAAGTTTAAAGAAATAAGTGATCCGGAATGACAGAATATTGAGATCAATCAGGATGTGGATCTTTTATGTGACAAGATTGTGGAAGGGATAATGACAGCAGCAACAATAAGTATACCAAGGAAATGGAATAGAGCTGAAAGGAAAATGGTGCCATGGTGGAGAAAAGACTGTGGGGAAGCAATTAGACATCGTAATAGAGCATTCAGAATGGAATAGAGGACACACGATTTTCCAAAATTAATTGAGTGTAAAAATATGCAAGCAATAGTGAGAAAAACAATTTGAAAGGCAAAACAGGAATATTGGAGTAAGCTGATAGGAAATCCTTCAAAGCAATATATAAATAAGATTAATAAGATCTGTATAGGATTAGCCTGCTGGACTATGGATGCTATATGGATCAGCATTACACTGTGTGCTCAGTAAACTGGATATAATTCAAAGGCAAGCATTAAGGGTAATCAGTGGGGCAATAAGGACATCACCAGTGGTGGCAATGCAGGTGGAGTTGGGAGAGACTCCTCTGGAACTGAAAGCCCATGGAATTACAGGAAAGATATTGGAATGGGTGGAGCATCGGCAGATAGGCAGAAATCAAGGGGTGGGAATAAAGGTATCCTATTTTGGTTGGCTGCCGGTTACTAGTGGTGTTCCGCTTCTTTTTGCACCGTATATCGATGATTTGGATTATGGATTGAATGGTCTTGTGGCTAAGTTTGCAGTTGACACCAAGATAGGTGGAGGAGCAGGGAGTGTTGAAGAAATGGAAAGGTTGCAGAGACTTGGTCAGTTTAGGAGAGTGGGCAAAGAAATGGCAGATGAGATACAATGTTGAGAAATGTACGGTTGTACATTTTGGAAGAAGAAATAATCGGGCAGATTTTTATTTAGATGAGGAGAAAATTCAAAAATCGGAAGTGCAAAGGGACTTGCACCAGCAGGTTGGATTAGCAGTAAGGAAAGCGAATGCTATGTTGGCAGTTATTTCAAGAGGAATAGTGTGTAAGAGTAAGGAGGTGTTGATGAGGCTCTATGGAGCACTGGTGAGACCTCATTTGGAATACTGTGTGCAGTTTTGGACCCCCTATCTTAGAAGGGATGTACTGATGTTGGAGAGAATTCAGAGAAGATTTACGAGGATGATTCCTGGAATGCAGGGGCTAACATATGAGGAGCATTTGTTGGATTTTGAACTGTATTCATTAGAGTATAGAAGAATGAGAAGGGATCTCATTGAAACATTTTGAATGCTGAAAGGGTTGGACAGAGTAGATGTGCAAAGGCTGTTTCCCTTGGGGTGGTGAGTCCAGGACAAGAGGCCACAGTCTTAGAATTAGAGGGTACCCATTTAAAACGGAGATGAGGAGAATTTTTTTTAGCTAGAGGGCCATGGATTTATGGAATTTGCTGCCACATACAGCTGTGGAGACCCGATCATTGAGGGTGTTTAAGGAGGAGATTGATAGGTCAGGGTATCAAGGGATATGGGGAAAAAGCTTGAAATTGGAACTAGATGGGAGAATAGTTTAGCTCATGGTGGAGTGTCGGAGCAGACTTGATGGGCTGAATGGCCTACCTCTGCTCCTTTGTCTTGTGATCTTGTATTAACATATTGGGTAAACCTACCAGAGCCTGAAGAAAATCATCCAAGTGAGCAGCTTTCAGATCCATGCTGGGAAAAGGGAGGAAAGAAATTCAGAAGTTTTGCATGGACTATTGAAGGGAAGGCAGAAAGGACAGGAATTAGTAATAAGGCAACAAATGATGCAGTGTCTTTTTCTGGGCTGTCTCCATGTGAAGCACCAGAGATGGATGATAAAGTGTTCAAAAAGAGACAGGAAAATAGAGAAGTAATCTTAAATCACGATATTGTTGAATGTTGAGTAACTAACAATTATTATGGATATTTACAACAAGGATCACAGGATTATTGCTTTAAATATATAGAACAGTTCCTTAAGAATTCAGGTCTTTTTCATAATATTTAATACAAATATAAATATGAGGTCAAGATATGTTGACCCACACTCCAGTTCAGAAGGTGGTGCTAATTCATCTTAAAGCTGTTTGCTGTCTGCCATCAAACCTTAAAAACCTATCAACAATGGAAAGGCCCAGATGGAGTTGATGTGGAGAGGATGTTTGCAAGAGTGTAGAGATGTAAACATACACAGGCCATTTCTGTCCTGCTGAAGAATCTCAGCCCAAAACATCGACTGTACTCTTTTCCATTGTGGCTCCTGAGATCCTCCAACACTTTGTGTGTGTTGTCATCGCAGGCTGTTTGCTGAAGGAAGTCAAAGAAGGAAAACAACAGAGTAAAAGTCAGGCAGACACAGTGAAACAGACCTTCCATCTACCTGTTTTATCCCTGCTGCCATTGGTTAAAAGGCCTACTGGTCCTCCCACCTGTCTTTTATTTGGGTAGACAACCATGCAGATGGCTTGTCTCGATTGGTTGGACGTCTGCATGTTCCCACCCTCCCTTTATATCTCCATTGATTTGTGCACAGGGCCGTCATATGGATTGCCCTACCATTGGTCACAATTTCTTTCGTCATGGCGGGTGTTGAAGGGCATGAAAATCTTTTGGAAAGGTCCATTTGGTTCAAATGATTGAAGTTGATGTTTCAGCAAAACTGAGAAAGTTGTCAAGGGGAATATTTTTAAGATTAAAAACAGAAAATCAAGCAACACACACAAAATGCTGGAGGAACTCAGCAGGCCAGGCAGCATCTATGGAAAAGAATACAGTCGACATTTCGGGCTGAGATGAAGTGAGGCCTCAACAGTGCTTTATAAAGTCTCAACATTACATCCTTGCTTTAATATTGCAGTCCTCTGGAAATGAATGCTAATATCATATGTGTCTTCCTCACCACAGGCTCAACCTGCAATTTAACCAACACAAGGTCTTCCAAATAGTTTTCCACCTCAGTGTTTTGTATTTTTTCTCCATTTCGGAAATAGTCAACCCTGTCATTTCTTCTACCAAATGGTATGACCATACACTTTCCAACATTGTGTACCATCTACCACTTCTTTGCCTATTCTCAATCTGTCTAAATATATCTGTAGCATCTCTATTTCCTCAAAACTACCTGCCCCTCCACCTATTTTTGTATCTTCTGCAAACTTTACAAAAACACCATCAATTCCAACATCCAAATCATTGACAAATAATGTGAAAAGAATTGAACCCATCATAGACCCATATAGAACACCACTAGTCACCAGCTCACTTTATTTCCTCTTTGCCTGCTGCCGATCAGTGGTAGTTTTATACATACTAGGATTTTTCCTGTAATACCATGGCTCATAGAATCTTAGGCAGTCTCATGTGTGGCACCTTGTCATAGGCCTTCTGAAAATCCAAGTACACAACATCAACTGATTCTCCTTTGTCTATCCTGCTTATTATTCCTTCAAAGAATTCCAATGGATTTGTCAGTAAAGATTTTCCCTTGAGGAAACCATGCTGACTTCTGTCCATTTTATCATGTGCCTCCAAGTACCCCAAAACCACACCCTTAGCAATTAACTCCAGCATCTTCCCAACCACTGAGGTCAGAGTAACTGGCCTATAATTTCCTTTCTTCTACCTCTTTCCCTTCTTGAAGAATGGAATGACATTTGCAATTTTCCAATCTTCCAGAACCATTCAGGAATCTATTGATTCTATAAAAATCATTAGTAATGCCTGCACAATCTCTTCAGCCATCTCTTTCTGAATGTTGTGGTGTGCACCATCTGGTCCAGGTGACTTATCTACCTTCAGACCTTTCAGTGTCTCAAGAGTCTTCTCTGTAGTAATGGTAGCTTCACACACTTCATGACCCCGACACCTGGAACTTCTAGCGTACTGCTCGTGTCTTTCACAGTGAAGACTGATGAAATATACTTATTCAGTTTGTCTGCCATTTCCTTGTCCCCATTTCTACCTTTCCAGCATCATTGTCTAGTGGTCCGATATCAACACTCTCCTCTCTTTTACACTTCATGTTTCAGAAGACACTTTTGATGTCTTCTTTAATATTATTGGCAAGCTTACTTTCATACTCCATCTTAACCTTCTTACTAACTTTTTTAGTTGCCTCTCTTGGCTTTTAAAAGCTTTCCAATCTCAATTTCAGGATGAATTTGATCATATTGTGATCACTTATCTCAAAGGGTTAAGCTCTCTAATCAATTCTAGTTCATTGTACAACACCCAATCGAGAACAGTCAATCTATCTGCAAGGTTATTGGACCCCTTCTGGTTCAGGTGTTACCTGTCCCTTTTGTACATGTCAAACCTTCTCCAGAAGAGATCCCAATGATCCATATATCTGAACCTCTGCCCCCTGCACCAGTTCCTCGGCCAGGTATTCACCTGCCAAGTCATCTTATTCTTACCCTTACTGGCATGTGGCACAGGCAGCAATCTGGAGTTTACTTCCCTGGAGGTCCTGTTCCTTAGGTTTCTCCCTTGAAACCTAAAATCTTTCCTTCAGGACCTCCTCACCTCGATAACCTATGTCACTGGTGCCAATATAATGAGTATGGTTTGGACCTAATTGCTGGGATATCCAAAGCAAGTTTCGAGACACAGTATCAAAACAGATCTGAGCACAAAACCAACACTAGATGGTATCATGAGTAGGTTGATGATTGAGCACCCAACTTTAAATACTCAATTCATGGTGCCCAAAACTTAATTAATGATTTGCAGGACCATCCTGAACCCTTTAAGGGGCTGTGACAGCTATCTGTACTCTGTCTTGTAATGGGACACCCCTCCGCAATGGCTGTCTGCTGATGGCCATGGCTGCTTGGAGAGGCGGTGATGATAGTCATGGATGAGGGCCGGATCTAAGATGTCTCTATCAGGCACCCAGCGCCTATCCTCAGGTCCGAATCCTTCCCAGTCCACGAGGTATTTCCAAAGACCCCAACAGTACACGAATCCAAAAGTCTTCTCACTGTGAAGAACAGTTCCCCTTCAATAAATGTGGGTGGTGACAGGGCTGATGATGCTGGGTATAAGGAGTTGATGCAGACATGGAGATATGGAAGGTGGGATTGATCTTTAGGGTCTTGGGGAGATACAAGGTATAAGCCACCGGGTTTACTTTCCTCAGAACTTTGAAGGGTCCAATGAACTTGGGCACCAACTTTCTAGATTCCACCTGGAGATGCAAATCATGAGTGGACAGTCAGACCTGTTGCCCAGGCTGTAAAGTGGGTCTGTCTTCTCCTTCAGTTCACCTTGGTCTCCACCTCTGGGTAGAGACCAGCACAATTTCTCTTCCACTAATCTATCTCTCCTTGCAGTGTTAGATGGAATATTCAGCTGCAGGGATCTCAACCCCATCCTGTTCTGGAAAGAGAAGCAGATGGTAACCAAACTGGCACTTGAACGGTGACATTCCATGCACCGAATGCTGTAAAGTGTTTTGGGCGAACTCTGCCCACATCAATGCTCACACCTCTCATCAGGTCTTTCTGAGATCAGACATATTAGGGTATGTTCTAAATCTTTGTTGGTCCTCTCCATTTGACCATTGGATTGTGGATGAAACCCAGGAAAGTTTTGCTCTTGCCCCTATCTGTTTACAGGATGACTTCCAGAAATATGATGGAAATTGTGAACCACAATCCAAGACAGTGTCCACCGGGAATCTGGATCTGGAAGACCTGGTCCAGGACAATTTCAGCCGTCTCCACTGCAGATGCTAGCTTCTCCGATACAGTGAGCTTGCAGGCTTTCGTAAACAAATCGACGGTTACCATGATGACCGACTTCCCCTTAGATGGCGGGAGACCCATGACAAAGTCCATGTAGATGTATGGTCAAGGTCTTCCAGGACAGGTAGAGGATGGAGGATCAGGTTCAGGGCTCCTTGTTCTGGTTGTACAGTCCATATACCTGTACGTACTGCCAAACCTCTTCCGTCATTCCAGGCCACCAATACCTCCTCTTGCTAAACTTGAGGGTCTTGCCAATCCCTGGCAGTGTGGTCATTCTCAATGAATGTCCCTATTGGAAAACCTGAGACTGGACAGAATTTGAGACAAACAGCTGACCCAGAGGGATGCCCTTAGAAATCCCTCCCTTGTGCTTGGGCCTTGTGAACAAGAGCGGTGATTGCTCAACAAATTGCTGCAACCATCCTGATTCGGGGCAAAATGTTGGCTGGCTGCTCCTCTTGTTCCAGTTCATCAAACCTGTGGGTCAGGGCATCTGGCTTCTGGTTCTTTTACCTCAGTCGAAATGTCAGGATGAATTCAAAGTGGTTAAAGAACAAAGACCACCTAGCCTGCCTGGAATTCAGCCTGTTGGCCTCCTGAATATAAGCCATGTTCTTGTGGTCAATCCAAACGATAAAAGGGTCACTATCCCCCTTGAGACAGTGACTCCATTCCTCCAAAACTAACTTAACTGCAGGGAGTTCCTGATTCCCTTTGCCATAGTTCCTCTCTGCCAGGGATAGTTACCTGGAGAAGAATGCACACGGGTGAAGTTCACTGTCTGAATGTGATCGTTGAGACAAGACCGTATCCACTCCAATGACTGAGGCGTCACTTCCATGTAGAAGGGGAGTTCGGAGGTAGGAGAAATCAAGATGAGAGCTGTTGTGAAGCTCTGTTAGGGCCAACAAAAGCAGACTCTGCTTCAGCAGTCCAGGCAAAAGGGCCGGTGGAATTCTTAGTTGGCGACGTCAGCAGAGTTGCCACAGAGCAAAGTTCCTGGTAAACTTCTGGTAGCAGTTTGCAAATCCTAGGAATCGCTGGACTCCTTTAATGCTGGATGTTGGTGGTCAATCTCTGACTACTCAGGTCTTGGTAGGTCCACCTTGAGATTGCCATTGGAGATGATGAATGCCAAAAATGAAACAGTTGTAATGTGAAACTTGGACTTCTCCAACTTGATCTAAATCCATTCTCGAAAAGACTCTTTAAAATGTCTCTGATGGGAATGACATTTTCTACCATGGACTTTGAGAAGATTGGGATATCATCCATGTAGATGAAGGAATACTTATGTAGAGTATCTTGGCGCATGTAGTTTATAAAGGCCTGGAAAATTGCTGGAGCATTCACAAGGCTGAAGGGCATAACCAAGTACTCGTAGTGCCCCGTCGGTGTATTGAATACAGTCTTCCACTCATCACATTCCCTTGTATGGACCAGATTGTCTGCACTCTGCTGTTCCTGATTTGTGAGTACCCTCACTCTTGGAGCATCTTGGCCGTATTCATGAGTGGTAGGGGGTTGCGATTTTTGTCTTTCATGCAGTTTAATGCCCTATAATCAATGCACGGCCATAGGCTCTCATCCATCTGTTGTACAAAGAAGAAGCCTGTACAGCAGGATAGGTGGAGGTTTGAGTGAAGCCCGTGGCAAAAGCATCCTTAATATTCTCTTCCATTACGCTACTCTCTGGGCCTTAATGCATATACAGTCAAACATGTGGGGGAAAGGTACCAGGCTGCAGCTCTACAGACAGTTGTATGGTGGTAGAGTCAATGCCTTTTCCTTGCTGAAGACTTCCTTCAAGCCCTTGTAGATGGAAGAGATTTTAACCAGTTTGGGTGTTGCTGTCTCCTTCTGAGCTTCTTTCAAGGATGACCCCTGTGGCTTTTTAGGCAGCAGGAGAGATTCAACTGACCTCAGAGTCTGCTCCCTAGGCTCATAAAGCTCATTCATGCAAATGGGCTAATTCAGAGTTCAAATCCCTGTAGGAATCCTCAGGTAATGCATCAAGGTATTACAGAGGGTTCTTCATCTTCTAAAAATAGGCTTGAAGGTTCAGTGTGAAGAGGTGTTTTCCTTTCTTTGATACCTGGTGGCTAGATTCATTAAGCTTGGCTGCAAGTTCCCCAGATTGTTCAGGCATCTCCCTGGTCCTCTCCTGAACCAGAGATTCCCTCTCTCTAGCTCCTGTGGGATCCTGACTAGATAGTGTCACGACTCACACAGTCCCATTGGCTGGAACCGGCTTGTCCGTCCTAACGGCTGGACTAGTTCTGCAGATGATCTCAGGTTACCTCGCACTGAAAGCTGTCCACTCTTACCATGACTGGACCAAGCAATGATTCCCCACACCCTCAGTCCTGGATGGGTTATGCTGGGACAGCCAAGGGTACCCGAGGATCAGGGGTATAAATGGAGAGTCAATAATGTGGAAACTAATGTCTTTCACAAGATCTGCTATCCTCATTTGCAAATCCACAGTCTGTTGCTGGAGCTGCCTGGAACCCAGTGGGTGAACATCCTAGACAATTGTGAGCATGGGTAGCCCCAGAGCTCACAAAAGCCTCACCTGCCTTAAGTTCTTACCCCAGGGGAACTCTGCGTCCAGCACAAACCCAGAAGCAGTGGGATTGGGAGAAGTGGCTGCTACCATCACGGTCCTCTCGATACTGGGCTACAGCCTGAGTCTGTCAGCTCACCGGTGACATAATCCCTACAGTCAAAGCAGCAACCTTGACTCCTGCCTCAAAACAGTGGAGAGTCCAGTGCAACCGACCTTTGTGGGTTTGACTGGATCTTGAGCGACAGGCTGGTTATGGTTCAAGGTTGTGGAGAGGAACTGTGATACATAGGGACTGGGCTTAGATTGGCTCTCCTTGATCTCCTGAATTGGTCCCACTTTTGCTCTGCCAGTTGAGTATCAAGACAGATGGATTGGTTAGTCAGAACCTCAAAGTTTACTGCTGTCTCAGCCAAAGCAAGGGCATTCTTCAGTTTATCTCGAAGTCCGAGGTAGTATAGCAGGGCTAAGACCTCCCCATTCCAACCACTTTCCTGGGGCAAGGTCCAAAGTTCGATCGTGTAGTCAGCTGCAGACCATCTCCCCTATTGAACCTTCATTCGGTGATCTGAGGATCGGCTGGCGTTGGTGAGTTGATGGAATACCTTCTTCATGGGGACCATGAACTCCTACGAATCTGATCTATGTTCCCAGTGTGCAGTAGCCATGCCAGGGCTCTTCCAGGTAGGAGAGAGGTAACAAAGGCCACTTTTCCATGCTCTGAAGGGAACCGGGACTGCTGTAGTTCAGACACTAATGAGCCTTGGGTGAGGAAGCCGTGGCAAGAATCTGGGTCACCGTCGCAGCTCTCCAAGGTTTGAAGATATGCTGACTCCCCTGAGTGACCTTGGCTTGCATGTTGTGAAAGTTGATGAACGGGTACCTGAAGGTCATGAATCTCCAGGCCTCATCTGGAAAACCTTTCACTGCGGCTGGCCATAGCAGACAAAAAATTCTGATATCCTCCTGGGTCCATGTTGGCTCAATCGTACTGTGACGAGAATCCTTGATGAGGATGGTTTGGACCCATTTGCTGGGGTAAACGAGGCAATGTTCTAAACATGGTATCGAACTTGATCTGAGCACAAAACAAATGCTAGACGATATCACTAGTAGGTTTATCACTGAGCACTGAACTTTGGTTCAGTGTTCCTTGATTTTCAATCCTTGGTGCCCAAAACATGGTTACCAATCAGTGGAACCATCCTGAATCTTTAAAGGGGCTGTGCCAGCTATCTGTATTCCCGGAAAGTTCAAGTATCTAAAACCCGGAAGCTGGTGCAGTTGGGTGTGTCTTCATAACAAAGATTTCTGGCTGCTCACCCTCACCATTGAGAATTCCATGGGCACGATCTGTGACAACCCTGATCCTGGCAGCCGGGATGCAACTTACCATCTGGGTGTCTAACAGAACCTCATCCCTGTTCCTCTGACGAAGGAATCTCTTATCATCACTGCATTCTTCTTCACCTCTCTCCTCTTCTGAAACATATCACCAGCCTCAGTGCCAGAGAACCAGTTGCTGTAGCTCCCCCCTCAATGGTATATAAAGTTAAATACTTTTTATCGAGAAGAACAGCCACAGGTGTTCTCTGCACAGGCTGTGCATTTCCCTTCCTTCTCTTGACAGTCACCCGGTGACCTGTCTCCTGCAACTTTGGGGTAACTACCTCTATGTAGCTCCTGTCTATCACCTCTTCATTCTCCTGTATGAGTTGAAGGTCATCGAGCTGCAGCTCCGGTTCCTTAAAACATTCTCTCAGTTGCTGCAACTCGGTGCACCTGGTGCAGGTGTGTTCACCTGGGAGAATGGAGTCTCCCAGACTTCCCACAACCCACACAGAGAGCAAAACATTGCCCCTGGAGCCATTCTCACTGAACTACCATGACCTAATAGATGAGGAATGATCAAATGGGAACAGAAAGAGAGAAACCTTAAGGTCTTATGGAAGGTGGATCAAGGACTAAACAGAGGAAATTCATGAGACATAATCTCCCATACACACAGCATTACTCACTAATCCTAATCAACCCCAGTTTTCTGAAATAGCTCTTAACCCTCAGAACTCGCCCATTAAGACCATAAGAGATTGGAGCAGAACTTGGCCATTTGGTCTATAAAGTTTGCTCTGCAATTTCATCATGGCTGATCCATTTTCTCTCTTTGCCCCAATTCCTTGACTTCTCCCCGTATCTTTTCATGCCCTGACCAATCAAGGATCTATCGACCTCTGCCTTGAATATAACTAAAGACGTTGTCTGCGGCTGCCTGGTGCAACAAATTCCACAGATTCACCATTCTCTGCCAAAAGAAATTTGACCTCATCTCCATTCTGAAAGGACACCCTATATTCTGAGGCTGTGTCCTCTGGTCTTAGACACTCCCACCATAGGAAACACCCTCTCCACATCCACTCTATTGAGGCCTTTCAACATTCGAGTGGTTTCAATGAGGTCACCCCTCATTCTTCTGAATTCCAGTGAGCACAATCACTAAGGCATCAAACACTCTTCATATAAGCCTTTAAATCCCAGAATAATTTTTTGTGAATCTCCTTTGAACCCTCTCCAATGTTATCATATCCTCAACATTAAATCCTTGCTTTTATGTTGTAGTCCTATTGAAATGAATGCTGACTTTGCATTTGCCTTCCTCACCACCGACTCAACCTGCAAATGAACCTTTAGGGAATCGTGCACAAGGACCCAGTTCAAGAGTAGTTGGGATGGGAAAGAAATGTTGTTCTACTCACATCCCATGAATGAATAACTAGAAGTCATCCACTGTTATGTTGTATCATGACGGATCCATTACTGTATTGTTTTCAAATTGATTCCACGTGATTGGAATTGTCTTTTAATTAAATTGCAATGAAATTAATGTAGTGTTAATAATATTTCGTGGCTGTTTTACTGTTTATTATTTTCGGTAGTTACATCACAATATTGTATAGAATTGTTTCCATGGAAATTCCATTGATAAGTTGGTTCTGTTTGTATAAAACTGTATGTGATAGAATTCCCTCAGATACGGCATTGGGAATGACTCTGTCAGTAATCGTATTGGTCAGTCCAGGTTACACGTGCAGTCCAGGTTATGGGCATCTCCACAGGATCTGGTCCCAAGTCATCACTTGTTCTTCCAATGACTTCTCCAGTGTCTGATTCAGTGCCATTCCCCTCATGATCTGCTCTGCACTCCGGGTCATGGCACTCTCCTCCAATCTGTGATTTTGAGTGCAGTCTCCAAAATCTGCTCCGTATGTATTTTCCCATATGACTGAACATGGTGCACTCCCTGAGGTATCAGGCTGGCAATCTGAATCTCAGATTCTTCCAAATAACTGATGTTAAATTGCTTCTCATACATGGGAATCACAACCTTCCTGAAAATCAATTGTGTATTCCCAAACTCTGTCCCATTCCCTCATGAATGACATTGAGAATTAACCACAATTTCTGGTCTTGTGGAGGTGTATTTTTCCCATTGTCTGGTCTTTTATTATTTTCCCCAATGTCTATTCCAGGAATATATTCCTTCAATGTCTGGTCCTGTGTGCCTTCCTCCAATGTCAGTCCCTTGATTTACTCTGCTCAAACCAGGTGCTGGTGCCCATTGTATTCTATTCTTCCTTGGTTTGCATTAATCTGTTACCTGTGATCCGAGATGGTGCAATTCCCAAACCAGGTGGTGCTGCAGCTGCTCAGGATGCTCTCGATACACCCTTTGTAGAATGTGGTGAGAATTGGGGTTGGAAGATGGACTTACCTTCATAATCTCTTCAGCCACCTCTTTCGGAACCCTGGAGTGTAGACCATCTGATCCAGGTGACTTATCTACCTTCAGACATAACAATTTCCAAAGCACCTTCTCCCTGTTAATAACAACTTCACTCACTTCTTCTCCCTGACACTCTTGAATTTCCACCATACAGTTAGTCTTCCCCAGTGAAATCTGATGCAAAGTATTTATTCAGTTCATCCACCATTTCCCTATCCCTTCATTACTACCTCTCCAGCATCATTTTCCAGCACGCCAATATCTCATCTTGTCTCTCTTTTACACTTCACATATTTGAAGAAACTTTTGGTATAATCTTTAATATCATTGGCTAGCTTACATTATTTTCTTACTGACATTTTTCTTGTCTTCTGTTGATTTTTAAAAGCTTCCTAATCCTTTAACTTCCCACTAATTTTTACTCAATTATATGCCCGTTGTTTGACTTTTATGTTGGCATTGACTTCTCTTGTCAGTCACGGTTGCAACATCCTGCATTTTGAATACTTCTCTTTGGGATGTATCTATCCTGTGCCTTCTGAATTGCTCCCAGAAGCTCCAGCCTTTGCTGCTCTGCTGTTATCCCTGCCAGTGTCCCCTTGCAATCAATTTTGTCCAGCTCCTTTCTCATGCCTCTGTATTCCACTGTATTGCCTTTATTCCACTGTAATAGTGATATCTCTGACTCTAGCTTTTCCTTCTCAATTTCCAGAGTGAGTTCTATCATAGTATGATCACTGGACCCTCAGGGTTTCTTTACCTTAAGCTCTCTGATCAATTCCAGCTCTTTGCACAACACCCAGTCCAGAATAGCTAATCCCCAGGCGTGCTCAACCACAACCTGCTCTAAAAAGCCATCTTGTAGGCATTCTACACATTTCCACTCTTGAGATCCAGCACCAACTTGTTATTCCCAATCTACCTGAATATTGAAATCCCCCATGACTATTGTCATTGTCCTTTTGACGTGCATTGTCTTTCTCCTGTTGTAGTTAGTAGACCACATTGTTGCTACTATTTATAGTGTCTTTTTATCCTTGCAGTTCCTTAACTCTACCCACAACAATTCTACACCTTCTGATCCTACGTTATCACTTTCTGTTGATTTAATTTCATTTTTTACTAACAGAGCCAACCCACCTCTCTACCTACCTGCCTGTCCTTTTGATACAATGGGTACTTTTAGACGTTAAGCTCCTAGCTGGAATCAGCTATGATTCAGTGATGCCACAACATCATGCATTCCAATCTGTAGCTGTGTCACATGTTCATCTACGTTATTCCATATACTGTGTGCATTGAAGTGATAACAACTTCACTTTTGTATTCACCACCCTTTTCTATTTTGTCTTCCTTTTACATTGCAACTCATCCTGTTGACTGCATTTTAGCCCAATCATCAGTCCCTGCTTGCTGGTAGTCTCACTACTCACTGCCTCTGTTAGGAAACCAAAGACTCGATCCTCTGCCTTATCACTCCATTTCCCATCCCCCTCCCAAATTAGCTTAAACCCCTCCCCCCCCCCCCCAAACAGCTCTAGCAAACCTACACACAAGGATAATTCTCCCCCTCAGCTTCAGGTGTTATTCATCCCTTTTGTACAGGTCGCACCTTCCCCAGCAGTGATCACAGTGATCCAGAAATCTGACCCCCTGCCCCCTACACCAATTCCTCAGCCACACATTCATCTGCCAAATCATCCTCTTCTGACCCTGCTGTTCTCTCAATACAATTTTTGCTTGGTTTCCTTGTTTAAATTCACAATTATTGTCCCAAATACCCTTTCACATTCTGCCACTTTCTGCTTATCAAGGCTGAGAGGCTAGGAATAAAGAGGTAAGGTCGAGAGTCCCAGGGGTTGTGAGGGGCCTCAGAATGTATTGCTGTCATTGGGGTTGCAGTGTCAGAGAATGCAATGTGGTGAGATAAGGAAAGTGAAAGTTTGAGCTTCATGGAATGTCTCTGTTAGTTAATTAGTTACCTTGACAACAGTGACAAAGGTGCTGTAGAGGAAACTGATGATGAACAGAATGGCAAAGGCAGCAACTGTAGGCAGATTGTCATCTCCATCCACGTGTCCCTGTTCTTCCTCCCCCTCCTCTCCTGTCAAGTCTGTGCAGGTTTCTGAAAGAATTGAGAAAGTGACGTTTCCTGAAGATCAACAACATCCCAATCACATGAAGACAACAAGAAGAGAGCAACAGAGGGGACGTGAGCCAGTTCCACTATTCAATGATATTATGAGGGGGTGATTGATAAATTTGTGCTTAAGGTAGGAGGAGTCAATTTTAGAAAACCTGGCACATTTATTTTTCAACATAGTGCCCTCCGACATTTACACACTTAGTCCGCTGTCGTGGAGCTTACGTATCTCTTCTTTGTAGAAGTTGGCATCTTGGACCTCCAAAAGTGGTCCACAGCAGGGGTAATTGATAAGTTGGTGCCCTAAGGTAGAAGGAGATGAGTTATTAACTTCAAACTTTCTGCATAATCACTCAAAGAGTTAACTGCATACACATGTAATGAGAGCTGCATAACTCATGTCCTTTTACCTAAGGCCACAAACTTACCAATCACCCCAGCTGTGGGCCAATTCTAGTATTCAAAACTAGTAAATGAACTAGTTTCTCCTCATCGACTCTGTTCACTCCACTGAAAATATTGACCATATCTCCAGATCTTCCATTAGTGTTCTTCATTACAGATGCTCCACTCTCACTTAACATCATCCCATCTGGAAGTGCATGTATGCTCAGCACTCTCTCCAAGACAGTTTGTCCTTCTCCGGATGTGGTCCCAAGACCTTGAGTTGGCTCTTGCCAATTCATTTCGTCCATTATCTCTGTAGTTAAAACCTTACAGATTGCTGATAGATTTGCCAGCCTTGTGGGAGTTGTCATGTGGGTATCTGCCCACTATCAGCACCAAATGTTTGTCTTTTGATCACTGCTGTGAATGGATTCTGTAAGCGGTCTATTGCTGTGTGTCTCACTGTGGCAGGCGGGTCGGCCTCTCTGCCTCATGTGGTCTCCCTCTCTTGATGAATATCAGTGATATCGGAGATGGTATTGTGGGTCTGTGTTTATGGATTGGGCTATTGTGTTTATGGACTGTGAACATTTTCAGACTTATGGTTTTTATATTTTGAGTTTCTTAATGACCGTTCCTTTTCGGATTTGTTTTGTGAGGGGAGGGTGTTTGCGGGTCGGTGTTCTGTTAGTTTTTTGTGCGGGGGAGGAGTTGCTTTTTGGGGGTAGATGTTTATGTTCAGTTTTCTGTGGGAGAGAGTGCCTTTGGGGGTTTGAAGATCGGATACTATTCATTTTTGTACAAGGGAGTTGGTTTGCTGTCTCTGAATGACTTTCATATTTTTTTGTTTTTGTGGCTATCTGGTGAATCAAATTTCAGAGTTGTATATGGATACATGCTTTGATAATAAATGAACCTTTGAACTTTTTATCTAGTGAATCACTTTGGCACTGAACACATTGCTGTAGGTCACAGGGGATCACTGCCTATGTCCTCTCTAAGCTTTTCGCATGTGTGCGTGGACACGCGTTTTTCAACCAGCACACAAAGGAAATTAATGATTACTTACCTAAAATACTGTAGTAATTAATAATTATACTTATTGAAATGCCAAAGACAGGAGAGAAAAAATACCTGAGTGACTTAAATATGTATGCTATTTTGTTGTTATTCTGTACAGTTTTATGTCAAATATTTTGTAAACTTACATAAACTGTGCCATGTGTGCATTCAGTGTGCACATACTTTTGTCACAGGAAAACATTTCCACAGCATAAGATTTTTGCACACAATGACTACTAAAAAATACAGGGAACGTAGATCACTGCCAACATATTGTCCCTACTTTCTGTAACTCTCCACTTTCAGAATGAGTTCACGAAATGTCTTCACAAAGTTGATAAAATACCTTTCCCTGTCAATTAACCTTATATATTTGAAACTGTGGACCAATCGGGAATGTTCTATCATTTGCACAGTGAAACTATAATGTATACACACACACACACCCCTGCTTGCTGCAAAAATGGAGGCCCCTCCTTCTCCCTTATTAGGGGGAGAGAGAACCTGTGGTATGTCGAATGTCGGGTGAAATGCAAAGTCTCTGGGGTAACTGCAAGCATGTGTCTTTGCTATTGCTTTACTCACACTTGAGTGCTCGGTGGTGGGTGCCAATGCACTTTTCTTTGCTGCTGGCTGGAGGGGGGGGATTGTTGCTTGTTGCTACTTATGTGTGGAGGGGGGTAGCTGGAGGGACTTTGGGGTCTAACATTTGACAGTTGTTCATTCTTTGGGACACTGTTTTCATGGATGGTTGCGAAGGTAAAGCATTTCTGGATGTATATTGTGGACATTTCTCTGACATTAAATTGGACCTTTGAACGTTTGATATCTACTTGAGTATCTGTCTGTCTGTGCAATGAAGGACAGGACCAACCAGGCAACACTTCCCACCCCTCATGTTTAAGTCACACACTTGCATCCCAAAACATACTGGCATGGAACACTGGCAGTTGAATGCTTTCCATACCTTCTTTACTGAACTTTGATTACACAACCACAGGCTGGCATTTAACCTCTCAAGTAGTCTACACAAGTTTCCAATAGGATTAGACTAAAACAAGGAAGTCTTAACAAGAACTGCAGGATCTCAGAAATGTTAGTCATTTATTTCCTTATATTTAATCCTGAAATATATATTTCCATTTTGAGTTAATGAGAAAGGGCTTGCAGGCCATCTTGCTTGTTTCAGTAATGCAAACCACACTATCAATTGGATCAACAATCAATTGAAGGTTGACAATTGGAGTTATTGACCACTCTGCACATGGGAATCTCTGCTGCAGAGAACCCAGTAACCCAACCTCTTTCCATCTCATCTGGTGGGGAAGGGTAACTTTAGAGGGTTCCTATTGTGAATGGACTTTTTTATTCATATGATATTTATGTAACCCTCAGGCTCGCCCAGTTCGCATTTGTCTAGGGGAATCAGCCTTCAGCCCTGCCAAACTGGGTAATCATGTTTGTGTGGATGCTGTGTAACGTACCTCCAGTTAGAAATCACAACACAAAATACCAGACAGTACACCAGATGCAATTAAATGATAGAACTTTATGAACCTTAACCTGAATATAGGGTTAGTAATGAAAATAAACAAAAAAAACAGCTCTCCAACTCTCCAGCTCTACCAGCTCTCTCCACACGCATCTTCCCTCTTCATCTCTCCTCAACAAAAGACCATGAAAAACAACATCCTTCCAGATACACAAGACAAAACAACAATCCCCGATTGTCTGACAGGCATACAGCAGTCCTGTTATCTCCAGCCATAGGCCAAACATTGCTGCTACAGAGAAACCATTACCTCAGCAGTGAAACATTACAAAGAAGCCATACATTCTCCCCCCCCCCACCAAATTTAGTCATGTCCTCATGACATTGAAATAATTTGCCAATCCATCCTGCAAAACACAAAGCCCAATCCAGGTGCAAAAGGCAGAGACATAGCTCCCCAAAACAGTAGAGATCATGCATTGTTCCCCGGGCGCTACATAGGCCAACCTATCCGGTGGTTTCCTGATCCTCTCAGACCTCCGTACCTCCTCACCCAACTCTTCAGGCTCAGACACTAGTGGGATACTTCGGGTCTACTTGGCGAATCCTCCCTCAATCTATCACTCATGCCCCCCTGCAACTCGGAGCCCTCTGTCTCGTGTCCAGCCCCCGCTTCCTCTACTTCAGGGTCCTGCTGTAACCCAGGCTGCCCACAGATAGCACCCCCCCCCACCTCACCTAACTCAGTGGGAGAAGGGCCAGGAGTCTCTTCCTCAGTCAATGGGGAGTTAGCAAAAGGCAGCATGTACCACACATCAAGATCATCATCCTCCGAATCAGTATCTTCTGAATCAGTACCCCGCTCATGGGCGGGGCCCAGCCTAGCCTGTTCCACTGTGGGCCTTACAGTCTCCCAGCATTTTCGCAGGGTCCTCTTACTAGGTGTAGGCTCCAATTCAGGCTGTGGGTCTACCTGCACCTCTTATTTCCTTGATTCTGCTTGGCGGCCGCAACCCCAGCCAATTCATAATTCCTTTTCAGCTCTCTCCTCATATCAGACATATACTTCAGATAAGGCTTCGGTGGTAAGTCACTCTCGTCAGTCCCAAAACAAAGGTCAGTGGGCAACCTCGCTTTGCACCCAAACATCAGGTAATATGGCAAGTACCCAGTAGCTTCATTTCGTGTACAATTATCACTGTGAACCAGATGCCCAATATATTGACTTCAACTGCTCTTCTTGCTGATCTCCAGGGTCCCGAACATGTCTATCAAGGTCCGATTAAATCTCTCAGGCTGGGGATCGCCCTGCGGGTAATAGGGCATGGTCCTCAACTTCTCAACTCCAAGCATGCCCAATAACTCATAGATGAGTCTGCTCTCGAAGTCCCGTCCCTGGTCTCTATGTATCCTCCTGGGAAGGCCATAATAAACAAAGTACTTTTCCCATAACACTTTTGCCATCGTAGTCTCCCTTTGGTACTTGGTAGGAAAATCTGGTGTAGTGGTCCGTGATGACTAAGACATTCGCCATGTTGCTGGCATCAGGTTCTATGGACAGGAAATCCGTACACACCAGGTCCAGGGGCCCTGCACTCTGCAAGTGGGAAAAAGGAGCTGCCCACGTAGGCAGTGTCTTCCACCGTGTGCAGCGAATGCACGACTTGTAGTATTCGTCAACCTCTGACTTCATTCGGAGCCATTAAAACCGGTCTCTGAACAATCCATAGGTTTTCTCCATCCCCAAATGTCCACAATCATCATGAAGTGACTTCAAAGCAATCCTCTGATACTTCTTAGGCAGACCCAGCTGGGAATGCTGAGTTTCGTCCGGGGGTGCTGTGACCTGATATAAGATCTGGTTCTTCAACTCCAACTGAGGCCATTCTTTCACTAATGGAGGCATCGTCTTCTCCACCTGAGCCATGTCTCCCTTTTCAACCTCGGACCAAATAGTGCCTATACCTATATCATCTCGCTGAGCAGCTGCCACTTCCCCAGAACTCAATTCCGGCAGCTGATTTGTCTTCAGTGCAGTCAGGTTACAGTAAACTTGGGATATGGCATCATCAGAAGCCCCCAGTTGATCCACTGCTTGATCCAGCTTCTCCTCTTTCTCTGCCTGCAAGGTGATGGCAAACTGACACAAGGCCTTCACCCCAGGGGCAGGAATGCTCTCTCACTCATCGTCTATGTCCAGCCCCTCATGCACCTGTTGGGACAAAGCATTAATGTTCTGGCTCCCCGGCAGGTACTTCAGGCTGAAATCATAGGCAGACAACGCTGCCAACCATCGATGGCCTGTGGCATCCAGTTTCGCCGAGGTCAGGATCTAAGTTAGGGGTTGTTGTCCGTCCTCACCTCAAACTTGGCCCCGTAGAGATAGTCACTTAGCTTATCAACTACCGTCCATTTCAATGCCAGGAATTCCAACTTGTGCGTGGGATAGATTCTCTTGGAGGGCGAAAAACTCTGGCTGACAAACACTACAGGTCTCAACCCGGCGCCCTGATCCTGATAAAGGACACCACGTAAACCTTCCTGGCTGGCATCTGTGTGCAGAACCTACGGCAATTGGGGGTCCGCAAAAGCCATCACTGGTGCCTGGGTCAGAATCTCCTTCAATGACTGAAAGGCCTCCTCACATTTTACATCCCACCTCTGTCCAAAAGGTTCTGATGGGTTAAGATACACTCCACCCTCTTTGTCCTCCCCCCCCCCTCCCTTTCTTCCCCAAGGGAGGGTAACTACGCAGAAGCTGATTCAAGGGGTGACTCACTTTGGCGTAGCCCTTCACGAATCTCTGATAATAACCACAGAACCCTAGGAATGAGCACAGAGTGCTCAGAGTCCGGGGCCTTGGCCAAGTGGTCACCACTTCTATCTTAGACGGGTCTTAGCTACTCCATTCCATGAGATTATAGGTCAGACATAGCTCACAGATGTTTTGCAGAACTGGCACTTGTCCAGGGAAAGTTTTAACACTTCAGGTTTCAGGTGGCCGAGCACCTTCAGTAGCCTTGCTTCATGTTCTTCCAAGGTGGATCCGTTTTCTTTTTCAATCTTTTTATTAAGTTTTTCAAAAGTAAATACATAATGATCATAATAGTATAGAGGGAGTGGGATTACATTGTTGGTAATTAACATATGAAAGAAAAGCTAAAAATAGCACCATTCAAATATAATTGACCTCCCAAACCCTTGATACCAAAAGTAGACAAAAATAAAAAGATGGAAAACAAACCCAAATTGAAATTTAAAAAAAAAGCTAAACTATATTAAACCAAACTAAAACAAAACTAAACAAAGCTGGGCTATTCAATTATATCAAATAAAATCTTTAACATTGTTAACTCTGCTTCTCTACTCAAGTCAATGAATAAAATAAAGGAATTGGAAAAGATCAAATAAAGTTCTATGAAAGTGTTGAATAAAAGGCCTCCAAGTTTCTTCAAATTTAATCAGGGGTTCAAATATACCACTTCTTTTTTTTCCAAATTTAAACAAGATATGGTTTGGGAGAACCACTGAGATGTGGTTGGAGGATTAATCTCTTTCCAGTTAAATAGAATAGATCTTCTAGCCATTAAGGTAGCAAATGCAATCATCCACCAAGCTGCAGAGGGCAAATCAATCATTGCTAAGCCAAAAATTGCAGTAATTGGATGAGGTTGTAAATCAATAAGTAAAATTGTGGAGAATATATCAAAAGTAGCTTTCCAAAATTTTTCCAAAAGAGGCAAGATCAAAACATATGAGTCAAAGATGCTACCTCAGAATGACATCTATCACAGATCGGATTTAAATGAGAATAAAATCGAGCTAACTTATCGTTGGACATATGTGCCCTCTGTACCACTTTAAACTGAATCAACGTATGTTTAGCACAAATAGAAGAAAAATTAACTAATTGTAAAATTTTCTCCCATTTCTTTATAGGTACAGAAAGTTGAAGTTCCTTCTCCCATTTGTTTTTAATTTTATCAGATATATCTGGCTGTATATTCATAATCATACCATAAATGGTTGCTATTAAACCCCTTTGATAACGATTTAAGCCTAAAATTTTTCCATGATATCAGTTGAATGTGAAATCGGAAAGGTCGGTAACATCATATTTTAAAAATCTCTAATCTGTAAATTTTTAAAAAATTAGATTTGGGCAAATTATATTTATTAGACAACTGTTCAAACAACATGAAACAGTTATCCAGAAATAAATCACAAAAACATATTATACCCTTCATTTTCCAAACCTAAAGGCTTGATCCATGACAGAGGGTTGAAAGAAAAAATTCATTGTAACAGGACTTGATAAAATAAATTTATTCAAGCCAAAGAATTCATGAAACTGAAATCATATTCATAATGTTTGTTTAATTAACCATTTGTTTATTCAATTTAGAGAGAACCAAGGGAAGCGAAGTCCCTGAGATGGAAGCCAATGAAATTCCTTGTGCCAAATTGCGTTCAAGATTAACCCAATGAGGACTAACATTCAAATCCACTTCATGTGTCCAAAATATTAAAATTCAAATATTAATTGCCCAGTAATAAAATCTTAAATTCTGCAAAGCAAAGCCACTATTTTTTTTAGATCTCTGCAAATATTTTTTACTTCATCTAGGATTTTTATTTTGCCATATATAAGATGAAATTTTAGAGTCAATAGTATCAAAAAAGGATTTTGGAATAAAGATTGGTACTGCTTGGAAAAGATATAAAAATTTAGGTAAAATAATCATTTTGATAGTATTAATTTGGCCAATCAATGATATAGACAATAAGAACCATTTAGTAACCGATTGTTTCACCTGACCAATTAAGGGTGGATACAAATACTATGAAGTCATCCAAATACACCCTCACCTCAAGCAAGTTCATATCCCCCACCATCTTCTCCATAACCCACTGGAATGTTGTAGGGGCTCCTGATATGCCCTGGGGCATCCTTTCAAACTGGAAGAATCCCAGGGGACATATAAATGCCATCTTCTCTTTGTCGGCCTCTCTCATCGGGATCTGGGAATATCCACTCCTCAAATCCAGCACATTCAATACTTTGCACCATTCAGACAGGCCAGCACTTCTTTGACCCTCGTGACCGTATACTGGTCAGGGACGGGCCACTACTATTGGGTACACATAGGGGCTTCGGGACTCTGTGACGATCCCAGCTTCCTTCAACGTACAAAATACCGCCACACATCCTCCAAGTCTGTAGGGGCGATTTGCCACGACTTCTCTGTAAACGGGGTGGCCTCGGTCACTAGAGATAGTGTGATGCGTGCTGTTGGAACAACCCACATCAAACTCGCCAATGGGAAAGACACCTTCCAATTTCAACATCTTCTCGACCAGCCTCCTTTTCCAATCCAGCGGCACTGGGGTGTCTCCGGAGTTGAATGACTCAGTGGTCAACTTCTCCCCCTTTTCCAATAGTTTCTCTCCAGAGTGCCTCATGGGGGCACTAGACATTACCGTCACCAGGAACAAATGTGCCAGGGGCATCCCCCGCATGAAGGTGACCTCCCACTTCGTAGTGTTCCTGACAATCACTGCCATCCTGCTCACCTGTACAACTGAGGACTTCTGCAATTCGGGCCTCACCAGTACCCCAGCCGGAAATCCCAACTCCCCCTCACACTTTCAATCAATCTCTGTCGCTTTTTGTCATCAGAGCACTGCCACTCATCTAACAACTGAGGTCTGCTCCACCCACATCTCATATTCCTCTTCCCCCTCGGGGGTGGGCATTACTCCAGAGAAAATTCTTAGCTTCCAGCAGGGACCTGCTGCCTGTGCACTGGGCCACTTACTCACCAGGGAGGTAAGGGCTGATGAAACTTAGAACCCTCACTCTTCACTGGGGTACGGGGTCTAATTAAACTTTCCAAATCCGACCACTCTTTTCCCTCATTCTTCAGAAATGATAGAGCCCTGTCTCTGAAATCTCTGCCCCCAACTGCGGGTAACTCAGCTTGTGCCCCAGCCTGCTGGGCTCCCTTCTCCTCCTCCCTGACAGAATGGACAGTGAATGGCCTCACCTCACCTGGGGCACCGATAGACACTGACAGTCCTGCTGCCATTATGTCAGCACTCGTCTGACAGAACAAGCTCGAAGCACCATTTTATCAAAATTTCGCGCTACGATTTCAACTTTGCCAACAGCTTTAACCATACTCAAAAATCAAAGTAACAATTCATCCAGGGTATGAATATCCACCCCACTCAACATGCACGCATTAATTACCAGCAGTCTCACAATGGCACACCAGCGCTCGACCTCAGCAGCATCTATACCAGCACAGGTTTAAACAGGGCAATCGCACAGCATCCAATGGAATCAATCCAGGATGCAGCCCCCACAATTATGACCCTCAGGCTCACCCAGCTCACCTTCGTCTAGGGATATCAGCCTTCGGCCCTGCCAAACTAGGTAATCATGTTTGTGTGGATGCTGTGTAATGTACCCCCAGTTACAAACCACAACGCAAAATACCAGACAGTACACCATATGCAATTAAATGATAGAACTTTATGGATCTTGATCTGAATATAGGGTTAGTAATGAAAATAAACAAAACAAAGGGCCCAAGTCAAGTTAAAGTCACGTTGGAGCTCGCTCAGTAGTCATTCTTCCACCATCGGTCTCCTCCGAACGTCGCCGACCTTCGAACCCCCAGATCCCAATCCACTCCTTCCGGTGGTCTTCCAGCTCTTTCCACACACATCTTCCCTCTTCATCTCTCCTCGGCAGAAGACCACGAAAAACAACAACCTTCCAGATACACAAGACAAAACAACAATCCCCGATTGGCTAACAGGCATACGACAGTCCTGTTTTCTCCAGCCATAACCCAAACATTGCAGCTACAGAGAAACCATTACCTCACAGTGAACATTACAAAGAAGTCATTTCATTAGCCTTATCAGTAAAACATTACAAAGAAGCCATTACATTTACCTGGAATATTCTGCTATTACACATTCTAGTCAATGTTTACACCACTAGTGATCTCTCCGCATGTATAAGTTAAAGCTTTTTACTTTTGGAAAGGAAAGAGAATGTGGAACGTGTTCAGCAGGCTAGAGAACATTTGTGTAACAGAGAAAGGACTAACACTGAGATAGCATCACAAGTGTACTCTACCATTGCTTCAGCACTAGTTCTGTTCCTGGCTGAATACTGTGCATCTCTGGTTTACTGGAAGTCAACAACTGTCTGGTGTCCAGTTACATTACACAATGCCTGCTCCAGTTGAATTCAGTTCCTCCAGTTCTGCTGACAGATAGACTTGCTTCCTGTTTCTGAGATCTTGGTGTGCAAACATTGATCCTGCAGTCATTATTTCATCATTCCCTCACTGACAAGGCCGGCATTCCTTGCTCTGCTCCAGCCGGCCGATCACAGAGCAGTGAAGAGTTTGGTGTGGGACTGATGGATATGGGTAAACAGGGTAGGAAGGCCAGTGTCCTTCACCAAAGAAAATCAGAGAAATAGTTTGTAATCTCAAACTAGAATCCGGCACAGTCACCTCTGGTTGTGTGATCGCGCCATTGTGCTGAGGCTTGGGAACAGACTGTAGGTCAGTGATCCTGGTACTAGTACTGAGGGAGTGCTGCACTCTCACACATCTGTCTGAGATGTGACAGAGGGGCCCAGATGGGCACTTACTGATGGACAGACAGACCTTGTGTTGGTAGTTTGGAAGAGAGTCAAGTTTGAAGGCATTGCATGAACTCTGATTCTTTCCCACTCTCTGCCTCTGCATTATTAATCCACTCACACAACGACAACAATGCCACACTTGCCGTTACCTATTGACCTTGCTTGGCCCTGGGTTGTGGCTGTGGCAGAGGATGTCAACAGTGGAGTGAGTCTCAGAATCATACCTTGAATGTTTTTCACATCCTGCCTGACACTGGTGTTGGAGGGGGGATGAGACACTGTGCATCTGAAAACTGAGCCTTCCTTCCACTCCTCTGTGCTCACGGTCAGGACGTAGCTGGCAATGAAAGTCCTCACCTGTTCCAGAGCAGTTGGTCTCACACTGATGTTGGAAGAGATCAGAGAGTCCCCTTTCTCCCAGGTGATGGTTATTTGGTTTGGGCAGAATCCAGGGGCAACACACTCGAGGGTGATTGTGTTTCTATTCTTGGTCTCTCCCTCTGGTGGAGGCAGCAGTCTGACTTAGGGACCGTTTGTCTCCAATGGAACTGATGGGCAAACAATGGAAATGTCAAACATTTTTTACTGAGGTAACAACATTGTCCATTTTAATCGCTGACCTCTTGCCCACCTTCGGTACTTTTTGTCCGTGCTGATACTGGTGAGGTTGAAGAAGGTTGTTGGGCAGAGCAAGTGTACTCCACCCCACTGGCCCACTCCTCCACACTGGTCTGGAGTTGGCTGATCACTGTGTCTCGGGTTCCTTCCTCTCTCGGTTTTTTGGTCATGTTTGCTTTGATTTTCTCCCTCTCGTTCACATGCCAGTGGATTTGGACCTGGCTCAGATCAGCACCCACAATCATACACACCAGAGTAGCGGTCTGGTTGATCCACATCTCTTAATGGGGGGATTTTGGATAAAGCCAGACAACTCTGTAGATGAAAAATAGAAAATTTACAAACTGGACAATATCTGCTGTCAGCTGGCTTGACAACTTCAGCTCAGACTTATCCTGAAGCTCAATTTGTACAGAATTGTACATTGGAATGAAATCAGGTTTGTTTGCAGAGTGGGTTGCTCATCTTTGCTTACAACTTTGACGGAGAAAACTAACTCAAACATCAAGGAGCTTATTTCCTCAGGACCCAGCCGGGTCACAGCAGGGGCTGCAGGACAGTTGCCCAGCCACGTGACAGTTGTAATAGCTGCTGTAATGCCAATAAAATACACTATTTGATCTGTGAATTGCGAGAAAAGATGCAGTTTTTGATCAAAGACAACATTTCCTGCAATCTTCCCATCTCAGGAGGGAATTTGTGGGAATACACACCAGTCTTCATTGAGGGATCTTCAGTGGAAAGGCTGAGCAGTTTCCAGTTCCTGTGTGTTAATATCTCTGAAGATCCATCCTGAGACCAGTACATTGATGCAATAACAAAGAACGCTTGACAGTGGCTGCATTTCATTTGGAGTTTGAGTATGTTAATATATTGGTAAAGACTGTCACAGATATAGATATACCGTGAAGAACATTCTACCTGCTTCACAATCAGAAAAAGCTGCAGAAAGTTGTAAACTCAGCCAGCTGTATCATGGGCACCGATCACCATCCAGTGTTGATGACTCCTTCAACAGGGGATGCCTCAAGCAGGTGGTGTTGTGTATTTGCAACCTACCTTAGTATTAATTAGACAGTGCATATATCACAACTCGATGCTTTATGCTCTTGAAGTGTCTTTATTTCTCATTCTTGCTTCCATGCTCTCTCACAGCATGTGTTGTTCTGTCCCAGACTGATGGCCGAACTTGACAAGTGTCAGACTACATTAACTGACCTTACCATTTTAATACTTGACATCACTCCTTTCCTGAGTAATGAACTTCAAAGTTTTAGAACCCGTTCAACTCACAGATTTAATCATTTGAATTCAACACTATTCTCTGATATAACCAACACATTTTCTGTTTCAATCTAATGATAACTCTGGAACCGAAAACTTCATTTTTGACTTGTAACAGTTAGCATTGTTTCAAACCCACAACTTAAAGCTCTACTTCAATCCAAAATCATTAAACTTCAGTGGTTGTTTCCTAACCCTTTGAGGTCTCTCTTTGCTTTCAATGTCTTGTCATGACTTTTGCTCACGGTGAAGCTGAACTTGTCCGTAACTGTCCATCATATTGAGCTCCTGTCCTGGTACTTCATTGTGAAATCCTTGAATTTCCTCATGTTTGCCAGAAGTCTTTCTTGTGTTGAACTTTTTCACATGTGGTGTTCCTTGCATCCTGCACTCCAATGTGAGATTCAACTACCTTTTGAGTTCCTGTTTTCCTCATCACCCTGTGATGTGTTGAAAGGTGTGCTGAATTTATCCACTTTTTCTTGCTGGATAAGCACAGTGTCCCCAACTTTTACAGTAGATTCCTGTGCTCCTCTGCAGTCGTCTGCATACAGCTTGCACTTTCCTTTCCATTCTGCATCCCAATCTCCAACTTCCAGTTCTGCTGTCTATACCTCCTTGATGTCTGGTAACCTATCTTTGGATCACTCTACTAATCACAGGTCTCCAGTTAGAGAGGTAACCATCTGCTGTCAATCTCTGGCTTCTCTCACAAAGCCAAAGTCTAATCCAATTTACTATCTTATCTTGAATGCCAAGCGACTGACCTTTCCTGTTCCTGACCATCCTCCCATGCCATGCAGACGTAGATGTAGATACATGCAGTCCATGTAGATAACATCCATATCTTCCCTGCATCAAATTTCCTGGTAACTTTCTCAAAAACCTCTATAAGAATGGTGAGACATGACCTACCATGCACAAAGCTATGTTGACTATACTTAATCAGGCCATGTCTATCCACATAATCAGATATCCGGTCCCTTAGAATACCTTCCAATAACTTTCACACTATAGATGTCAGGCTCACTGACCTATAAATTCCTGGTTTAATTTTTCAGTCTTATTTAAAGAGTGGAACAACAACAACTATCCTACAATCAGCTGGGCTCTCAGCTGCCACTAAAGAAGTTTTAAATATCATTGCTAGGGCCCCTGCAATTTTTGCATTTCCTCCCACAAATTACACCCTAACTTGCCTTAAGACAGCAAACACCTCCTCCTCTGTAATGTCTATAGGGACCATGTCCACACTGTTGTTTTGCCTTACTTCAATAGACTGTCCATCTCTCAAGTAAATACAGATACAAAATATCAATTTAAGATCTTCTCATCCCTTTTGTATCCACACATAGATTTCCATACTGATCTTCTTGGGAATCAGTTTTGTCCTTTGCAATCATTGTGTTCTCAACATATCTGTAGAATCCGTTACAATTCTCCTCCACTTTGTCTGCTAGGGCAAACTCGTTCATTCTTTTAACCATTCTTATTTCTTTCTCAGGTGTATTCTTGCATTTCTTATACTCCATAAGTACCTCATTTGTTCCTACCTGCCTATACCTGCTGAGCACCTCCTTTTTCTTCATAACCAGGGCCTCAATATCTCCTGAAGACCAAGGGTCCCTAAACCTGTCCTCCTTGCCTTTTATTCTGACAGGCAGATAGCAGCTTTGTACTCTCAAAATTTCACTTCTGAAGGCCTCATACTTACCAAGTACACCATTGCCAGAATAGAGTCTGCCCCAATCCACACTTGCCAGATCCTTTCTGATACTATCAAAATTGGCCTTTCTCCAGTTTAGAATCTGAACCTGTGAACCAGGTCTACCTTTTTCCATATTTACTGTGAAACTAATTGCATTATGATCAGTAGATGCAAAGTGTTCCCATACACAGTCTTCTGTCACCAGCTTTGTCTCATTCCCTAATAAAGAGATCAAGTATTGCACGCACGCTTGTTGGGATTTCTGTGTACTGATTAAGGAAACTTTCCTGAATACATTTGACAAACACCATCCCTTTTGTAATATGGGAGTCCAAGTCAATATGTGGAAAGTTGAAATCACCTACTATCACAGCATTATGTTTCTTGCGATACTCTGTGAGCTCCCGACAATTTGTACCTCTAAATCCTGCAGAGTCTTGGGTGGTCTATAATATAGCTCCATTAATGTGGTCACAGCTTTTTTATTTCTCATTTCCACCCATAAAGCCTCACTAGATGAGTTCTCCAGTCTTTCATGACTGAGCACTGCTGTGACATTTTTCCTGACTGGTAACGCCACCACTCCACCTTTAATCCCTCCACACTGATGCATCTAAAACTACGGACGTGAAATACTGAGGCTGCCAGACCTGCCTCTCCTGAAACCAAGTCTCACTAATGTCTACAATGTCATTATTGCATGTGTTGATCTCTGCCCTGAGCTTATCTGCCTTTCCTACAATACTTCTTGCATTGAAATATACATACTCAACATCTGCCTCCTCCTCAGCCTCGCTACTGTCACTATGGCTCCCACTCCCTACAATTCTAGTTTAACCCCCTACCCCACCCTCACCGTGCAGCACAAGCAAACCTTCCCACTAGGGTATTAGCCCCCTTCAGTACAGAGGCAAACCGTCTGCCCTGACAGACAGATGTTTCACAGCGCCATTGCAACAGAACAGGTCCCAACAATTATACGTTTCATTTAGTTAGAGTCACACATGCACCAGACGAGGAGCAGCAAAGTTAGCGAGGGCAAGGAGCCCGCACACAGTGATCCACCATCTTTGCCTCAGATATAACGTCTGGTCAGTGGTTTGCATTCTCACATCTGTCAGATGGCCGTAGGTTCCAATGTCCCTGACCATTAGTTCACAGCTAATCACTGGGATACCCAATGTTGGAAGGGTTTAGGCACCATAGATACAAAGACACCTATTTCTCCCCGAGTGTGCATCACCTTCCCACCTCATGTCGAAAGTTCACCATTTCCCATCTCCAAAAATCACAACTGAAACATATTCACATCACATTTATTGAACTTGGATCAGTATATTGACACAAAGACTGAATACATTGTGCAGACCCATACAGGGTGGAAATCCATTCAAATGTGGCAGAGAACCTACGCAGTAACTGAGAGATTTGTGATGAATCATGGTTGTAGTTTAATTTGGTTATTGACCTTAATTTCATTCTTTATTATATTAAAAAGTCCAGATAGTAATAATCTTTTAATCAGCTAAATAATGCTTTGTGATCATTAATAATCATCAAGCTAACAAAACCAGGATTTCATGTGGTATTACACACAAGATTTAAAACTATCAGTCAGAACAAGTGAGACATTGACCAGGGTGGGTTTGCTGTGAGATTTATTGATGCTTCGGAACAGGTTGGTTGTGAGCGACTCATGACCCACCACACAGGAGAAAGTGGTGCCGCTCTTCCACTCCTCAGGAGAAACCTTCAGCTGACTGGTCATTGTGTTCCAGCCTTTTCTGGGGTCCGTGGTCACCGGCTGGTTCACAAACCCTGTCTTCAGAAGGGTGTCATTGGCCATCTGCGGGAGAGAACTTGGTGACCAGACATAGTCTGATTGGTGTCAACCTCATCCGATGAAGGTGGGAGGAGGTAGACCTGAGGACAAGTCACAACACCACCTGGAACAGAGAGAATCTCAGTAGAATGAATCTTCCAATAATTCCCTCCTTACCCAACACATTCCTGTCTTGTACCAACATGAACAATTTCTAAATCTGAAAGACTTCACTTTATCTGAAACTAAAGGCTTTTCACTTTCTGCTCATCATTGGGATTTGTGGAGTGGAAATCTTGAACCTGCTGCATTTTACAGCTTCTAGTGAGGTTAGTCCATTCAGTTCAATCAATGTGTGTCGCTGAACACAGCAACTCGACAGAAAGTGGAACTCAGCCCCTGGACTTGCATCATCCTGTGCTGTTTGTTCCATCTCCCCTGGAGCAGGGGTGGCAGTCTCAGCTGTGTACGTGTAGAGGGAGTGAGAACCTGTGGAACTCTCTCCCACAGAAAGCACTTGAAGAATTATCATGTAATATATTCAAGAAAGGGTTGTATATACTTCATGTGAATGGGTCTAAGGACATCTGGAGAAAGCAGGAACAGGGATTGAGTTTGGATGATCAGCTGAGACCAGACTGAATGGTTCAGCAGATCAAGGGACCCAGTGACCTGCTGCTGTTCTCATTTTCTATCGTCTATCACAGTGCTGGATGGTGATAAATCTGTCCAATTGGTGAGATCAGACCCACACTGAATTCTGTCCACACGTACCTGTGTCCTTCCTGATGGATTTCTTCACTGGTGTTGGCAAACTCTCGTCCTCGATCACACACGAGTACTCAGCCCCACTGATCCACTCTGCAGCAGGGACTGTTAGTCTGCTGGTGATCACTTCTTCACCTCCGTCGCTGTGTGGACCCACAGTCCTCACCCCATCTTCCCTCTTCCTTCCATCCACCTGCCAGGTTACACTGAATCCCTGTAAATCACTGTGAACCACCTCACACAGAATGGTCGCTGTTCATCCAGATCTCTTTGAAGGAATATATGCTTAAAGTGACTGAGGGGCGGGTATCTGAACAGTCATCTGGGAGAAACATCACAATCTCTTGTCAATTATTTTCCAGTCCCATCAAGGTAGATGAGACCTATCTACATTGGTGAAGAAAGCAATCTCACCTATTGAGCAGACAGGGTGAACACCCTGAATGAACATAAATGAATAAGACTGACCCTTACATTACTTTTGCATTTTCATCGTCACTTAAACTGTTAACAGCCACGTTGAAACAAATACAGAAAATACCAAGCCTTTCAAAGTGTGTCTGTGGAGCAGAAAACAGAGCCAAGTCTAACTTGAAAATATTCCAGAAAATACACATCATATTTCAATATTTAAATATCAGAAATATTTAGTTTTTGTCACAATTATTAAAATGCACTTTTTTCTCTATTAGGTGTAACTAACATTTGCTGCAGCTTTGTCAGAATGTTGTGTGTTCAAGCCACCCTCCAGAGGCTTCTACACATTGTCCAGGCTGACTGTTCCCACACAGGAGCAGAGGGAGAGCTGCTCTGCTGGAAATTCAGTCACAATTGAATCACTAATCAAGGCTGGGATTATGTTCAAAGGCAGAGGGAAAGAGCATTTTGAAGAAATCTCCAGAGTGCCTGCACAGTGAAATGGTCTGGATTCTTTTCAAGTTATCAACATATTTTCTGAAATAGAATCATTTCTGTGGTGAAGCTTCTGGATTATGTTGGTTGAGAGCAGAAACCAAATGGATGATTGGCCGATTTGAGTGCCATACTAGATTAGAAAGATTGAGGCAAGAAGAGCCAAATTGAAGGCTGAGCCGATGATTGGCCGATTTAAGTACCAATCTAGATTAAAAGGATTAAGGCGTTGAGGCTGAAGGTGAAGTAGGAACACTGAATGAGGCTTTACTCACCTCAGTACTGAACTGACTCTGCAGCCATCGGCACTCACCTCAGCACTGAGCCTGGCTCCGTGGCCGTGGCCTGTAGCCATCGGTCTCCTGGACCGGTTGCAGTGCTGAACTGGTGACGTGGCTGTGGATTTACTTCAGGGGACTCTGCAGTTCAGGTTCTGTGGATTGTTTGTTTGAATTTTTTTATGGTTTACACAATTAGGTCTTTTTTCACACATTGGATGTTTGACCCTGAATTATATTGTGTTTCTTTGTTTTGTGACTGCCTGCAAGAAGAGAATCTCAAGGTTGTATATGGTGCACATACTTTGATAATAAATATACTTTGTACTTTGAACTTTATCAGTTCACTCACAGAACTAAACCGGGACTGCAAGGTGATTTAGTGTTGACCTTGAATTTATAGCACAATCTAAACAATTTCGATAATGAGGTGAGTCCCAGGACCCTACCTTGGATGTTCTTCACTTGCTTCTTGATACTGCTGTTGGAGGGTGGATGATTCACTGTACAGCTGAAGACTGATACTGTCTTCCACTCCTGTAAACTCACGGTCAGGAAGTGTCTGGTGCTGAAAGTCCACCCCTGCTCCAGAGCAGTCGGTGTAGTGCTGGTGTTGGAGGTGATCACAGAGCTGCCTTTCTCCCAGGTAACATTTATTTGATCCGGGTAGAATCCAGAGATCACACACTCCAGTGTGGCTGTTTTCCTTTTCTTGGTCTCTTCCTGAGGTAGAGGCAGCAGACTGACCTTGGGATTTTTTATCTTGACTGTAATAGACAAGAAAACAAAGGAAATGTCAAACAGTTTTTTCTCAGGTATCGAATGCTGGCCATTTAATCACTTGTCTCTTACCCACCTTTGGTACTATTGGTCCTTGCTGACACGCAGGAAGATCAAGGAGATTCCTGAGCAGAGCACTCGTACTCCACCCCACTGAACCACTCCTCCACACTGATCTGGAGTTCGCTGAGCACTCTGTATCGGGACACGTCCCTCTCAGCGTGATGGGTGTGAATTCCTTTAGTTTTCTCCTTCCCGCTCATGTACCAAGAGATGTGGATATCTTTGGGATCTGTACAGAGAACCGTGCACTTCACGGTAGCAGTCTTGTCGATCCACATCTCTTCATTGTTGGGATTTTGAATAAAGACGGACAATTCTGTGGATTAAAAATGGAAATCTTCAGAATATTCCTGGAGATATTTCCATTGGTTGTGTTAGGTCAAGACAGAATATCAGTACATGACAGCTGCAGTTAATGCATACAGAATAACAGGAACATTCAGGGCTGAATCATGTATGCATATTCATGTAAGATTTGATAGAGAAAAGAAAATCAGAACAAGTGATCTGATAACTAAGTTTAGATTCCCTTTCTAATAACTGTACCAGTTGGTTCACTGTGAGATGGAGCTCTCTGAGACAGAGAAGCATGCAGATTTCTCAGCAGAGACACTGTCAGTATATTCTTTGCTTGGAGACTCAGTGCCATTGATCAGTAACAATGAACACTGTGAATCAATGAGAATCCCTTTCTCCATCTGGGCTGAGCCTGGGATTCACTCAGTTTAATAACTTCACATCCCGACATTCCAGTCTTACTGTGGCTGTGCCTCTCCCCATCTCTGCAACCTTCACCACCCACACAAACTTCAGAAAACATTGTATTCTTTCAACTCTGCTCTCTCGTACTCCTGCACTACTTCTGCTGGTGTCTGTGGTTTTTGCATTCTTGCTGAGAAACACTGAAGCCTCTGTCTGTCTTGAAATGAGCAGCCACGGTCAGAGTGTATCCATAAATTGCTGGACTGATGAACTGGCAAAATGGATTCAAATCTCAACCAGGGGAATGAGAGTTTAAATTCAATTCATAAATGCTTTCTGGAATAAAAAAAGAAGACTACAGAGGTATTTGTGATGTTATTCGCTGTGGTTACTTCTGGAAAGAAATCATCTGGTCTACCTGGTATGTGATTCCAGACCTACAGTAATATGGCTGAACCTTAACCACCATCAAGGATGAGGCAGCAAGTCCCTCAGTTCAAGCGTGATCAGTGATTGATAGGAAATGATAAATGAATAAAACAGCTCTTTGATCATGTTTTGGTCACCACTCCTCTGGGTTAGTGCCAGTTTTGTGTGATTGCACTCAAGTGAAGTTGTTGAGGTCATCTCCCAATGCACTGTTTTCCAGAAAGAACTACAGTCTGGATCAGTGAATTTGGTTGAATCAGGGACAGTGGAATCAAACAGACCTATTGGCTTTATTCTTGCCATGTGGTTGAAGGTAGGGAGGCTTCCACTTTATCAAGAGACACTGTGACTTCCATTTTGTGAGATGAAGTTGCTTGGCATGATCAGTGTTTTGAAGTAGACAAAATGATGTTCCAGCTAACCTGCTGGATGAGGGATCATTTCCAAATAAGAAGATATATGTGAGATGTTCTTTGGTTGGGCATAACATGCAGATTTGTGACTTTTGGGGTCTGTCTCTGCCCTGCCTGATCAGGCTGGTTGCTGATTGTGACCGCAGAGCCATAGATTACCAGTTGTCATTTCTTGATCGGAGCCAGAAGTAGTTGTCAGAGGTCACTCTGGTGACTATAGCCAATGACACTGGAATGTAACATTTGAATTGGCAAGGAATGAATTTAAAAGTAGATGCTTCAAGTGTGCTGGCCGCAATGGCTCTGTAGGAGATTCACCATTGCGGATATGAGGTGCCTCATGGAATTGCAGATTTTAAACGGGACTACGAGGAACATTTGGCAGCAGTAAAGTCTCCTTTTTAACTGGTATAATCTTTCTAATATTTGACTGTTCATGGAAGGTCAGGAAATCTCAGCAGGTGTGCACTCTGGTATTGGTTGTGTAAGTTCACGTTCTTATATTGAGACAATGAAGGTACTTTTCAGTAAATAGAGATTCTCTCTGTGCCTCCCTGATCATTATTACAAGGGGTGATATTTGTAACATCATTATCATCAGTTCTCTTACATTGCAGCTCTCTGCACTTTGTGTACACCATTTGTTCACTTGGTCACCTTCAGGCACGGGGGTGGGGTTTGCTCTTTGACATTTAGTGTGGAGGCTGATTGTGTTTGTGTCACGGTTGAGTCCTTCAGTGAGACTGTAAGTCAGTGCCTTGTCTGAAGGAAGAGCAGATGTGACACACACTGTTCCAGTCTGACTGCGATGGATCATCTTATAAAGTATGATGTTTATTTCTCTGCATTTCTCATTTCAGCAAGATTATGAGCAATTTTCTTTTAACACAGAAAGTCTGTGGGAGTACACTGGATGATCATTGTTGTCGTGTAATATCACAAATATGCAAACCTAGGTGTACACTGAAGGGTCACTAAATTGTGAATCTCAGTTTAATCAGCACTGTGATGTTGTTAAACATGTTTTCTGCTGTTTTCTCAGTTAGGTCCCATATCAGCCTGGTCTTGATGTTCAGCAGTCCCTGGGAAATGTGATCGCCTCATAAAACCTGACAGAGTCAGGATATCTCCCCGTATTGCTGAATGCTGGTGTTATTCTACAAGAAGCATATAAATCTGTCAATGCTTGGGTAATTCTAACAAAACATTCTCCTTTTTGACATTCCTTGGGATCACTGGGTTTCCCTCTTGGACTGACTTCAGTGTCCGGCAAGTGGATCAATGTAACTTTAGCAATTTGTCTGATTTAGGCACCAAACATATCAGATTGGACAGGAGACTGGTTAGACCCCTGTGCCTTGTTTCATCAATTTGACTTGTGCCCAACATTATCAAAGGGTAATCCATCCTTTGACTGAGTCAATTTGGAATTTCTGCCTCGTTCACCTTCATCACCTCGTGCCTCACAGCCACTGGGTGAAAAACAGGTTCCAGTTCTTGCTGACTGGAGTCAGACAGGAGGGAATCTGGCCAAGGAAACTGGAATTGGGATCTGAGTCACACTGAAGCAACAATCTACACAAATGAATGAGTGTATGGACAACCAGAAACACAAGAGATTCTACAGATGCTGGAGATCTTGAACAACACTCACAAAATGCTGGAGGGCCTCAGCATGCCAGGCAGCACCTTTGCAGGGGAATAAACAGTTAAACTTTCAGGCCAAGAGATGTCACTGGTGCTGGAAAGGAAGTGGGCAGAGGCCAGAATAAGGGTTGGGTGGAGTCGAGAGGAACCTGTACATGGAGCTTCGAATAATAGAGGGGTAATAATAAGTGGCAGAACCAAAAGGAATCGGATTGTACAGTGGACTATGGAGGAAAATGTAGGAGGAGAGGAATCAAATGGAGATAATGGGCAGGTGAGGAGAAGTGAAGGGATGAGGGGATTAAAAAAGAAGGAATAAAGGAGCAGGGAATTGGGAGAGATTACTGGGTTGCAGAAATCAGTACTCATGACATCAGATTGGCAGATATCTGGATGGAATATGAGGTGTTACTGCTCCAACCTGACTTTGGCCTCATCATGGCAGTAGAGGAGGTCATGGACAGACATTTCAGAATGGGAATGGGAAGTCAAATAGAAATAGGTGGCCACAAGGATAATAGAAAGTCAAATTGAAATGTAGAGGGGTGAGATAGTCAGTTTGAATTGCATGTTGTCTTCTCTCTCTGTTAAACCCATCAGAATGGATACCAGAGACAGGTCTGGAATGCAGTAAATGGATTGTAATAAAATTCAATGACAAATTGTATACACAGCCAATCACTTTATTTCACAGTTTCCTTCTGAACAATGATACTGTCGGGTTGAACCATCTGAGAATGTTGCATTGAAATTACTCATGAAAAAAGCATTGGCACAGACTTCAAAAATCAGCAGGGACATTTTCCACCTGGAAATAGAAGATTCATAGATTTAAGCTTGGAAAAAAGGGAGCCCCACATATTCCCCCTCTCTATCCTCTGTATGTCATATCCTATCGGGATGAGGTTGTGTCAGCCATGATAAATGCATGTGCTCTCTGAACCTGGTTGAGGATCTGAGGACACAAGGTCACATAATTCACTCAAGAATTGGGCATCAATTCAAAAATAATCCAAGCACCTACATTTTAGTGAGTGGACAATCAGCAGGAGATTCTCTCAGGAAACATTGGAAACATACCCTGGAGACTGAAGCAAATACAAAATTACAAAGATATTATTTGAAGAACTAACCCTGATGAGAGAGGGAAAACAGGACAGGGAGATCTTCTCCAGATGGTAAATCATGGGATGTGAGCTTTGCTCACAAACTTATTTTCATTATAACTACAAACAGAGACAACAAAAATTATTTTGGACAGAAGGGACAGGTGACCTAATCTTACACCTTTCCTGCCCAGGAGATGGGGTTGAAGTTGCTGGTGATACAAGTTGATTCAAAGTGTAAATATCATCTGTATATCACTCAACAACATTGCCAGTAGGGACAGGAATTGTGTGGGAGTTTCAGTTATGTAATCTAGTTCTGTTAGTAAATCTATTATTCTTCAGACATCACTCTCCCACTTAATACGTCACGCTGACCTCGCTATAAAACGGGAAGGTGCGTTTTGGTCCATTCCTGCCAGGCACTGTCAGGTAAGTGATTGTTTCAAATCCACCAACAGATCTCTGAGTGGAAGGGAGAATGGTGACTTCTTGGGCAGATCCATTGTGGAAGAGATGTGGATTGACAAGACCTCTATTGTGAAGTGTACAGTCATCTGTACTGATCCAGAAGATATCCACATCTCTTGGCATGTGGGTGGGAAGGAGAAAACTAAAGGACCTGTCACCCATTAACTAGAGAGGGACGGCTCCCGATACAAAGTGCTCAGTGAACTCCAGATCAGTGTGGAGGAGTGCTTCAATGGGGTGGAGTTCAATTGCATGGCTCAGAAATCTCCTTCAACTTCCCAAATGTCAGCACTGACCAATTGTTCCAAAGTTGGGAAAGAGACTAGCGATTAAATAGACAGCATTAGCTACCTGTGTCAAAATGTTTGACATTTCCATTGTCATGTGTGATGAGAAAACCAGATGGAGATGGGGTCCAGAGTTGACCCCCCCGGGAACTATGCTGCTAATGAGAGAGAGAGAGATGAAGAACACAGGTAGAGGCGTCTGCTACAGATAAGAGAGAGAGAGACACATGATTTAGTATTATGGCTTCTTCACTGATCGTTTACCTTTTGCTGCAAGGACACTTCTTTGCTCATTAACATTTCTGCTGAGACAGCAGGGAGGGGCCTAGTTTGATGTACATGCACAAGTTGAGTTGATGGATGGCTGATACTCCATCAGGGGAGATAAAAGACGGGTCTGCTGAGACACTGCAAGAGTGTTGTGCGCCCACAGGAAGGTGGGGTCCTGGAGGATTGGTTCAGGGGAATCGGTCTGGAGCTCACGGTGGATGAAGGTAGGCTGGTGGGGACTTGTGTGTGTGTCCACCCTTTCCCGGGTGACAAGTCCACCACTGAAGAATGGTCTAGCCTGGGACGGAAGGGTCATCACCAGTGACCCCAACGGTACAACGGAACAAGAAGATGACAGAAGGTTTGCCTGCTGCAGCTGCTCATCTCTTGCTCACTCTCTCTGTCTCCAACATTGCAACACAACAACTACCTCAACCCAAGCTGAACTGAACTGAACTCTGCATATTCTTAGGACTATTCATTTACCCCTAGACTTTGATAGAGCTTGGTTTTGATTCTTATTCCTACACTTCTGTATTTATCCTTGCTAAACTGTTTTATATGAATATTTGCATTTTTGATACTGTATTACTTAGTTTACTAATAAACACCTTTAGTTACAGTACAACCAGACTCCAATGTATCATTCCATTTCTGCTGGTTCAGTAACCCGGTCACAGGGTACATCACACCATTGTTTTCTTGGTCTAGAATCTCTTTCTAATAACTGTAACAATTGGTTCACTGTGAGACAGAGAAGCATGCAGATTTCTCAGCAGAGACACAGCTCAGTATATTCTTTGCTTGGAGACTCAGTGCCATTGATCAGTAACAATGAACACTGTGAATCATTGAGAAACTCTTTTTCCATCTGGGCTGAGCCTGGGATTCACTCAGTTTAATAACTTCACATCCCGACATTCCAGTCTTACTGTGGCTGTGCCTCTCCCCATCTCTGCAACCTTCACCGCCAACACAAACTTCAGAAAACATCGTATTATTTCAACTCTGCTCGCTCATACAGCTTTACTACTTCGCTGGTGCCTGTGGTTTTGGCATTCTTGCTTACAAACACTGAATCCTATGTCCCTGTTGAAATGAGCAGCCATGAGTATATCGTTCAGTTAGAGACAGATGATCTGGCAAAATGGGTTCAAATCCCAACCAGGCGAATGGGAGTTTAAATTGAATTCATATATGCTTTCCGGAATGAATAGAAGAAAATGAAAGGATTTTGGGTCTTATTTGTAGCTTCTGAGAAAAAAATATCATTCATCCATATCAGGCCTGGCTGGTCTGTGACTCCAGACCTGCAGCAATACGGCTGAAACTTAATCATCATCAGGAATGAAGTAACAAGTCCCTCAGTTCTGGAGCGATCAGTGATTGATAGGAAATTATAAATGAATAATACAGCTCTTTAATCAAATTTGTGACATCTGTCCTCTGGGTTGGTGTTACTTTTGTGTGATTGCACTCAGTTGAAGTTACTGAGGTCGTCTCCCAATGCACGATCATCAGTTCACGTACATTGCAGCTCTCTGCATTCAATATGCACCAGTGTTTCCCAGCTGTAGCAGAACCACCCTAAAAGGGGGTGGTAACATTTCCTAAGGGGACATTTAGGAAAATAAAAGTCATCAGGTGGAGTTCAAGATTCTTTCAGGCGCCGGGAAGCTAACTAAGGCACGAGAACTGACAGACCATTATTAGAGCAGGAAATAAAAAAAAAATATGAGGGACTGGAACATTGGGAAAACCATAGCTCTTCAGGCTGTGAGCACTCGTCGTCACAATGCGTTTGAAACTCAGCGATCTCATCTTCCCCACCAACCAACCAAACATTATTGGGGATGCATAAATTAGCAACCAAGGTGTCCAACAGTTCCCCCTGACTTGCAGTAAGGAACAAGTTCATGCTATTTAGCAGTTCAACTTCACACTCTCAAATTTGTCTACAGATGTACAGAAAACAGGTTGAGCAATGATATAGCACTGGCTGGAACCAAATGGTGAAATAGAGTCAAACACTGAACCTGTCGACCCCGAATAGCATATGTAAATTTATCAGAAATGGAAAAGTGTAATGTGATTCTCTTTTGTAAAAAGCTAAAAACAAATTCAATGAAGAATCAATCTACTATGAGCTCAAAATGTACATTAAGGATAAAAGTATTCTGATTGGCAACATGATTTTTGTGCAACAGATGGAGCACCATATATGATGAGTCACCATGCTGGTTTAGAGGGGAAAAAAATTCCAAGTCTGTTTGCAATCCATTGTGCAATTCATGTCAACATCTCACAGCCAAACAACTTCAGCCAGTGACATTTTACAAGCATGACTCTTGGTAATATCTGCTATCAACAAACTTAAAGCTCATCCATTAAAATATCAGAATATTTTGCCAGTTAAGTGAAGAAGTGGTCAAGAATTTGAACACTTGGTTCTTCACAATGAGTTGCATTGGCTGTCAAAAGGCTACTGCTGAAAAATTTTCTTTGAGCTTTTTGACACTGTGATTGAATTTTTGCTCAAATTCGACAACAGCTTGGAAAGAAAATTGAACTTCTCCATGGAGATGTTGCATACCTAGCTGATCTGAATGAAAAAATGAACATTCTAAATATGAAACTACAAGGTGAGAATTTCAACTCACTGCAAAAAGTGCAGTGTACACTTTTATTGGCAAATTGGAACTATATAACCAAAACATTGGGATTCGGCCCGAAACGTCGACTGTACATCTTCCTATTGATGCTGCATGGCCTGCTGCATTCCACCAGCATTTTGTGTGTTTTGCTTGAATTTCCAGCATCTGAAGATTTCCTCGTGTTTGCGAGAAGAATATTCTCAGTTTCCCTGCATGAAAAGTATGGCACTGTCTTTCACAGATGGTGATTTGCAGGAGTTCTGCTTACACCTGCAGTCACTGAAGAAACATTTTCAGACTTGATTCGAGGATTTGAGTGATCCATAAATTCTGGACTGGGTTATTAACCCATTTATTTGCAAGGTAGAAGAACAGGAAGAGAGTTTGCAAGAAGGAACTATCAAACTCCAGAATGATGAAGAGGCAAAAATGCTTTTCAAATCTGTTGGATTTTGTGGTATGTGGCTCCACGGTCATAAGGAGTTTCTTGGTCTTTGGAGAAGAGCCAAACTGCATTGCATTACAGTTCCATCCACCTACCTTGCTGAAAGAGGCTTCAGTGCAGTGAAACACATACTCAGAAAAACAGAAACCACTTGAACATTGTTACATGTGGGTGCCTAAGGTTTTTGCTATCACACCTCGAACTAGATATTTCAACTCTTGCTAAAAGCCATCAAGCTCAAGGATCACATTGATATTGAAGCTGCTGTATGGCACACAGGTCTGTGTAAGCTAGGATTCAAGACAAATAAAAATTTAAAGCAGAATATTTTTTCTCATGTTATCACATGGTATGAATATTTTTGCCCTATGGGAGTGCCAGAAAGGATATTGTGCTTAAGAGGAGCATTGGCAAGTATGAAGGTGTTTTAGAGAGGCATTGGTAAGTATGAATGTCCTTTGGGGGGGGGGGGGGTGCAGTGCACTAAAAAGAGGTTGGGAGACTCTGGTATACACCATTTACACACTCAGTCACTTTCAGGCACATGGGGTGTTTTCCTCTTTGACATTTATTGTGGAGTCTGATTGTGTTTCTGTCACGGTTGAGGCCTTCAATGAGACAGTGTCTGTCTGAGCAAAGAGCAGATGTAACACACATGGTTTCAGTCTGACTGGGACCCATCATCTGACAAATTATGATGTGTATTTCTCAACATTTCTCTTTTCAGAAAGATTATAAACTATTTTTTTTGAAAGTAGAAAGTCCATAGGTGTAGACCAGATGATCATTGTTTTCATGTAATATCACAAATATTGAATCCTAGGTGTACACTGAAGGGTCACTGAATTGTGAATCTCAGTTTAATCAGCCCTGTGATGTTGTTAAACGTGCTTTCTGCAGGTTTCTCAGTTTGGTCCCATATCAGCCTGGTCTTGATGTTCAGCAGTCCCTGGGAAATGTGATCCTCTTGTAAAACCTGACAGTGTCAATATCGCTCAACTTTTTGCTGAATGCTAGTGTTATTTCACAAGAAGCATATAATTCTATCAATGTTTGGGTAATTCTAACCAATCATTCTCCTTTCTGACTTTCTTTGGATCACTGAATTTCCCTCTTGGACTGAATTCAGTGTCTGGAACGTGGATCAATTTAACTTTAGCAATTTATCTGATCCAGCATTTACACACAAAGCATATCAGATTGGAGAGACTGGTTAGACCCCTGTGTCTTGTCTCAACAACTTGTCTTGTGCCCAACATTGTCAATGAGTCTGCCATCCTTTGACTGAGTCAATTTGGAATTTCAGCCCCGTTCACCTTCATCACCTCGTGCCTCACAGCCACTGGGTGAAAAACAGGTTCCAGTTCTTGCTGACTGGAGTCAGACAGGAGAGAATCTGGCCAAGGAAACTGGAATTGGGATCTGAGTCACACTGAAGCAACAATCTACACAAATGAATGAGTGTATGGACAACCAGAAACACAAGAGATTCTACAGATGCTGAAATCTTGAACACGTACAAAACGCTGAAGGAACTTGGCAAGTCAGGCAGCAACTTTGGAGGGGAATAAACAGTCGATCTTTCAGACTGGTACTTAATTGGTACTGGAATGGAAGTGGGCAGAAGCCAGAATAGGAAGGTGGGTGGAGACGAGAGGAACATGTACATGGAGCCTCAAAAGATAGAGTGCTCTGGGTAACCCTAGGTTCGGCACAGTTTTGTGAGCCAAAGGGTCTGTATTGTGCTGTCGGTTTTCTCTGTTTCGATGGATACATTCTGTCAGATGAGAGTTGAGACCAGGTGAGGGGAAAGGGTGTGGATGGGGGAAGGTGTATGAATTAAGAAGCTGCTAGGGGATGTGGAAGGGATAAATGGCTGAACCAGAAGGAATCTGATTGGACAGTGGACCGTGGATGTCAGTGTAGGAGAAGGGGAACAAAATGGAGATGATGGGCAGGTGAGAAGAAGTGAAGGGATGAGGGGATTAAAAAAGAAAAAAATAAAGGAGGGGCATTTGGGTGAAATTACAGGGAGTTGTAGCAAACAGTACTCATGACATCAGACTGGCAGATATCTGGACAGAAAATGAGGTGTTGCTGCTCCAACCTGACTTTGGCCTCACCATGGCAGTAGAGGAGGCCATGGACAGATGTCAGAATGGAAATGGGAAGTCAAATTGCAATAGGTGGCCACAAAGATAATAGAAAGTCAACTTGAAATGTAGAGGGGGGAGATAGTTAGTTTGAATCACACGTTTTCTTTTCTCTCAATTAAACCCATCCAAATGGATACCAGAGACAGGTCTGGAATCCAGTAAATGGATTGTAATAAAATTCAATGACAAATTGTACACATAGCCAATTACTTTACTTTATTTCACACTTTCCTGCTGAACAATGATACTGTCTGGTTGAACCATCTGAGAATGTTGCATTGAAATTAGTCATGAAAAAGAGCATTGGCACAGACTTCGATAAACAGCGGGGACATTTTCCACCTGGAAATAGAAGATTCATAGACTTAAGCTTGGATGTAAGGGAGCCCCATGTATTCCCACTCTACCCTCTGTAGATTACATCCTATCGTGATGAGGTTGTGTCAGCCATACATGTGCTCTTTGAACCTGGTCGAGGATCACAATATTCACTCAAGGACTGGGCATCAATTCAAAAATAATCCAGGCACCTACATTTCAGTGAGTGGACAATCAACAGGAGATTCTCTCAGGAAACATTGGAAACAGACCCTGGAGACTGAAGCGAATACAAAATTGCAGAGATATTATTTGAGGACCTAACCCTGATGAGAGAGAGAAAATGGAACAGGGAGATATTCTCCAGATGGTAAATCATGGGATGCGAGCTTTGCTCACTAACTTAATTTCATTATAACTACATACAGAGACAGAATGGACGGGTGACCTAATCTTACACCTTTCCTGCCTAATAGTTGGGGTTTAAGCTGCTGGTCATATGAGTTGATTCAAAGTGTAAAGATCATCTGCACGTCAGTCAACAAGATTGACAGTACGGAAAGGAATTGTGTGGGAGTTAAGTAGTCTCAAACTGTTAGTAAATTAGACTAACTTCTTCAGACATCACTCTCCCTCTTGATATGCCACGTTGACTTTGCTGTAAAATAGGAATGTGCTTTTTGGTCCATTCCTGCACAGGCACTGTCAGGCAAGTAATTGTTTCACATCCACCATCATGATAATGTCTTAAGGGGATCCTTAGATTCCTGTAAATAATGGTTAATGTTGAGTGTGTATTCTGGTTTGAGAATGGCTGCAGCGTGTTTGAGCAGCTGCTCTTTGGAGTGAGATAAGGATTAAAAGCTCACAAATCCCACAAAAGAATGTCTCCTGATTTTTCACAACTTTTGGTTTTGACAAAAGGCGGTTGCTGATGGAGATTAGATGGGGCATTCCTTTCTTAATTAAAGCATAAATGTTGGTGGATGGTCTTATCTTTGTAGTTAAGTTTTGGCTCCAACAAACCAGGTACAGCACTCCTTTCTTAATTAAAGTGGCTGGAGTGTCTATCAATCTGGTTGTCCTTTTATCTCAATAAACCATTTACTTGACTGGAATATCCATTTTGTTTGAGGTGACCAAGTGGTCTTTGTCTTGGTCTACCACTGTTGCTGGAAATGTGACTGTGGGAGATAGCTAGAAATTATTTTCTGCATACTTGACAAAGATGGTATAAAAACTGTATCTCTGTGCTTCTGTGGCTGACTGTGAGAGTGCAGAAGGAGGGTTCTCTCTTGTAGCTTGCTACTAATAAAGGTGGAAAAGAACCAACTGTGGTGCTTGTTTCATTACATGGGGTTGATCACCGTTAACAATCTGATCTGAGTGAAAGGGAGAATGGTGTCTTCTTGGGCAGATCCATTGTGGAAGACATGTGGATTGACAAGACCTCTATTGTGAAGTGTACAGTCATCTGTACTGATCCAGAAGATATCCACATCTCTTGGCATGTGGGTGGGATGAGAAAACTAAAGGACCTGTCACCCATTAACTGGACAGGGACGGCTCCCGATACAAAGTGCTCAGTTGACTACAGACTAGCGTGGAGGAGTGCTTCACTGTGGTGGAGTTCGAGTGTTCTCCTCAGAAATCTCCCTCATCATCCCAAGTGTCACCACCGTCCAATACTACAAGTTGTGAAAGAGACCAGTGATTAAGTGGCCAGCATTAGTTACCTGAGTCAAAATGTTTGACATTTCCTTTATGTTCCTGGTCTAGAATCCCTGTCTAATAACTGTACCAGTTGGTTCACTGTGAGACAGAGAAGCATGCAGATTTCTCAGCAGAGACACAGCTCAGTATATTTTTTGCTTGGAGACTCAGTGCCATTGATCAGTAACAATGAACACTGTGAATCAATGAGAATCCCTTTCTCCATCTGGGCTGAGCCTGGGATTCACTCAGTTTAATAACTTCACATCCCCACATTTCAGTTTTACTGTGGTTGTGCCTCTCCCCATCTCTGCAACCTTCACCACCCACACAAACTTCAGAAAACATCATATTCTTTCAACACTGCTCACTCATACACCTCCATGGGTTTAAATTGAATTCATATATCCTTTCTAGAATGAAAAGAAGAAAATGGAAGGATTTGGACTGTTATTTGTAGCTTCTGGGAAAAAAATCATTCATCCACATCAGGCCTGGCTGGTCTGCGACTCCAGACCTGCAGCAATACGGTTGAAACTTAATCATCATCAGGAATGAAGTAACAAGTCCCTCAGTTCTAGAGCAATCAGTGATTGATAGGAAATTATAAATGAATAAAACAGCTCTTTGATCAACTTTTGTGGCACCTGTCCTCTGGGTTGGTGTTACTTTTGTGTGATTGCACTCAGGTGAAGTTGTTGAGGCCGTTGTCCAATGCACGATCATCAGTTCACGTACATTGCTGCTCTCTGCACTTAGTGTGCACCAGTGATACCCAGCTGCAGCAGAACTACCCCAAAAGGGGGTGGTAACAAGTAGGGGGGCATTTAGGAAAATAGAAGTCATCAGGTGGAGTTCTTTGAGGCGCCGATAAGCTCACTAAGGCACAAGAACTGACTGACCATTAGTAGAGCAGGATATTCAAAAAAAAAAGAGGCACTTGTAACACAAGAAAAACCATCGCTCTTCAGGCCGTGAGCACTCACTGTCACAACACGTTTGAAACGCAGCAATCTCATCTTCCCCACCAACAACAGACATTATTGGGGATGCATAAATTAGCAACCAAAGTGCCCAACAGTTCCCTCTGACTTGCAGTATGGAACAAGTTCATGCTATTTAACAGTTCAACTACACACTCTCAAATTTGTCTACAGATGTACGGAAAACAGGTAGCTCAACGATACAGCACTGGCCAGAACCAAATGGTAAAACAGAGTCAAACACTGAACCTGTTGACCCTGAATAGGATATGTACAATTTATCAAAAATGGAAAAGATTATCGAGATTTTCTTTTTTACAAAGCAACGAACAAATTCAATGAAGAATCAATCTACTATGAGCTCAAAATCAAGGATAAAAGTATTCTGATTGGGAACATGATTTTTGTGCAACAAATGGATCACCATATATGATGGGTCACCATGCTGATTTAGTAGGGAAAAAAAATTCCAAGCCTGTTTGCAATCCATTGTGCAATTCATGTCAACATCTCACGGCCAAACAACTTCAGCCAGTGACATTTTACAAGCATGACTCTTGGCAATATCTGCTATCAACAAACTTAATGCTCATCCATTAAGATATCAGAATGTTTTGCCAGTTAAGTCAAGAAGTGGTGAAGTATTTGAACACTTGCTTCTTTACACTGAGGTTTGTTAGCTGTCAAAAGGCTACTGCTGAAAATTTTTCCTTGAGCTTTTTGACACTCTGGTTGAATTTTTGCTCAAATTCGACAACAGCTTGGAAACAAGATTGAACTTCTACATGGAGATCTAGTTGATCTGTATGACAAAATGAACATTCTAAATATGAAACTACAAGGTGAGAATTTCAACTTACTGCAAAAAGTGCAGTGTCCACTTTTATTGGCAAATTGAAACTACATAACCAAATCATTGGGACTCGGCCCGAAACGTCAACTGCACATCTTCCTATAGATGCTGCCTGGCCTGCTGCGTTTCACCAGCATTTTTTGTGTGTTGCTTGAATTTCTAGCATCGACAGATTTCCTCCTGTTTGCGAGAAGAATGTCCTCACAGTTTCCCTGAATATTAAGGATGGCACTGTCTTTCACAGATGGTGATTTGCAGGAGTTCTGCTTACACCTGCAGTCACTGAAGGAACATTTTCAGTCTTGATTGGAGGACTTGAATGATCCAGAAATTCTGGACTGGGTTATTAACCCATGTGGCGACCCATTTCCTGGCACATCCGAACCGGCTCACAATTAGCCAGCGTTCCGGCTAAGGGAGATAGCCTACGGGGGTTTGTGAGTACGTGTCTTTTGGAGCATCTGCGCCCAACGGGGGGCAGGTTGAGGGAGGCTTAAAAGCAAGGCTGTGTAGTGCGAATAAAGTTTTCTTTGACTGCAGTTTACCGACTCTGTGTCGGTATTTTAGCGCTGCGTGTAGCACACCGCTACAATTGGTGACCCCGACGGTCCAAACGATCTTTGGACCAGAGATGACCGACGCCACCTCTGTTCATGCGGTTTCGTTGAAACTGCCTGGTTTCTGGATGCCGTGACCACACCTGTGGTTCCAGCAAGCAGAAGCCCAATTCCACGTTCGGCAGATAACCTTGGAGGACAACCGTTAGTACTACGTGATGAGCTCCCTCGACTAGGACACTGCGGCCCAGTTCGTGGAGTTCGTACAGTCGCCCCCGGCGGACGACAAGTACATGGAATTCAAAGCCCTGCTCATAAGGACATTCGGACTCTCACAGCGTGAGCAGGCTGCCTGTTTACTGCACCTGGATGGCTTGGGAGACAGACCTCCATTGGCTTTAATGAATGAGATGTTGTCCCTGCCTCATGTTTGAGCAGGCATTCCTAGAGCAGCTGCCCGAGGACATACGCCTGCTGCTGTCCGACGCAGATTTCAGTGACCCCCGGAAGGTGGCAGCCCGGGCGGACTTGCTGTGGAACGCCAAGAAGGTGAGTGGGGCGTCCATCGCACAGATCACCCGGCCACGCTCCCAGCAGCAAACCAGTCCAGGCCCGGCCACAGAACCCGCTAACCCCAGGGGCAGGGGTGCGGAGCCCAATGAACAATGGTGCTTCTATCACCAGCGGTGGGGCGCGGAAGCCCGCCGTTGTCACCCGCCCTGCGAGTTCCCGGGAAACGCCAGGGCCAGCCGCCGCTGATGGCTACGGCGGCTGGCCATTGGGATAGCCTCCTGTATGTGTGCGACAAGCGGTCAGGACGCCGCTTTTTGGTCAACACTAGTGCTGAGATGAGCGTCTTACCTCCAACGAGTTATGACACCCGCAACAGAGCACCGGGTCCCCCCTCAGGGCCATGAACGGCAGCACAGTAAGGACCTATGGCACCCGTCAGGTGCAGCTACAGTTCGGCTCCAGCCAGTTCACGTGGGACTTCACACTGGCCGCCATAGCCCAACCGCTTCTGGGTGCGGATTTTTGTGGGCTCACAGCCTACTGGTCGACCTGCCCAGGAAGAGACTGGTCCACGCCGAGACTTTTCAGACGTTCTCCCTGGGTGCAGCCCAGTTGCCAGCCCCTCACCTCGGCTCCATCATGCTGTCCGACAATGACTTCACCAGGGTCCTGGCAGATTTTCCTTCGGTTCTGGCACTGCAGTTCACAGCGGCCATGCCCCGACTCGGCGTACAGCACCACATCCCGACCCAGGTACCACCCCTCCACGCCCGTGCCCGGACAAGCTCTGACTGGCAAAGGAGGAGTTCAAGAGGATGGAGGAATTGGGGATCATCCAGAGGTCCGACAGCCCATGGGCCTCCCCCCTGCACATGGTGCCCAAAGCGACAGGGGGCTGGAGACTGTGCGGCGACTACCGCAGGCTGAACGAGGCCACAACCCCGGACCGCTACCCTGTGCTGCACATTCAGGACTTTGCAGCAAGCTCACAATTAGCCAGTGTTCCGGCTGAGGGAGATAGCCTACGGGGGTTTGTGAGTACGTGTCTTTTGGAGCATCTGTGCCCCACGGGGGGCAGGTTGAGGGATGCTTAAAAGCAAGGCTGTGTAGTTCGAATAAAGTTTTCTTTGACTACAGTTTACCGACTCTGTGTCGTTATTTTAGCGCTGCGTGTAGCACACTGCTACACCCATTTCTTTGCAAGGTAGCAGAACAAGAAGAGAGTTTGCAAGAAGGAACTATCAAACTCCAGAATGATGAAGAGGCAAAAATGCTTTTCAAAACTGTTGGTTTTTGTGGTATGTGGCTACACTGTCATAAGAAGTTTCTTGGGCTTTGGAGAAGAGCCAAACTGCTTTGTGTTACAGTCCCATCCACCTACCTTGCTGAAAGAGGCTTCAGTGCAGTGAACCACATACTCAGTAAAACAGAAACCGCTTGGACATTGTTACATGTGGGAGCTTAAGGTTTTTGCTATCACACCTCGAACTAGATATTTCAACTCTTGCTAAAAGCCATCAAGCTCAAGGATCACATTGATATTGAAGCTGCTGTATGGCACACAGGTACTGTGTAAGCTAGGATTCAAGACAAATAAAAATTAAAGCAGAAGATTTTTTTTATCATGTTAACACATGGTGGACATATTTTTACCCTATGGGGGTGCCAGAAAGTACATTGTGTTTAACAGGGGCATTGGCAAGTATGAAGGTGTTTTAGAGAGGCATTGGCAAGTATGAAGGTGTTTTAGAGAGGCATTGGCAAGTATGAATGTGCTTTGGGGGGCAGTGCACAAAAAAGGTTTGGGTAACTCTGGTATACACCATTTGTAGACTCAGTCACATCCAGATACATGGGGTGTTTTCCCCTTAGACATTTTGTGTGAAGTCTTATTGTGTTTGTGTCATGCTCAAGCTTTCAATGAGACTGTGAGTCAGTGCCTTGTCTGAAGAAAGAGCAGATATAACACATACTGTTCCAGTCTGACTGGGACGGATCATCTGACAAAGTATGATATGTATTTCTCAACATTTCTCATTTTGGAAGGATTATGAACAATTTTCTTTTGAATTAGAAAGTCCAAGGGTGTACCCCAGATGATCATTGTTGTCGTGAAATATCAGAAATATCGAAGCCTAGATGTACACTGAAGGGTCACTGAATTGTGAATCTCTGTTTAATCAGCACTGTGATGTTGCTAAACATGTTTTCTGCAGGTTTCTCAGTTATGTCCCATATTGGCCTGGTCTTGATTTTCAGCTGTCCCTGGGAAATGGGATCCCTTCATAAAACTTGACAGAGTCAGGATCGCTCCCTTTATTGCTAAATGCTGGTGTTATTCCCCAAGCAGCATATAATTTTGTCAAGGCTTGGGTAATTCTAACAAAACATTCTCCTTTGGACATTCCTAGGGATCACTGAGTTTCCCTCTTGGACTGAGTTCAGTGTCCAGCACGTGGATCAATGTAACTTTAGCAATTTGTCTGATCCAGGATTTAGGCACAAAGCATGTCAGATTGGACAGGAGACCGGGTAGACCCAGACTGGGTCTTGTCTCACCAATTTGTCTTGTGTCCAAGATTACCAAAGTGTCATCCGTCCTTTGGCTGGGTCAATTTGGAATTTCAGCGCTGTTCACCTTCATCACCTCGTGCCTCAGCCATTGTGTGAAAAACAGATTCCAGTTCTCGCTGTCAAGTCAGACAGGAGGGAATCTGGCCAAGCAAACTGGAATTGCGATCTGAGTCTCACTGAAGCAACAATGTATGCCAATGAAGGAGTGTATGGACAACCAGAAACACAAGAGATTCTACAGATGCTGGGAATATTGAAAAACACTCTCAAAACGTGAAAGATCTCAACAAGTCAGACAGCAAATTTGGAGGTGAATAAACAGTCGATCTTTAAGGCCAAGAGACTTCACCGGTACTGGACAGGAAGTGGGCAGAAGCCAGAATAAGAGGTGGGTGGAGTGGAGAGGAATACATTCTGTCAGATGAGAGTGAGACCAGGTGAGGGGCAAAGGGTGTGGATAGGGAGGGGGTATGAAGTAAGAAGCTGGTAGGTGATAAGTGTAAGAGATAAATGCCTGAAGCAGAAGGAATCTGTTAATACAGTGGACCATGGATGTCAGTGTAGGAGAAGTGGAACAAAATGGAGATGATGGGCAGGTGAGGAGAAGTGAAGGGATGAGGGGATTAGAAAAGAAAGAATAAAGGAGTGGGAATTGGGGGAGATTACTGGGAGTTGTAGACATCAGATTGGCAGATATCAGGATGGAATATGAGCTGTTACTGCTCCAAACTGACTTTGGCCTCATCATGGCAGTAGAGGAGGCCATGGGCAGACATGTCAGAATGGGAATGGGAAGTCAAATTGAAATAGGTGGCCACAAGGATAATAGAAAGTCAAATTGAAATGTAGAGGGGTGCAATAGCCAGTTTGAATTACATGTTTTCTTCTCACTCTGTTAAAACCATCTGAATGGATACCAGAGACAGGTCTGGAATCCAGTAAATGGATTGTAATAAAGTAGAAAAAAAAGGAGAATAAAGGAATTGGGGGAGATTACTCAAAGTGCAATAATAAAGATTCCTGTCCTCAGGTTGGCAGATATCCGGATGGTTCAGGTTCTCAGGATTGTTTGTTTGAATTCTTTATTGTTTGCACAATTTCTTCTTTCTTTTTCACACATTAGATATTTGACTCAATTCTATTGTGTTTGTTTGATTTTTGGCTGCATGCAAGAAGAGAATCCCAAGGTTATATATGGTGTACAGACTTTGATAATAAATATACCTTGTAATTTGTACTTTATCAGTTCACTCACATAACTAAACCAGGGCTGCGCCATGATTTACTATTGACCTTGAATTCATAGCACAATGTAAACAATTTCAATAATGGGGTGAGTCCCAGGACCCTACCTTGGACGTTCTTCACTTGCTTCTTGATACGGGTGTTGGAGCGGGGATGAATCACTGTACAGCTGAAGACTGATTCTGTCTTCCACTCCTGTAAACTCACGGTCAGGAAGTGTCTGGTACTGAAAGTCCACCCCTGCTCCAGAGCGGTCGGTGTAGCGCTGGTGTTGGAGGTGATCACGGTGCTGTCTTTCTCCCAGATGACATTTATTTGGTCTGGATAGAAATCGGACACAACACACTCCAGTGTGGCTGTTTTCCTATTCTTGGTCTCTTCCTGAGTTGGTGGTAACAGTCTGACCTTGGGAATTTTTATCTCGACTGGAATAAACAAGAAAACAGGAAATGTCAAACACTTTGACTGAGATAACTAATAGTGGCCATTTAATTGCTGGTCTCTTGCCCACCTTTGGTACTATTGGTCCGTGCTGACACTCGGGAAGATGAAGGAGATATCTGAGCAGAGCACTCGTACTCCACCCCACTGAACCACTCCTCCACACTGATCTGGAGTTCGCTGACAACTCTGTATCGGGACCCATCCCTCTCCGCTTGATGGATGACATGTTCTTTAGTTTTCTCCTTCCCGCCCACATGCCAAGAGATATGGATATCTTTGGGATCTGTACAGATAACCGTACACTTCACGGTAGCAGTCTTTTTGATCCACAACTCTTCAATGTTGGGATTTTGAATAAAGACAGACAATTCTGTGGATTAGAAATGGAAATCTTCAGAATTGGACTGGAGATATTTCTACTGGTTGTGGTAGGTCAAGACTGATCTTCAGTACATGACAGATGCATTTAATGCAAAGAGAAAAACAGAAACTGAATTGTGTGTCAGACTGCTCATGATCCTGTCTTCACCTCTGTTGTCTTCTAGACCCAGACTCCTCATCCCATCTTCCCTTTTCCTTCCGTCCACCTGCCACATTACACTGAATTCCTCTAAATCACTGTGAACTACCTCACCAAGAATGGTTGCGGTCCTCTTTGTCCAGATCTCTTCGAAGGCATACTTGCTTAAAGTGACTGAGTTGCAGGTATCTGAACAGTCATCTTGGAGAAACGTCACAATTATTATTTTACTATTCCCCAACAGATGAATTTGTCACTGAGAAGACTAGCATTTCCTGTTCATCTCTGGTCAATGATTTGACTGTCCCATCAAGATAGATGAGACCAATCTACATTGAAGAAAGGACTCTCCCCTACTGAGCAGACAGGGTAATCACCCAGAGAGAAAGTAAATGAACAAGATTGGCCTTTACATTGTTCTTGCAGTTCTGTGGTCATTTAAACTGTTACAAGCCACTTACTAAAACAAATACAGAAAATGCCCTGCATTTCAGAGTGCATCTGTGGAATGGGAAATTGAGAAAACATTACACATGAAAATATTTCAGTAAATGTGGATTAAATTTTAAAATTAACACCACATATATTTCATTTATCGACACAAATATTTAAATGCACATTTTTCTGTGTTAAGTGTAAAGAAACTGCAGCTTTGTCAGAACGTTGTGTGTTCAAGCCGCCCTCCAGAGGCTTCTACACATTGTCCAGGCTGACTGTTCCCACACAGGAGCAGAGGGAGAGCTGCTCTGCTGGAAATTCACTCACAACTCAGGTATCGGAGGCTCGGATCATGTTTGTTGATGGTTGCCAACAAATCAAAGATTGTCTGATTATATCACCAAGCCAGATTAAAAAGATTAAGGTGTTGTCTCCAAAGTCGAAGGATGCACGGAGCTTTGGTGTTCAGCTCACTACTCTATGAGGCTTCCCTCACCTCAGCACTGAACCGACTCCGCAGCTGCGGCCTGCAACCATCGGCACTCACCTCAGCACTGAGCCTGGCTCCGTGGCCGTGGCCTGCAGCCATCTGTCTCCTGGACCGGTTGCAGTGCTGAACCAGTGACGTGGCTGTGGATTTACTTCAGGGGACTCTGTGGTTCAGGTTCTATGAATTGTTTGTTTATACACGGAATGCGAGAGGCTGCAGCCGCTATTTGTGTTCCTAAAGGGGTTGCTGCTGAGGTTCTGGCTGCACTTTCCTCCCCCACTCCTCAGATTCATGCACCCAGTTCAGAGAAGGCGGGGCGAGAGGAGGATGTCCTGGTGGGCTTGGTCATGGGCCTGCCCTAGATGGCCTCTAACGGGTTTAGGTGGTGGAAAGTGGAAGGTCTGTCGACCCCTTTTCCGAGCATACGTCCGTGCCTGACTGTCCTTGGAGAGGGAACATGCAGTTGCGGCCAGCACACTGGGGGATTTCCTTGAGCGGTTGGCTCCCTGCATTATAGATGGTGGTAACCATATTGTAAAGTGTGTGTAACTACTGTCTTGTAAATATTGATTGTCTTGTTTCTCTGTGTGTGAAAAGGAATCTCCCCTATTGAGCAGACAGGATAAACACCCTGAGGGAATGTATATGAACAAGATTCACCCTTACATTGTTTTTGTAGTTTCATGGTCACTTAAACTGTTACCAGCCACTTATTAAAACAATACAGAAAATACCTAGTATTTCAGTGTGTGGCTGTGGAACAGGAAAGAGAAAGATTTCACATGAAAGTATTCCAGCAAATATGTTTTCTATTTTAAAAATTAACATCACAAATATTTAGTTTTTGACTCAAATATTTAAATGTAACCTTTTCTCTGTTAACTGTAATAACACTGCTGATTTATCAGAAAGTTGTGTGTTCAAGCTGCCCTCCAGAGGCTTCTACACATTGTCCAGGCTGACTGTTCCCACACAGGAGCAGAGGGAGAGCTGCTCTGCTGGAAATTCAGTCACAACTCAGGGACTAATCAGAGGCTGGGATTATGTTCAAAGGCAGAGGGAGGGAGCATTTGAAGACGAGTAACATGAACTCTAGAGTACCTGTCTAGTGAAATGGTCTTAATTCTCCTCACGTTATGGAAGTATTATCTCAGATAGAATAATTTCTTTGGTGAAACATTGGGATTATGTTGGTTGAGAGCAGAGAACAAATCAAAGATTTGGCTGATTTTCTCTCTGAGCCAGATTAAAAAGATTAGGATGTTGTCACCAAAGGCGAAGGACGATCCGGTTTTCAGCGCACTACTTGATGAGGCTTCACTCACCTCAGCACTGAACCTGGCTCCGTGGCCGTGGCCTGCAGCCATCGGTCTCCTGGACCGGTTGCATTGCTGAACTGGTGACGTGGTTGTGGATTTACTTTAGGGGACTCTGCCGTTTGGGTTCTGTAGATTGTTTGTTTGAATTTTTTTATGGTTTACACAATTAGGGCTTTTTTCACACATTGGATGTTTGACCCTGAATTCTATTGTGTTTCTTTGTTTTGTGGCTGCCTGCAAGAAGAGTATCTCAAGGTTGTATATGGTGCACAGACTTTGATAATAAATGTACCTTGTACATTGAACTTTATCAGTTCACTCACATAACTAAACCAGGGCTGCACCAGGATTTAGTGTTGAACTTGAATTCATAGCACAATGTAAACAATTTCAATAATGGGGTGAGTCCCAGGACCCTACCTTGGACGTTCTTCACTTGCTTCTTGATACGGGTGTTGGAAGGGGGATGAATCACGGTACAGCTGAAGACTGATTCTCTCTTCCACTCCTGTAAACTCACGGTCAGGAAGTGTCTGGCACTGAATGTCCACCCCTGCTCCAGAGTGGTCGGTGTAGCGCTGGTGTTGGAGGTGATCACGGTGCTGTCTTTCTCCCAGATGACATTTATTTCGTCTGGGTAGAAATCAGACACAGCACACTCCAGTGTGGCTGTTTTCCTATTCCTGGTCTGTTCCTGAGGTGGAGGTAGCAGTCTGACCTTGGGACTTTTTATCTTGACTGGAATAGAGAAGAAACCAAAGGAAATGTCAAACATTCTGACTTAGATAACTAACACTGGCCATTTACTTGAGGTCTGTTACCAACCTTTTGTACTATTGGTCCGTGCTGACACTCGGGAAGATGAAGGGGATTCCTGAGCAGAGCACTCGTACTCCACCCCACTGAACCACTCCTCCACACTGATCTGGAGTTCGCTGAGCACTCTGTATCGGGACCCGTCCCTCTCCGCTTGATGGGTGTGAATTCCTTTAGTTTTCTCTTTCCTGCCCACGTGCCAAGAGATGAGGATATATTCTGGATCTGTACAGAGAACCGTACACTTCACGGTAGCAGTCTTGTCGATCCACATCTCTTCAATGCTGGGATTTTGAATACAGACAGACAATTCTGTGGATTAGAAATGGCAATGATGTGAATGTTAATGGAAATATTTCTATGGGTTTTGTTAGGTCTAGGCAGATCATCAGTACATGACAGGTGCATTTAATGGAAACAGAATAACAGAAACACCCAGGGCTGAATCATTTATCAGTCTTCTGATAATCATGTCTTCACCTCTTTTGCTGTTTGGACCCAGAATCCTCACCCCATCTTCCCTTTTCCTTCCGTCCACCTGCCAGGTTACACTGAAACCCTCTAAATCACTGTGAAACACCTCACTCACAATGGTCGCTGTCCTCTTTGTCCAGATCTCTTCGAAGGAAGGTTTGATTAAAGTGACTGAAGGGCAGGAATCTGAACAGTCATCTGGGAGAAATGTCACAATCATTATTTTACCATTCCCCAATGGACGAGTTTGTCACTGACAAGACCAACATTTCCTGTTCATCTCTGGTCAATGATTTGCCTGTCCCATCAAGATAGATGAGACCATTCTAATTTGGTAAAGAAAGGCATCGCCCCAACTGAGCAGACAGGGTAATCACCAAGAGAGAAAGTAAATTGAACAAAATTGGCCCTGAGATTGTTTTTGCAGTTTGATGGTCACTTAAACTGTTACCAGCCACTTATTAAAACAAATACAGAAAATACCCAGTATTTCAGAGTTTGACTGTGGAACAGGAAATGGAGAAAGCAATTCAAATGAAAATATTTCAGTAAATGTGTTTAAATTTTAAAATTAACACCATATATATTTTGGTTATTGATACAAATATTTAAATACACCTTTTACTGTTTTAAGTGTAAAGAAACAACAGCTTTGTCAGAACGTTGTGTGTACAAGCCGCCCTCCAGAGGCTTCTACACATTGTCCAGGCTGACTGTTCCCACACAGGAGCAGAGGGAGAGCTGCTCTGCTGGAAATTCAGTCCCAGCTGAGGCACTAATCGGAGGCTCGGTTGATGTTGGTTGAGAGTGGAGAACAAATTGAAGATTGTCTGATTTTATCACCAAGCCAGATTAAAATGATTTAAGGTGTTGTGTCCAAAGTCAAAGGATGAACCGAGCCTTTGATTTTCAGCTAACTACTCTGTGAGGCTTCACTCACCTCAGCACTGAACTGACTCTGTAGCTGTGGCCTGCAGCCACCGGGGTTCCAGCTGCACCATCACCTGATGCATACGTCGGACCCAGGCCTCGGGAGATCACGCGGGAGAGGGTCCCGCACAACGTGAGCTGCCTCACGGGGATGCCAACCTTGCTCTTCCGTGACGCTCCACAGTGCTTCTTGTATGGGTGGCTCCTGCATACCTTCCACTTCCTCACCTTCATCTGCCACCCAGACACACCTTGGCGTGTCACCATAAGGCAGCGGAGGAGATCCCCAATGAAAATCTCTTTAAGCATGGGGTGCTTCCCCTGTATAGTGGGGACCTGGGGTGGAAGGTGTTTCATTGGGAAGTCCCTTATAACAGATTCCTGATCAGGTTCACTGACTCCCCATCCAGCTGTCCATTCTGTGGGCGGGAGGAGTCAGTGCACCATGCATACGTGGAATGCGATAGGGTGCAGCCGCTATTTGTGTTTGTAAAGGGGTTGCTGCTGAGGTTCTGGCTGCACTTTTTCCCCCACTCCTCAGATTCAGGCACCCAGTTCAGGGAAGGCGGGGCGAGAGGAGGATGTCCTGGTGGGCTTGGTCATGGGCCTGGCCAAGATGGCCTCTAACGGGTTTAGGTGGCGGAAAGTGGAAGGTCTGTCGACCCCTTTTCCGAGCATATGTCCGTGCCTGACTGTCCTTGGAGAGGGAACATACAGTTGCGGCCAGCACACTGGGAGATTTCCTTGAGTGGTTGGCCCCCTGCATTAGAGATGGTGGTAACCATATTGTAAAGTGTGTGTAACTACTGTCTTGTAAATATTGATTGTCTTGTTTCTCTGTGTGTGAAAAAGGAATCTCCCCTATTGAGCAGACAGGATAAACACCCTGAGGGAATGTATATGAACAAGATTCACCCTTAGATTGTTTTTGCAGTTTCATGGGCACTTAAACTGTTACCAGCCACTTATTAAAACAATACAGAAAATACCCAGTATTTCAGTGTGTGGCTGTGGAACAGGAAAGAGAAAGATTTCACATGAAAGTATTCCAGCAAATATGTTTTCTATTTTAAAAATTCACATCACAAATATTTAGTTTTATACACAAATATATAAATGTACCCTTTTCTCTGTTAACTGTAATAAAACTGCTGATTTATCAGAAAGTTGTATGTTCAAGCTGCCCTCCAGAGGCTTCTACACATTGTCCAGGCTGACTGTTCCCACACAGGAGCAGAGGGAGAGCTGCTCTGCTGGAAATTCAGTCACAACTCAGGCACTAAAATGAGGCTGGGATAATGTTCAAAGGCAGAGGGAGACAGTGTTTTGAAGATGAGTATCAGGAATCTCCATAGTACACGTCCAGTGAAATGGTCTGAATTCTCCTCAAGTTATGAGGTCATTATTTGAGATGCAAAAATTTCTATGATGAAGCTTTTGGATTATGTTGGTTGAGAGCAGAGAACAAATCAAAGATTGGCTGATTTTCTCATTCAGCCAGATTAAAAAGATGAAGACATTATCACAAAAGGTGAAAGACAATCCGGTTTTTAGATCACTACTCCATTAGGTTTCTCTCGCCTGAGCACTGAACTGACTCTGCAGCTGCGGCCTGCAGCCATCGGCACTCACCACAGCACTGAGCCTGGCTCCGTGGCCGTGGCCTGCAGCCATCAGTCTCCTGGACTGGTTGCAGTGCTGAACTGGTGACGTGGCTGTGGATTTACTTCAGGGGACTCTGCGGTTCAGGTTCTACGAATTGTTTGTTAGAATTTTTTTTTATTGTTTGAACAATATGTTCTTTCTATTTCACACATTTCATCTGAATTCTATTGTGTTTCTTTGTTTTGTGGCTGCCTGCAAGAAGAGAATCTCAAGGTTGGATAATAAATGTACCTTGTACTTTATCAGTTCACTCACAGAACTAAACCAGGGCTGCACCCTGATTTAGTGTTGACCTGGAATTCATAGCACAATGTGAACAATTTTAATAATGGGGTGAATCCCAGGACCCTACCTGGGATGTTCTTCACTTGCTTCTTGATACTGCTGTTGGAGGTTTGATGAATCACTGTACAGCTGAAGACTGATTCTGAATTCCACTCCTGTAAACTCATGGTCAGGAAGTGTCTGGTACTGAAAGTCCACCCCTGCTCCAGAGCAGTCGGTGTAGCACTGGTGTTGGAGGTGATTACGGTGTTGTCTTTCTCCCAGATGACATTGATTTGGTCTGGGTAGAATCCAGAGACCAAACACTCCAGTGTGGCCATTTTCCTTTTCTTGGTCTCTTCCTGAGGTGGAGGCAGCAGTCTGACCTTGGGACTTTTTATCTCGACTGGAATAGACAAGAAAACAGGAAATGTCAAACATTTTGACTCAGGTAACTAATGCTGGACATTTAATCGCTGGTCTCTTGCCCACCTTTGGTACTATTGGTCCGTGCTGACACTTGGGAAGATGAAGGAGATTCCTGAGCAGAGCACTCGTACTCCACCCCACTGAACCACTCCTCCACATTGATCTGGAGTTCGCTGAGCACTCTGTATCGGGACCCGTCCCTCTCCGCTTGATGGATGTGAATTCCTTTAGTTTTCTCCTTACCGCCCACGTGCCAAGAGATGTGGATATCGTTGGGATCTGTACAGAGAACCGTGCACTTCACGGTAGCAGTCTTGTCGATCCACATCTCTTCAATGTCGGGATTTTGAATAAAGACAGACAATTCTGTGGATAAGAAATGGAAATCTTCAGAATCTTACTGACGATATTTGCCTAAGGTCAATAAATGTCATCAGTACATGACAGATGCAATTAATGCAACCAGAAAAACAGAAACACCCAGGGCTGGATTGTGTGTCAGACTGCTCATGATCATAGCTTCACCTCTGTAGTTTTCTCAACCCAGAGTCCTCACCCCATCTTCCCTTTTCCTTCCGTCCACCTGCCAGGTTACACAGAAACCCTCTAAATCACTGTGAACCACCTCACTCACAAAGGTCGCTGTCCTCTTTGTCCAGATCTCTTCGAAGGAAGGTTTGATTAAAGTAACTGAAGGGCGGGTATCTGAACAGTCACCTGGGAGAAATGTCACAATCATTATTTTACCATTCCCCAATGGACAAGTTTGTCACTGACAAGACCAACATTTCCTGTTCATCTCTGGTCAATGATTTGCCTGTCCCATCAAGATAGATGAGACCATTCTAATTTGGTGAAGAAAGGAATCGCCCCAACTGAGCAGACAGGGTAATCACCTAGAGAGAAAGTAAATTGAACAAGATTGGCCCTTAGATTGTTTTTGCAGTTTCATGGTCACTTAAACTGTTACCAGCCACTTATTAAAACAAATACAGAAAATACCCAGTATTTCAGAGTGTGACTGTGGAACAGGAAATGGAGAAAGCAATTCAAATAAAAATATTTCAGTAAATGTGGTTTAAATTTTAAAATTAACACCATATATATTTTGGTTATTGATACAAATATTTAAATACGCCCTTTACTTTGTTAAGTGTAAAGAAACAACAGCTTTGTGAGAATGTTGTGTGTTCAAGCCGCCCTCCAGAGGCTTCTACACATTGTCCAGGCTGACTGTTCCCACACAGGAGCAGAGGGAGAGCTGCTCTGCTGGAAATTCAGTCGCAAGTGAGACACTAATCGGAGGCTTGGATGATGTTGGTTGAGAGTGGAGAACAAATTGAAGATTGTCTGATTTTATCGCCAAGCCAGATTAAAATGATTTAAGGTGTTGTGTCCAAAGTCAAAGGATGAACCGAGCCTTTGATTTTCAGCTAACTACTCTGTGAGGCTTCACTCACCTCAGCACTGAACTGACTCTGTAGCTGTGGCCTGCAGCCACCGGGGTTCCAGCTGCACCGTCACCTGATGCATACGTCGGACCCAGGCCTCGGGAGATCACGCGGGAGAGGGTCCCGCACAACGTGAGCTGCCTCACGGGGATGCCAACCTTGCTCTTCCGTGACGCTCCACAGTGCTTCTTGTATGGGTGGCTCCTGCACACCTTCCACTTCCTCACCTTCATCTGCCGCCCAGACACACCTTGGCATGTCACCATAAGGCAGCGGAGGAGATCCCCAATGGAAATCTCTTTATGCAGGGGGTGCTTCCCCTGTATAGTGCGGACCTGGGGTGGAAGGTGTTGAATCGGGCAGTCCAGTATAACAGATTCCTGAGCAGGTTCACTGACTCCCCGTCCAGCTGTCCATTCTGTGGGAGGGAGGAGTCGGTGCACCACGCATACGTGGAATGCGATAGGGTGCAGCCACTATTTGTGTTTCTAAAGGGGTTGCTGCTGAGGTTCTGGCTGCACTTTTTCCCCCACTCCTCAGATTCAGTTACCCAGTTCAGAGAAGGCGGGGCGAGAGGAGGATGTCCTGGTGGGCTTAGTCATGGGCCTGGCCAAGATGGCCTCTAACGGGTTTAGGTGGCGGAAAGTGGAAGGTCTGTCGACCCCTTTTCCGAGCATATGTCCGTGCCTGACTGTCGGAGAGGGAACATACAGTTGCGGCCAGCACACTGGAGGATTTCCTTGAGCGGTTGGCCCCCTGCATTATAGATGGTGGTAACCATATTGTAAAGTGTGTGTAACTATTGTCGTATAAATATTGATTGTCTTGTTTCTCTGTGTGTGAAAAAGGAATCTCCCCTATTGAGCAGACGGGATAAACACCCTGAGGGAACGTATATGAACAAGATTCACCCTTAGATTGTTTTTGCAGTTTCATGGGCACTTAAACTGTTACCAGCCACTTATTAAAACAATACAGAAAATACCCAGTATTTCAGTGTGTGGCTGTGGAACAGCAAAGAGAAAGATTTCACATGAAAGTATTCCAGCAAATATGTTTTCTATTTTAAAAATTCACATCACAAATATTTAGTTTTTGACACAAATATTTACCCTTTTCTCTGTTAACTGTAATAAAACTGCTGATTTATCAGAAAGTTGTGTGTTCAAGCTGCCCTCCAGAAGCTTCTACACATTGTCCAGGCTGACTATTCCCACACAGGAGCAGAGGGAGAGCTGCTCTGCTGGAAATTCAGTCCCAACTGAGGCAGTAATCGGAGGCTGGGATTATGTTCGAAGGCAGAGGGAGGGAGCATTTGAAGACGAGTAACATGAACTCTAGAGTGCCTGTCTAGTGAAATGGTCTGAATTCTCCTCAAGTTATGAAGTATTATCTGAGATAGAATAATTTCTTTGGTGAAACATTGGGATTGATTGGTTGAGAGCAGAGAACAAATCAAAGATTGGCTGATTTTATCACCGAGCCAGATTAAAAAGATTAAGATGTTGTCACTGAAGAAGAGTGACAATATGGTTTTAAGCTCACTGCTTGATGAAGCTTCACTCGCCTCAGCACTGAACTGACTCTGCGGCCTGCAGCCATCGGCACTCACCTCAGCACTGAACCTGGCTCCGTGGCAGTGACCTGCAGCCGTCGGTCTCCTGGACCGGTTGCAGTGCTGAACTGGTGACGTGGCTGTGGATTTACTTCAGGGGACTCTGCGGTTCAGGTTCTGTGGATTGTTTGTTTGAATTTTTATGTGTTTGCACAATTTGTTCTTTCTTTTTCACACATTGGATGTTTGACTCTGAATTCTATTGTGTTTCTTTGTTTTGTGGCTGCCTGCAAGAAGAGAATCTCAAGGTTATAGATGATGGAGTCAATTAAAAAAGATGAAATAACGGCACATTCGGATAGTAGTAACGGGATCGGTCCGAGTCAGCATGGGTTTATGAAGGGGAAATCATGCTTGACTAATCTTTTGGAATTTTTAGAGGATATAACTATGGACAAGGGAGAGCCAGTGGATGTAGTGTACTTGGACTTTCAGAAAGCCTTTGATAAGGTCTCACATAGGAGATTAGTGGGCAAAATTAGAGCACATGGTATTGGGGGTAGGGTACTCACAGGGATAGAAAATTGGTTGGCAGACAGGAAAGAAAGAGTAGGGATTAATGGGTCCTTTTCAGAATGGCAGGCAGTGACTAGTGGGGTACCGCAAGGCTCGGTGCTGGGACCGCAGCTATTTACAATATACATTAATGATTTAGATGAAGGGATTAAAAGTAACATTAGCATATTTGCAGTATGACACATAGCTGGGTAGAATTGTGACATATGAGGAGGATGTTAGGAGAATGCAGGGTGGCTTGGACAGGTTGGGTGAGTGGGCAGATGCATGGCAGATGCAGTTTAATGTGGATAAATGTGAGGTTATCCACTTTGGTGGCAAGAACAGGAAAGCAGATTACTATCTGAATGGTGTCAAGTTAGGAAAAGGGGAAGTACAACGAGACCTAGATGTCCTTGTTTATCAGTCACTACAAGTAAGCATTCAGGTACAGCAGGCAGTGAAGAAAGCTAATGGCATGTTGGCCTTCATAACAAGGGGAGTTGAGTGTAGGAGCAAAGAGGTCCTTCTGCAGTTGTACAGGGCCCTAGTGAGACCAGACCTGGAGTATTGTGTTCAGTTTTGGTCTCCAAATTTGAGGAGGGACATTCTTGCTATTGAGGGAGTGCAGCGTAGGTTCAGGAGGTTAATTCCCGGGATGGCGGGACTGTCATATGTTAAAAGATTGGAGCGACTGGGCTTGTATACACGGGAATTTAGAAGGATGAGAAGGAATCTGATTGAAACATATAAGATTATTAAGGGATTGGACATGCGAGAGGCAGGAAAAATGTTCCTGATGTTGGGTGAGTCCAGAACCAGAGGCCACAGTTTAAGAATAAGGGGTAGGCCATTTAGAACAGAGTTGAGGAAAAACATTTTCACCCAGTGAGTTATGGATCTATGGAATGCTCTGCCTCAGAAGGCAGTGGAGGCCAATTATCTGGATACTTTTAAGAAAGAGTTAGACAGAGCTCTTAAAGAACTCTGTAAAGAACTTAAGTGAACCATTTCTTCATCCAGATCCCTTCGAAGGAAGGTTTGCTTAAAGTGCCTGAGGGGCAGGTATCTGAACAGTCATCTGGGAAAAATGTCACCATTATTATTTCACCATTCCCCAGTGGACAAAATTCTCACTGTCAAGACCAGCATTTCCTGTTCAACTCTGCTCAATGGTTCAAGGTGGGCCGGCTGGTGGTGTAGTGGCATCAGCACTGGACTTCAGGGCAGATGGTCCTGAGTTCAAACCCAGCCGGGTCCCAAACTGGGCAGCAGCAGCATCTACACCGGAGAAAGGTCTGGCAGTCTGCTTCTGTATCTTGCAGTGAAAACCCTATGGACCCTGTGGTTCATGAGATAATGAAGAGTCGGACTCGACTAAATGACTGAAGAACAACAAATCTCTGTTCTAAAAGGTTGCCACTCATTTTTTGGGCGGAGCTGAACACACTGCCCGCTCTGGAGGGGGTCCACATACTGGCATTTCAACAACAGGCTGCTGGACGACGGCCGGTTCTGGGATTTGCTCTGGCTGTTTTGGGAGTCCTCAGGTGAGGAGCGGGGAGTTTCCCCTCCCTGCGGCTCTGGTGGGACGTGGGCAAGGCTCACGTCTGACTTTTCTGCCAGGAATACGTGTGCGGCTGATGACTGGCATTGATCAGCTCGAGAAGGAGCTCATTGACCTGGAGTCAGGGCGGTAGCTGACCGATGGGGACAGGTCCCTCTTGGATGAGTACCAGCGAATGAAGGAAGTGCTGAGGCACTGCAGCTGGAGAGGACCCGAGGCGCTTACTTGAGGTCGTGGGTCCAGATGCTGCAATATCTGGACCACACCTCGACCTTCTTCTACTCTTTCGAGAGGGGGAGGTGCGTCCGCAGGCAGTTAGTGGAATAGTTGGCAGAGGATGGCTCCTCTGTCACTGATCTAGTGAGAATTGCCATGGAACTGCATTCCTTTTCTGAGGCTCTCTTCTCGCTGGACCCGAACAGTGAGGATGCGGGAGGACTTGCCGAAGGTCAGTCCTGGGGTTGCTGAGCAGCTCAATGCACCGCTGTCTTTAGTGGAGCTGACCAGTGCCCTCAGGCTGCTGAAGAGAGGCAAGTCCCCAGGACTAGATGGGTTAACAGTGGAGATTCTCCCGGCCTTCTGGGGCATCATAGGGGCTGAGTATGCAAGGGTATTGGGAGAGAGCATGGCAACAGGTGAGTTGCTCCTACCTTGGTTCAGAGTACTCGTGGCCCTGCTGCCTAAGAAGGGGGATCTCCATAGCCTGCGGAATTGTCACCCTGTGTCGCTCCTCAGTGCAGAGTACAAGTCTTTGCCCGGGTAATGGCTAATCATCTGGGCACTGTGCTGGTGGAAGTGGTCCACCCTGACCAGTCCTTTGTGATCCTGGTACAGTCGATCCAGGACAACATCCACCTTGTCCAGGATCTGATCTACCTGTGCCAGGAGGCTGGTCTATCGGGCGCCTTTCTCCATCTCAACCAAAAGAAAGCGTTCGATAGGGTGAACCATCGGTACCTTTTCGGGACTCTGTGTGCGTATGGGCTAGGCCGATGTCTGACTGCTGTACGCCGCCACAGAGTGCCTGGTGAAAGTGAAAGGGTCCCTGACAGTGCACTTGTGCTTTGGGAGGGGGGAGCACCAGTGATGCCCCAGGTTGGGACAGCTGTATTCAGTTTTCATGGAGCCATTCCTGTGCCTTCTCCACAGGAGGTTCACGGGGTTGGTTCTGCATGAAGTGTACGTGGAAGTCATCCTGTCGGCCTTCGCCACCACATCCTCCTTATGGTCACCGAGCCAGTTGTCTTGCAGAGGATGGGAGACTGCTAGCAAGTTTTCTTGGCTGCCGCTTCTGCAAGGATCAACTGGGAGAAGAGCGCGGGCCTCTTGGTGATTAGGTGGCAGGTGGATGTCCTACTGGAAGGGTTGAGGCTGTCTGTGTGGAGCACCCTCCACCTCCTCTACTTGTGAGTCCAGCTGAGCGCAACGGAGGAAGCCTGGCCGGTGAACTGGCGGGAATTAGAGGCGAAGATCTCTGCCCGGCTGGGGCGCTGGTCGGGCCTCCTTCGTGTGATCTCGTACCAAGAGAGGGCTGTAGTGGTCAATCAGCTGGTCGCCTGCAGGGTGTGGTACCGACTATCTGCATTGGTCTCATTCATAGTGTTTGTGTCCAGGATCCAGAGGAGGCTGGTGGACTTATTCTGGGGAAATAGGAGACATTGGGTCTCTGCTGCGGTCCTGAGTCTTCCGATCATGGAGGTCGGTTTGTCCTTGGTGTGTCTTTGCACCCGGCTACTGCTCTCCGCGTCTGGACGCTGCAGAGATCCCTGTACTGTGAGCACCCTCCGAGATGGCACGCACTGGCTGCACATTCTCTCCGCGGGGGACGCTGCCTACAGGAGGGTACATGGATGCCGGCGGACGGCATCAGCCGTGCCACTCAGGGACCGACCCTGCTTCTTTCGGGAACTGTGGAGGGTATGGGGTCTGGCCTCCTCCAGGCAGGGTGCTCCTGCTCCATTCGGGAACGGCGCTCTATCTGCTGGGGATCTGATCCCGATCCTATACGGTGGGTGTCGTGAGGGGACAGGGTAATAGAGGGGTTTCAGCTGCACCACCACCCGATGTACACGTCGGACCCAGGCCTCGGGAGACCACGCGGGAGAGTGTCCCGCACAACGTGAGCTGCCTCACGGGGATGCCCACCGTGCCCTTCTGCGATGGTCCAAAATGCTTCTTGTATGGGCTGCTCCTGCACACCTTCCACTTCCTCACCCTCGTCTGTCGCCCAGACACACCTTGGCATGCCACCATATGGCAGCGGAGGAGATCCCCAATGGAAATCTCTTTACGCAGGGGGTGTTTCCCCTGTACAGTGGGGACCTGGGGTGGAATGTGTTGCATCGGGCAGTCCCGTATACCAGATTCCTGAGCAGGTTCACTGACACCCTGTCCAGCTGTCCATTCTGTGGGCGGGAGGAGTCGATGCATCACGCATACGCGGAATGTGAGAAGGTGCAGCCGCTATTTGTGTTTCTAAAGGGGTTTTTGCTGAGGTTCTGGCTGCACTTTCCTCCCCCACTCCTCAGATACGGGCACCCAGTTCGGAAGGGGGCAGGGCGAGAGGATCTCCTGGTGTCCTGGGCCTGGTCAAGATGGCCACTCACTGGTCTAGGTGTCGGACGGTGGAAGGCTCGGCCCGGAACGTCTGCCAACCCATTTTCCGAGGATATGTCCGTGCCTGACTGTCCTTGGAGAGGGAGCATGCGGTCGTGGACGGCACACTGGGGGATTTCCGTGAGCGGTGGGCCTCCTGCAGCATCGGCTGTTTTATAGATGGTAGTAACCATTTTGTAAAGTGTGTGTAACTACTGTCTTGTAAATATTGATTATCTTGTTTCTCTGTGTGTAAAAAAGGAATCTCCTCTATTGAGCAGACAGGATAAACACCCTGAGGGAACATAAGTGAACATGATTGGCCCTTACATTGTTTTTGCAGTTTCGTGGTCACTTAAACTGTTTCCAGCCATTTATTAAAACAATACAGAAAATACCCAGTATTTCAGAGTGTGACTGTGGAAGAGGAAAGAGAAAACATTTCGCATGAAAATATTCCAGCAAATATGTTTTATATTTTAACATATGAAAATATTTATATCTTATATAAAAAGATTAACATCACCAATATTTAGTTTTTCACACAAGTATTTAAATGCAACCATTTCTCTGTTAAGCTTAATAAAACTGCTGATTTATCAAAGTGTTGTGAGCTCAAACCACCCTCCAGAACAGGAGCAGAGGGAGAGCTGCTCTGCTCGAAATTCAGACACAACTGAGACACGAATCAGGCTGGGATTATGTTCAAAGGCAGATGGAGGGAGCATTTTGAAGACAGCTATAAGGGATTTCCAGAGAGTCTGTCCAGTGAAATGGTCTGGATTCTGCCCAAGGTGTGAAAGCATTTTCAAAGTAACAATTATTTCTATGGCAAAGCTTCTGGATAATGTTGTTTGAAGATAAAGAATAAACCAATGATTGAATGATTTCAGCATCAAAGCAGGTTAAAAAGATTAAGGCATTGAGAGTAAAGGTGAAGTAGGAACTAGTATTCAACTCACTACTCTATGAGGCTTCACTCACCTCAGCACTGAACTGACTCTGCAGCTGCGGCCTGCAGCCATCGGCACTCACCTCAGCACTGAGCCTGGCTCCGTGGCCGTGGCCTGCAGCCATCGGTCTCCTGGACCGGTTGCAGTGCTGAACCGGTGACGTGGCTGTGGATTTACTTCAGGGGACTCTGCGGTTCAGGTTCTGTGGATTTTTTGTTTGAATTTTTTTATTGTTTGCACAATTTGTTCTTTCTTTTTCACACATTGGATGTTTGACTCTGAATTCTATTGTGTTTCTTTGTTTTGTGGCTGCCTGCAAGAAGAGAATCTCAAGGTTGTATATGGTGCACAGACTTTGATAATAAATGTACTTGGAACTTTATCAGTTCCCTCACATAAATAAACCAGGGCTACACCAGGATGAGAGTTGACCTTGAATTCATAGCACAATGTAAACAATTTCAATAGGACCCTACCTGGGACGTTCTTCACTTGCTTCTTGATACGGGTGTTGGAAGGGGGATGAATCACTGTACAGCTGAAGACTGATTCTGTCTTCCACTCCTCTAAACTCACAGTCAGGAAGTGTCTGGCACTGAAAGTCCACCCCTGCTCCAGGGCAGTCGGTGTAGTGCTGGTATTGGAGGTGATCACGGTGCTGTCTTTCTCCCAGATGACATTTATTTGGTCTGGATAGAAATCGGACACAACACACTCCAGTGTGGCTGTTTTCCTTTTCTTGGTCTCTTCCTGAGGTGGAGGCAGCAGTCTGACCTTGGGCCTTCTTATCTCAACTAGAAGTGACAAGAAAACAAAGAAAATGTCAAACATTTTGACTCAGGTATCTAATGCTGGCCATTTAATCACTGGACTCTTACCCACCTTTGGTACTATTGGTCCGTGCAGACACTCGGGAAGATGAAGGAGATTCCTGAGCAGAGCACTCGTACTCCACCCCACTGAACCACTCCTCCACACTGATCTGGAGTTCGCTGAGCACTCTGTGTCGGGACCCGTCCCTCTCCGCTTGATGTCTGACAGGTCCACTAGTTTTCTCCTTCCCGCCCACGTGCCAAGAGATGTGGATATCTTCGGGATCTGTACAGATAACCGTGCACTTCACGGTAGCCGTCTTGTCGATCCACATCTCTTCAATGTCCGGATTTTGAATAAAGACAGACAATTCTGTGGATTAGAAATGGAAATGCTCAGAATCTTAATGGAAATATTTCTATGGGTTGTGTTAGGTCAAAACAGATCATCAGTACATGACAGCTGCATTTAATGCAAACAGAATAACAGAAATAACTAGAGCTGAATCATTTGTCAGTCTGCTGGTGATCATGTCTTCACCTCTGTCTGTTGAATCCTCACCCCATCTTCCCTCTACGTCTGTCCACCTGTCAGGTTACTCTGAATCCCTGTAAATCATTGTGTACCACCTCACAAAGAATGGTCATCCAGATCTCTTTGAAGGAAGGTTTTCTTAAAGTGACTGAGGTGCGACTATCTGAACAGTCATCTGGGTGAAACGTCATAATTATTATTTCACCATTCCCCAATGGACAAGTTTGTCACTGACAAGATCTCTCATTGATTATTTGCCAGACAGATCAAGAAGAGGTGAGACCTATCTACATTGGTGAAGAAAGGAATCTCCCCTTGTGATCAGACAAAGTAAAACCCCTGAGAGAACATAAATGAACAAGATTGGCCCTGACATTGTTTTTGCAGTTTCATGGTCACTTAAACTGGTAGGAAACACTTATTAAAAAAATACAGAAAATACCCAGCATTTTAGAGTGTGTCTGTGGAATGCAGAACAGATCAAAGTTTCAGATCCAAATCTTCCAGAAAATAGATTCAGATTTCAAAATATATTAGAAATATTTAGTTTCAGTCACAAATTTTTAAATGTACTTTTTTTCCTTATTAGCAGTAACTAAACTTCGCTGCAGCTTTGTGAGAATGTTGTGTGTTCAAGCCGCCCTCCAGAGGCTTCTACACATTGTCCAGGCTGACTGTTCCCACACAGGAGCAGAGGGAGAGCTGCTCTGCCGGAAATTCAGTCCCAACTGTGGCACTAATCAGGGGCTGTGATTATGTTCAAAGGCAGATGGAGGGAGCATTCTGAAGACAAGAATCAGAGAACTCCAGAGTGCCTGTCTAGTGAAATGGTCTGGATTCTCCTCCACCTATGAAAGTATTACCTGAGTTACAATAATTTCTATGGTGAAGCTTCTGGATTATGTTGGTTGAGAGCAGAAAACAAATCATAGATTGGTTGATTTTATCACCGAGCCACATTAAAAGGATTAGGATGTTGTCACCAAAGACAAAGGACTATCTGGTTTTCAACTCACTACTCTATGAGGCTTCCCTCACCTCAGCACTGAACTGACTCTGCAGCTGCGGCCTGCAACCATCGGCACTCACCTCAGCACTGAGCCTGGCTCCGTGGCCGTGGCCTGCAGCCATCGGTCTCCTGGACCGGTTGCAGTGCTGAACCGGTGACGTGGCTGTGGATTTACTTCAGGGGACTCTGCGGTTCAGGTTCTGTGGATTTTTTGTTTGAATTTTTTTATTGTTTGCACAATTTGTTCTTTCTTTTTCACACATTGGATGTTTGACTCTGAATTCTATTGTGTTTCTTTGTTTTGTGGCTGCCTGCAAGAAGAGAATCTCAAGGTTGTATATGGTGCACAGACTTTGATAATAAATGTACTTTCTAATTTGAAATTTATCAGTTCACTCACATAACTAAACAAGGGCTGCACCATAATTTAGTGTTGACCTTGAATTCATAGCACAATGTAAGCAATTTCAATAATGGGCTGAGTACAAGGAACCTACCTTGGATGTTCTTCACTTGCTTGTTGATAGTGGTGTGGGAGGGGGGATGATTCACTGTACAGCTGAAGACTGATTCTGTCTTCCACTCCTGTAAACTCACGGTCAGGAAGTGTCTGGTACTGAAAGTCCACCCCTTCTCCAGAGCAGTTGGTGTAGCACTGGTTCTGGAGGTGATCACGGTGTTGTCTTTCTCCCAGATGACACTTATTTGGTCCGGGTAGAATCCAGAGACCACACACTCCAGTGTGGCTGTTTTCCTTTTCTTGGTCTCTTCCTGAGGTGGAGGCAGCAGACTGACCTTGGGACTTCTTATCTGGACTGGAATAGACAAGAAAACAAAAGAATTGTCAAATAACACACACAAAATGCTAGTGGACCACAGCAGGCCAGGCAGCATCTATAAGAAGAAGCACTGTCGACGTTTCGGGCCGAGACCCTTTGTCAGGACTAACTGAAAGGAAAGATATTAAGAGATTTGAAAGTAGTGGGGGGAGGGGAAAATGCGAAATGATAGGAGAAGACCGGAGGGGGTGGGATGAAGCTAAGAGCTGGAAAGGTGATTGGGGAAAGTGATACCGAGCAGGAGAAGGGAAAGGATCATGGGAGAGGAGGCCTTGGGAGATGGGGGGGGTGGCGGGGAGAGAAAGCACCAGAGGGAGATGGAGAACAGGCAAACAACTAAATATGTCAGGGATGGGTAAGAAGGGGAGGAGGGGCATTAACGGAAGTTAGAGAAGTCGATGTTCATGCCATCAGGTTGGAGGCTACCCAGCTGGTATATAAGGTGTTGTTCCTCCAACCTGAGTTTGGATTAATTTTAACAGTAGAGGAGGCCATGGATAGGCATACCAGAATGGGAATTTGACAAGGAATTAAATGTGTGGCCTCTGGGAGATCCTGCTATCTCTTGCAGACAGTGTGTAGGTGTTCAGCAAAAGGGTCTCCCAGTCTGTGTCGGGTCTCAGCAATACATAAAAGGCCACACCAGGAGCACCGGACGCAGTATACCACACCAGCCGACTCACAGGTGAAGTGACGCCTCACCTGGAAGGACTGTCTGGGGCCCTGAATGGTGGTGAGGGAGGAAGTGTAAGGGCAGGTGTAGCACTTGTTCCGCTTACAAGGATAAGTGCCAGGAGGGAGATTGGTGGGAAGGGATGGGGGGGACGAGTGGACAAGGGAGTCACGTAGGGAGCGATCCCTGCGGAAATCAGAAAGAGGGGGGAGGGAAAGCTGTGCTTGATTGTGGGATCCTATTGGAGGAGGCCGAAGTTACGGAGAATTATATGTCGAACCTGGAGGCTGGTGGGGTGGTAGGTGAGGACAATGGGAATCTTATCCCGAGTGGGTTGGCGGGCGGATGTGGTGAGGGCAGATGTGCGGGAAATGGGAGAGATGCGTTTGAGAGCAGAGTTGATGGTGAAAGAAGGGAAGCCCCTTTTTTTAAAAAAGGAAGACATCTCCTTCGTCCTGGAATGAAAAGCCTCATCCTGAGAGCAGATGCAGCGGAGATGGAGGAATTGTGAGAAGGTGAAACATTTTGGCTCAGGTAACTATTGTTGGTGATTTAATCACTGGTCTCTTGCCCACCTTTGGTGCCTTTAGTTCGTTCTGACACTCGGAAAGATGAAGGAGATTCCTGAGCAGAGCACTCGTACTCCACCCCACTGAACCACTCCTCCACATTGATCTGGAGTTCACTGAGGACTCTGTATCGGGACCCGTCCCTCTGTGGTTGACGTCTGACAGTTCCTGTAGTTTTCACCCTGCTGCCCACGTACCAAGTGATGCTTAATTTTCTCGGATCTGTACAGATAACTGTGCACTTCACGATAGCAGTCTTGTCGATCCACATCTCTTCAATGTAGGGATTTTGAATAAAGACATGCAATTCTGTGGATTTGAAATGGAAATCTTCAACATCAGACCGGAGATACTTCTATTTGTTGTGTTGGGTCAATATAGATCATCGGTACATGACAGCTGCATTTAATACAAACAGAATAACAGAAAGTCCCAGAGCTGAATCGTGTGTCTCATATTCCTGTTAGTTTTGATGCAGAAAAGCAAATCAGGATGTGTTAACTAGGTTTCGAATCCCTTTCTAATAACTGTACCAATTGGTTCACTGTGAGATAGAGAAGCATGCAGATTTCTCAGCAGAGACACAGCTCAGTATATTCTTTGCTTGGAGACTCAGTGCCATTGATTAGTAACAATGAGCACTGTGGATCAATGAGAATCCCTTTCTCCATCTGGGATGAGCCTGGAATTCACTCAGTTTAATAACTTCACATCCCGACATTCCAGTCTTACTGTGACTGTTCCTCTCCCCATCTCTGCAACCTTCACCGCCAACACAAACTTCGGAAAACATCTTATTCTTTCAACTCTGCTCCCTCATACACCTGCACTACTTCTGCTGGTGCCTGTGGTTTTAGCATTCTTGCTTACAAACACTAATGCCCCTGTATCTCTTGAAATGAGCAGCCAGAGTGTATCCTGAAGTTGCTGGACTGATGAACTGGGAAAATGAATTCAAATCCCAAACTGGTGGATGGGAGTTTAAATTCAATTCATCTGTGCTTTTTGGAATAAATAGAGGACTAAGGAAGTCTTGGTAGATTATTCTTTGTTGAACTTTCTAGTAGCAACAGCGTTGAAAGTTAATCATCTTAAGGAGTGAGTCAGCATTTAATTTTGGAAGAGTTATTTGTGATAAAAATATTATTATTTTTATCACAAAATATTATAAAAATATTATTTTATCACAAATAACTCTTCCAAAATTAAATACAGAAGAACAGAAGGGATTAGATACGCCTTTTACATTGAAGGAAGTTGAAGAAGCTTTGGGATCACTTCAAAGTAATAAATCTCCAGGAGAAGATGGTTTTCCACCTGAATTTTATAAAAAGTTTAAAGATTTATTAATTCCTCCTTTTATGGAGTTAATATATCAAGCGGAAAGAACGCATAAACTTCCAGAATCTTTTTCAACAGCTATTTTAATAGTATTGCCAAAAAAAGATGGAGACCTTTTAAAACCAGCATCATATAGACCTATTTCTTTATTAAACACCGATTATAAAATAATAGCAAAAATCTTATCTAATAGATTATCTAAATGCTTTCCAAAATTAGTGCATATGGATCAAACAGGATTTATCAAAAATAGACTATCGGCAGATAATGTAACCCGGTTATTTAGTATAATCCATTTAGCGCAAAAGATGGAGGAAATGAGTGTGGCAGTTGCTTTAGATGCAGAAAAAGCATTTGATAGATTGGAATGGGATTTTTTATTTAAGGTATTGGAAAAATATGGATTAGGAACATCATTTATAAAATGGATTAAAACCTTAAATACTAATCCCAAAGCTAAAGTAGTGACAAATGGTCAAATTTCAACATCATTTCAGTTAACAAGATCAACTAGGCAAGGTTGCCCATTATCACCTGCTTTGTTTGTGTTGGCAATAGAACCACTAGCTGAATTAATTAGAATGGACCCAGATATTAAGGGTTTCAGAGTTAATCAGGAAGAATACAAGATTAACTTATTTGCTGATGATGTTCTACTTTATTTAACAGATCCATTACATTCACTACGCAAATTATTTTATAGATTAGAAGAATATGGGAAAATATCGGGTTATAAAATAAATTGGGATAAAAGTGAAATTTTACCTCTTACTAAAGGAGATAATAATCAATGTCGATTAATAACTCAATTTATATGGCCAGCAAATGGTATAAAATATTTAGGTATAAGAGTTGATAATGACATAAAAAACTTATACAAATTAAATTATTTACCACTTTTGAAAAAAATTCAGGAAGGTCTTGATAAATGGATGGCATTACCAATAACATTAGTAGGTAGAGTAAATACTATAAAAATGAATATATTCCCTAGACTACAATATTTATTTCAATCATTACCAATACAATTACCCCAGAAGTTTTTTCAAGAGTTAAACAAATATGTGAGGAAATCTCTCTGGAAAGGTAAGATGTCAAGAATATCGTTGGAAAAATTGACATGGAAATTTGATCTAGGAGGATTACAACTTCCAAATTTTAAGAATTATTATAAAGCAAATCAACTTAGATTTATTGCATCTTTTTTCGAGAAAGATAAACCGGCATGGGTTAGAATAGAACTAGATAAAATAGGAGAAAACGTACCAGATGATTTTATACATAAATGGGAATCTAAATGGATACGGGAAAAGAAAGAATCTCCTATATTAAAACATTTGATTGATTTATGGAATAAGATAAATGTTGATGATGAGACAAAAAAATCTTTATTAGCAAAGAGATCTTTAATTCAAAATAGATTTATTCCTTTCACAATGGACAATCAACTTTTATATAATTGGATTCAAAAAGGGATTAGATATATAGGGAATTGTTTTGAAGGAGGTATATTAATGTCATTTGATCAATTAAAGAATAAATATAAAGTATCAAATAACACTTTATTTTGTTACTTTCAATTAAGGGCTTATTTAAGAGAAAAATTAGGTCAAACAATGTTATTACCGAAACCTAATGAAATAGAAATTTTAATTCAAAAAGGAAATATTAAAAAAATTATATCTTGTATGTATAATTTGATTCAAAAACAGGCAATTAAACAAGGAATCCATAAGTGAAGACAAAAATGGGAAAGTGATTTGAATATTAAAATTGAAGAAACAAATTCGTCAAGACTATGTCTTGATAGTATGACAAATACAATAAATGTTCGGTTAAGATTAGTGCAGTATAATTTTCTACATCAACTATATATTACACCACAAAAAATAAATAAATTAAATCCAAACTTATCAGATCAGTGTTTCTGATGTAACCAGGAAACTGGTACTTTTTTACATTCTACATGGTCTTGTTCTAAAATTCAACCTTTTTGGACAAATCTAAGACTCTTACTGGAACAAATTACAGGAACACAATTTCCTCATAATCCAATATTACTCTTATTAGGTGATATTGAAGGGATAAAACCAAAACTCAAGCTAAATAAATACCAGAAAGAATTTATAAAAATTGCACTGGCAGTAGCCAAAAAAGCTATTGCAGTTACTTGGAAATCGGATACATATTTAAGTATAGACTCTTGGAAGAAAGAAATCTATGGTTGTATTCCATTAGAAAAAATTACTTATAATTTAAGAGATAAATATGAAACATTTCTGAAAATTTGGAGCCCTTATTTACAAAAGACAGGATTAAATCTATAGATGCTCTGAAGATGAAACAATTGGTCATTTGGGGAAAGAAATAAATATACATATTAAAGTTTTTACGAATTCCATGGAGCATGTGGAGATCTTCCAACAACTAGACAATCTTTCTTTCTTTCTTTTTTCTTCTCTTTCTCTTTTTTTTTCTATAGGGCAGTTGGGGGGAGGGGTTAAGGGGAGGGGGGAAGGGTTATATACATTTTTTTCATACTTCATTTTGTAACTACTTAAAAATGCAATAAAAAAAGTTTAAAAGAAAGAGGAGTGAGGCAGCAAGTCCCTCTCTTCTAGAGCAATCAGTGTCTTTGATCAATTTTTGGGTGTCCAGTCCTTTGGATTAATGTCAGGTTTGCCTGATTGCACTCACGTGAAGTTTTTGAGGCCGCCTCCCAATGTACTATCATGAGATGCCAGAGGTACTTAATGAATACTTTGTTTCAGTATTCACTGCGGACAAGGTGACTGTAGGGAATACTTGCAGTGGACTGAAAAGCTTGAGCATGTATATATTAAGGAAGAAGATATGCTGGAGCATCAAGTTGCATAAGTCTCCGGTACCGAACGGGGTGTACCCTAGGCTACTGTGGGAAGCGAGGGATGAGATTGCTAAGCCTCTGGCGATGATCTTTGCATCATCAATGAGGATGAGAGAAGTCCGGAGGATTGGAGCATTGCGGATTTTGTTCCCTTATTCAGGAAAGGAAGTAGGGATAGCCTAGGAAATTATAGAGCAGTGAGTCTTACTCCAGTGGTTGGGAAGTTGATGGAGAAGATCCTGACAGGCAGGATTTATGAACATTTGTAGAAGCATATGATTAGGAACAGTCAGCTTGGCTTTGTCAAAGGCAGGTCATGCCTTATGACCCTGATAGAATTTTTTCAGGATGTGACTGAACACATTGATGAGGATAGAGGATATGGATTTTAGCAAGGCATTTGATAAGGTTCTCCATGCAAGGCTTTTTGAGAAAGTAAGGAGGCATGGGATGCAAGGGGACATTGCTTTAAGGATCTAGAACTGGCTTACCCACAGAAGGCAAAGAGTGGTTGTAGACAGGTCATATTATGCATGGAGGCTAGTGACCAATGGTACAACTCAGGAATCTGCTCTGGGACCCCGTATTCTTTCTGATTTTTATAAATGACCTGGATAAGGAAGTGGAGGGATGGGTTAGTGAATTTACTAATGATACAAAGGTTGGGGAGATTGTGGATAGTGTGGAGGGCTGTCAGAGGTTACAGTGGTACATTGATAGGATGCAAAACTGGGCTGAGAAGTGGCCGATGGTGTTCAACCCTGTTAAGTGTGAGGTGGTTAATGTTGGTAGGTCAAATATGATAGCAGAATATAGCATTAATGGCAAGACTCTTGACAGTGTGGAGGCTCAAAGGGATCTTGGGGGCCAAGTCCATAGCACACTCAAAGCTGCTACGCAGGTTGACTCTGTGGTTGAGAAGGCATACAGCGCATCGGCTTCATCAATCGTGGGATTGAATTTACGAGCCAAGAGGTAATGTTGAAGCTATATAGGACCCTGGTCAGATACTACTTGGAGTACTGTGCTCAACTCTGTTAACCTCACTACAGGAAGGATATGGAAATCATAGAATTGGTGCAGAGGAGATTTACAAGGATGTTGCCTGGATTGGGTAGCATGCCTTATGAGAATAGGTTAAGTGAATTCGGCCTTTTCTCCTTGGTGCGATGGAGGTTGAGAGGTGACCTGATAGAGGTGTACAAGACAATGAGAGGCATTGATTGTGTGGATAGTCAGAGGCTTTTTCCCAGGGCTGAAATGGCTCGCACAAGGGGGCATAGTTAAAAGGTGCTTGGAAATAGGTGCTGAAAGTTTTTTTACTCAGAGTGGTGAGTGTGTTGAATGGGCTGCTGGCAGCGGTGGTGGAGGTAGAAATGATAGCGTCTTTTAAGGACTCCTGGATGGATGCACGGAGCTTAGAAAAATAGGCCATGGGTAAGCCTAGCTAGTTCTAAGGTAGGGACATGTTCTGCACAGCTTTATGGGCTGAAATGTCTGTATTGTGCTGTAGGTTTTCTATGTTCTATCATCAGTTCACTTACATTGAAGCTCTCTGCACTTTGTGTACACCATTTACACACTCGGTCCCCTTTTGCTCTTTGACATTTAGTGTGGAGGCTGATTGTGTTTGTGTCACGGTTGAGTCCTTCAGTGAGACTGTGAGTCAGTGTCTTTGTCTGAAGAAAGAGCAGATGTAACACACACTGTCCAGTCTGACTGGGACGGATCATCTGACAAAGTATGATGTGTATTTCTTAACCTATCTCATGTCAGTAAGATTATGAGCAAATTTCATTTAAAATACAAAATCTGTGAAGTAGTCTAGATGATCATTGGTGTCATGTAATATCACAAATATGCATACCTAGGTGTACACTGTAGGGTTACTGAATTGTGAATCTCAGTTTGATCAGCACTGATGTTGTTAAACATGTTTTCTGCAGTTTTCTCAGTTATGTCCCATATCAGCCTGGTCTTGATGTTTAGCAGTCCCTGGGAAATGCAATCCCCTCATAAAACCTGACAGAGTCATGATCGCTCGACTTATTGCTGAATGCTGGTGTTATTCCACAGGAAGCATATAACTCTGTCAAAGCTTGGGTAATTCTATCAAAACATTCTCTGCTGTGACATTCCTTGGGATCATTGTGTTTCCCTCTTGGCCAAGGAAACTGGAATTGGGATCTGAGTCACACTGAAGCAACAATGTACACAAGTAAATGAGTGCATGGACGACCAGAAACACAAGAGATTCTACAGATGCTGGAAAACTTGAACACACAGAAAACACTGGAGGAATTCAGCAAGCCAGGCAGCATCTATGGAGGGAAATAAACAGTCAATCTTTGGGGCTGAGAGATTTCACTGGTACTGGAAAGGAAATGGGCAGAAGCCAAACTAAGAGGTGGATGGAGTGGAGAGGAATACATTCTGTCAGATGAGAGGTGAGACCAGATGAGGGAGAATAGGTGTTAATCGGGGAAGTGGGTATGAAATAAGAAGCTGGTAGGGGATCAGTGAAAGAGATAAATGGCAACGCAGAAGGAATCGGATTGGACAGTGGACCATGGAGGGAAGTGTTTATGGGGGGGAGGGGGGAGCCAAATGGAGATAATGGGCAGGTGAGAAGTGAAAGAAGTGAAGGCATGAGGGTGTACCTAGTGGGGGAAGAGAAAAAAAAGAGGAGAATAAAGGAAGGGGAGGGGGAATGGTTGGTGAGATTACTTAATTTTGCAGAAATAACATTCACATCATCAGGTTGGCAGATATCTGGATGGAATACGAGGTGTTGCTACTCCAACCTGACTTTGGCCTCTGTCAAGCAGTGGAGGAGGCCATGGACAGACATGGCAAAATGAGAATGGGTAGACAAACTGACCAGAAGGATATTGGAAAGTTGAAATTTGGCAGGGCAAAGTAGAAAGTTTGTATTGTGTATTCTTCTCTTTCTGAAAAACCTCAGTCCCAATGGATACCAGGGCCAGGTCTAAAACCCAGTAAATGGATTATAATAAAATTCATTAATGAATTGTATACACGTGTTCTGCTTGCAAGGATAAGTGCCAGGAGGGAGATCAGTGGGCAGGGATGAATGGACAAGGGAGTCCAAGGGACAATTGCAATCCCTGTGGAAAGCAGAAAGTTGTGGGGTGGGTGAAAGGAATGATGTGCTTGGTGGTGGGATCCTGTTAGACGTGGCAGAAGTTACAGAAAATTATGTGCTGGATGCAGAGGCTGGTGGGGTGGTTTGTGAGGACAAGAGGAACCCTATCGCTGGTCAGATACTGGGAGGATGGGGTAAGAGTAGACATGCGTGAAATAGAACAGATGTGGTTGAGGCCAACGTAGATGGTGGAGGAAGGGTAGTCCCTTTGAAAAAGGAGGAAAACTCCTTCATTCTGGAATGAAAAGCCTCATACTGAGAGCAGATGTAGTGGAGATGGAGGAATTGAGAGAAGGGGATGGTGTTTTTACAAGTAACTGGGTGGCAAGGGGTATAGTCCAGATAGCTACGAGTCTGTGGGTTGATTATGTACATCAGTGGATAATCTGTCTCCAGAGACAGAGTCAGAAAGATCGAGAAAGTGGACGGAGGTGTCAGAAATCAACCAGGTAAATTTGAGGTCTGAGTGGAAGTTGGAGGCAAAGTGGATGAAGTTGAAGAGTTCAGCATGGTTGCAGGAAGCAGCATCGATGTAGTTGTCAATGTAGTGTAGAAAACGTGTGGGATGGTCACTTGTGTAGGCTTGGAACATAGACTGTTCCACATAGCTGACAAACAAGCAGGCATAGCTGGGACCCATGTGAGCGCCCATGGCTACCTCTGCCCACAGTGTACAAGTGCTGCACCTGCCCCACACCTCCTCCCACCATTTATGGCCCCAAACAGGCCTTCTAGGTGAGGTGACACTTTACCTGTGAGTCTGTTGGGGTTAAATACTGTGTTCAATGTTCCCGGTGTGGCCTCCTGTACATCAGTGAGACCCGACGCAGATTGGAAGACCACTTCGCTGAGCACCCACGCTCCATCCACCAGAAAGATTGAGATCTCCCAGTGGCCACTTCCCATTCCCATTCCAATATGTCAATCCATGGCCTGCTCCACTGTCGTGATGAGGCCATACTGAGGTTGGAGGAATAACATTTTTTATTCCATCTGGGTAGCCTCCAACCTGATGGCGTTGTCATCAATTTCTCAAACATGTGGTAATGCCACCCACCAACCCCGTCTTCACCATTTCCCATCCTCTTTTCCCACCTTCACCTTATCTCCTTGCCTCCCCATCACCTCTGTCTGATGCTCATCCTCCCTTTTCTTTCTTCCATGGACTTCTGTTTCTTTCACTGATCAAATTCCCAGCTCTTTACTGTATTCTTCCCCCTCCAGGTTTCACTTATCACCTTGTGTTTCACTCTTCCCTCCCCCCAGCTAGTAAATCTGCTCCTCAGTATTTTTTCTTTAGTCCTGCTGAACGGTTTCAGCCCAAAATATCAACTGCACTCATTTCCATAGATGCCGCTTGGCCTGCCGAGTTCCTCCAGCATTTTGTGTGTGTTGCTTGGATTTCCAGCATCTGCAGATTTTCTCTTGTTTGTGATATCTTATCATTTGTTTAAAATAATAATCCTATATTACATTTAAGACATGATTTTCAACAAGAAGTAACTTGTAACTGATTACATACCTGACACACCAGGCCATGAATCCCCAGTCAGATTTCCAGCAGGACCCGATGTATGTGGTAGAGTGTGGCATCAGCTCTGGAGGCATCTGTCACTCAGTAAATCCCAGGGTACAGTGGCCTGTGGAACTGAAGGACTGACTCCAGTGTAAGTGGCTGAACACTGGTTGTCCCCTTCAGACTGCCAGCCACAGCCAACACCATTTCACCCACACTATCCTCAGCTTCCCGGGTACACGGTACCTCAGGAATAGGCTGGTCAGCTGAGGTCCAAGGAACCTCACTGCTCTTCATCGATGCCAACCCCTGACAGTAGGGGAATTGCTGGACCAAATACCAGGGACCATATGGATGACTTACAACTAACTCGTGTCTGTCTATTTACCTGCTTCACAATCAGGATTCAGATGAGGAGTTCCCAGTGGTGGGGAGCTTTAGGAATTGCAGGCTAAAAGTGAACGTTCTTTTCCAACATCACCCAAACAAGACTAGATTGTCATGTTGTAGTTCAGTTTGTGGGAACAAGATACAGACAAGTTGGAGGTTTAGTCCCCTCTTATGAAGTGACACAGTGCAAATGTACCTGCTGGGTTCGGAAAGGCTCTGGGATGTTCTGGGCTTGTCGAAGTCAATGAAAACAAATTGTTTTCATCAAAATAAATTCAATAATAATAAATATTCAAAACTGGAAGCAGCATAGTTGCCAGAAATCAGACTGATAGAGTTTGGTGAAATATCACTGATGTGAAACATTAACTCTGTTTCTCACCCCACAGATGTTCCCTGAGCTGCTCAGTGTTGGCAGTGCAGGAGGCACAATAATGTCAGTCGGTGAGATTTGCAGCTGAGGATCTTTTACATCCCGGGACCAGCAGGTGGTAAGTAGAGTTCTGTCTGGATCAGTGTTCCTCTGGGTCTTTATAAAAACACCCAACAAACTGACAGCAGGGTGCTGGGGTGAAGAGGGGAACTGGATCTGGGTGGGTCACAGGGTGCTGGGGTGGAGGGGAACTGGATCTGGGTGGGTCACAGGGTGCTGGGGTGAAGAGGGGAAATGGATCTGTGTGGGTCACAGGGTGCTGGGGTGGAGGGGAACTGGATCTGTGTGGGTCACAGGGTGCTGGGGTGAAGGGGGGAAATGGATCTGGGTGGGTCACAGGGTGCTGGGGTGAAGAGGGGAAATGGATCTGGGTGGGTCACAGGGTGCTGGGGTGAAGAGGGGATCTGGATCTGGGTGGGTCACAGGGTGCTGGGGTGAAGAGGGGAACTGGATCTGGGTGGGTCACAGGGTGCTGAGATGAAGAGGGGAAATGGATATGGGTGGGTCACAGGGTGCTGGGATGAAGAGGGGAACTGGATCTGGGTGGATCAGTTGAGAAGAAATTTGCATTGGAATAACACTTGGGTATTTGTACAAAATGATTGATGGAGAATCTGCAGATTGGGGGAGGTTCAGTCTGATTTTAGTCTGTGTTGTAGTAAGTGGATACAACATTGGGTGGTATGAACAACTGGTGGGCAATTTTGTTTATTCATCCTTTGGGATCTGGACTTTGCTGGTAAAATCTGAATGAATTACACATCTGAGCTGCCATTCAGAGGGCATTTGAAGACAAACACATTGATGGGTCAGGAGTCATAAATAGGCTCGAAGGGTTCAAAGGCAGAGGGAGGGAGCATTTTGAAGGCTATTATCAAGGAATTCCAGAGTGTCTGTCCAGTGAAATGGTCTGGATTCTCCTCAAGTTATGAAATTATTACCAGAGATACAATAGTTTCTATGGTGAAGCTTTTGCATTATGTTGGTTGAGAGCAGAAAACAAATCAAAGATTGGCTGATTTTATCACCAAGCCAGATTAAAAGGAATAGGATGTTGTCACCAAAGACAAAGGACTATCTGGTGTTCAACTCACTACTCTATGAGGTTTCACTCACCTCAGCACTGAACTGACTCTGCAGCTGCGGCCTGCAGCCATCAGCACTCACCTCAGCACTGAGCCTGGCTCCGTGGCCGTGGCCTGCAGCCATCGGTCTCCTGGACCGGTTGCAGTGCTGAACTGGTGACTTGGCTGTGGATTTACTTCAGGGGATTCTGCGGTTCAGGTTCTGTGGATTGTTTGTTTGAATTTTTTTTTATTGTTTGCCCAATTTGTTCTTTCTTTTCCACACATTGGATGTTTGACTGTGAATTTTATTGTGTTTCTTTGTTTTGTGACTGCCTGCAAGAAGAGAATCTCAAGGTTGTATATGGTGCACATACTTTGATAATAAATGTGCTTTGTACTTTGAAATTTATCAGTTCACGCACATAACTAAACCAGGGCTGCACCGTGATTTAGTGTTGACCTTGAATTCATAGCACAATGTAAACAATTTCAATAATGGGCTGAGTCCCAGGACCCTACCTGGGACGTTCTTCACTTGCTTCTTGATACGGGTGTTGGAGGGGGGATGATTCACTGTACAGCTGAAGACTGATTCTGTATTCCACTCCTGTAAACTCATGGTCAGGAAGTGTCTGGTACTGAAAGTCCACCCTTGCTCCAGAGCGGTCGGTGTAGCGCCGGTGTTGGAGGTGATCACGGTGCTGCCTTTCTCCCAGATGACATTTATTTGGTCCGGGTAGAATCCAGAGACCACACATTCCAGTGTGGCCATTTTCCTTTTCTTGGTCTCTTCCTGTGGAGGCAGCAGACTGACCTTGGGACTTTTTATCTGGACTGGAATAGACAAGAAAACAAAAGAAATGTCAAACAACACACACAAAATGCTGGTGGAACACAACAGGCCTGGCAGCATCTATAGGGAGAAGCACTGTCGACGTTTCGGACCGAGACCTTTCGTCAGGACTAACTGAAAGGAAAGAAAGTAAGAGATTTGAAAGTAGTGAGGGGAGGGGGAAATGTGAAATGATAGGAGAAGACCGGAGGGGGGTGGGATGAAGCTAAGAGTTGGGAAGGTGACTGGTGAAAGTGATATTGAGCTGGAGAAGGGAAAGGATCATGGGACGGGAGGCCTCAGGAGATTGAAAGGGGGTGTGGGGGCGGGGAGAAAGCACCAGAGTGAGGTGGAGAACAGGCAATCAACTAAATATGTCAGGGATGGGGTAAGAAGGGGAGGAGGGGCATTAATGGAAGTTAGAGAAGTCAATGTTCATACCATCAGGTTGGAGGCTACACAGCCGGTATATATGGTGTTGTTCCTCCAACCTGAGTGTGGATTCATCTTTACAGTAGAGGAGGCCATGGACAGACATATCAGAATGGGAATGGGACGTGGAATTAAAATGTGTGGCCACTGGGAGATCCTGCTATCTCTGGCAGACTGAGCGTAGGTGTTTTTAGCGAAATGGTCTCCGAGCCTGCGTCGGGTCTCGCCAATATATAAAAGGGCACACCAGGAGCACCGGACGCAGTATACCACACCAGCCAACTCACAGGTGAAGTGTCGCATCACCCGGAAAGACAGTCTGGGGCCCTGAATGGTGGTGAGGGAGGAAGTGTAAGGGCAGGTGTAGCACTTGTTCCGCTTACAAGGATAAGTGCCAGGCGAGACATCTGTGGGAGAGGATGGGGGGGACGAGTGGACAAGGGAGTGTAGGGAGCGATCCCTGAGGAAAACAGAAGGGGGGGAGGGAAAGATGTGCGATAGTGGGATCCCGTTGGAGGTGGTGCAAGTTACGGAGAATTATATGTCGGACCTGGAGGCTGGTGGGGTGGTAGGTGAGTACAAGGGGAACCCTATCCCGAGTGGGGTGGTGGGCAGATGTGGTGAGGGCAGATTTGCGGGAAATGGGAGAGATGCATTTGAGAGCAGAGTTGATGGTGGTAGAAGGGAAGCCCCTTTGTTTAAAAAAGGAAGACATCTCCTTTGTCCTGGAATGAAAAGCCTCATCCTGAGGGCAGAGATGGAGGAATTGTGAGAAGGTGAAACATTTTGGCTCAGGTAACTATTGTTGGCGATTTAATCACTGGTCTCTTGCCCACCTTTGGTGCCTTTAGTTCGTGCTGACACTCGGGAAGATGAAGGAGATTCCTGAGCAGAGCACTCGTACTCCACCCCACTGAACCACTCCTCCACACTGATCTGGAGTTCGCTGAGCACTCTGTGTCGGGACCCGTCCCTCTCCGCTTGATGTCTGACAGGTCCACTAGTTTTCTCATTCCCGCCCACATGCCAAGAGATGTGGATATCTTCGGGATCTGTACAGAGAACCGTGCACTTCACGGTAGCCGTCTTGTCGATCCATATCTCTTCAATGTTGGGATTTTGAATAAAGACAGACAATTCTGTGGATTAGAAATTGAAATGCTCAGAATCTTAATGGAAATATTTCTATGGGTTGTGTTAGGTCAACACAGATCATCAGTACATGACAGCTGCATTTAATGCAAACAGAATAACAGAAACACCCAGAGCTGAATCGTGTGACTCATATTCCTGTAACTTTTGATGCAGAAAAGCAAATCAGAACAAAGGATAGGTTTCGTATCCCTTTCTAATAACTGTACCAGTTGGTTCACTGTGAGACGGAGCTGTGTGAGACAGAGAAGCATGCAGATTTCTCAGCAGAGACACAGCTCAGTATATTATTTGCTTGGAGACTCAGTGCCATTGATCAGTAACAATGAACACTGTGAATCAATGAGAATCTCTTTCTCCATCTGGGCTGAGCCTGGGATTCACTCAGTTTAATAACTTCACATCCCGACATCCCAGTCTTACTGTGGGTGTGCCTCTCCTCATCTCTGCAACCTTCACCACCCACACAAACTTCAGAAAACTTCATATTCTTTCAACTCTGCTCACTCATACACCTGCACTACTTCTGCTGGTGCCTGTGGTTTCAACATTCTTGCTTAGAAACACTAATGCCCCTGTATCTCTTAAATTGAGCAGCCAGAGTGTATTCTGAAGTTGCTCTACTGATGAACTGGGAAAATGAGTTCAAATCCCAACCTGGTGGATGGGAGTTTAAATTCAATTCATCTGTGCTTTTTGGAATAAATAGAGGATTAAGGAAGTATTGGCAGATTATTCTTTGTCGATCTTTCTAGCAGCAACAGCGTTGAAAGTTAATCACCTTCAGGAATAAGGCAGCAAGTCCCTCAGTTCTAGAGCAATCAGTGATTTATAAGAAATGATAAGTGATGAGCTCTTTGATCAATTTTTGGGTGTCCAGTCCTTCGGATTAATGTCAGGTTTGCCTGATTGCACTCACGTGAAGTTTTTGAGGCCGCCTCCCAATGTACTATCATGAGATGCCAGAGGTACTTAATGAATACTTTGTTTCAGTATTCACTGCGGACAAGGTGACTGCAGAGAATACTTGCAGTGGACTGAAAAGCTTGAGCATGCATATATTAAGGAAGAGGATGTGCTGGAGCTTTTGGAAAGCATCAAGTTGCATAAGTCTCCGGTACCGAACGGGGTGTACCCTAGGCTACTGTGGGAAGTGAGGGAGGAGATTGCTAAGCCTCTGGCGATGACCTTTGCATCATCAATGAGGACGGGAGAAGTCCGAAGGATTGGAGGGTTGCGGATGTTGCTCTCTTATTCAGGAAAGGAAGTAGGGATAGCCTAGGAAATTCTAGACCAGTGAGTCTTACTCCAGTGGTTGGGAAGTTGATGGAGAAGATCCTGACAGGCAGGGTTTATGAACATTTGTAGAAGCATAATGTGATTAGGAACAGTCAGTTTGACTTTGTCAAAGGCAGGTCATGCTGTATGACCCTGTTTGAATTTTTTCAGGATGTGACTGAACACATTGATGAGGATAGAGCCGTAGATGTATATGGATTTTAGCAAGGCATTTGATAAGGTTCTCCAGGCAAGGCTTTTTGAGAAAGTAAGGAGGCATGGGATCCAAGGGGACATTGCTTTAAGGATCTAGAACTGGCTTGCTCACAGAAGGCAAAGAGTGATCGTAGACGGGTCATATTATGCATGGAGGCCGGTGACCAGTGGTGTAACTCAGGGATCTGTTCTGGGACCCCTATTCTTTCTAATTTTTATAAATGACCTGGATAAGGAAGTGGAGGGATGGGTTAGTGAATTTACTAATGACACAAAGGTTGGGGTGATTGTGGATTGTGTGGAGGGTTGTCAGAGGTTACAGTGGGACATTGATAGGATGCAAAACTGTGCTGAGAAGTGGCCGATGGAGTTCAACCCTGATAAGTGTGTGGTGGTTAATGTTGGTAGGTCAAATATGATAGCAGAATATAGCATTAATGGCAAGACTCTTGGCAGAGTGGAGGATCAGAGGGATCTTGGGGGCCAAGTCCATGGCACACTCAAAGCTGCTACGCAGGTTGACTCTGTGGTTAAGAAGGCATACGGCGCATTGGCTTCATCAATCTTGGGATTGAGTTTAAGAGCCAAGAGGTAATGTTGAAGCTATATAGGACCCAGGTGAGATACTACTTGGAGTACTGTGCTCAATTCTGTTAACGTCACTACAGGAAGGATATGGAAACCATAGAATTGGTGCAGATGAGATTTACAAGGATGTTGCCTGGTTTGGGGAGCATGCCTTATGAGAATAGGTTGAGTGAACTCGGCCTTTTCTCCTTGGAGCGATGGAGTTTGAGAGGTGACCTGATAGAGGTGTACAAGACAATGAGGCATTGATTGTATGGATAGTCAGAGGCTTTTTCCCAGGGCTGAAATGGCTAGCACGAGGGGGCATCGTTATAAGGTGCTTGGAAGGATGTGCCGAGGAGATGTCAGGGGTAAGTTCTTTTTCTCAGAGTGTGATGAGTGTGCGGAATGGGCTGCCAGCAGCGGTTGTGGAGGTGGAAACGATGGGGTCTTTGAAGGTCTCCTGGATGGATGCATGGAGCTTAGAAAAATAGGCCATGGGTAAGCCGAGGTGGTTCTAAGGTAGGGACATGTTCGGCACAGCTTTGTGGGACGAAATGTCTGTATTGTGCTGTAGGTTTTCTATGTTCTATCATCAGTTCACGGACATTGCAGCTCTCTGCACTTTGTGTACACCATTTACACACTCGGTCCCCTTTTGCTCTTTGACATTTAGTGTGGAGGCTGATTGTGTTTGTGTCACGGTTGAGTCCTTCAGTGAGACTGTGAGTCAGTGTCTTTGTCTGAAGAAAGAGCAGATGTAACACACACTGTCCAGTCTGACTGGGACGGATCATCTGACAAAGTATGATGAGTATTTCTTAATCTTTCTCATTTTACTACGATTACGAGCTATATTCTTTTAAAATACAAAATCTGTGAAGTAGTCTAGATGATCATTGTTGTCATGTAATATCACAAATATGCAAACCTAGGTGTACACTGAAGGGTCACTAAATTGTGAATCTCAGTTTGATCAGCACTGTGATGTTGTTAAGCATGTTTTCTGCAGTATTCTCAATTATGTCCCATATCAGCCTAGTCTTGATGTTTAGCAGTCCCTGGGAAATGCAATCCCCTCATAAAACCTGACAGAGTCATGATCGCTCCACTTATTGCTGAATGATGGTGTTATTCCATGAGAAGCATTTAACTCTGTCAATGCTTGGGTAATTCTAACAAAACATTCTCTGCTGGGACATTCCTTGGGATCATTGTTTTTCCCTCTTGTCCAAGGAAACTGGAATTGGGATTTGAGTCACACTGAAGCAACAATGTACACAAATGAATGAGTATGGACAACCAGAAACACAAGAGATTCTACAGATGCTTGAAAACTTGAGCAACACAGAAAACACTGGAGGAATTCAGCAAGCCAGGCAGCATCTATGGAGGGAAATAAACAGTTGATCTTTGGGGCTGAGAGATTTCACTGGTACTGGAAAGGAAATGGGCAGAAGCCAGAATAAGAGGTGGGTGGAGTGGAGAGAAATACATTCTGTCAGATGAGAGGTGAGACCAGGTGAGGGGGAATGGGTGTGGATGGGGGAGGGGGTATAAAATAAGAAGCTGGTAGGGGATCAGTGAAAGAGATAAATGGTGATGCAGAAGGAATCAGATTGGACAGTGGACCATGGAGGGAAGTGTTCGGGAGGGGGGAAACCAAATAGAGATAATGAGTAGGTGAGGTGAAGGCATGAGGGTTTACCTAGTACGGGGGAAGAGAAAAAAAAGGAGAATAAAGGAGTGGGAGGGGGAATGGTTGGTGAGATTACTGAATTTTGCAGAATTAACTATTCACTTCATCAGGTTGACAGATATCTGGATGGAATATGAGGTGTTGCTACTCCAACCTGACTTTGGCCTCTGTGGAGCAGTGGAGGAGGACATGGACAGACATGTCAAAATGGGAATGGGTAGACAAACTGTCCAGAAGGATATTGGAAAGTTGAAATTTGGCAGGGCGAAGTAGAAAGTTTGAATTGTGTATTCTTCTCTTTCTGAAAATCCTCAGTCCCAATGGATACCAGGGCCAGGTTTGGAACCCAGTAAATGGATTATAATAAAATTCATTAATGAATTGTATACACGTGTTCCGCTTGCAAGGATAAGTTCCAGGAGGGAGATCAGTGGGGAGGAATCAGTGGGGACAAGGGAGTCGTGTAGATTGCAATCCCTGTGGAAAGCAGAAAGTTGAGGGGTGGGTGAAAGGAATGATGTGCTTCGCGGTGGGATCCTGTTAGACTTGGCAGAAGTTACAGAAAGTTATGTGCTGGATGCAGAGGCTGTGGGGTGGTAGGTGAGGACAAGAGGAACCCTATCGCTGGTCAGTTACTGGGAGGATGGGGTAAGAGTAGACATGCGTGAAATAGAAGAGATGTGGTTGAGGGCAACGTTGATGGTGGAGGAAGGGAAATCTGAAAAAGGAGAAAACCTCCTTCATTCTGGAATGAAAAGCCTCATACTGAGAGCAGATGCAGCAGTGATGGAGGAATTGAGAGAAGGGGATGTTGTTTTTACAAGTAACAGGGTGGCAAGGAGTATAGTTCAGATAGCTATGAGTCTGTGGGTTGCTTATGTACATCAGTGGATAATCTGTCTCCAGAGATAGAGGCAGAAAGATCGAGAAAGTGGATGGAGGTGTCAGAAATCGACCAGGCAAATTTGAGGCCTGAGTGGAAGTTGGAGGCAAAGTGGATGAAGTTGAAGAGTTCAGCATGGTTGCAGGAAGCAGCATCGATGTAGTTATCAATGTAGTGTAGAAAACGTGTGGGATGGTCACTTGTGTAGGCTTGGAACATAGACTGTTCCACATAGCTGACAAACAAGCAGGCATAGCTGGGACCCATGTGAGCGCCCATGGCTACCTCTGCCCACAGTGTACAAGTGCTGCACCTGCCCCTACACCTCCTCCCACACAACCATTTATGGCCCTAAACAGTTCTTCTAGGTGAGGTGACACTTTACATGTGAGTCTGTTGGGGTTAAATACTGTGTTCAGTGTTCCCGGTGTGGCCTCCTGTACATCAGTGAGACCCGACGTAGATTGGAAGACCACTTCGCTGAGCACCCACGCTCCATCCACCAGAAAGATCGAAATCTCCCAGTGGCCACTTCCCATTCCAATATGTCAATCCATGGCCTCCTCCACTGCAGTGATGAGGCCATACTGAAGTTGGAGGAATAACACTTTTCATTCTGTCTGGGTAACCTCCAACCTGATGGCGTTGTCATCAATTTCTCAACCATGTGGTAATGCCACCCACCAATCCCTCTTCACCATTTCCCATCCTCTTTTCCCTCCTTCACCTTATGTCCTTGCCTCCCCATCACCTCTCTGGTGCTTCTCCCCGTTTTTCTTTCTTCCATGGACTTCTATCTCTTTCACTGATCAACTTCCCAGCTCTTTACTTCATTCTTCCCCCTCCAGGTTTCACTTATCACCTTGTGTTTCTCTTTTCCTTCCCCCAAGCTATTAAATCTGCTCCTCAGTATTTTATTTCTAGTCCTTCTGAACGGTTTCAGCTCAAAATATCAACTGCATTCTTTTGCATAGATGCTGCCTGGCCTGCTGAGTTCCTCCAGCACTTTGTGTGTGTTGCTTGGATTTCCAGCATCTGCAGATTTTCTCTTGTTTGTGATATCTTATCATTTGTTTAAAATAATAAACCTATATTACATTTAAAACATGATTTTCAACAAGAAATAACTTGTAAGTGATTACATACCTGACACACCAGACCAAGAATCCCCAGTCAGAATTCCACCAGGACCCGATGTATGTGGTAGAGTGTGGTGACAGCTCTGGAGGCATTTGTCACTCAGTAAATCCCGGGGTACAGTGGCCGGTGGAACTGAGGGACTGACTCCAGTGTAAGTGGCTGAACAGTAGTTGTCCCCTTCAGACTGCCAGCCACAGCCAGCACCATTTCACCCACACTGTCCTCAGCTTCCCGGGTACACGGTACCTCAGGAATAGGCTGGTCAGCTGAGATCTGAGGAACCTCACTGCTCTTTATCAATGTCAACCCGTGACAACAGGGAAATTGCTGGAACAAAGACCTGGGACCATTTGGATGACGTACAACTAACTAGTGTCTGCCTATTCACCTACTTCACAGCCAGAAATCAGATGAGGAGTTCCCAGTGGTGGGGAGCTTTAGGAATTGCAGGCTAAAAGTGAACGTTCTTTTCCAACATCACCCAAACAAGACTAGATTGTCATGTTGTAGTTCAGTTTGTGGGAACAAGATACAGACAAGTTGGAGGTTTAGTCCCCTCTTATGAAGTGACACAGTGCAAATATACCAGCTGGGTTCGGAAAGGCTCTGGGATGTTCTGGGCTTGTCGAAGTCAATGAAAACAAATTATTTTCATCAAAATAAATTTGGTAAAACAAAACTGGGAACAGCATAGTTGCCAGAAACCAGACTGACGGAGTTTGGTGAAAGGTCACTGATATGAAACATTAACTCTGTTTTCACCCCACAGATGTTCCCTGAGCTGCTCAGTGTTGGCAGTGCAGGGGGCACAATAATGTCAGTCGGTGAGATTTGCAGCTGAGGATCTTTAACATCCCGGGACCAGCAGGTGGTAAGTACAGTTCTGTCTGGATCAGTGTTCCTCTGGGTCTTTATAAAAACACCCATCAAACTGACAGCAGGGTGCTGAGGTGAAGAGGGGAACTGGATCAGGGTGGGTCACAGGGTGCTGGGGTGCAGAGGGGAACTGGATCTGGGTGGGTCACAGGGTGCTTGGGTGGAGGGGAACTGGATCTGGGTGGGTCACAGGGTGCTGGGATGAAGAGGGGACCTGGATCTGGGTAGGTCACAGGGTGCTGGGGTGAAGAGGGGAACTGAATCTGGGTGGGTCACAGGGTGCTGGGTGAAGAGGGGAATTGAATCTGGGTGGGTCACAGGGTGCTGGGGTGAAGAGGGGATCTGGATCTGGGTGGGATACAGGGTGCTGGGCTGAAATGGGGATCTGGATCTGGGTGGGTCACAGGGTGCTGGGGTGAAGAGGGGAACTGGATCTGGGTGGGTCACAGGGTGCTTGGGTGAAGAGGGGAACTGGATCTGGGTGGGTCACAGGGTGCTTGGGTGAAGGGGATCTGGATCTGGGTGGGTCACAGGGTGCTTGGGTGAAGGGGATCTGGATCTGGGTGGGTCACAGGGTGCTGGGGTGAAGAGGGGAACTGGATCTGGGTGGGTCACAGGGTGCTTGGGTGAAGAGGGGAACTGGATCTGGGTGGGTCACAGGGTGCTGGGGTGAAGAGAGGAACTGGATCCGGGTGGGTCACAGAGTGCTGGGGTGAAAAGGGGATCTGGATCTGGGTGGGTCACAGGGTGCTGAGGTGAAGAGGGGAAATGGATCTGGTTGGGTCACGGTGCCGGGGTGAAGAGGTGAACTGGATCTGGGTGGGTCACAGGGTGCTGGGGTGAAGAGGGGAACTGAATGGGTCAGCTGAGAAGAAATTTGCCATGGAATAACACAGGTATTTGTACAAAATAATCGATGGTGTATCAGCAGATCGGGGAGACTTGGTCTGATTTTAGTCTGTATTGGAGAAAGTGGATGAAACATCGGGTAGTATGAACAACCGGTGGGCAATTTTGTTTATTCAACTTTTGGGATCTGGGCTTTGCCGGTAAAGTCTGAATGAATTACAGATCTGAGCTGCCATTCAGAGTGCATTTGGAGATAAACACATTGAAGGGTCAGGAGACATAATTAGGCTCAAACGGTAAGGATCAGAGATCTCCTTCCCTGAGGGACGCCAGTAAAAGTGAGGAGTCATCATTACTAATGACTAGATTTAAAAACAATACCAACTATAAAGATGTTGGAAATCTGACCGCAGATCCAAACCTGTTGCAGAATATGATGAACGGAGTTTAAATTTGTCAGTTTTGTTGTGGTGGTATCCGTGGACTGTTCATCCATCCCTCTGCACTACTCATCTGCTTTGATGTACTGCCCTGTTTCCCATCACTCCGAATCCAACCTTGTGCCTGTCCATTGGATCACTGTGTCCACGGTGTCCTGGACAATATTTCTCCTTCAATAACATCACCAGAACAGACTGTCCCCTTGCAGTTTGTGGATTCTGCTGTGTGCAGAGTGGCTCCACATTCCCGACTCCACAACAGGGCTGGACTTAGAAACTACCTGTCAAGCCGTGGGGACAAGGGTGCTGGGGAAGGACCCACAAGCAGGCCACAAACACTTCTTTCTTGGGTATAATAAAACACATTTATAACTCGCTACACAGAAGATCGGAAAATCGAGGACAAAGAGGAACACGAACCTTAGACTAGGGGACTAGTTACTAGGATCGCCGTGGATCTTGGACTCGGACAGGGGGAGCAATGGGTAGAAAGTGGGAATCCCCGCCGGGCAGCGTCAGTCCGGGCGGACCTGCCCGACGGCGGCAACGGGTAGGAAGGGGCAGTCCGGGCGGACCTGCCCGACGGAGGCAAATTGCTGGTTCTCCGATGCGGGCTGGATCACTCTGACTTGTCGTAAAGGATTCTTTAACGCTCTAGCACCGAACGGCTGAAGTCGTGGGGAGATTACCTTGATTGCCGAGCTCAAGGGACGCGTGAAGCGGAATTAGACGGGAACAAGGAGTCAATGGTCCGGATCGCAATCTAACTAAATTCAAAGGGGAACCGATCCGGAACATGACACTACTTCATTGCCTGTGAAGAGCTCGGGGACACCATGAAAGGTGTCTGTAAATGTCAGCACTTTATCTCGCAACCACTTTTACTGAATCACCGTCAACACTGGTTAATGCAGGAAAACACATGTTAAACAAACCCAGTCGAGGGATGGAAAAGGGCAAGAAATTAGAGCAGTTGCTCTGTCTGTGAACTGAGAATAAGCAGTTCATTTGAAAAGTGAAGTTCAACTCGTGTCCCGTGAGCGTGTGATGGGACAGATTGGGGGGAAGCTTCACTCTGTGTCTAACCTCTGCTGCCTCCGCCCTGGGAGGGATGGGACAGTGCAGAAGGATCTTTGTATCTAATCTGCGGCTGCCAGGACAGGACATGGGAGCTGGAATCTGCATTTAACTCATGCTCTGTGTACCCTTGGGTGATTGTTGGAATCCCTTTGAGGAAGAATTTCCCAGATTTACAAGATAAATACTGATTCCATTGAATGACAGAGCAGAGAGTGAGGCCATTCATCCGATATTGTCTGTGCTTTCCTTTAGCTGAGCAAACCCAATAAACCCATTGGTCTCTCTGCTCTTCCCTGTATCCCTACAAAAGGCGGATCTCCTGTTCCCTCTCTACACTCACTATTGGCCACCACCATCATTCAGGCGGTGTGTTCCAGATCACAAACGTTCATCAACAAACCTTCCCTTAAATGCTCGCCTATTACACATTATTGACTTGAACGCTTCCCTCCCCACCCCACATGCACCACTCACTCTCTCTCCCCCCACCCACCAATGCAAGGCTGCCCGGAATGTGTAAAGGAATTGTGATTTCAATTCCCTGCCTTACCTTTCCTGCACCACTTCCCCACTGCCTTCTCACTCCAAAATTCTTCCCCACCATACCCATCCTCCTCACCCATCAGGGAATAAAACTAAAACCTTAATCCCATCAATTAATCCTGGGATATCGCCGATACTTTTGCTGCATCCCGGGACGGACCTCAGGCCGGACATTACATTGAGCCATCAACCAGATCATACATGTGTAACCATTCCCTCAGATTATGTCTCAATCCCATTACCTTCAACATGAAAGCAGCCGACAGTAAAACCCGATCCCAATAACTTGACACGGAACAGATCCATTGTTGTCACTGACAGGGAACGAGTTCAACTGCACTGAAACGCTCAGCCCCTGAACGTGGCTTCAGTTGGTGCTGAGGATCAGAAGCCAGACTTGAACCAAACACTGAGCTCACTCAGCACAACCGGCCGGTGTCAAGACACAGTCTGGTGACAAGATCCGACCCCATTCCCCTGAGCCTGTTCCCGGTCTGTGGACAGTTCACTGGTGGGGTGCGGTATGTACCCTTGTACTGTTACTGGGCTCTGGAGAAACCCGCCGGTTCGGGGAGATTCATGTACTCGCTCTAAATATCTCACTGATTTCAGTTCGCCAAAACCGTCAATAAATAAAATTCTAGTGCGTGAAGATACAATTGAGAAGTTGGTCTTACCTGAAGTCACCAGCGAGGTTCCTCCTCCCCAGTAATAAAGACCGCTATCGTACCCAATCCCTAGTACAGTACTATCACAATACCCTGCACTGTACTGCCGTATAGTATCCCACTTCTCGTAATAGCAGCCCTTCACACAGTAATAGGTGGCCGTGTCGTCCACTCTCAGGCTGTTCATTTGCAGATAAAAGTTGTTGCTGTCCTTGGAAGCGGTGAACCGGCTCTGGACTCCAGGCGCGTAATACTTGTAACTTTCACTATAATACGATACCAACCGCTCCCTCTCTTTCCCGGGAACCTGTCTCACCCAGTACATGTAGCAGCTGCTGATATCGAACCCTCTGACCGCACAGGTCAGTCTGTGAGACTGACCAAGCTTTACCACCGCTGACCTTGGCTGTCTCAGTACGATCTCGGACCGCACGCCTGTCAATAAAAAAGAACAGAAATTAATAAAATGTTCCACGGGCAGAGGTTCACAAAGCATCCGAGAAACAGCCGGTCCCGGGTGGGCGACAAGCCGCGGGACACCCACCTGCCAGACAAGACAGGAGGAGACAGAGATAAGGAGCGACCCCCATCGCCCTGAATACTGAGCCGGACTTGGACACTGTTGAGATCGGCGGCTTCAGCTCAGGCCGGCTTTGTCCGGAGCCGCATTGAGCGCTGTTTAAATAGGGATGTGGGCTGTGAGTGAGAGAGGGAGCCGCGGTTTGAACAGGCTCTCACACACTGAAATCAGAGGCGCAGCTTCCTGTCCCCGCCCACAGCAGCGATTTCAATTCCCCAAAAGATGTTTGTCTCTGCAACAGGCGGCAGGTCAGCGGCAGGGACCAGATCCGGATTAAAGATCTGTCACATTCTGCTCGATTCATCAATTTCAGCGATAAACAGTTTGTGTAAAATGAAAAACACAGAATCCTAGCGAGGGACGATGAGAGACACCAGTCATTTCACAGATATCGCTCAGTTATGGGCAAATATCCTCCTTAGTGACGGTCTGAGAAAGACTGGTCTGTGTAGGAAAATGTATTAAGCAACAAAAAAGAGTTACCACACAATCTTCTGACTGCACCCAATCCACAATGTTAAACAGGGATCCCTGGTTGGAATATACACTGACTGATCAGTAATTTTAACTTTCCGTTACAAGTGGGCGTTGGGAGCAGACCCAAGTGCAGGACACAGACACTGAGGTAGTATAAGCAGTGGTTACTAGGAAGGCCAGGGAGCGAGGACAAAACTGTCAACATGGACTTAAACGTTGGATAACAAACCAGTAAACCGTGGACTCGGACTCGGACTCGGAACTCGGATCTTGACTTGGACTTGGAATTCAGATCTTGACTTGGAACTTGGCTGGGACTCAGAGCCTGGAAATGGAACACAGCTTGGAGCCTGGAACTGGAACTAGCACCAGGAGCCTGGACTTTGACTAGGACTTGGGCAACGAGGAGACAGAATACCCAACTCGGAGTAGTGGCAAACAGACGAACCTACTCAGCTGGAAGGACTAGGACAAGGAAGAGATAGAAACCCAACTCGAAGTAACGGCAAACCGCCGGATCTACTCAGCTGGAAGGACTAGGTCAAGGAAGAGATAGAAACCCAACTCGGAGTAGTGGCAAATGGCTAGATCTACTCAGTTGGAAGGACTTGGACAATGAAGAGCCAGAACAACTGAATGACAGTCCATAAGCATCTAGGCTTGGAGTGGCGGAAAAACGGCCTGCAACACACAGCTGGACGGCCGGCTCTCGAGTCGACCCCAGGAACTTGACTCGGGCTTGGAACTTGACTCGACTCGGGCTGGGAACTTGAGGAGACTCGGGCTCGGCAGACGATCCCTTATTCCCAGCGGCTCGGAGCATGCATACCACATAGGGCTACGGTGAGCAATTCTCAGCCTGGCATGAAACCTACAGGATTTGCATCCCGACTCGGAGTTGCAGCAAGATGACCAGCATCTCAGCTGGGTACGAAAACGACTGAATTCACTAAGCAGCCCCAGGAACGGAAGCAACTTAGAGTTCATGATTCTTGGCGGCTCCGGTGATTGTACAGACTTCTCAGCAGCCTGGAGTGTGAATCACTGGACTGGCTTCTGGTGATGGTCCAGCACTGAATAGCTGTCCCTGGATCCTTTTAAGCTCCCGGTTTTGAAATGCAGATCAGGTGCCTTAATCAAGGCTCCCAACGGAACACGGGGAAAAGGAAATAACTGGAATGAGGAGTCCATGGACCAGACTGTGACACTGTCAGACTTGACAGCATGAATTTCAGTGCCAGGTTCCTGTCTAAAAGCGGGACATCTGAGCACAGACTGGTGTTTCTGAGTCCTTGAGGAAAATATCTGTCAATAGACAAGATCAACACAATGTGGAATCAGCTGGCATCAATGTTCAAGGAGATCAGTGAGGCTTGTCTACATTACAGAGCTGGAAAGGAAAACAAAGAGTGGATACAGTAGGAAATTGGACAGCCTTAGAAGAAAAATGGAAAATTAAGAAGAAAGTGTTCAAAATTGTAAAGACAAACTCTCTACTTGTATGAATCTTAACTTGAATAATCAAAGGTATTAGAATCGTATATCAACTGTGAAAATAAATGAAAATTTAAAAAATCCAGAGAGGCAGGACTTATGAACAGTTGGAGAGGTATAATAAGATTACGAATAGTGAGCATGGTTTTGTCGAGGGCAGGTCGTGTCAAATGAGCCTGAATGAATTTTTTTGAGGATCTGACTAAACACATTGATGAAGGAAGAACAGTATGGATTTCAGCAAGGCATTTGATAAGGTAACACATGCAAGGCTTATTGAGAAAAGTAAGGAGGCGAGGGATCCAAGGGGACATTGCTTTGTGGACCAAGAACTGGCTTGCCCATAGAAGGCAAAGAGTGATTGTAGACGGGTCATATTCTGCATGGAGATCGGTGACCAGTGGTGTGCCTCAGGGATCTGTTCTGGGACCCCTTCTCTTCATGATTTTTATAAATGACCTGGATGAGAAAGTGGAGGGATGGATTAGTAAGTCTGCTGATGACACAAAGGTTGGAGGTGTTGTGGATAGTGTGGAGGGCTGTCAGAGGTTACAACGGGACATTGATAGGATGCAAAACTGGCCTGAGAATTGGCAGATGGAGTTCAACCCAGATAAGTATGAAGTGGATCATTTTGGTAGGACAAATATGATGGCAGAATATAGTATTAATGGTAAGACTCTTTGCAGTGTGGAGGATCAGAGGGATCTTGGGGCCCGAGTCCATAGGATGCTCAAAGCAGCTGCACAGGTTGACTCTGCGGTTAAGAAAGCATGTGGTGCACTGGCCTTCGTCAATCATGGAATTGAATTTAGGAGCCAAGAGGTAATGTTGCAGCTATATAGGACCTTGGTCAGACACCACTTGGAGTATTGTGCTCAGTTCTGGTAACCTCACTACAGGAAGATGTTGAAGCCATAGAAAGGGTGCAGAGGAGATTTCCAAGGATGTTGCCTGGATTGGGGAGCATGCCTTATGAAAACAGGTTGAGTGAACTCAGCCTTTTCTCCTTGGAGCGACGGAGGATGAGAGGTGACCTAATAGAGGTGTATAAGATGATGAGAGGCATTGATTGTGTGGAGAGTCAGAGGCTTTTTCCCAGGGCTGAAATGGTTGCCGCAAGATGACATAGATTTCAGGTGCTGGGGAGTAGGTACAGAGGAGATATCAGGGTAGGTATTTTACACAGAGAGTGGTGAGTGCGTAGAATGGGCTGCCAGTAACTGTGGTGGAGGTGGATACAATAGGATCTTTAAAGAGACCTTTCAAAGTTTGTATCCGGAAACTTCCAAGCCAGATGCAGTAGCCCCATGAGAGGTAAGAATGGTCTGCTTTAGACAAGAGCATGAAGCACGATGGACAGGGTATTTCAGAGATTTACTGAGTAGATGCAGAGGAGCATGATATCAATGCAGATCCACCTAAGAAAGAAGAGATTGTTACTGCGATTAAGTCAATAAGAAACAGCAAAGCATCAGAACAGGACAATTTGAAAGCTGAACTTTGCAGCGAGAGGGGAGAACGCGTTGGGCCTTGTTTATACAAACATTCCTGATGCGTACCGGGCCCAGCCCTGCCCCCACCTCGGTTACTCAGCCCACATCTCTGTTATGCTAATCCCAGCATACAGACTGCTCATCAGATGCTCCAGACCAGTTCTGAAGCAGGTGAAAACCTGGCCAGCAGGAGCCATCTCTGCTCTTCAAGACTGCTTTGAGCACACTGACTGGCACATGTTCAGGGAGGCTGCCACCGATGGCGACTCTACCAACTTAGAGGAGTACACAGCATCATTGACCAGCTACATCAGCAAGTGCATTGATGATGTCACTGTGTCCAAGACCGTCACTACACGCGCTAACCAGAAGCCACGGATGACGGCAGAGGTGCGTGCGCTGCTGAGGACCCATGACTCCACCTTCAGAGCAAGCGACGAGACAGCCCTAACAACAGCAAGGGCCAAACTGTCCCGGGCCATCAGAGAGGCAAAGCATGCACACACCTGGCGAATCCACAGCCACTTCCAGGACAGTGGCAACACGCGGCGCATCAGGACATCACCAACTACAGGACAACATCACCTCCTGTGCTGGTGATGCCTCCCTTCCAGATGTGCTGAACAACTTCTGTGCTGGTTTCGAAGCGGAAAATGATGTGGTGGCAAGGAAGACCACTCCTCCTCCCAGTGGACAGGTGCTGTGTCTCACCGTGGCCGATGTCAGGAAAACTCTGTGCAGGTCAACCCACGGAAGGCTGCTGGGCCAGACAATATTCCTGGCGAGTGCTCAGAGGATGTGCAGACCATCATCCCCGTGCCGAAGAAGTCCTCAGTGTCCTGCCTCAACAACTACCGTCACTTTGCTCTCACATCCATCATCATCAATTGTTTCGAGAGGTTCATCATGAGGCACATAAAGACCCTGCTGCCCCTCTCACTGGACCCCCTGCAGGTCGTGTATTGTCCCAACCACTCAGCAGACAATGCCAATGCCAGCACCCTCTACCTGGCCCTCACCCACCTGGACAAAAAATACAAATACATTCAAATGCTGTTCATAGACTTCAGTTCAGCATTCAACACAATCATTCCTCAGAAACTGATCGGAAAGCTGAGCCTACAGAGCCTGAACACCTCCCTCTGCAACTGGATCCTAGACTTCCTGGACTGGGAGACCTCTGTCAGTCCAGATCGGGAGCAGCATTTCCAAAACCATCACACTGAGCAAAGGACCTCCAGGACTGTGTGCTCAGTCCACTGCTATTCACTTTGCTGACCCACGACTGTGCAGCAATACTCAGCTTGAATCACATCATCAAGTTCACTGATGACACGACTGTAGTGAGTCTCATCAGCAAGAACAATGAGTCAGCATACTGAAATGAACATAAAATGTTCAGCGGCTAATGGACTGGTGCAGAGCCAACAACCTGTCTCTGAATGTGAACAAAACAAAAGAGATTGTTGTTGACTTCAGGAGAGCTCGGTGTGACCGAACATTGATGGCTCCCCCATTGAGATTGTTAAGAGCACCAAATTTCTTGGTGTTCACCTGGTGGAGAATTTCACCTGATCCCGCAACACCAGCTCTGTAGCCAAGAAAGCCCAGCAGCATCTCTACTTTTTGCAAAGGCTGAGGAAAGTCCATCTACCACACCCCCCATCCTCATCACATTCTACAGGGGTTGGATTGAGAGCGTCCTGAGCAGCTGCATCACTGTCTGGTTCAGGAATTGCACCATCTCGGATCGCAAGACCCTGCAGCGGATAGTGAGGTCAGCTGAGAAGATCATTGGGGTCTCTCTTCCCACTATTACAGACATTCACATCACACACTACAACTGCAAAGCTAACAGCATTGTGAAAGACCCCACGCACCCCTCATACAAACTCTTCTCTCTCCTGTCATCTGGCAAAAGGTACCGAAGCACTTGGGCTCTCACAACCAGACTGTGCAACAGTTTCTTCCCTCAAGCCATCAGACTCCTCAATAATCAGAGTCTAGACTGACGTTTACATCATTTATTATTATATTGTAATTTGTCCTCTACTCTGCCTATTGTCTTGTTTATTAATTATTGCACTGCCCTGCACTGTTTTGTGCACTTTATGTAGTCCTGTGCAGGTCGATAGTCTAGTGCAGTTTTTATGTTGTTTTACGTAGTCTAGTGTAGCCTTGTGCTGTCTCTCATAGTCTAGTGTAGTTTTGTGTTGTTTCATGTAGCACCAGGGTCCTGGAGGAACGTTGTTTCATTTTTATTGTGTACTGTACCAGCAGTTTATTTTTGAAATGACAATAAACTTGACTTGACTTGACTTGACAAAACTGAACCAAAAGTTTCAGCAGTCACCCTGCAACCACTGTTTACTATAATCTGGGAATGGGGACAAGTGCCCAAGGACTGGACAAAGGAAGTTAGGATCTCCAAGAAAGGAGTACTAAGTGATTGCAACAACTGGTGTGGCATCACACTTTTGTCTCACCAAAGTCCTTGTCCAATGGATTATAGATGCTGTAGATGTGTGATTGAAGAAGGAACAAGCTGGCTTCAGGAAGAATAGAGGCTCTGTCAACTGGCTCTTCATGCTGTGTAACATCATAGAGCAGTGTACAGAGTGGCAGAGACAACTGTACATAAATTTCATGGACTTTGAAAAGGCTTTTGATAGCATCCACGGGGAGAACCTCTGCCGAATTATCTGATCATACAGGATCCCTTCCAAAATTGTCCAGCTTGTGTTTGTTTGCTAATTTCATGTTTAAAGTTCAAGTCATTGCTTTACAGGAATGATGCGGGTGCTTTGGAGAGGGTAAAGAGTAGATTCACTCAAGTGTTGTTTGGATTGGAGCATATTTCCTGTAAGGTGAGGGTGGATAAACTTGGACTGTTTTTGCTGGAGTGTTGGAGATTGTGGGATAGACTGACAGAAGTATGTAAATTTATGAGGAGCATAGATAGTCACAGACCTTGTCCCAGAGTAGAAACTTTAAATGCTAGAGGGCAGAGGTTTCAGGTGAGACGGAAAAAGATTAAGTGAGATTTATAAGGCCTAATTGTGGTCGGTACCTGGAATGTGGTACCAGAGGAATTGATAGCAACAGTTAAGACAACAAGATTGATCAGTGAAGAACCAAGTGGTCCCAGCAAAACCTAAACTAGTCACTGATGTTGAGGTTATTCGGTGAGTAAGTGCCTCTTTCTAATACTGTCAACTATGGCTCCCTTCACTTTACTGAAGACTGTGTAGATGAATTGGGCCATTATTGTTTAATTAGATTTGTCCTGTATTTTGAGAATGGACATATTGGGCAATTTTTCCCATTCTTGTGCAGATGTCAGTGTTGTATCTGTACTGGAACAGTTTAGTTGGAACCATCAGTATAATGGCATTGGGCCAGAGCACAAATTTCCTGATTGCAGCGTAAATAACCGAAGCCAATCTCTGGTTTATTTCCATTGAACTCAATATTTAAGTTTGGTTCAAGTCAGCTTTATATTGTTACTTCCCAGAGGACAGATGTCTCCATATTTGCTTAGATGTCTTCTCCCTTCAGACTTTCAGTCCCATAAGTCTATCCTCTTTTCAATAATACAAGAATTATTTATTGGTATAAAAAGTATTTCCCTGCCTTGAGCAGCGAGCTTGTTCTTTATTGTAAGCCTATTTCCTCTGGAATGTCCCCTGTTTAGATTAAGTCAAGCCACATCTCCGACAGGAAGCTGAGAAGGAAATATCCCCTATGTCTCTGCCCAGTTTCATCCACCTGTCAAGAATGAAAATATAAAATGTGTTTCTGGTAAATCAACAGCTGCACAAAGAGATTCTGTTCAAATTTATCCCATGCACTGAGTGTCAGAAGGAGGTTGTTCAGCCCTCCAGTCCATTCCCACTTGAGCTGACCTGAGTTTGATCTCCATTTACCCACCTTGGTTCCACATATTTTAATAATTGAACTCAAATAAAATTCTATTAATTTTGAAGTTTCAACTGATACCCCCCCACCCCATCTCCCCAATCTTGACCACTTCCCAGGGCGAGTTTCATATTTCCAATGCCCTGTATATCCTGAAGTAACAGATTCTTTGTGTTATTCTTCTGTGCCATTCTTGAATGTTTTTAAACTCCCCAATTACACTGGCCTTCAATTTTCCACACTTCAGGGAACAAGAGACCAGACCAAAGATTCTATCTCAGTCCCAGTAGCACTTCACTGGCCCTGTGTGTGTTGAACAATCTTTGGCTGTTTACTCTGGAGCGTAGGCTGAGAGGCAACCTGATGGCGGCTTATAAAAGTATGAAAGTCATTGATAAGGTTGATAGTTAGAGTCATTTTCCCAGGGAAAAATGTCATATCCATAAGGACAGAAATTTAAGCTGAGGGATGTAACAGTTTAAGGAGATTTGTGAGATGTATTTTCTACACACAGTAATAGGTGCCTGGAATGCACTGGCAGGAGTGGTGGTGAATCAGCATGATAGTACAGTTGAGATACATTTGAAAAAGCACATGACCATTCAGGATATGGAGGGATATGGATTCTGTGCAGATAGTTTGGTTTAGATTAATTTGGTGTTGTGGTTGTCACAGTCATCATGGGCTTAAGGGCCTGTTCCTGTGCTGTACTGTTCTGTGTTGTAGGTTTACTTGAAGCTCAGTAATGATTTGTTATTAATAGCTAACAGATGTCTGAAACTCTGCGACAACATTAACACTCAGTCCTTACACTTCCTCTCCGGTTTCACAGGCAGGTTAAACTCTCCCTGGGAAGTGGTCACAGGCCCCCCTCCACAGGCAGGGGCCCTCCCAGTGGAGCTGTGTTACTAAAAGGAATAAACACACTGCTTTACATATGGAAATACAATTCTAACATTGTGCTTTGCACCAACCAACAGGTTCACGTTTACCATACAGAATGAGACAAAGTGAATCAAAACCAAAGGGCAAAAGACACAGAGAGGGCAAGACCCTCTCCTCGTTACAGAGCATTTGCCACGTGTCAGAAACGGGCTCACTGTAATGATGATTGACTGTTACTGATTGATTTATTGATTATGTTTTCAGAATGTATGTACACCTGCATTTTATGTTCTGAAGCAGTTTTTGCTCAAATTGTGTTTGGTCAAACTGAGCACAGAAGTCCATCCTGACAACTCGAATTCATTGGCAGCAATAATGTGAAATGTAGTTATAGAATTTGGTCAGTACAAAAATAAGAAAAAGCATAATTTTCAATGATGATTTCATAAATCAAAATTAAATAATAAAAATCTTTAAAACAGACCGAAAGGGTGTAGGCTGAAGCTACAGCTTATTACACCTACCCCTCTTACTTATACAAAACATATTTGGCGTCGATCATCACATCAAAACAAAAACTTTCATAATCTTTTAATACAAAATTCAATTCCAAGTATTTATTTACTTTACTGCCATTCTTTATAAATCATGTATTTTACATTTGTTCATTAAATTATTTTCAAATAATTTTTAAAATTTGTTAAGTGTGGTGCATGTTTTTAAATTCTCACTACAACTGTTCCATAGATTCACCCCTCTGACTGAAATACAATGATTTTTTTACATTTGTTCTTATCCTTTGTTCTTGAAATATACATGTTCCTCTCAAATCATGTTGACTTTCTCTCATTTTAAACAATCTTTCGATACTTTGTCCATTTTTTACTTTATACATAGTATGTATTATTGTAAAATCTATGAAATCTCTGAATTTTAAAGTGTTTAATTGAATAAATAGTGGATTGGTTGTCTCATAATAACCTGTCTTATTTACAATTCGTATGGCATTCTTTTGGAGTAGAAAAATTGAGTGTATTTGTTTTGTATGCATTTTCCCCATACCTCTACACAGTAAGTCATGTATGGGACTATAAGTGAACAGTATAATGTACACAAGGATTCCTGATTTCAGAAATATTGTACTTTGTACAGTACTGCAATAGATATTGACATTTTTTGCTTTGACATAATTTATATGTGGTTACCAGCTTTATTTCTTATCAATTACCAATCTTAACCATTTTGTTTCAGATACCTTATCAATTTCAACATCATTTATTCTGTTTACTATATGAGTTTGGTACACGGTTTCCAAATATTATGAATTTAGTTTTACTTGGATTCAGTGATAATTTGTTAGTATCAAACCATATCTTTATAATTTTTAGTTCTTTCTCCACTGTATCCAAAAATTATTTCAGATGTTCCCCACTACAAAATATAGTTGTATCATCAGCAAATAATATACATTTTAATGTCTGAGAAACCATACATATATCATTTATATACAAAATGAACAGCAACAGAGCAAGCACTGAACCTTGTGGAACCCCACAAGTTACCCTGAAAAGTTTTGAATGTGAGTTGTTTATATGTACATACTAATATCTGTCTTCCAAATAACTACTTAACCAGTCATGTGCCACCCCTCTAATACCATATCTTTCTAAATTTGCTAATAATAATTTATGGCCAATGGTGTCAAATGCTTTTTTCAGATCAAGGAATATTCCCACAGTGTATTCATTTCTTTCTATAGCATTTAATATTTCTTTTACAAAATCTATTAACGCTATTGTAGTTGCTCTGTTTCTTCTGAAACTATATTGCTGTTCACAAAGTATATTATGTTTTGTTATAAAATCATTTAACCTTCTTAGAAATATTTTTCCAATATTTTGGAAAACTGTGAGAGCAAAGAAACTGGTCTATGATTTGAAAATACATGTGGAAAATAAAAAGAAACTAAAAGATGCCATGGACTGCCTTGTCAACATTCCATCGATGGGCAGAATCCCGGTATGACATGCTAGAGCTGATACTTGTTGAGAATGAAGGTTGCCCGGTGAATCAAGTTTAGACTGAAACACTAAAACAGACCACAATCACTGTGGGAGCTGGGGGTTATCACTAACCTGGAAGCTCTCAGGACCCGAAAATCAAGGATAACAATCTTCAGTATACACAGAGAATCAATAATCTGTCATCCAATTGTCATTGAAAGGTTGTCAGCTGATGAGGACTGCTAGTTTAGATTTCTACTAAACCTTTCTTTCTGGCATCTGGACAGTAAAATGTGTAGTTCTACTCCTGTAAGAGCCTTGGGCCAGTAGCTTGCTGTTTGATTTTTGTGTTCACCTTGAATAAAATAATATCACCTGAACTGGATTTGTACCTTTAAACTCTGAATCTATTCTGGTAAGAACAGATTGATAGATCTCACAATACCTGAAGATAACTGTCCTGAGGAAGGTACTACCTAACTATTTTCAGAATTTTGTCCTTTTAGGTGTTGGATTGGACTATACCCTATTTTCATTGTAGTTTAACTTACTTATGTTTGTTTTTCAATAATTGCTTATATACATGTAACTATTCAGTGGGTTGCCATTGTCTGTGCATCTCCTGGAAACTCTCAGTTTCAGTGGTGGGTATCTCATTGCTCGAATAGGGACTATTTTATTGGTTAATTTAAGCAAAGGAATTTGATTGGAATGTCTGCTACCAGTTTTCAGTGGTCATAAGCAATGGGTTTTAATATCCCTTCTTGACTGCTGAAGAACTTTATGTTGCAAACACATCAGGACCCAATACAAGTTTAGGTTTTGATCAACAAATCCATCATACAGGCTGGGGAACCCAGCATTTGGGGCGGCATGGTAGTGTAGTGGCTAGCAGAATGTTTTCCAGTGCAGGCGACCTGGGGTTCAATTCCTGTCGCTGTCTGTAAGGAATTTGTAATTTCTCCCTGAGAATGTGTGGGTTTCCACCGGGTACTCTGGTTTCCTCTGACAATCCAAAGACATACCAGTTGGTACTTTAACTGTTCACTATAAATTGTCCTGTGATGAGATGAGGATTAAATTTGGATTCCTGGGCAGTGTGGCTCGAAGGGTCAGAAGGGCCTATTCCATGCTGTGTGCCAATAAATAAACAAATTAAATAATTTACATGGACTTCCCTGATTTTTTTCCCATGAATTAATTCTCAAATGATTCCTGAGTTTCCTTTCACCCTTCTTCATATGGGAGTCCAGTCCTACTTTCAATTACTCTGTCTGAGCAGCTTCCTCAAAGTCCACAGATTCATTCGAATGAATTTAAACCTGCAGTCTGTGTCTTTCTCCTCCTCTTTAATTTAAATCCATCTTATGGATGTAATTTCCATTCCCTTCACTCTTCCATCACTCTGTGTCAGACATCTCAGTGAGTCAGTAAATTGTGGTGCAAACCATTTCAGCACATCATCCCGTTGGACTGAGGCATTGCTTCCAGATTCCTCCTCTGACCAGACACTTCCTCACCTGCCATTCCCTCTCCTTCTATGACCTGACATCTGATTTATGTTCCTCTGAAACACCTTCTGATGATTTCCTATATTAAAGCCACACTGTAAATGCCAGTGGTTGCTTTTGGGTAAAATTGTCCAATTATAATGAATAGATTTTTGCAAAGATTGAACATACCTAAAATTTCTATTCAAAATATGAACACATTAGATGCACCTATTAAACAAGAGGAAATAGCAAGGGCTATACCTTTTCAATTAGTTAAGGCTCTGGGACCGGTGGCTATACAGTTGAATTTTTTAAGACTTTTACTGAAGTATCGTACCCCATCTATGCCAAATTCTCACTGATTCTATATTCTCTGGGACTCCCCCAAAAAATTTTTATGAGGCATCAATTTCATTAATTCCTAAAAAACAAAAAGATTTATCTGAATGCACCTCTTATAGACCAGTCTCCTTACTAAATATGGATTCTAAAATTCTTTCTGTTCTTGGCTAATAGGCTTGAGAATATTTTATTTATAGTTTTTATAGTTATTTCTAATGATCAAACTGAATTTATTAAGAATAGATATTCACATTTTAATATGCAGAGATTATTGAACATCATTTACTCCTCTCCATCCAAAGAACCTGAATGTGTTGTTTCCATTGATGCAGAGAAAGCCTTTGATCAGATGGAGTGCTCTTATTCATTTGAGATCTTATAAAGATTTAATTTTGGTCTAGGTTTCATTTCCTGGATCAAATTGATCTGTCAAGCTCCTCTGGCTGCGGTTATAATTAACAATTAAAAATCTCCTTATCTTAGACTACTCAGAGGTATCCGGCAGGGTTGTTCTCTCAGTCCTCTGTTATTTAACTTGGCTTTAGAACCTCTTGCTATTGCTCTTTAGGATTCCAATAATGTTCAGGGTATTAAGAGAGGGGATAAAGTGCATAAGGTTTTGTTGTATGCAGATCACTTGTTAGCCTTTATTTCAGATCCTAAGAGATCTATTCCTTCAATGTTATCTATATTTTCTTAATTCTGTAGTTTTCTGGATATAATTTAAAATTACACAAAAGTGAGTTATTTCCTATGAATAATCATTTGGATCAATATGATCAAATACATTTTAATATTGCTAAGAATCACTTTACATATTTTGGCATTAAAATTACAAAAAAAGTTAAGGACCTGAATAAATATAATTTTCTCCCATTAATTGATTATAAGCAATAAATTCTAAATGGTCTCCTATAACGCTATCATTAATTGGTCAAATTAATGCTATTAAAATGATAGTTCTACCAACGTTCTTATATACATTTCAAGCAGTCCCTTCCTTTGTTCCTAAACAGTTTTTTGATAGAATAGACTCTAAAATCTCATCCTAAATTTGGAATAATAAAAATCCTAGATTGAGTAAACCTTTATTGCAGAAATTAAAAAGGGACGGTGGTATAGCTTTGCCAAATCTTAGAATGTGCTACTGGGCAATCAATATTTGATATATTTCATTTTGGGATCATTATTCAGATATACATGACTGTCCTTTATGGGTGGATTTGGAGAAAGACTCGTTGATGGGGTATTCTTTGGCCTCTTTACTAGGAGCTCCTCTTCCTTTTTTGCTTTCTCAGATTGGTAGTTGAGACCTCAATCCCATTATTAAACATACATTAAGAATTTGGTTTCAGTTTTGCAGATTTTTTGAGTTAAATAATTTTGTCCATTCTACTAACGTCCATCTTAACTATGCTTTTTATACCATCAATTTTAGATCAGGCCTTTTTAATTTGGAAAACCAAAGGAATAATCACTTTTTCAGATTTCTTTATAAGGGATTGTTTAATGTCTTTCACTTAGTTAGCAGATAAATATGATTTATCTAATGAACACTTTTTTTTGCAAAAAGAAGAGGGGAAAAAACCCTACGAAAGCAAAGAAAATTGAGAAAAAAATACCCATTAGCTGTTCAACCTCGGAGCCATGCATCATACAAAAAGCTTCTGAAGATAAACATCAAACTGCCAGCAAGAAAAAAAACTGTACCAAAATTTACAATTAGATCGTGGAACACTTTTTAAGATAATTACAAATTAGGAATTTTTTTTAACGTATTTTGCTTCCAAATTACCCCACTGCTTATCCATCTAATATGATGGATACCCTTTCTCAGGTTAAACCACTTCAAAAAGGATTGATAGTTACAATTTATAAATGGTTATTGAATTTACGAATGATATCTAACAATAAAATTAAAGGTGTTTGGGAATTGGAATTTCAAGAGTTACTTTCAGATAATCAATGGAGTAAAATTTTTCATTTGGTAAATACTTCATCTATTTGTGCCCATCATTCCTTGATACAGTTCAATGTAGTGCATGTCAAAAGATAAATTAACCTTTACTTTTCCCACTATCATTCCTATTTGTGATAGATGTAATATTGAGGTGGCCACTTTAACTCACATGTTTTGGTCTTGCTTAAGGGTGAATAATTTTTGGAAAGACGTCTTTAAAACTTCATCAAATGTCTTGGGTCTGGACTTACTACTGAATTTACTTACAGCAAATTTTGGGATTATTCCATCGGAAGCAGGATATATTCCTGTCTCTGCTCAGCAGATGATAGCCTTTTCAACTTTATTGGCTTGGAGAGCCATTTTACTTAAATGGAAGGATCCTAATCCACCTACTGTTTTTTTATTGCCTTTCCTCCATCATACATTGTTTTAAGTTTAGAGAGAATAAGAAGTTGTACATTTGATACATCCTTTAAATATGAAGAAATCTAGTGTCATTTTATTCAATATTTTCATATGATCTGATTTATTGATTTTTATACTGACTCTCTTCCAGTTATTTTTCTGAAGCTTTGGATTTGATCAGAAAGTCTTTCTTTTCTTGGTTTCACTCTCACGATGGACTGCCCAGTCCTTTTTTTCTCTTTTTGTTTTTGTTTGTTTGATTAGTGGGGGGTTTTCACATAATAATTTCAAAAAGCCTTTTTTTCTCTTTATAAATTGATAAAAGGAGAATTAATTATCTTTATCCTTATTATACATTCTATATCAGATTAATACTATGCATGATTTTGAAAATGTTTATTTCGCCTTCTTTATGTATTGTTATTGATATATATTTGAGATAATTCTCCTCTTGCTTGTATATATGCTCTTTTTAAATCAATAAAAAGATTGATAAATCTTGACCAATTTGTTTCTTCAATTTTAATATTCAAATCACTTTCCCATTTTTGTCTTGACTTATGGACTCCTTGCTTAATTACCTGTCTTTGAATCAAGTTATACATGCAAGATAAAATTTTTTTGATATTTCCTTTTTGAATTAAAATTTCTATTTCATTAGATTTCGGCAATAACATTGTTTGACCTAATTTTTCTCTTAAATAAGCCCTTAATTGAAAGTAACAAAATAAAGTGTTGTTTGATATTTTATAAAAATTGCACTGGCAGTAGCCAAAAAAGCTATTGCAGTTACTTGGAAATCGGATACACATTTAAGTATAGATTCTTGGAAGAAAGAAATCTATGGTTGTATTCCATTAGAAAAAATTACTTATAATTTAAGAGATAAATATGAAACATTTTTGAAAATTTGGAGCCCTTATTTACAAAAGACAGGATTAAATATATAGATGCTCTGAAGATGAAACAATTGGTTATTAGGGGAAAGAAATAAATATACATATTAAAGTTATTACGAATTCCATGGAGCATGTGGAGATCTTCCAACAACCAGGCATTCTTTCTTTCTTTCTTTCTTTCTTTTTTTTCTATAGGGCAGTTAGGGGGGAGGGGTTAAGGGGAGGGGGTATGGGTTATATACATTGTTTTTTCATACTTTGTAACCATTTAAAATGCAATAAAAAAAGTTTAAAAAAAAAGATTGATAAAGAAAGAAAGAAGAATACGTCTTCACCTTTGGGATGCATCTTTCCTCTGCCTTCCAAGTTTCTCCCAGAAACTCCAGCCTTTTCAGTTCTGCCATCTTCCCTGTTACTGGCCCCTTCCAATCAACTGTAGTCAGCTCCTCTCTCATGTTTCTGTAATTCTGTTTCTTCACTGCAGTAATGATACATCTGATTGTAACTTCTCCTTCTCAAAATGCAGGGTGAGTTTTATTATGTTATGATCACTCTCTCATAAGGATTCCTTTACTTTAAGCTCCTAAATCAAACCTGGTTCCTTACCCTATGCTCAATCCAGAATTGCTGCTCCACTTTAGGACTCGACCAAAAGTTGCTCTAAAAACAATCTCATAGGCATTCTACAAATTTCTTCTCTTGGTATCCAGCACTAACCTCATTTTCCCAATCTATCTACATATTGAAATCCCTGTGAATATTGTTACTTTCCCCTTTTTACATGTCCTTCCTGTCTCTCATTGTCATTTCTAGCCCTCATCCTGGCCACTGTTCAGAGGCTTGTATATAACTCTGATCAAGATGTTTTTACCCTTGCAGTTTCTTAACTCTGCCTACAATGATTCTACATCTTCCAATACTATGTCACATCTTCCTCAGGATCTGATTTCATGTTTTACCAAAAGAGCCACCTCATCCCCTCTGCCAACCTGCCTATCTTTACAAAACTATGTGTATCATTGAATATTAGGCTTCCAGCTATTATCTTTTATCAGCCATGACTCAGTGATGCTCACAACATCATACCTGCAGATCTCTAACTGCACTACAAGACCTTATTCCATATTCTGTGTGCATTCCAATATACTGTAACACCTTCAGTCCTGTTTTCATCACTCTTTTTGACTTTGTCCCCCTGTTCCACTTTAACTCATTCACATGACCTCAGTTTTGCCTATCATCTCACTGTCCTTTCATCTCAGCTTCACCACACACTACATCTAGTTGTATACCAACTGCCCCATCCTCAGCTCTATCACTCTGGTTCCCACCCCCGCCTGAGAAATTAGTTTAACCCTCCTGAACCGCTCTAGCAAACCTGCCTGCACAGATATTGGTCCTTTGGGTTCAGGTGTAACCTGTCCTTTTTGTACAGGTCGTACATTCCCCAGAAGAGATCCTAATAGTCTAGAAATCTGAATCACTGCCCCTGCACCAATTCTTCTGCCACACAATCAACTGCCAAGTCATCTTATTCTTACCCTCACTGGTACATGGCACAAGCAGCAATCCAGAGATTACTACCCTGGAGGTCCAGTTCTTCACCTTTCCTTCTAACTCCCTATAGTCTCTCTTCAGGACCTCCACCCTTTTCCTACGTATGTCATTGGTACCAATATGTACCACATCTTCCAGCTGTTCACACTCCCTCTTTAGAATGCTCTTGACATGATCCGAGACGTCCCCGACCCTGACCCTGACACCTGTGAAGCAACACACTACCTGGGTGTCTCCTTCACATCCATAGAATCTGCTGTCTGCTCCTCTGACTATGGAATCCCCTGTCACTGCTGCAATCCTCTTCCACACCCTCACCTTCCCTTCTGAGCCATTGGAACAGACTCAGTGCCAGAGAACAGGTTTCTGTGGCTGCTCCCTGGTAGGTCATCCCCTCAAACTGTATCCAAAGCAGTATACTTATTATTGAGGTGACTGGCCACAGAGGAACTCTGAACGGGCTGCCTATTCCCTTTCCCTCTCCCGACAGTCACCCAGGTACCTGCCTCCAGCAACTTAGGGGTGACTTCCTCCCTGTGGCTCTTATCTATCACTTTCTCATTTTCCCGTATGAACTGCAGGTCCTCGAGCTGCAGCTCAGTGCACTTCATGCCGATGTAGTTCTCAGGAAGACAGGACGTCGCCCAAAGTTCCCACTTCTCACATATAACTCTTGACCCATTGTCAGAGCACTACCTGTGTACTAACAGAAAATATAAGCTTACTACAAAATTACTCACAACATCTGACTCTGTTTGTCCAAGCCAGTATTCAAGGAAGCCTGTTTAATCAAAGCCTGACCACACTAACACTGTTTACTCACACGATGGCCACTCCACTTTCACATTGCTTCCTTTTATTCATCCGTGCCGAGTGCCTAATAGATTGTTATGATTGCAGTCCCAAAAAACATGAGCATTTTGTAAGTCTTGCACTGTGTCACCCTGGAATGACCTTTCATGCTGATCGCAGCCCAGCAAAAAGTTTCAAAAGCATCTGAGCTCTTTTTAAACTGTGCACTGTGTCACCAGTGAATGTCGTCTTCTACTGATTATGGATCATTTAAAAGTCCTGAAAACACCCAAGTTATTTTTAAACCTTGCGCTGTATCACCAAATGAATGGCCTTTTATACTGATTGCAGCCCTCTGAAAAATAAGCAGTAAAGTCAAGAGCAAAGGTTATCAAAATTACAGTGGGATCTTGTTCAGCTGAATAAGTGGACTCAAGAGTGGCAAATGGAGTTCTATTCAGGGAAGTTCAAGGTGTGAATCTTTGGAAAGTTAAACCAATATTGGACTTCCACAGTGAACGATAGGATCCTCGTTTGTGATGTGGAACAGAGGGGCCTTGGAGTTCAGGAAGAAAGATGAAATTAGGATCTCCAGTGCAGTAATCTTTGCATTGATACCTGTGTCATATGCCTATGAGGATAAAAATAGGATGAGTTGGCAGATGAAATATGGGTGAGAAACTGGTACAGGGGGCAGAATTTCAGATTTCTGGATAAAGGAAGATCATAGTTGGGAGCTTAACATCCAAGGATACACATTGTATCAAAAGGATAGGCAGGTAGGCAGAAGGGGTGGCATGGCTCTGTTGTTAAAAAGATGAAATTAAATCCTTAAAGAGAGGTGACATAAGAATGCAAGATGTAAAATCTTTGTGGGTAGAGTTACGGAACTGCAAGGGTAAAAAGACCCTGAATGGAGTTACATACAGGTCTCCAAACAGCAGCCAGGACGTGGGCTACAAATTACAATGGAAGATAGAAAACACAAGTCAAAAGAGCAAAATTATGATAGTCATGCAGGTTTTCAAAATGCAGGTAGTTTGGGAAAATCAGATTTGTTGCTGATTTTGGATTCCAAGAGAGAGAATTTGAGGAATGCCTACAAGATTGATTTTTAGAGCAGTTTGTGCTTGAGTCTACTGGGGGATCAGCTATTTTGGATTGGATGTTATGTAATGAACCAGATTTGATTTGGGAGCTTAAGGTAAACGGACCATTAGGAGCCAGTTATCAAATTATGATAGAATTCCCCCTGCAATTTGAAAGGGAAGAAGCTAAAGTCAGATTTATCAAAAACATAGAACAGTACAGCACAGGTGCCAAACCAGCTAAAAAGTAAATCAAAAATCTCTTAAAACTAATCACAATGTCCATATCCATCCATTTTCCTCATACTCGTGTGCCTATCCAAACGTCTATTAAAAGTCTCCAATGTATTTGTTTCTACCACCATACCAGGCAGCGCATTCCAGGCATCCACCACTGAGTAAAAAAAACCTTACCCTTTACATTCCCTTTGAACCTAGCTCCTCTCACCTTCAATACATGCCCTCTGGTATTTGAAATTTCTACCCTGGGAAAAAGATACCCTGTCAACTCTACCTATGCCTCTCATGATCTTTTAAACCACTATCAGACCTCCCCTCAGCCTCTGCCACTCCAAAGAAAACAGCCCTAGTTTGTTTCGCCTCTCATGATAGCACATTTCCTTAAAACTAGACAGAAACCTGTTAAACCTCTTCTGACTTTCTTCAAAGTCTCAACATCCTCACTTTAGTGGGATGACGCAGAACTGTATCCAATACTCCAGAAGTGGCCTAACCAGAATGTCATAAGATTGCAACATAATCCCATGTCTTTTGAACTCAATGCCTTAACTAATAAAAACAAGCATTCCATAAGCTTTCTTAACTGCTCTGTCGACCTGTGTAGCCTCTTTCAAGTAACTATGAACATGGACCTCAAGATCTCTCTGCTCCGCAACATTGTGAAAGTCCTTACGTTTGCCCTACCAGGGTGCAACACCTCACATTTATCTGGGTTAAACTCCATCTGCAATTTCTCTGCCTATATCAGCAACTAATCTGCATCGTGTTGTACTCTTTGCCAGTCTTCTGCAAAATTCACAACTGCACCAATCTTGCTTTCATCTGCAAATTTACAAACACACCCATCTACATTTTCATCCAGGTCAGTTATAGACATCACAGATCCCTGTGAAGCACCACTAATTACAGACATCCAGATCAAATAAGTCCCCTTGGTCACTACCCTCAGCCTTCTCAGTGCAACCTAGTTCTGAATCGAAACACACAATTCACTGTGGACCCCATGCATCCTAATCTTCTGGATTAGCCTCCCATGAGGGACTTTGCCAAATGCCTTTCTAAAATCCATGTGGACAACAGACACTGCCCTACACTCATCAATGTCGCATCACCTTTTCAAAAACTGAATCAAGTGGGTAAGGCACGACCTGCCATGCACAAAGCCATGCTGTCTCTCCCTAGTAAGGCCATGGGTCTCCAAATGCTAATATCCCTATTCCTAAGAATTTTCTCCAGCAACTTCACCACAACTGATGTGAGTCTTCCCATTCTAGAGTTCTCAGGATTTTCCCTTGTTCTCTTCTGAAATAGAAGTACAACATTAACTAATTGCCAGTCATCTGGGACCTTGCCTGTGCCTAGAGAGGAAACAAATATAACAGTTAGGGGCCCAGCAATATCCTCCTTGCCTCCTTCAGTAACCTGGGGGAAATCCTGGGGACTTATCCACTTTAGTACTCATTAGAAGATTCAAGACTTCCTTCTCCTTAACCTCTAAATAACCCTAACATTTCCATGCACTCAGCTCTGATCTCCTGCTCCTCCATGTCATTTTCCTTGGGAAATACTGAAGGAAATTACTCATTAAGTATTTCACACACCTTCTCCACATCCAAGCAAATGTTCCCCTCTTTATCCTTGAGTCTCCCTACATTCTCCCTAGTTATCCTTTTGTTCTTGATGTATGTGTCGAGTACCTTGGGATTCAGCTTAACCCTACTTCCCAACGGCTTTTCATGGCCCCTCCTGGCTTTCCTAATTCCTTTCTTTACCTCTTTTCTGGTTTCTTTATACTCCTCATGTGCTTCATTTGATTCTAAATTCCGTAGTTTTACATGCTTTTCCTTTTTCTTCTTGATGAAATTCATCACCTCTCTGGACATCCAAGTTCTTTTATCATTCTGTCTCTATCTTTCCTTCTAACAGAAATCTGCTTTCACTGTACTCTGTGCAATTGATCTTTAAACACCTTCCACATGACTGATGTGGACTTGCCAGAGAAAAAGGCTTTCCCAAATAACTCTTCTGAGCTGCTGCCTAATGCCCTCAGAATTTGCCCTTATTCAATTTAAGAATCTCCTGCAATGACCATACCTGTCCTTATCTATAGATGTCCTGAAAGTTAAGGAGTTGTGGTTACTGTTACCTAACTGCTCATTCACTGAGAGGTTGATCACCCGGCCAGGCTCATTACCCAACTTCAGATCCTATACAGCTCCTCCTCTTGTTGGACCGTCTACTTATTGATTTAAGAAACCCTCACGAATACACTTTACAAATTCTGCCCAATCTAGAATTTGGGGCAGATTCCAGTTTATATTAGGGAAGTTGAAATCCCCCATGACAAAAACCCTATTATTTTTACACATTTCCTTAATGTTTTTAGATATCTGTTCCTCAATGTCCAAGGGGCTACTGGGGGGGGGGAGGGGTCTGTAGTACAATCCCATGTGTGATTACACCTTTCCTCTTCTTGAGTTCTGCCCAAATGGACAGAGTGTCTGAACCCTCCATTATGCTTCCCCTGAGTGCAGCTGTGATATTCTACCTGGTTAGTAGTGCACACCCCCCCCCCACCTTAGCACCACCTCTTTTATTTCTAAAACTTCAAAAACCTGGTACATTAATCACCCATTCCTATCCCTCTCTCAACCAAGTCTCCGTATTGACTAGAACATCATAGTTCCATGTACTGATTCATGCTCTTTCATCCCATTTACCCATAATTCTACTAGCATTAAAACCCACACACACGTCAAATTATCTGTCCCATCTTACCAGAGTTATTTTAATTTTGCCTTTCAATACTTACCCTGACATCTTCCTTCCTGTCCAATACTTCAGTTACTGAAATAGTGCTCCGATTCCCAGCCTCTGCCAACCTAGTTTAAACATTCCCCAGTAGCATTAGCAAACCCCAAGCCAGGATATACGTTCCCTTCCAGTTCAGGTGGAAGTTGTCTCTCTTATACAGGTCAGCACTTCCCCAGAAAAAGGCCCCAGTGATCCAAGAACTTTAAACCCTGACCCCTGCACCACCTGCCCAGCCACTCATTTATCTTGTCATGGTCTGGATCGAGTTCCCTTTAAATTTACCTTGTTTGTGTTACGATCCGGACTGTTGACTCCTTGTTTCCCCATGTCCCTTGGGATTGGTGATTAAAGGCAATTTACTCTCGAATGAACCGGCAGTTCATAAGTCCCTGGCTTCAGCCATTCGATGCAAGAGCGTTATGGAGCGTTAACAAAGTCACCGAAGCTAGTGCGAGCCAAAGTCATCTAGCGGAGCCAACTAAGTTTCTTGCCAGAACAAGCCAAGTCTCATCACAAAGCGAGTGCCAGCAAGTCACCTTCCCTTGCCAGAGCACGTCCGGCAAAGTTAACCCGCCAGTGTGAGCCAAGAGCTCTCCGCTGCTTGGAGCGAACTTGTGCCCAGTTATAGTACCGTCTATCGTTGTGTGGTCTCCATATCCATGTCCCGTGTCTAAAAAGGGTCTGTACCCTAGAAGGGTCCTGACCCTGAGTTAAGAAGAGTGCCGAATCCATCCTATGTCTAAGGAGGATTTCCAGCTCAGTGTTTTATGTCCTGTCTCTGAGTCTGTCCAATGAATAAGAAGAGTCCTGGCTCCATATCCCGCGTCAAAGGAGGAGTCCCGGCTCAGTGTTCTGTGTCCTGTGTTTGAGTATCAAGTCCAAGCTCTGAGGTCCAAGGATCGAGTCCCGGCTCCGATCCCCGAGCTCCAAGTCCTAGCCCAGACCCTGGGTGCCTGCCTAGTCCAGGGCCTGAGTCCTTGCCCATTATGCCTATTCCCATTTCCACTGTGCTCTCCTTGATTTCTCTCTGTTCTATCCTTGCGTCGCAGCTCTCCTTGTAACTAGTAATAAACTCTATTTAGTTATCCCCACAAAACAGTGTTTGTGTCCTGCATTTGGGTCCTCGCCCAGCACCCTTGCTCTGCACCTTATGACATATCTGTGCCATCATCCTATTCCTATCTGCACAAGTCCATACATCGGGAGTAATCTGGAGATTACTATCTCGGAGGTCCTCCTCTTCAGCCTCTTTCCTAAATCTACATACTAACTTCTGCCTATGTCTTTGGTGCCAATATACATTATGACCTCTAGCTATTCACTCTCCCCCTTGAGAATATCCTGCAGCCTCTCTGATACACCCTGGACCCTAGCACCCGGGAGGCAACACACCATCCTGGTGTCTCTTCTGCAGCCACAGACTCTTCTGTCTGTCCCCCTGACTATCAAATTACCTATCACTACTGCACTGCCTGACTTCATCCTTCCCCACTGAGCCTCAGAGCCGGTCACAGTGCTACTAGCCTGGCTGCTGATGTTATGCCCTGATGGGTCATCCCCACAGCAGTATCCAAAGAGGTAAACTTATTGCTGAAGGGAACCTTGCAATTACTGCTTAATCCCCTTACCTCTCCTGGTGGTCACCCATCTACTGCGTGAAGCCTGTACTCTGGGTGTGACTCCCTCATCAGTAGTCTCATCTAAAATGTCTTCAGCCTCCCGGATGATCCTGAGTACATCCAACTCCAGCTCCAGTGGAGTATTACACTGGAGTAAAGGGAATTACAGAGTGATGAGTGAGGAGCTGGCCAACAGTGAATGGAAGGGGAGACAAACAGAGATGATGGCAGAGAAGCAACGGCAAGTATTCTGGAGGCAGGATGACGTTCCATGGCTGACAAGGGAAGTCAAAGCCAACGTAAAAGCAAAAGAAAGAGCATATAATACAGCAATAACTAGTGGGAAGTTGGAGAATTGGGATGCTTTTCAAAATCAAGAGAAGGCAACTAAAAAAGCTGTAGGGAGTGAAAAGGATGAAATATGTAGGTAAGCTGGTCATTTATATCAAAAGGGAAACCAAAAGACTTTTCAGATATATAAAGTGTAAAAGTGAGGCTGAGTAGATGTCGGACTGCTGGGAAATAACACTGTAATAGGGGACAAGGAAATGGTGGACGTACTGAATACATATTTTGCATCAGTCTTCACTGTGGACTATGCCAGCAGTTTGCCGGAGGTTTGGAAGTGTCAGGGCATAAGGGAATAGGTGCTTGGGAAGCTGAAAGGTCTGAAGGTAAATAAGCCACCTGGACGAGATGGACTACACCCTAGATTTCTGAAAGAGATCAACTTAAGAGATTGTGCAGATATTAGCTAAGATTTTTCAAGAATCATTAGATTCTGGCATGGTTCTGGAAAGTTGGAAATGTCACTCCACTCTTCAAGAAAGGAGAGAGGCAGAAAAAAGCATATTATGGATTTGCCTTTTAAATTCACTACTGAGAAGCCTCTCCCAGTGATGCATACACTGAAGAAGTTTAAATCCTCTCTTCGACTGAAGTTCAGTGAAACCCTCTCTCGCTGCTCCCTATCTATAATTTCTTCGGCCCTTCAACTTTTCGATCGTATTTTGACCCAGACCCGCTATTACAGCCCTTCTGCCAATCACCTTTCCAGCTCTTAGTTTGACCCCACCCCCTCAGGTCTTCTCCTATCATTTCGCATTTCCCCTTCCCCCTCCTACTTTCAAATCTCTCACTATCTTTTCTTTCAGTTAGTCCTGACGAAGGGTCTCAGCCCGAAACGTCAACAGTGCTTCTTCCTGTAGATGCTCCCTGGCCTGCTGTGTTCCACCAGCATTTTGTGTGTGTTACATACTATAGATCAGTTATCCTGGCCTGAGTGGCTGGGAAGATGTTGGAGTTGATAGTTGAGAATTAAATTTCAGGGTCTTTGGAGGCACATGATAAAATGGCCAAGTCAACATGGTTTCCTTAAGGGGAAATCATGTCTGACAAATCCAGTGGAAATCTTTGAGGAAATAACAAGCAGTGTAGACAAAGGAGAGCCAGTGGATATTGTGTACTTGGATTTTTAGAAGGCCTTTGACAAGGTACCACACGTGAGGCTGCTTAGCAAGAAAAGAGACATGGCATTACAGGAAAGGTAATAGCATGGATAGAGCATTGGCTGACTGGCAGGTGAAAAAGAGTGGGAATAAAGGGAATCTTTTCTATTTGGGTGCCAGTGACTAATGGTGTTCCACAGGGATCAGTATTGGGACCACTTCTTACATTGTGTCAGTGATTTGGATGACAGAATTGATGCCTTTTTGGTCAAGTTTGCAGACAATATGAAGATTTGTGGTGGGGGGCGCCAGGTAGTGTCGAGGAAGCAGGTAGGCTGCAGAAGGACTTAGTCAGATTAGAAGAATGGACAAAGAAATGGCAGATGGAATACTTTGCCGGGAAGTGTATCGTCATTCACCTTGGTAGAAGGAATAAAAGCGTGAATAATTTCCAAACGGGGAGAAAACTCAAAAATCCAAGATGCAAAGCGACTTAGGAGTTCTCATGCAGAATTCCCTAAAGTTAAATTTGCAGGGTGAGTTAGTCACGAGGAAAGCAAATGCAATGTTTGCATTCATTTCAGTGGACTATAATATAAAAACAAGGATGTAATTCTGGGGCTTTATAAGGCATTGGTGTAGCCTCACTTGGAGTTCTGAGGGCAGTTTTGGGCCCCTTCTCTAAGTAAGGATGTGTTGACATTGGACATATTTCAAAGGAGGTTCATGAAAATGACTCTGGGATTGAAAACTTTATTGTATGAGGAGCATTTGATGGCTCTGGGACCGTGCTCACTGGAAATGAGAAGAATGGGGGGGAATCTCATTGAAACTTTTCGAATGCTGAAAGGTTAAGGACCCGAGAGCACAGCCTCAGAATAGAGGGACATCCATTTAGAACAGAGATAAGGAACAATTTCTTTAGCCTAAGGATGGTGAATCTGTGAAATTTGTTGTCTCGTGCAGCTGTGGAAGCCAGGTCATTGGGTGTATTTAAAGCAGATGTTGATAAATTCTTGATAAGTCAGGGTGTGAAAGATTATGGGGAGAAGGCAAGAGAATGGGGTTGAGAGGGAAATGGATCAGCCATGATCAAATGGTTGAGCAGACTCGATCAGCTAAATGACCCAATTCTGCTCCAATATCCTATGATCTATATGGTTCACAGAAAGTGGGGTCACATTTGAAGAAGTGTGTTGCTATGCTAGAACATTGTGTAGAAGTGTTGGGAGCACATGGTGCGAATGTAGAAGCTGCTGGTGAGATTGCATTTGGAGTATTGTGCTCAGTTGTTTTTCATCCTGCTGGTAAAAAGATGCTATTAATCATGAAAGAGTGCATAAAAGATTTACAAGGATGTTGACTTGACTGAGTTAAAGTGAGAGATTGTCGAGGCTAGGACTTTCATTGGAGTGAATATACAAATTGCAGAAAATGTAGTTTGTATCTTATAGACAGTCACTGTGAGAGTCAATGTAACAGTGAGATGTGATGCATTCCTGCTACTGTACTTGGTTATTAAATCTCTAACAATTTCTAACTTCCTCAGCTCTGGTGAAAAGCTCTGACTTGCAGGAGATTGGGTGGTGATTTTATAGAGATGCCTAAAGTGAAGAGGGCCATGGAGAGGAAAATTCCCTCAAAAAGCTGTCAAGGTGACTAGCTTGGATGGGATTCTTGGTTGGCATCAACAAATTGGGCAGAAGGTCCTGCTGCACCCGGTGACACAGTGATCTCTGTCTCAGGGGCAACGTCAGGCTGTATTTCAGGAGGGTGAACCCTCACATCGTGGCAGGGGTACCTGGTGAGGCTGTGAAACGTGTGCCAATGAACTGGTTGCTGTATTCAAAGACATTTTCAATCTCTCACCACTATAGTTGGAAGTTCCCATCTGCTTCAAAAGGCACCAGTTATATCAGTGCCTAAGAAGAGTAGTGTGAGGTGCCTTAATGACTGTCATCCAGTAGTACTCACATCAACAATGATGAAATGCTTTGAGAGATTGGTCATGGCTAGAATCAACTCCTGTCTCAGCAAGGATCTGGACCCACTGCAATTTGCCTATTTCCACAACAGGTCTACAGCAGATGCGATCTCAATGGCTCTCCACACAGCCTTGGATCACCTGGACAATACAAATAACTATGTCAGGATGCTGTTCATTAACTATGGCTCAGCGTTTAATACCATCATTCCTCCAATTCTGAATGAAAAACTCCAGATCCTGGGCCTCTGTACCTCTATCTGCAAATGAATGCTCAATTTCCTAACCAGCAATCCACAAACTGTGTGGATTTGTCATAACATCTACTTGCTGATGATCAACACTGGTACATGTCAGGGATGTGCGCTTAACCCACTGCTCTACTCTCTCTACACCCATGACTGTGTGCTTAGACATAGCTCAAATGCCATCTGTAAATCTGCTGATGATACAACCATTGTTGGCAGAATCTCAGATGGAGATCAGAAGGCAGACAGGAGTTAGATATACCAGCTTGTTGGATGGCATAGCAGCAACAACCTTGCCCTCGGGAGCTGAATGTGAACTTCAGAAAGAGTAAGATGAGGGAACATGAACCAATTCTCATAGAGGAATTAGAAGTGGAGAGAGTGAGCAATTTCAAGTTCCTGGGTGTCAAGATCTCTGCGAATCTAACCTGGTCCCATTATATTGATGCAGCAATAAAGAAGTCAGGACAGTGGTTATGTTTCATTTGGAGTTTGAGGAGATTTGATTTGTCATCTACTACCCTTGAAATCTTCTACAGGTGTACTGTGGAGAGCATTCTGACAGACTGCATCATTGTCTTGTATGCGGGGTCTACTGCAAAGGATCAAAGCAAGCTACTGAATGTTGTAAAATTAGTCATCTCCATCATCGGTACTAGCCTCTGTTGTATCCAAGACATTTTCAAGGAGCAGTCCATCAGAAATGATCTCAGATATATATGCTGGTGATATTAAACCAGATTCTGATTATGTTTGCATGATCCTTGACTCTCTGATTCTACAAACACGTGAAATTTACAGTGACCAGTTAACCCACAAACAAACATATATTTGGGAGGTAGAAGGAGATATACTTCAATGTGGTGATGTCATCTGCAGACTCAGGAACTCCTGATGCTCCGTAATCCACCCACACCATCCAGCAGAGTCACTGTGCCTGACTGTTACCCTGACAAGCAGAGACTGTCGGTTACTATTACAGCAGCCAGTTTAACTGAAGGTTCAATATCTGGAAGTGTTCCTCTGACCCCTGGTGGTTCTAGGTATTATTTCAGGGTAACAAATTATTCAAATCAAATCTGCTTCAGTCAAAATTGGTGTCTGAACTCCAGCAGAAAGAATGAGATCATCACTGAGAGACAAATAACTACACATGTTGCAAATAAGAGACCAGGGCACTGCAGCTTGATCTCCCTTAAAATTTTCTCGGCAGAAATAAACAATTTCCGTGGGGTCTCACTGGATTTGTGGAGTTTGGAAAGAAGGACCTGTATGTGAGGACCTGGTATATCAGGATGAGAGAAAAAAGGGGACAGAGGAGGAGAAGTTGATCTGAAATTGGTGAATTTAATATTTTGTAATATCAGATTGTCAATTACTCAGTTGGAGTATCAGGCTCTACTCCTCTAACTTGCTTTTAGTCTCACCATGGCACTAAATGATGCCAAGACCAGACAGCTTACTGTGGCAATGGGGAGGGGAATTAAAATAGCTTCCAAGTGGGAGCTATAGATGCCCATGGTGTCTGAAGTGCAGATGTTTGCTAAAGTGGTCCCTTGTCATCAGTTGGATCACCTTGAGAGCACTGAATTCAATAGTCAACAATGGATGAAAAAGTGAAGGCTGAAGGCTGATGACATGAAAGAAAAGGGAACGATCACCCAGTTTTGCCTGAGGGAGATGTCTTCAGTACAGAGTTATTGGAAATTGTTTGTTTAGGACAGGTCTCTATCAATTTTAGCACGAGGTTGAATTGAAAGTTGCTGCTCTTTCTGAAAGGACAATATTTCAGATGTCCTGCATTGGAAGGCCACCTCAAGAGCAGATGCCACAGAGATGGAGAAAAGGAGAGGAAGGAATGGAATCCTTACATGAAAGAATTTGATGGGGAGGTTAGTCCTGGTAGCCATGGGAATTAGTGGACTTGCGGTCATTGTAAGTGGACCTAGAAAGGGTAAGTTGGTGTTGGAAATGGTCCGAGTGAATCCGAGAATTTGGAGGGAAATTGCGAATCAATATCTGAGTGAAGGCCTTTCATCTGAACTGAAAGAGTAGAACAGAGGTCACCATTATAAAGAGGTGAGAGTGGGCTGGGACAAGATCTAGTTGTCTTTGTATTTTCTTTCTGAGGTCCCAGATGTCTGCAAAATTGCTAATGTTTTTCTTTGTAGAAGGGCAATTGAGGTTATTCATCAAATTATAGATCAGCGAGCCTCACATCAAATGTAGGGAAATGATAGGAAAAGATTCACAGGTACAGGATTCATTCACATTTGAGTGACCAGCAGCTTGGCTTTGTGCAGCAGTATTCCTGCCTTATGAACACCAGCTATTTTCTTAGAGCTCAGCTCTTCTCCACAATTCAGCTTTTTTTTTCCTGTCCATGCTTGGAACAAAGTCCTCATGAGAACAGGAGCAGAGTGGTCTGGAAAAAACTGAAGCTTAACATCAGTGAGCAGGTTATTTATGGGCAAGTCCTATTTTCAAGTCATCTGTCTCTCACAATTTCTCTGTGTTTTATCAGCTGATTGCAATCCTGGTTAAGGATGTGTGTTCATGGAACAGCTTTTCAGAGCTGAGAGAAGCAGAGACATGGAACAATTATGGCATAGACGGCAGTGCCAACAGCCTCAGTGGTTGAAACTGTGGCTGTAGTGGAGGGTGCAGGAGATGCAAGAATAAGCAAGGGATCTGAGTTGAGGAGTACAGTTGCAATAAAAAGACAACTCATACTTTTGCAGCATCTTTGTCAATCTCAGGACACTGACAGTCAAACATAGTTTTTTTTTCTGATGTCTCTCGCAAGACCAGATCAAGAAGGACTCACACTTTCCCCTCCCTGAATGGCAGAGTGGACCTGATAGATTATAACAATTCAGCGGTTTCACATCATCATTTCCCTTAATTTATGGTATGTGAATTCCAGGTTCCTTTAATGTACTGAAGCAAATTGTTCTCAGTTATGCCGGGTTTTTAGTCTATTTCTCTGGATCACTTTGCCACTCTCTCTATTACTGATGCAAAGTCAGGACAACAGTAACAAAAAGATTCACAGCAATTTCACATCAACTGGAAAAGCATACATCAGTGAACTGTTATTTTCAGTCTAATGAACACAGAGACACTGTGTACAAAGTCACCCACTGGTGAGGGGTTAATGTACACACATTGAAGGATCAGTCGAGGTTCACTGTGAAAGTCAGCGGTACCCTAGCAAGTTGCACAGAATCCCGTCACTTGACCTGATGGAGAGTGTCCTGAGGAGGAAGTCCAAGAACTCCAAAGTTCTCAGGAAATGGAGGCACAAAAGCTGTTTGTAATCCTGACAAATCAATAAGCAACACACACAAAACACTGGAGGAACACAGCAGGTCAGGTCCATTGATGCTGCCAGGTACTCACTACTCTCAGTGTAAAGTTAACTCTCAGATCTCCTTTAAATCTCTGCCCTCATATCTTCTATATGTACCCTCCCATGTTGGACTCCCAACCCTGAGGAAAAGCCTATGACCATCCAGCATTCCATACCCCTCATGATTTTACAAACTTCTGAGGTCACCCCATATTCCCCTCTGTTCCAGATAATAAAGAACCAGCATGGCTTACCTCGCCCTATAGCTCAGGCCCTCTAGTCCAGGCAGCGTTCTTGTACATCTCTTCTGTACCATTTCCAGCTTGACAATGTCTTTCCTATATCAGAGTGACCAAAACTGTACACAATACTCCAAGGGTGACCTCATCAACAATTTACATAACTGTCACATACTCTCCCCACTGTTGGACTCCATGCCCTGACTGATGAAGGCCACCATGCTAAACGTCTTCTTCACCACCGTCATCTCCTCACAATCTCCATCAGCACAGTTGCACCACAAGGCTGTGTGCTTAGTCCCCTGCTCTTCTCACTTTATACTTATGACTGTGAGGCTAAGCATAACTCTAATATCATATTTATGTTTGCCGATGACTCCACTGCATCAAATGTGGTGATGAGTCAGCATTTAGGGGAGAGATTGGAAATCTGGCTGAGTGGTGCAACGACAACCACCTATCACTCCATGTCAACAAGATCGAGGAGAGGATTTGACTCCAGGAGGAGGAAACTGAAAGTCAAAGAGTCCTCATCAGGGAATCAGAGTTGGAGAGGTCCAGCAACGTTAAATTCTTCAGTGTCAGTGTCATTATAAAGAAAGCATGGCAGTGTCTCTACCTTCTTACCAGTTTGTCAAGATTTGGCATGATATCTAAAACTCTGACAAATTTTAACAGATGTGTGGTAGAAAGTATATTGACTGGGGCATCATGGCCTGGAATGGAAACACCAACGCCCTTGAATGGAAAAGCCCAGTCCATTATGGGTAAAGCCGTCCCTCCCAATGAGCACGTATACAAGGAGTGCAATTGCAGGAAAGCAGCCTCCATAATTGGGGACCCACACCATTCAGCCAATGCTCTGTTCTCAGCAAAGAGGAGCAGGAGCCTCAGGATCCACACCATCAGGTTCAGGAATAATTATTAACACTCAACCATCAGACTCTTGAATCAGAGGGGTTATCTTCACTTAACTTCTCTTGCCCCATCATTGAACTGTTCCCCAAATTTGGACTGATTTTCAAAGACTCTTCATCTTATATTTTCAATATTTTTCTTATGTATTATTATTATTATTATTATTATTATTATTATTATTATTATTATTATTATTTCAATATTTGCACACTTATATTTTGCACATTGGTTGTTCGTCTGTCCTGTTGGATGCAGTCTTTTATGGATTCTGTTTTGTTTCTTGTATTTGAGTGCCCAGATGATAATGAATCTTGGGGTGGTATATTGTGACATCTATGTACGTACTTTGATAATAAATTTACTTTGAACTTGTACAGCTGACTTCAATGAACTGTGTACTTGGACTGGGAGGTCTCTCTGTTCCACAGTACTCATCAGTACTCTGCCAAGTACTCTATGTACTTCCCTGGTTTGACAGTTCAAAAATACATCATCTCACTTTGATCTAATTTGCTATTCCTTAGCTCTTCTCTTGAACAGATCAAGATCTTTTGACAAATCAATGTAACCTCCTTCATATCAACAAGACCACCTCATTTAGTATCATCAGCAAACTTGTGAATTGTGCCTTGTATATTCACAATCCAAATAATTTACTCAAATCAGGAATAACAGAGGTCCCAAGACTGACCCCTGGTGACCACTAGACACTATCTTCCAGTCAGAGAATTGACCTTCAACCACCACCCTCTGCTTCCTCTCATCATTAAACATACAAATTATCAAGATGGTCTTTCAAAGAAAAAGTCTCTCCACAGACAATCTTTTACTGTTAAGGTTGCTAACGAACCTTGTCTGCCGAATCTATCTCATAGCCTCTTTTTGCCCTCCTGATTTCCCTCTTAAGCCTGATCTTAAACTTTTTATATTCATTGAGGAATTCCTTCACATCCAGCTGCCTAAACACATTGTACACTTTCTTCTTTTTCTTTATCTTTACCATAGTCTTGATATCTTTTGACAACCAAGGTTTCCTGAACTAGGGACGTCTACCATTCATGCTAACAGGAACATGCTGCCCCCGGACTCTTAACTCACCCTTTTAAAAACCTTCCACTTGCCAAATTTTTTTTATCTTTAAATAGAGTCACTCAGTCAAACCAATCTAGATCCAACCTAATTCCTTCAGTTGGCCTTGCTGCAGTTAAGGACTGTACTATGTGAACCTATCTGATAGGAAAATGATAGCTCCCGTTGTTCTCTCTTTCTTTCCCATTACTACTTAAAAACTAGAATTGTAGAATTGTGGTCACTAGGCTCCCCAGCTTACACTTTAGTTACTTGGCCATCCTTTTGCCTAAGAGGAGGTTCAGTAGTACTCCTTCCCAAATATTTTCCTCTATATAATTTGTGAGGAAATTGTCTTGAACATCCCACACAAATTCTTCCCCATCCAGGCCCTTTGCTCTCTGGGTGACCCAGGTGGCACCAGGAAATTTGATATTTCCTTTGAGCGCTTCTCTACTGTTCTCACACCTATGTGCAATTTCTCTACACGCCTACTCCTCCAGTTCCCACTGACTACTGGGGGAATCTGTATTTAGCCAGACCAAGGTGACCAACCCCTTCATATTCCTAAATTCAACCCAAAAGCCCTCAGTAGATAACCCTCAAGAATATCCTCTCTGAGCACTCCATTATCAAAAGGGCAACATCTTCTCCAGTCTTATCTCTTCCTGTCATGCCTAAAGCAAGTATCCCTGAACACTGCACTGCCATTCCCTCAGCTACTTTTCTGTTATGGCCACAATATTCTATTTATTAGAAACAATCCAATATCCTCTCATTTTCATCATCTTATCTGTTAAGAAAAGTATATGGAACGAGATATAATTTAAATAGCTGGTCTTAACTGCAAATTCACTGTAAACATGGCTATCCTGATTGCTGGGTGAACACTCTTTTGTTGTTGAATATACCCCTTTCTTCTCACTGACTTCACACTCGTGTGTCCCGCTACTCTGCCAATCTAGTTTAAACCCTCCCTTGTTGTCACCATATGCTACCCTGAGGTACATTTTCTTGAGGCATCAGAGTAAATACAAAAAAACACAATCATGTCAATGAAAAACTGCACACACGCCAGTCAAGCAACCAATGAACAAAAGTCAACAAACTTCAAATACTAAATGAAAAAAAAACAAAATGATATCTAAATAAGCAATAAATATCAAGAACATGAGATAAACTGTCATAGGTTACGGGAACAGTTCAGTGTTGGGGTGAGTGAAGTTATCTCATCTGATTCAAAAGCCTGATGGTTGAGGGGTAATAATTGTTCCTGAACCTCTTGGTGTGGGTCCTGTGGCTCCTGTACCTCCTTCCAAGGAAGAGGACATGGCCTGGATGGAGTAGGTACTTGATGATGGAACTGCTTTCCTGTGACAGCGCTCCTTGTGGACATGCTCAATGGTGGAGAGGGCTTTCCCCACAATTGACCTGGTTTTATCCACTACCTTTTGCAGGCTTTTCTGTTCAAGGGTATTGGTCAGGATGCAACCAGTCAGTATTGTCTCCACAGCACAGCAAAGAAGTTTGACAATGTTTCAGATGACATTGAGTTTTCACAAACTCATAAGATACTTCTAACTCCATTGAGTCTATTGATGCCCAGTATGCCTGCATGCACTCTTTCAGCCTAAGAGCCAGTCATAGAGCCAAAAACCTGACCATTTCTGCTAGCCCGCGAGAGAACATCACCCTCAATATTATCCAAAGACATATACCTGTTAGGCAGTGGAATGACCACAGAACACCCTTGTTGTGCTTGCATTCTCCCCGTATATCTGAAATGTGTACTTTAGGTGTGACCACATCAGCATAAGTCTCAGCTCTAAAGCCCACAGCTTCCCAGATGGTCCAAGTGCCTGCAGGTCCAGCCCCAGTTCCTTGACCCGGTATGCAAGGGTGAACTGTCCACAAATGTAAACCATGAGATTCCCTGAATTCCCATATCTTTTAGGAGGAGCATTCCACTGCCAAACTTCTATCCTGCATTAACTGAATCAAGGATTGAGGATGAACATAAAATAAAACTCAGTGAAGCTTTTATGGAAATCTGTTCTCATTCTCCAAATCTGAGCCACTTACTCCACCTCTTTATACCAAAGGCTGTTGAGTTAAAGTCTCTGCTCTCTTCCCACTGTCACAATGGCAACTCTGCTTGGCTCTAATTTCTTGTATTGGCTACTGTTAACAAGGTCATAACTAACCAATTATTAACTTACAAATTGCAAATGTTGGACCTTTGGAGCCTGTTAAATGAAACTCAATGGAAAGTCATGGGACCTACCTGCTTCAGACTCTCTTACCTCTTGCGTGAAGTACTGGCTCCTGGTAAGTGAAACTCACCTAATTCCTTTCTGCATTTTGATCACTAATGATAACTGAGTGCTTCCCTGTAAGCTGTATACCCAGGAAGATCAGGTTTATATGAATACTACAGGTAAATTGTGGTACAGACTCACTGAGTTTGAGGAAGCAAAAGAAGATTGTATCCCTTCATTTCTGAGAACATAAAGAATGTAAGAGTGAAGAACAGAAATCAATCAGGCAAATTCAAATTTTCTGTACTGAATTAACATAAATGCAAAGTAAAACACAATGAATTATACATCAAAATATTGTGGGAGAGGTGTTACAATTAGGAAGGGACAGTTGATTCACTTCCCTGGTGTCACCTTTCCACCAAGAGTCTGAAGTGGACGGATACTGTACGAGGAACACATGTACATTCTCAGTGCTTGATTTCAGTGAGATGGTCGTGAGCAACCACGGCCAGGGGTTAAGATGCCCATTCACAGGAGTTTATAGTAACATCAGATAAACTCTACTTACTGTCTGGCTACCCACCATGTAATCAACATCCTGTTACCAGCCTTACTGACTCTGTATACTCCACGCGAGTCCATCAGTCACACAATGACATCTCTCAGTTACACCCACCGTCCGACTTATCTGTATATTAAACAATGAAATTCTCCTCCAACAGCACTCTCCAGTCCTTCCTGCATTACATCCACTATCCAGTGCCCCACCCACAATTCACCCACCATCCAGTCCTAACGTACACACCACAGACACTGACACAATTGCAATCACCATTGAGTGTCATCCCCATCAATGTTCCATTTATTCCAGTAGACCATAGCCCTATCTATCCATCAAAGAGTCAAAAACTAGTCAGAGCCCAATGTCTGTCCCTGTCACACACAGAATACAGACATAACCAATCTAAGATTCACATCCTTCTGTTCTATTTTCTGAAAGGTTTCCATTACATTCTGTTTCCCTGAGTCCACTGTATTTGATCTGACGGTACCTTCACATCATTATTTACAAGGTGACCTTTTCTGTTAATCATGGCTTCTCCTCCACCATAGTTGACCAAATCTCAACCATATCTTTTCCACTTACACCACTCCAGCTCTCACTCAGTTACCAGCTCCCACTTCTCAGCAGGTCCACAAGTACCCACAATTGATTAATCATTCTCCGTCATTTCCATCACCTCCCAGGTAATGTCATTGATAGATGAAACCTTCCTCCCCTTCCTTCCATTTAACAATAGAATTAGATTATCTCTTCCACAATTCACTCTTCTGCATTGATCTGCTGTGACTGCATAACTCTTGCTGTCATCATAACTTTTGGAGATCAAACAACTGCCTTTTTCACTTGTTCCCATCCCAACTCCCAGAGATGCAAAGGCTCATTTCAGATCAGACAGTGCTTCACTTATGCATCTCTGAATTACTGTAGTTGATCCCCTGCTCAGGATGTGGATGCATCTACACAGTGAAACCACCAACCCAGTGACTGCTTTCAAGAATTCTTTATTCTGACAGATTCCACTTTGTTCTCACATGAATTCAACACCCCACTCTGATCATCCTCACTTTGACAACTAAGGTGAAGCTTGAGGAAGGACATCGTATCTCATGAGTAAGCACATTACAAACCCGATGTCTAAGAGATGACATCACAATCTCAGATAACCAGCTATTCCAGTTTGTGACAGAACTGTCTATCTCTGATGAAGAGCATCCAACAAAATGTAATATAAAACCATTTTCTCTATCTCCACTCATGCTGTCTGACCTACCCATCTCACTCCTATCGCCCTTTTCCATACCTGGCTGCACTCCAGCCATCGGCTGTTTCACGCACCACCACTCCCGTCATGTGATGTCTGACCTGCCCATCCAGCTCAGATTGCTCACATCGGCTCTGTGCCTGCACCATATTCCTCCAGCCACAAACACGACTCAAGTCACTGAGTTTATCCAGCACACTGCTTGTTGCTCCAGATTCCAGTATCTGCAGTCTCCCGTGTCTCCTGCTCACCCTTATGATATACTGTACTTCATTTCCTGCTCGTGTTCAGCTGAAGTGTCTGTTGGAGGGAACAGACCGATTGACTGTAATCCCCCCTCTTTGGGGGCTTTGCTTTTATTTGCATGGTGGGTGGTGGGAATGCTGATGCTTTATGCTAAAATAAGTGAGGGAAGGGAGTGGAGGGCTTTGGTGTTCTTTTTTTTCTGTTATTCATTCTTTAGGTGGGTTCTTCTGTTTTGAGGATGTCTCAAGAGAGTAAGAATTCAGCTGTTGGGTTTTGAACGCACAATCCTGTCCCAGGACATTGAAAGGATCGGTTGGTAGTTGGTTGGTTCTGCAGGGACTGTGCTGCCAGGACAGGCAGTCTCAGTAGTTCTGATGTTCACAGCGCTTCCCGTTGATTTACCGGAACAACTGCAATAACTCCTCAATGTAGTTGATAAATACGTGACGAGTAGTTGTGTATATCCCCCAGCCCACTCCTCTGCTAATGCCTCCTCTGGTGAGGCACTGCTTGACTCTACCTCGCCAACAGTGACTTTCATACCAAACACCCCGGCGATTTTAACCGTGCCAACCCAAAAACAGTCTGGCCAGAATTCCACCAGCTTGCTGATTTTGCTACCAAAGGTGAAAGTACACTCGAACTGGTTTATACGAACAAACCAGGTGCCTATAAAGCAGTGCCTCGACCCCACATTGACTCTCATATCACTCATCTGTAATGCTAATTGTAGCATACAAATGGGACAAACCAGTTCTAAAGGTGGGGATAGCCTGGTCTGAAGCTGCAATCTACCCATGGTAACCATGATAACATTGAGGAATATGTGGATTCTGTGACCAGCTACATAGAGAAGTGTACTGAGGATGTTACCATCACGAAGCGCATCCGGCTGAGGGTAAATCAGAAGCCATGGCTCACTGCAGAGCTCCGTGCACGGCAGAGGGATCCCGATGCTCCCTTTAGATCAGGGGATGCGACTGCTCTCAGGGAAATAAGAACTGTGCTTTCCCGCTCCATCGGGAATTCGAAATGGGAACATTCTCAGAGAATTTACAGCCACTTCTGTGATATCAGAGACGAGAGGCGCATGTGGCAAGACATTCAGAGCTTTTCAGACTCCAAGTCTACCCTGTGCGTCAGAGACCAGGATGCTTCACTCCCTGAGAGGCTGAATGTCTTCTACTCCTGGTTCAATAAACAGAATAAAACACTGGCAAGGAAGGCACCCATACCGCCTCGGGAGCAGACACTGCGCCTGACTGAAGCTGAGGTGTGAAAGACCTTGGCCAGAGTCAACCCATGCAAAGCTGTGGGACCGATGGTATAGCAGGTCGGGTTCTGAAAGACTGAGTAGCCCAGCTGACAGAGTCACTGACGGATATATTCAACATCTCTCTGGAACAGCCAATTGTTCCCTCGACTTCTAAGGTGACAACTACCATTCCAGTGTCAATGAAGGTGACAGTAACCTGCCTAAATGATTATTGTCTGCTGGCATTAATATCGACCATTATGAAAAACTTAGAGAGGCTGGTACTGGAACACATTGTTGCCTTTCTCCTGGCTACATTGGACCCTTTCCAGTCCACAGTTCTCAGATCGATGCATCATCCTCTGTCCTCCATTTGGTTCGGTCCCACCTGTAAATGGGATCTCATATGCCAGACTGCTGGTTATAGACTTCAGTTCAGCATTCACAACCATCATACACCAGAAACTGGTGGGGAAACTGTCCTCGCTGGGTTACAGCAGCCCCTCCGCAAGTGGATACTGGGCGTCTTAACAGTGAGGCTACAGTCAGTCAGCTTGGGCAGCAGTGTCTTCAGGTCCATTGTGCTGAGCACTGCCGCTTCCCAAGGCTGTGTGCTCAGCCCACTGCTGACGCAGGACTGTGTCACAGGATCCACTCACCCGGCTCATCAAGTCTGTGGATGATACAACAGTGGTTGGCCTCATCAAGGACAATCCAAGATGGAGTATAGAGAGGAAGTGGAGTGACTGGTGGTTTGGTGTGAGAACAACCACCTAAGCCTGAATGTGGAGAAGACTGTGGTGAACTACATATACCTGTCTGGACACGCCCCCTGCTGACTGCTCCTGTGGCTCCTCCCACAGACCCCTGTATAAAGGCAATCGAGGCAATCGAGTCTCCAGGATGTAGTATGGTGGTCACTCACTGCTTGTTCCTTCTTCCAGTCAATAAAAGCCGATATCTCGCCTTTACGTCTCAGAGTGAGTTATTGATGGTGCATCAATTTTATTGACTAGAAGTTTTAAAACATGGAAACCGTTTTACGTCCGGAAAGATTGGATTTGGACCCCCAAGACCCTGAAGCAGCTCTTGCTTTTGAACTCTGGCTTGCCTGCTTCCAATCATACTTGGAGGAGGTTCGTGCAACTGAACCCACCGTTATGCACAGAATTCTCCTCTTGTGGGTCACCCCAAAAGTTTATTTATTTATCAGGGACCTGTCGACCTACGAAGGGGCACTGGACCCCCTCAAAAGACAGTACCTGCGGCCGGTGAACACCGTCTACGCAAGACATGGCTTAGTTACGCGACAACAGCGGCCTGGAGAGTCGAGCGCCGAGTTTCTCCGAGCCCTACAGACACTCGTCCGAACTTGTGACTGCAAAACGCTCACGGCGGAACAGCATGCGGAGCTGCTAGTACGAGACGCCCTTGTGACAGGACTGAGGTCAGTGTACATGCGCCAGCGGCTGCTGGAAAATGCCGATCTTACCTTACGCTCGGCAATCGAGACGGCCGACACACTGGAGGCTGCTCTGCACAACGCTGACGCTGTCCAGTCGCGCGATCCCCTGCCGGTTCCGTGGACGCCTCAGACCCCGCCACCGTCGGTTCCCGGATGCGAATTCACCAACGCCGCTGCCAGTCGCGATTCCACGAGCTCCCCGAACCCGACCATGGCTGCGGCCAGGCGGAAGCCTGAGCTGTGTTATTTCTGCGGACTCGAAAAGCACCCCTGAAAACGCTGCCCGGCTTGTGAAGCGACCTGCTCCAGCTGCGGTAAGAAGGGCCATTTCGCCAAGGTCTGTAAGACTAAACCGCGAGCGGGGTCGAGCAGCGCTGCGGGTGAGACATCTTGCATGCCCGGATGTGGGCAGCCATCTTTGTCGGCGTCAGCATGCCCCGCCCCGACCCGCTGGTGTTTACCAGACACCAAGAAGCTTCAACTCTGGCCACCGTAACCCTCGACCAAAGCGCCCCACACCAGCTTCCAAGGTCGACGATGGACATCCTGGTGGAGGGGCACAGGACTAGCTGACTGTTTGACACGGGCAGCACTGAGAGTTTTATTGACCCGGACACAGTGCAACGCTGCGGACTCGTGACACGGCCGGTAAGTCAGAGGATCACTTTGGCTTCTGGGTCGCATTCCACAGACATCCGGGTGGGTTCTTTAGCGACATTGGTGGTGCAGGGCACAGAATATCGGAACTTTGCGCTATTGGTCATGCTTAAACTGTGTACACCTGTGCTATTGGGGCTGGACTTCCAGAGCCATCTCTAAAGTGTGACTATGGCATATGATAGGCCCCTCCCACCACTCACTGTCAGGAATCCTCAGTTTTGTGGGACCTCGCCATATACCCCGCTACTGACCACACACACACACACCGAACCACAAATCCCACCCAGCACCATGCCGACAGCTGCGCTAACGGCACCACTTGCAGTCTCTCCACCCTCAAGATCCCTCCCCCATCGCTGTTCGCCAACCTGACCCCCAACTGTAAACCTGTGGCAACTAAAAGCAGGAAGTACAGCGCGGTGGACAGGGCCTTCATTCAGTCAGAGGTGCTGCGGCTGCTCAGGGAGGGGATCATTGAGCCAAGCACAAGTCCTTGGAGGGCCCAGGTGGTTGATGTTCGGACTGGGCAGAAAGATAAGATGGTCGTGGACTATAATCAAACCATCAATAGGTTCATGCAGCTTGACGTGTACCCCCTACCCCGCATCGCGGATATGGTCAACCAGATAGCTCAGTACAAGGTGTACTGGACAATAGATCTGAAATCCGCTTATCACCAGCTCCCCATCCGCCCAGACGACCGGCCCTACACCGCCTTCGAGGCGGGCGGCAGGCTCTATAACTTCCTGCGCATCCCCTTCGGTGTCATGAATGGTGTTTCTGTCTTCCAGAGGGAAATGGACCGGATGTTGGACCAGTACCGACTGAAGGCCACATTTCTCTATCTGGATAACATCACCATTTGTGGTCGCGACTGGTTGGATCATGACGCCAACCTCCAACGATTTCTCCAAGTGGCCGCAGCTCTGAACCTTACTTATAACAGGGACAAGTGTGTGTTTGGAAGCACCCGACTTGCCATCCTTGGCTATGTTGTGGAAAACGGGGTTATTGGCCCTGATCCCGACCATATGAGCCCCGTTAGAACTCCCTCTTCCCACCACTCTCAAAGCCCTCAGACGGTGCCTGGGTGTTTTTTCCTATTAAGCCCAATGGGTCCCCCATTACGCAGACAAGGTAAAGTCTACCACTGGTCAAGCCTACCACTTTTCCCCTTTCTGCTGAGGCCTGCGCGGCCTTCAGCTGCATTAAAGGGGACATTGCCAAAGCAAAGATGCATGCGTTGGACGAGACCATTCCCTTCCAAGTAGAGAGTGACGCCTTCAATTTCGCACTGGCTGCTACCCTCAATCAGGAAGGCAGGCCAGTAGCATTCTTTTCTCATACCCTTCAAGGCTCTGAAATTCGGCACTCCGCCGTGAAGAAAGAAGCCCAGCCATAGTGGAGGCTGTTAGGCACTGGAGGCACTATCTCGCCAGCAAAAGTTCCACCTTGCTGACCGACCAGCGCTCGGTTGCGGTCATGTTCAGCAACCAACAGCGGGGCAAAATCAAAAATGATAAGATTTTGCAGTGGAGAATAGAACTCTCCACCTACAATTATGATATCCTGTACCGGCCTGGCAGACTCAATGAGCCCCCTGATGCCCTATCTCGGGGAACATGTGCTAGCGCACAGCTCGACCAGCTATACGCCCTTCATGCACATCTTTGCCATCCGGGGGCCACCCGATTTTATAATTTCGTGAAAGCTTGGAACCTGCCGTACTCCCTGGAGGACATCAGGACGATGACCAGGGACTGCCAAATCTGCGCTGAGTGCAAACCTCACTTCTACAGTCATGAAACGGCGCAACCTGTCAAGGCCACCCGCCCTTTTGAGCGAGTGGAGTCGAGTGTTGACTTTAAGGGCCCCCTTCCCGCCACCGACCGCAGTGTCTATTTTCTCAATATTATCGACGAGTACTCGCTGTTCCCCTTTGCCATTCCCTGCCCCGACACCACTACCATGTCCGTCATGAAAGCCCTGCGCCAGCTCTTCACTCTGTTTGGATATCCCTGCTATATCCACTGTGACAGAGGGTCCTCCTTTATGAGTGACGAGCTGCGCCGGTACCTGCTAGCTAGGGGCATTGCTACTAGTTGGACCAAGACTTATAATCCCCTGGGAAATGGACAGATGGAGAGGGAGAATGCCACAGTGTGGAAGGCCACACTTTTAGCCCTTAAGTCAAAAGGGTTGTCGGTCTCTCAATGGCAGGAGGTCCTCCCTGAGGCACTCCACTCTATCCGCTCTCTGTTATGTACGTCCACCAATGCCACCCCTCATGAACGCCTATTCTCTTTTCCCAGGGAGTCGGTCACTGGGACCACCCTACCAGTTCGGCTGACGTCCCCAGGGCCAGTGCTGCTCCAGAAACATGTGAGGAGTAATAAATACTCCCCGCTGGTCGAGAGGGTTCACCTTCTACATGCGAAGCCCCAGTATGCCTATGTGGTCTTACCTAATCGGCGGGAGGACATGGTCTCTGTCCACGACCTGGCGCCCGCAGGAGCAGCAGACCACTACCCCGAACACTCCACGGTAACTATGAACCCTGTACCCGAGGTGACATCGCGCACACCAGGCCCTACACAGACTCCTCACGACACTCATATACCAGGCGTTTCGTACGCATATATACCAGGCGCCTCGCACATGCGTGAGGGATCACTGACGCCTAGTGGGCTGACACCTCCAGTTAGGCCGGAACCAGCACAACCTCCGTCTCCAGTGCAAACACCACCGGCTCCTGTGCAATCACCACCACCGGCTCCTGTGCAATCACCACCACCGGCTCCTGTGTAATCACCACCACCGGCACCTGTGCAATCACCACCACTGGCATCTGTGCAATCACCACCACCGGCATCTGTGCAATCACCACCACCGGCATCTGTGCAATCACAGCCGGTGCTATGTCGATCGCAGCGACAGATTCGACCACCTGATAGACTTAACCTGTAAGAAATTTCACCACATGGGGACTCTTTTAAAACAAAGGGGGGCGGGTGAATGTGGTGAACTACATATACCTGTCTGGACATGCCCCCTGCTGACTGCTCCTGTGGCTCCTCCCACAGACCCCTGTATAATGGCGATCTAGGCCTGAGCTCGGCCTCTCAGTCTCCAAGATGTAGTATAGTGGTCACTCACTGCTTGTTCCTTCTTCCAGTCAATAAAAGCCGATATCTCGCCTTTATGTCTCAGAATGAGTTATTGATGGTGCATCAAAGATGAATAAAATCATTGTGGATTTCAGGGAGGTGCAGACAAACCAGCCCCCTCCTGAATACATGTCTCCTCCAGACAGAGTTAAGTGAACCAAGTTCCTGGAAGTTCACATCATGGATGACCTCACCTGGTCTCTTAATATCTCTTCCCTGAGCAAGAATGCTCAGCAGGGCCTCCACATCCTAACCAGATTGAAGCAACCAGGCTCCCCCACATCTTAACTGATTTTACAGGAACACCATTGAGAGCATCCTGACAAGTTATATCTCCATCTGGTACGGGAGCAGTCGAGCATTGGACAGGAATTCCCAACAAAAGACTGTGAGAACAGCGGAGAGGATCAAAGGGGTCTCCCTACCATCCATCGGTGGAATTTATCGGGAGCACTGCAAAATCGGAGCCATTAGGATTATTAAGGATCCCACCCATCAATCCAACATCCTCTTTGACTTTCTACCATCAGGCAGCAGACGATGATGAATAACAACAAGAATGGTCAGGATTTGAAAGAGTTTTTCCCCCAGGCCATTCGGCTTCTGAGCTCCCTGTCACATTGAATTCGAAATGTCACTGGTTAATCTGTTCCAGTACAATATTTAATATTAATGCACTTTAGTTTGTAATTTATGTGTGATTTATCTGCAGATTTTATCCTTACCTTCATAAGTCATGGCATGTTATGTGTACTATTGTGATTTACACCCTGGTTCAGATAAACGTTGTCCCATTTCAATGTACATCACATGGTTGTATAGTTAAATGTCAATAAACTTGAAGTGACTTGATGAAGTTGAGTCGCTGGAATAGGAAAACCTGTGGAATCTCCAACAGTGAAAGATATGGTGTCCCAATGTTGGTTTAGTCTTGAACACGGATGGTGATGTCGCTGTTCTAGTGAGGGTTTCAGGAAAAAGTCAGCTGAAGGAACAAGGTAACAGTTACACATTATGGAAGGGTCACCTGGAAGGGAAACCTCTTCTACATGGGGTTGGATTAGCTGTGAAAAATGGGATATTCGTCCCAGTGGGCGGTGTTAACGGTGATGTCAATCATGTTGAAAGGCAGCCAACACTGAAACAGCAGCACCTCAGGAACTTCATGGAACTGCAATGTGATACTGATTCAACAGCGACCTCTAGTGGCTGAAGTGATGATGACAGTAATGAGGTAATTGGTCTGGCAGCTACCGCTGGATTTGCCCCAGTAAAAAACTAAGAGAGTGAAAACACACAAGACTGATGATGGAGAGTATGAAAGGAAACAGGAGGTTTTTCATCAGCCACTAAATCTAGATAAAATGATGAATGATCCAGAGAAGTTGTTGGGCTGAACTTCAATAAATTAACAACATATATAAATTACATCAACTAAGTACTCCTGCCCCTTCCAGTCTATTTTTACATCCAATAATGGACTACATTACTTTACTGAATTGCAAATGGTTTTGAGATGTGTCAGTAATAATGGACACATTTTCAAGGTGGATGAAGCCATCCCAGCAAGACAAGCTCCTACCACACACAGCCAAAACTGTGATTAAGGACTATCCTTAATCCGGGATGGGGATTGCCATGCCACATTGAATCTGACCAAAGAACACGTTTCACTGGAAATGTTTGTCAAGAGTGGCATCGTAAAACAACGGCTGACTAAATATCACAAGGAAGATGCACCATGTCCTACATCTATCCCTTTGCTTTTATGCAACATCAGGGCAACGCCAACCAGCAACACAAAACTGAGTCCAATTGAAGTGTTGATGAGGTGACCTACATCTCTGCTGGGAGCTCTCAATCTGAGAGGCTAATATACATTTTTGTCAGATAGCTTAGTTGATTATTGATCAAAACCAACACAAGCTGCTCAGCCTGCTTCTCAACAGGTTTCTGTTTATTGTAGTTGTGGTAAACTATGTCTGCCTGTCTGGACACGCCCCTCTGCTGACTGCTCCTGTGGCTCCTCCCATAGACCCCTGTATAAAGGCGGTTGGGCACTGCTCCCCTCCCTCAGTCTCCGAGATGTCGTGCTCCCTTTTGCTGCTAATAAAAGCCAATCATTCACTGCCAGTCTCTGAGAGTTATTGATGGTGCATCAGAATGAGGACACACCTCGATTCCTGGTCAAGGAACCGCATAGGAAACCCCTGAAAGCATGGTTAGAAGATCCTTACCAAGTGCTGTTAATTACCACTTCAGCAGTTAACGTGGAAGTCAAATGTAAGTGCAAATGAGCTGAAGTAACTCCAGATTAAAATGAATACTGTGGGAAGACTTCAAGCACAAATATAAATATTGGACATTTTAATTGGACATCATGACAATAAATCTATATCTTTGTGCTTGTTTAAAAGTAATTTCTCTTAATTTTCAGACGTGATTCCGCCAGGGTTATTATAGAATCAAAAGGGGATACTGTAAGAAACCACTGTTTTTTAAATAATTCTTTATATATGGTTTGTATTCTTTTACAAAATCATTTATTTGTCACAGTGTGTGGCGGTTCATCCCCACTCACTGGCACAAAGCAGTGTAGCAGTTAAGGGAATGGATTCCTCCTTTTTCATTTTTTCATTGGCTATTAGCACATTACGCAATGATGTAATTGTTTCAGTAATCCAGTTATGAGCTGGCTTATTTTCGATTTAAGGAATTTCTTTATCTTGTCCATAAAAGTGAGTGATTTTACAGAATCACCATCTTGGCTTCTTTATGCTTTTGCCTATACACCTCTTAGCATCGTTTCACAGCTCTTTATTTAGTTTGTTTCGTATTTGTATGTTTGCTTATATTCTAAAATAAACGAAAATCTTGGAAGTAAGACTGCTTGCCTTTTTTGTCTCACAGATGAACCCTAAGGTTCAGAAAATAAACGGAGATCCAACAGTCTCTACCACAGACTGTCCAGTAATAAATGAGTGTCTCACAACCCCGTGGCTGGAAAATGGAACCTGCATGTTCCTGACACCACAGTCAGTGCGCTGAAATTTGTAGGTGGGGTATCAGAGAATTTTTAATATAAAGTTCAATGCCAGACTTCAATGGTGAATCTTTTATTTTAACATGATATCATGGAGAATCCTTATGTGTGGAACTCTGAGTTACATGGAATCATCCTGTGCTTATATTTAGTAACAGACAAGTGATTGAAACCAGCCCCCACCACAATTAGCAAGACAAAGGATTGGTTTGTGACTCACCCTTCTACCCTTATCGTGTGCAGCTGTATTGTTGCTCTAATGAGGGGTTTTGGGCAGCACAATAGCTTAGTTATGCAGATTTAGAACTTAATTGGAAACCATAGGATGTCCACAAGGTCACAAGGCTTTGGCAACATACAGCACTTTTAGCTCGATATTCAAAATATTCTTCCACAATTCCCTCCTTTTTGATTGTGTCAACTTTACAGATCTGCAAAAGGGATCTCGCAGCCTGAGGGTAGTGGTAGCATTTTCAAACATTCTCGTTCATCATAAACTATCCTCTTCCCCACTGTTTTCCATATTTGGGGACCTCACATAAAGTAAGGTGCAGTAATTTTTGTCTTTGACTGGGAAGGTGTAAATGTCAGATGAATAACAGTTACAAGATGCAGTGAATAACTAATGCAAAGCAAATCTGTGCAATGTCCATAAAAGTGGGACTGTAACCAGTAAAACACCCATTACCCAATTACAGATTCAATCCAGCTAAAGAAATCCCAACCCTTAGGAGAAGCCTGAGAACTTAGCTTTTGCATTTCATCTTATTGCTGAGTCATACTTTTGAAGCATCCGTTCGATAAGTGCAACATTTTTTCCCGACTAGTGCACAAACGCCACCTTCTTTGGCTAAGACATAGTCCAGGTCTATCCCATTCTGCAAAACAACTATTCAAGAGATTTTGCATTTCCTGATTCGTAATTGAGAATGCTTTTATACTTTCATTAACTAGAATTTCCAATTCTAAACTTACATAATCTATCGTTTGGGCATTATTTATAGCTCCCCACTAAGACAGTCCAATAAACCCTGTTGTTCATGTTCTCAGATAGATCGGGCCACTGTGTCAGGGGTGCAAAAGAATTAGCACATGGGGATACCCTAACCAATTTCCCTTAGACTCCGGTCCTGAGCACAAACAGACCGGGGCTGGGCAACACAGGACTCACATTCACTTCTACTGGCACGTTGTAGTGTTTTCCCGATTATATAGGGCCTGAGCTTGGAAACAATAAGAAGAGCTCAGGTTTGTAAATTTGGTGGTGGTATATCCACATAACTTACAGTTACTGAAAACAAGATACTTTACAAAATTCAAACAAGTTGGAGTCAGACTATTACTAGAAATATTATATGATTGAAACACAATTAACATAAATAGTGATGGCTCCTTTGCAGCAGGCAGAGGTCTGAAGGACAATGGATATTGTGATGAGAGGTGAATAGCCATACAAACCTAACAGTTGGTTAAATTGGCCCAATAGGCCGTATAATTAGCAAATTGCCACCAGGTATTCTGTAAATTGGGTGGGCTTGTCCTACTTTCATGTCCAAAGTTCCTTCGTTGGTGAGACACAACGGCATGTTCACATTCTGTCAATGTGCTCAAATATACAGCAGAGCCCAACAAGCCGACTAACAAACAACTTCAACGAATTTGCAGCATTAGTTTGAAATGTTTATTCGCTGTCAGTGCTTTTTGTCTCTTTTCTTCTTTTTAATAGCTGCGTCTTTCTCAGGTGCAGCCGGGATTACAGAAGATTATCACGGTTTGCACCATGTTCTGTGAAACCACTCACGTTTCCCTGCCACTTTCAACACTGTTCTAGTCATCAGTAGAATTTGTAACTGGCCTTTCCATTAAGGAGAAGGAGAATTTTTACCCAGTGATTTAATAAGTGTGTAATCTGGTTTGAAGGGCTGTGCATTGGTTTTCCCCAGTCTGAGCCATGCCTGTACAACCTTTGCATGGTTTGGCTGTACAGCTCCACTACAGCGTGAGCATCATCCTTCTTTGCAGCAAATGCTTCAGTCTATTTAGGAAACATATCTACAACTACCAGCACATCCTTGTATCTGTTTTGTGCAGACATAAGCACATAATGAATTTGTAATCTAGTGAAGGGTCTCTCAGGTGTTGGTAAATGATCAAACTTTGCTGGTGTTTACAAAACAAACTCTGTAAACAAATCATGCAGGATCCACGTACTCTTTGAGCAGCCACTGGTACCCCTGGGGCAAAATACTGTTGTGCGATTGCATAAATGAATTGTGTGGTCCTCTTCCAGCATGACCTTGCCCATGCGCCACCTTAACGAGGGCATGCAGGAAACCCTTAAGACATACTACACATCCATCTGGGTGAGTCCACAAGCCAGACTCCGTGTGCAGCCAGGAGAAATCCACAGGCTTGTGTTTGAGCTGCACAGACATCTTCAAGCGGAAGGCTGAGTGAATCCTGATGCTGCCGGGACATAGCTAACCATGGAGGTCTGGGCATTGCAGCTTGCTTAGCAACATCGTCGGCCGTGGCATCTCTGCTGAAGACTTAATCTTTTCCCTTCACACATGTTAGCAGATTTCCCTGTTGCTAACATACAAGCTTGGGCTAGGGCAAACAATACAGCTGCTTGTGCTGAAGTACCAGACAAAAATGTACAGACCTCTCCTGTCCCAAAAGAAGAAACAATAACATCTCCACGGGCGAGTGGAAGATCCGTCAGTAAAGAGAATTCCCTCTGGGTTATCAAGAGGAGTACTGTGCAGGTCAGGACTGGGAGATGTGGTGGCTTCCACTATCACCACAAAATCATGTAAAGGTATCTTATTCTCAGTCTCAGTTAATGGAAGAAGAGAAATGGGGTATAGTGCCGGGGTACTCTGGAAAGAAAGAAAGATTGGGTTTAGAGAGCAAAATGACCTCATAATCTGTACTCTTTTACTGCTGTAAAATGCTTGGTGGCTGCTCATTTTAGAAGAAGCAAAATAGCACAGGAAGCCAAAACTGTACAAAGATTATTGGATTGGGCTCTTCTTCCATATCTGCAGTGGCGGCGTAAGACCTTAAACAACTAAGCAAGCCTCTTACAGCTGGTGGTAATTGTACAGAATAATATGCAATAGGTCGTCTGAGGCCCCCATGTTCTTGTGTTAAAATGCCGCTCACAAACCCTTGGCATCACTAACAAATAATTGGAAAGGAGCTGAAGAGTCAGGTATGCCCAAGGCTGGGGCAGTTGACAAAGCTGTTTTAAGAGCATTAAAGACTGTGTTCCTTTCCTGATTCCATTGCATTTCTGCAGGCATGTCAGGTCAGGAAGTTGGCGAAGAGGAGCATCCATTATTCGATATTCAGGAATCCAATGAGACTAGATGGGATAGAGTTTTTCAAAGGTGTTTAGGAAAGTTTCCTTCATCAGTTTGTAGAAGCCCCAATGAGAGAGTGTGTGATACTGGATCTACTACTAGCGAATGAGACAGGGCAGGCGACAGAAGTTTGTGTAGAGGAACAGTTAGCCCACAGTGACCACAATGCCATTCGTTTCAAAGTAAATATGCAGACATAGAGGTCTTGTCTGTGGATTGAGATTCTAAATTGGAGAAAGGCCAATTTTGACGGCATCCAAAATGATCTGGCAATTGTGGATTGGGAAAGGTTATTTTCTGACAAAGGTGTACTTGGTAAGTGGGAGGCCTTCAAATGCGAAATTTTGAGAGTACAAAGCTTGTATGTGCTTGTCATAATAAAAGAAGTAAAGATAACAAGTGTAGGGAACCTTGGTTTTCAAGCAATATTGAGGCCCTGGTTAAGAGAAAAAATGAAGTGCAGAGCAGGTATAGGCAGATAGGAACAACTGTGTTTATGGAGTATAAGAAATGCAAGAGAACACTTTGGAAAGAAATCCGGAGGGTTAACATAAGGCATAAAGTTGTTCTAGCAGACAAGGTCAGACAGAATCCAAAGGGATTCTACAGAAATGTTAAGAGCTAAAGGATTGCAGGGGACAAAATTGTTTCACTGGAAGATCAGGATTGTAAGCCACTTGTGGAGCCAGAACTGATGGGGGAGATCTTAAACATTTGTTTTTGCATTTGTATTTACTCAGGAGATGGACACCTCTCCTGACAAAGTTCATCAACTTCATGGATCCTGTTCAGATTAAAGAGGAGGAAGTGTTGGCAACCCTGAGGCAAATCAGGGTGGATAGATCCCCAGGGCCTGATAAGGTATCCCCTCAGATCTAATGGGAGGCAAGTGCAGAATTTGCTGGGGACCTAGAAGAAATATTTAGATTATCCTAGTACAGGAGAGTTACGAGAGGATTGGAGGATAGCCAATGGTGCTCTGCTCTGTTTGTTTTAAAAAAGGCTCAAGACAGAAACCAGGATATTACAGGCCAGGGAGTCTGACATCAGTTGTGGGAAAGTTATTGGAAGGTATTCTAAGGGACCAGATATATAAGTATTTGCATAAACATGGACTGATTAAGGTTAGTCAGCAGGGCTTTGTGTGTGGTAGGTCAAGTTGAACCAATCTCAGAGTTTTTCGAGGAAGTTATCATGAAAGTGGATGAAGGAAAGGCAGTGGGATGTTGTCTACATGGACTTTAACAAGACACCTGATAAAGTCCCGCATGGTAGGTTGGTCAAGAATGTTCAGTCGCTCGACATTCAGGATGAGGTAGTAATGGCAGATGGAATTTAATGCAGTCAAGTGCGAGGTTTTGCACAGTGAACAGTAGTGCACTAAGAAGTGTGGTAGAACAAAGAGATCTGGGAATGCAGGTCCATAATTCATCTAAAGTGGCATCACAGGTAGGTAGAGTTGCAAAGAAAGTTTTTGGCACATTGGTCTTTGTAAATCAATGTATTGAGTGCAGGAAGCAACAGCAAATCTGCAGATGCTGGAAATCCAAGCAACCTACACAAAATGTTGTAGGAACTCAGCAGGCCAGGCGGCATCTATGGAATAGAGTAAACAGTCGACGTTTTGGGCACAGACCTTCATCTGGAATGGAGAAAAGATATGGAAGTCAGACATCACCATATAATCATAATCCCACGTAGGATCTGTCTCTTCCTCTAGTCTCTTGTTTAAATTCCACCCCCCCCCCCCCTACCAGAAGGCCACTGGTCATGTGTCCAACCATACAAGTCACTAATAAAAGGAATCACATACCTGTTATCTCCAGTTTCCAACCAAACCATATCAGCAGGGGAGCCTGGTGGCACCAGCGGCTGTGCCAGGGATGTCCTCACTTGTTTAGCCTTCTGATGCTTCTTTCTCATTTTCTTCTTTATACTTACAGGGAACTCTCTCTCTCTCTCTCTCCCCTTGTTTCTCATCAAATCTACTACGACTACTTCTGATCCTCCCTTCAATCTACTTACCTGGTCCAGCAAAAAAATCTAGATCCAGAGTAACAATTATTACATATTCATTTACACTTGTGTTCAGGAAATCACATTAAACAATCTTGAATCTTGAGTCTTAGAGCCTTTGTGATTAGAAATACCGAGGACTTCCGGTAAGATGGCGATTGCTTAGCTGCTCCGAACTTTTGTTCCGTTATTTTCGCTATCTTTGCACTAAATGTCTCCATTTTTTAAACCTTAATTAGGAACTTTATTTGGTTTCTTTTACTTGCCTGTGAACACATCTACCTTACAATGTCTAGCAAGAATTCTAAAACCAGGAGAAAGGAAGTTGCAGCTCTGCCTTCTGAGACCCTCGGTGCGCTGGAACAGCACCGAGACGATATTTTAAAGATATTTAGAACCGCTTTCAAACAGCTGGAAGCCAAACTGGATCGGATCAACGATAGAGTGGCCGAACATGCTGTACACTTATCTCGCATCGATTCGACTTCTGAAAATTTAGAAAGTCGTGTTCGATACTTGGAGACTCTCTGTTCCAGCCTAGAAGAAAAAAATAATAAACTCCTTTCTAAAATGGTTGATCTCGAAAATCGGTGCAGACGTTGTAACCTTCAAATTCTTGGGTTGCCAGAGGCCACTGAACAGGGATCAACCGTGAAGTTTTTCGCCGAGTTTCGCTGTGAGATATTCGGGAAAGATTTGTTTCCGAACCTGCCCGAGCTCAAAAGGGCACACCGGGTCTATGTTCCCCCCGGAATTCTGGGCTCCCGCCCGCGACCGGGAATTTTATGCTTCCATCAATACCAGATAAAACACCGTCTGATTATGGAGGCACGTCGCAGAGGTACTTTTACTTTCCAAAATACAATCATTCGCTTTGTGGAAAATTTTGCACCCCAGACCTTAAAGATGCGCGCTGAGTTTAAAGGCGTAATGAAAGTGCTTTTTGATCGTGGTTTTAAACCCTCTCTTCGCACTCCTGCCGATTTACAAATCACGCTTAATACTGGAAAATATAAGTGGTTTCAGTCAGTGAAGGAGGCTGAGGCATTTGTTGCAAGTCTTCCGGCTATTCAGCCATCTTTGGAACCTGATTGGACCTCCTAAAATGGTGGATAAGTACTTCTCGTAGTAAAATTACTTTTCCCGGACTCAGACTTTACTTGAATCACTCAGACACTATTTATTGAAACTCTAAGGGCTGTTGACAATCTCTCCCTGGATTTGGTGTGTCTTTCTTAAATAGACATTCTGTGCTTAATGTTTCCCTATGGACATTTAAATAGTATTTGTGTAATCTATTTTATTCTTGTATAACTTTATCTATAGAGTTCTACAATTGACTCTAACTTGTTTTGGAGGTTTGAAGTCTTTTTTTGAAGACCTCCCTGTTTGTTGGTTCACAGTTTAACTGCTGATTTTTAAAATTTTTTTATTTATTATTTTTTCACCTTTTCTTTTAATCCTTGATTTTTTTCCTCTCTGTAAATGGTTGATAAGTACTCTTCTTGAATCTATACTTTTCCCCTTCCTCCCTTTTTTTTCGCATTTCTCTTCCTTTATTCTTCCATAATTTTTCGCTGGTAGGTTAGTTTTGGTTTTCTTCCGATTTTCTCTGTATTAAGTTTTATATTTCTGCAGAAGATGTTCCAATTTGTAGTTATGTTTTCCAGTGCATAAACTAGTTACTATTTGCTAGAGTATTTATACAGAACTGCTGTTAATGACACAGATCTGGAAGTTATATTTGGGTTAATTTTTTTGGTAGAGCGAGCTGCTTTTTTTGGTAGCCGTCTAGTTTTTGGGTTGTGTGGATGGGGTGGGTTTTCCAGTTCCAACATCACTCGCTGTATTTATTGTTTGTCTTTATTGCTCAGGACATGTTTATGTTATGATTTCACCAATCTATGCTTACATTTCTGCTCCCAGACTGCTATCGTATTGCTTGACTTTTTATATGCCTGCTGCCTTTTATGCATTAGTAATTGATAATGGCTACTGCACTTAAATTCGTGAGCTGGAATGTAAAGGGATTGAATCACCCTGTTAAAAGGAGGAAGGTATTCTCACATATTAAACAACTCAAAGCTGACATTGCTTTCCTTCAAGAAACTCATATTCGTTGTTTTGATAACTCCCGGCTTCTGCCAAAGTGGGCAGTTCAGCATTTTCATTCATCCTTTGCCGCTAAAGCTCGGGGAGTCTCCATTCTTATTAACTCAAATATTCCTTTTGAACTCCATAATAAAATATCTGATACAAATGGCCGTTTTATTATTGTTTCTAGGAAACTATACAACACTAAAGTTGTACTAGCAAACCTGTATGCCCCCAACTTTGATGATGTTAACTTTTTTGAATGTTATTTTTTCTTCACTACCAGACTTAAACTCATACTCTCTTATACTGGGTGGTGACTTCAACTGTTGGTTAGATGCTAATCTGGAACGATCGTCCTCTGTTACCAGATCACCTACTAAATCTGCCTTAGCTATCCAATCGTTTCTCTCTAATTTTGGTATCTCTGAGATATGGCGTTTCCTTCATCCTACTGAGAGAGATTATTCTTTTTTTTCACATGTTCACCATACCTTCACTAGAATTGACTATTTCCTACTCGATAACCAACTTATCCCATTGGCCTACTCTTGTGACTATCAGAGTATACTGATTTCTGACCATGCCCCAATTACTCTTTCGCTGAACTTTCCTGGTCTCCCTCAGAGGAATAAACACTGGCGGTTTGATTCAACTTTACTATCAGATGATGATTTTTTAAAATTTATTAAGGATCAGATAACCTTTTATTTTAACACTAATACATCACCTGAAGTGTCATCCCAGATTGGATTGTCTGGGATGCCATGAAAGCATATCTGAGGGGTCAAATAATCTCTTACACAGCAAATCTCAACAGAAGATCCTGTGCAGATCGATTAGACCTCATTAACCAGATTAAAGAATTGGATCAACTATATGCTCAATCTAAGAACCCTGAACTATACAAGAAGCGTGTTGAACTCCAAACTAAATTTAATCTTCTGTCTACTCAACGTGTCGAACGCCAACTTCTCGAAAGCAAGAGTCGCTTTTACATTCATGGGGATAAGTCTGGTAAATTTCTAGCCAATCAGCTGAGGCGTTCCAAAGCCAAACAACATATTACAAAGATCCGGAAGGAGAATGGAGACTTTACATCAGATCATTTAGAAATTAATGACGCATTTAAAAATTTTTATTCTCGGCTTTATTCCGCTGAATCTTCGAATGACAATATCTCTGCTGATCAATTTTTAAAGAATCTGATTATTCCTTCACTTTCATTTGATTCTAAAGCCAAACTTAATGCACCTATATCATCAGAAGAAATATCTTTTGCAATTTCTGCACTGTCCTCAGGGAAATCTCCTGGACCTGATGGGTTCCCTGTAGAATTTTATAAATCATTCTCTTCACTTCTTTCTCCTCAGTTACTTTTAGTATTATCTGATTCATTTAATTATGGCAAATTGCCATCCTCTTTCAATGAGGCATCTATTATTCGTCTATTAAAAAAGGGCAAAGACCCAACAGAGTGTTCCTCGTATAGGCCGATTTCTTTGCTCAATGTTAATGTTGATGTAAAGATCTTAGCTAAAGTTTTGGCTCATAGATTAGAAACTGTTATTCCCTCCATTATCTCTGATGACCAATCAGGTTTTATTAAAAACCATCTCCCTTTTTTTTAACATTCGGTGTTTATTTAATATCTTATACTCACCTCCAACTGGGATTCCTGAATTGTTATTTCCCTCGATGCGGAGAAAGCATTTGATCGTATAGAGTGGAACTACCTTTTTGCAGTCTTAGAAAAATTTGACCTCGGTCAAAGTTTCATCTCTTGGATCAAATTGCTGTACCTGTGTCCTACTGCTTCTGTTTTAACTAATTTTCAGAAATCCCAGGTATTTAATCTCAAACGTGGCACCCGTCAGGGATGCCCCTTAAGTCCCTTTCTCTTTGATTTGGCTATAGAACCTTTGGCGATAGCATTTCAAAATTGTCCTGAATTGACCGGGATTTGGAGAGGGGGTGTTGAGCATAAAGTTACTCTTTATGCTGATGACTTATTACTCTTTCTCTCAAATCCGTCTACATCCTTACCTCCAATGTTTTCACTTCTTGACCAGTTTAGCCAGATCTCTGGCTATAAACTTAATTTACATAAGAGTGAACTTTTCCCAATTAATAAAGAAGCACAAGAATTAACGTTTCGTGATCTCCCTTTTAAAGTAGTCCATAATCAATTTACTTATCTTGGAATTACAGTCACAGGGAAGTTTAAAGATCTCTTTCCTGAAAACTTTGCCAATCTTTCATATACTATAAAACAGAGTCTGGTACAATGGTCACCTCTATCTATGTCTTTGGTAGGTCGTATTAATGTTCTTAAAATGTATGTTCTCCCAAAATTTTTATACTTATTTCAATCTATCCCAATTTTTATTCCTAAATCTTTTTTTGATTCCTTAGACTCTATTATTTTGTCATACCTGTGGAAGAATAAGCGCTCTAGAATTAATAAAATCCATCTCTAAAAATCTTAAAAAGACGGTGGTGTGGGTTTACCTAACTTTCGTTTATATTATTGGGCAGCTAATATACGTTGTGCTACCTTTTGCTCTTTCTTCCATGGCCAACCCAAGTGCCCTAATTGGGTGGCAATGGAGTTGAGCTCCACTAAAGAATTATCTATCTCTGCACTCCCTAGCAGTCTGTCCAGATTAATAGCTAATCCTCTTGTTAGACACACTTTGCGGATATGGGCTCAGTTTAGGAAATGCTATGGTTTCCATGGTTTTTCCATTTCCAGCCCTGTCGTACATAATCACCTTTTTTTACCTACCACGTACGATTCAGCATTCCAGGTTTGGTATAGGACGTTTTGAAGATCTTTTCATTGATAATCGCTTCGCTTCTTTTCAGCAGCTCTCTGTTAAGTTCAATCTACCCAGTGCTCATTTTTTTCAATATCTCCAAATTAGACACTTTATTGCTCCTTTAATTCCTAACTCTCCTGAAATGTCTACGAAAAATGCTATGGACTTATTTCTTTCCATTAATCCACTAGGTAAAGGTTTAATATCAATTATCCGAGATAAATTAGCAGCCTTACGACGGGCCCCTGTGGATAAAATTAAAATGGCATGGGAGCATGATTTAAATACCTCCTTATCTGATGAGAGCTGGGACTCGATTCTCAAATCGGTTAACTCAACCTCACTTTGTGCTCGCCATTGCATTTTACAGTTTAAGATTGTTCATAGAGCCCTTATGTCTAAATCTAAACTACCTCGATTCTACCCTGACATTAGTCCGCTCTGTGATAAATGCAAGAGGGGCGAGGCCTCTCTCATTCATATGTACTGGTCTGTCCTAGCTTGGAGAAATTTTGGAAAGATGTCTTCACTACGTTATCGTATATTCTGAATCAGCACCTGGAACCAAACCCCTTAATTGCTTTGTTCGGTTTCTGGGGCGAGACAGATTTACGTCTGAGTCCGACCAAATGCCGAATATTATCCTTTGCCTCTCTCCTGGCGAGACGCTTGATCCTCCTTAGATGGAGAGATGTTGCCCCGCCCACTTATGCTCAATGGCTTAACGACATTATGGCCTACTTGGACCTCGAAAAAAATCATTATTCAGTTCTTAATTCAGACCTAAAGTTCCATAAGGCCTGGGGACCTTTTATCGAGTACTTTCATAACCTTCCTCTTGACTAGGTTTTTTTTTCTTTTTGGTCCCTTGCTTTCAGCTCCTTTTTTTTCTGGTAGTAGGCATTACTATTCTCTGTTGCTAAGTGTACTCACAGTCTGGGAATTTGACTTTCCTGATTTATATTCTCTATATTGGTTTGTGGTTGGTCTGGAGGTTTTTTTTTTGTATTGTGGGGCTTGGGGAGGACACTAAGTTTACTTGTCTTCAATTTAGGTGCTTTTTTAAAAATTCTCTTTCTCTGTATCATATTGTCATTGTATGCTTAATTTTGCACTGTATTAATGTTCCTCATTGTGATTTGGGGTTTTTTAATCTGTAAAATGTATAAAAAAACTAATAAAAAAAAAATACCTTCACAGATGTTCTCTCCACTTTCTCCTTTTCAAGCAAAATAATTCCAGCTGCTCCATTGTCTAACTGATGTCCATTATTCCTGGAATCATCCTAATATTCTGTCAGGCTGACTCATCACTCCTCTGATACCGTGTCCTGAATTATGGATAATATATACATTGGAATAATATAAACAGATATAAAACGGATTCTCCTTTTGTCAGAATCAGTTTTATATATATACAGACATCATAGTTTCCTTCCCTCTTACATCCTGATTATTTGGGCTGTAAAGGAATTACTAACAAACGGGATGATCTCATCAGCAGGTTACCTGTACACTTTGGTTGTTCTTGCTTTGGGGATGGTGTGAATACTAATACTGTGTCTCAAGTGTAATTCTCACATCCCTGTGTCTGTCAGTGATATGGAAATAATGTTAATACTCCAGATTGTTGTCAGTGATATGATGCTTGCACACCCAGACTGTTACTTGGTTCGGGGTGGGGTTCACATCATTGTTGGTGTCTGTGATGTGGGTGAAATGACAATGTGGGAGCAGACATCTGTGTCCATGTGTAGATGGTGCATGACATACAGACAGTAGCATCCCCAATGTCCTGGGTTCAGTTGTCCTCCATTGTGCCAGAGATTGCAGTGTGGGAGTTGCTGTTACAGAATCTTCACTAAAGTGTGTGGAATATTCTGTAGATAGTATCCACTTCATTCACGGTATATCAGTAGTGGAGGGAATGAACTGGGGTGTTGGTGGACTGACCATATACATCACCAAATGTACCAACACGTAAGGTGCCAACTATGAAGTCTACACATCTGTAAAATAGCAAAACAGGCAAAAATGGCCAAAGTGTAGTCCCATCAAGAAGAGATCAGATCAAGGCTCTGTAGTCCTGCCACATGCAGGTGTGAACAATGATGGATCATTGAAAGTGAATGAAATGAGTCAACTCCAATAGAACCATATTCCGGGGGTCATGTGATGACATTGGGTCGAGACGTTGGGAATCCAGCTCCCTCGTAAAAAGTAATGAAATAGGGTTTAAATGAAGAAGAGTTAACAAATATCTACTAGAAACTGTTTATAAGTAACTCAGGATTATTTTTGGATATGGCCCCTAAACCGAAACAGAAGAAAGCTACTACTTCGAAGACTGCACAAATCGGTGGGGAAAAAGGCCTAACCGTCCCGGCGAAGCCTCGGACTCAAGTTGGATCTCCTCCCGGCGAAGTGCATGGCACTTCTGATGATGTGGGACAGGAAGTTGCAGCAATGTCGGCGGTCTCTAAGAAGAAACGGCATGCGCGAAAATACGCATGAACAGATAGTAACAAAACTACAAATCCCAGCTACGGCTGGAAGTGGAACCAGAAGTGAATCGGAAGTGGAATCAGACTCTTTGGGAAATTCAGAGGAAGAAAGAGGAAAAGAAGGAAGAGATTTAGGAGACATAAAAGATATTCTGATATATATTATGAATGAATTAAAAGCTATAAGAAGGATACAGAATAAACTCGATAATGTGGTGGAAAAACAAATGAAGATGGAAAATAAAGTGAAAGAGATGGAAGTAAAAGTGGAAGAAAACACTGAAAGAACAGATAAGATAGAAGATAATAATCTTGCCTGGACAATAGAAAGAAAACGGATGTTGGAAAAAATAGATGCGCTTGAAAATTCTAGTAGACAAAATAATATCAAAATTGTTGGTCTTATGGAAGGCACAGAGGGAGAAAATCCAATAAAATTCTTTAAAGAATGGATTCTGAAAGTGTTGGTAATGAAAGAAGGAAACCAAGTAATTGTAATTGAAAGAGCACACAGAGCTTTAAGACCAAGACCTCAACAAGATCAAAATCCAAGACCAATTTTGATAAAATGTTTAAGGTACCAAGATAAAGAAATGATCTTGAAAGCACCTATTCAAGGTGCTAAAAAGAGAAATGGGCCATTGATAATAGGAGGGAAATGAGTTTTTTTTTATCCAGACATAAGTTACGATCTTCTGAAGAGGCGGAAGGAATTTAATCCAGTGAAAAAATCTTTATGGGAAAAGGGCTATAAATTTTTATTGAGCTATCCAGCAAAATTGATAATTTTCCTGGATAACGAAGAAAGAAGATTTTTCGTTGACTACCAGAAAGCCGAGAAATTTGTACAAGAACTACCTGATGTCCACGAAGAGAAGTAAAGAATTATAGAAATGAAATGGACTAATCATGAAGACTGAAACAAGGTGGACTTGAGAGACATTTATATAAAAAAATAGTTGAGGAGTATTAATTGGGAGTAGAGACATTAATTATTTTCTTTTTTTCTTCTTCACTAATATATTTTCTTTTTTTTGTGGGGGAGCTGGATGAGCCCCTGATCGACGGCTGTGAGTTTCATGTGTACAATCATGGCGATTGCCATGACCCGTAAAATGGGGGGGGGTAATGTTGTGTTCTTTTTATTTGCAACATTAGTGGTGGGGGTACTTTGTTTTTTTTTCTTATATATTAGTTATCTTTCTTTTCTTTTTCTTTTTTTTTGCCTGGATGGTTGGGGAGAAACTCATAGCAACATGGAGAATTTTAAAGAGTTCCCAAGATATTATGAATGATTAATTTACTTAATTTTTAAAGTTTTAATGTTAATGGAATTAATGGACCTGTGAATAGAAAAAGAGTTTTAACATATATTAAGAAAATGAAAGGCGATATAGCTGTTTTACAAGAAACACATTTAACAGAACAGAACATAAGAAATTAAAGAGGGATTGGGTTGGAATTGTCACTGCAGCTTCATTTAATTCAAAATCGAGAGGAGTTGCAATTTTGGTTAATAAATCTTTACCGATTAAGATACAAAATATAATATTTGATTCTGGGGGGAGATATGTGATTATACATTGTCATTTTTTTTCAGAATTATGGACTTTTATGAACATTTATGCACCAAATGAAAATGATGCAAAATTCATACAAGAAGTTTTTTTGAACTTGGCTGATGCACATGATAAAATATTAATAGGTGGAGATTTTAATTTTTGTTTAGATCCAGTTTTGGATAGGTCAACTAAAATTACTATAAAATCAAAAGTAATAAAACTAACTTTATCATTAATGAAAGATTTAAACCTGATTGATATATGGAGGAAAATTAATCCAAGAGAAAGAGATTATTCATTTTATTCAAATAGACATAAAACTTACTTAAGGATTGATTTTTTTTATTTTCAAAAAATATTCAAGATATAGTGAAAAGTGTGAAATATAAAGCAAGAAAACTGTCAGATCATTCCCCCTTGATAATGACAATGATAATGATGGATGAGGAGGAATCGATTTATAGATGGTGATTTAATTCAATTTTATTAAAACGTCAAGACTTTTGTGATTTTATGAAAAAACAGATTCAAATTTTTTGGATACAAATTTACATTCAGTTGAGGATAAAATTGTATTATGGGAAGCAATGAAAGCATATATAAGGGGTCAGATTATAAGTTATACATCTAAAATTAAGAAGGAATACATGGCAGAAATAGATCAATTGGAAAAAGATATCATAAAGTTAGAAAAAGAATCTCAAAGATATATGACAGAAGAAAAACGGACAACTTGTTAATAAAAAACTACAATATAATACACTCCAGACATATCGTACAGAAAAAGTAATTATGAGGACTAAACAGAAATACTATGAATTAGCTGAAAGATCAGATAAAGTTCTTGCTTGGCAGCTGGAAACAGAACAGGCTTCTAAAACAATAAATGCATTTAGAAGAAATGTAAATAAGGTTACTTATAAACCTTTAGAAATTAATGAAACATTTAAAATTTTTTATACTGAATTATATCAATCAGAATCACAAAATAAGATAGCTGAGATAGATAATTTTTTTATCACAAATAAATAACCCTTCCAAAATTAAATTTGGAAGAACATAAAGGATTAGATATGCCCTTTACATTAAAAGAGGTTGAAGAAGCGTTAGGATCACTTCAGAGTAATAAATCCCCCGGAGGAGATGGTTTTCCTCCTGAATTTTATAAAAAAATTAAAGGTTTATTAATTCCTCCTTTTATGGAATTAATATACCAAGTGGAAAGAATGCATAAACTCCCACAATTTTTTTTAACAGCAATCATAACTGTATTGCCAAAAAAAGATAGAGATCCTTTAAAACCAACATCATATAGGCCTATTTCTTTGTTGAATACAGATTATAAAATAATAGCAAAAATTTTATCTAATAGAATATCTAAATATTTACCAAAATTAATACATATGGATCAAGCAGGTTTTATTAAAAACAGACAATCAATGGATAATATAACCCAGTTACTTAGTATAATTCATTTGGCACAATAAAGAGAGGAGATGAGTGTAGCAATTGCTTTGGATGCAGAAAAAGCATTTGATAGATTGGAATGAGATTTTTTATTTAAGGTATTGGAAAAATATGAGTTAGGAAAATCTTTTAAACAATGGATTAAAACCTTAAATACTAATCCTCAGGCTAAAGTAGTTACAAATGGTCATATTTCAACACCATTTTGCTTAACGAGGTCATCTAGACAAGGCTGCCTATTATCACCTGCTTTATTTGGATTGGCAATAGAACCATTAGCTGAATTAATTAGAACAGATTCAGACATTTTTTTCAGACATTGGGGGCTTTAGAGTTAATCAAGAATATAAGATTAATTTATTTGCTGCTGATGTTTTGATTTATTTAACAAACCCATTGCAATCTTTGCAAAGATTATCTTTTAGATTGGAAGAATATGGGAAAGGATCAGGGTATAAAGTAAATTGGGATAAATGTGAAATTTTACCCCTTACCAAAGGAAATTATAATCAAAGTCGATTAGTAACTCAATTTCGATGGTCAATAAACGGGATAAAATATTTAGGTATTAGAGTAGATAATGATGTAAAAAATTTATATAAACAAAATTATTTGCCATTATTAAAAAAAAAGAGGATCTTGATAAATGGATGATGTTACCAATAACATTAATAGGTAGAGTTAATGCTGTAAAAATGAATATATTTCCCAGATTGCAATATTTATTTCAAACTTTACCAATACAAATACCTCACAAGTTTTTTTCAAGAACTGAATAAATATGTAAGGAAATTTCTTTGGAAAGGAAAGATGTCAAGAATATCATTGGAAAAATTGACATGTAAATTTGATTTAGGAGGGTTACAACTTCCAAGTTTTAATTATTAAAGAGCAAATCAACTTATTATAGCGTCTTTTATTGATGAAGAAAAACCGGCATGGATTAGAATAGAATTAGATAAGATAGGAGAAAACATACCAGCAGATTCTATATATAAATGGGAATCCAAATGGATAAGGGAAAAAAAGAATCTCCTATATTAAGACACTTGATTGATTTATGGAATAAGGTAAATATGGACGATGAGATAAGGATGTCTTTATTAGGAAAAAGTACTTTAATTCAAAATAGGCTTATTCCTTTTACAATGGATAATAAACATTTACGTAATTGGTTCCAAAAGGGGATTAAATATGTAGGTGATTGTTTTGAAGGAGGTATATTGATGTTGTTTGATCAATTAAAAATAAATACAAAATATCAAATAACACTCTTTTCTGTTATTTTCAATTAAAGCCTTATTTACGAGAAAAGATTGGTCAAACAATGTTGATGCCAAAATCTAGTGAAATAGAAATATTAATTCAAAAAGGAAAAATTAAAAAATATATATCTTGTATGTATAATTTGATTCAAAAACAGATAATTAAATCAGGAATTCATAAATCAAGACAAAAATGGGAATCTGATTTGGATATTAAAATTGATGGAAAAAACTGGTCAAGATTATGTTCTGATAGTATGAGAAATACAATAAATGTTCGACTTGATGAATGCAATATTATTTTTTACATCAATTATATATAACACCACAGAAAATAAATAAATTAAATTCAAATATGTCTGACCAATGTTTTCAATGTAATCAAGAAATTGGTACTTTTTTACATTTTACTTGGTCTTGTTTTAAAATTCAACCATTTTGGATAAATCCAAGACTTTTATTGGAACAAATTACTGGAGTACATCTCCCACATAGTCCAGTATTATTTTTATTAGCAGACATTGAAGGGACAATACTGAAACTTAAATTGAGTAAGTATCAGAAAAAAATATAAAAATTGCATTGGCAGTAGCCAAGGAAGTTACCACAGTTACTTGGAAATCTGATTTATATTTAACTATGGATCGTTGGAATAATGAAATACATAGTTGTATTCGACTTGGAAAAAATTACATACAATCTAAGAAATGAATATGATATATTTTTTGAAAATTTGGCTCCCATACTTACAAAAGATAGGATTAAATACATAGGTCCTTTGAAGATAAAATTATAAAGTAATTGGGGAAAGTAAAAATAAATATTTAAATTATTTTGAACTCCATGGAGCATGTGGGGATCCTCTGATATCCAGGCAATCTTTCTCTCTTTTTTTCCTTTTTTTAGATAAGGGTTAAGGGGGGGGGAGGGTTAAGGGGAGGGGGGAGGGTCAATATTATTTTTCTCACTTTTTTATCATCACATTTATTCTTCGCAATCTTCTAAAATTTAATAAATAAATATATTCTTTTAAAAAGTATATATATATATAAAAGAACCATCTACCAGGAAGGTGGAGCCCAGCACATGAGAGCTAAAGACAAGGCATGAATGCTTTGTGATGAACTTCCCTTAGAAACGGTATGAAACAGTTCAGATGAGATTAGGTTGGTTTATGGCCATGGACACCAGGGTGCAATCAAATTCCTTCTTCACGTGAAGCTGATACAGTTGTCAATGTACATGATGATAGGAAATATATTGATGAGCAGAGAACAGCACAATAACACAAGGACTGTTATGCAGTGTGAGGATATGCCACAAATCAACACACTATAGTGTGAGAAACAGAATAAGAAGAGAATGGTATCAGAACGTGGCAGCATCACCAGGAAGAAGATGTGAAAGAATTGATTAGCTCAGGAGACTGATATCAAGTGGAAAAGAAGTTCTTCAGTCCCGACATTCTGGTTTTCCAGCTTCTCGACATTCTCCAGAAGGTAGCAGACTGAAAAGAGAATGGTCAGCATGGTACGCATCCTTGACAATATCACGGGTCTTCCTGCGGCAATGCACCATGAAGACTGACTGGATGGGAGGAATTAACACGCCTCTGATGGACTGGGCTGTGTTTAACACTTTCTTCAGGTTCAGATGGTCAAGAGCAGAGCAGTTGCTGTACAGGAGTGTGATGCAACCTGTCTGAATGCTTTCTACCATGAGTCTCTAGATTCCTGGCAGACATACTAAATGTCAGACACTTGACAAAAGGAATATGCTAATGAGCTTTCTTGATCACATCATCAGTGTGAAGGGACCTGGTGAGATTGCTGGTGATATGGGTGCCGATGAATTTGAAGCTGTTGAATATTTCTACAGCAGCTCCATTGATGAGTTGGTGCTGTACCTGGCCACACAGTTGTGGGTTTACAGGGAGAAGATCCAGACAAATGGCGGACCTCAGGGGTTAGTGCTGGGCCATTTGCTGTTTGTCATGCACATCAACGATTTGGATAAGAATGTACAAGGCATCGTTAGTAAGTTTGTAGATGGCCTTAAAGTAAGTAGTAAAGTGAACTGTGGAGAAGATGATCAAAACTTACAGGAGTACGTTGATTAGCTGAGCATATGGGAAGTACAGTAACATCTGGGTTTAAATTCAGATAAGTGTGAGGTGTTGCGTTTTGGAAAGTCAAACTAATGTAGGACATTCAGTGTAAATGGCGGAGCCCTGGGAAGTGTTGTGGAACAGAGGGACCTTGGAGCTTAAGTACATGGTTCACTGAGAGTGTTATCAGGGTTAGATAGGATGGTGAGGAATGGTTTTGGCATGCTGATCTTATTTAGACAGAACATTGATTCTGAATGCTGGCTGGTCATGGAGTGGTTGGACAAGGCACCGGTGAGGCTGCACTTGCAGTGTTGTGTTCATTTTATTCACCAAGATGCAAGAAGGATATCATTATATTGGAAACAATGCAGAAAAGGTTTACAAGGATGCTGCCAGAACTCTAGGGACTGAGTTCTAGGGAGAGGTTTGACAAGCTAAGGCTTTATTCCTTCAAGTGTCGGAGAATGAGGGGAGATTTGATAAAATCACGAGGACTCAGCTGTGATGAATCCACTCAGTCTTTTACTGAAGATTGGGGAATTCAGAACTTGAGGGCTTAGGTTAGCTGACAAGGGTAAGATTTAAAAGGAAATTAAAGGATTTTTAATCAGAAATGGTGAAAAATATGTGGAATATGCTACCAGAGGAAATGGTTGAGTTTAGTAAATAACAACTTTTGAAAGGCACTTGGACAGGTACATGAAGAGGAACATTTTGGAAGGTTATGGGCCAAACACTGGGAAATGGGTCTCACTTGGATTCTCATCTTGGTCAGCATGGACGATTTGTGCTAAAGGCCTGTTTCCATGCTGTAGGACTCTAGCAATCCACACTGCGGGACAATTTACAGCAGCCAAATAACCTACCGACAAGCACATCTTTGGTGTGTGTGAGGAAACCACGTAGCAATGTGACATATTCACCTGAAGAGCTCCTGTCATCTCAGGACCTCCTGGCACAATGGACTCCTCCTGCGCACTGTTTCACCCAAACTGTCCATCAACCCCTCTCTGTCTGACTGTAACACTGACACCCAGTGGATTGAGGTTGCTACTATGGCAGCCTGCTTGACTGAAGCCTCAATTGTCGTTATGTTGCATATGGAATTTCCAGTTGGCGGACAATTTTCCTCCACTCCGCTCTATCCCCACACTTGTCTACAACATCCCTAGTCTTCTCCAGCTAGGTCCAATCCTTGATGTTATCCAGACACGTTGTTCTTTGCCTTCCTCTTCCTTTCTTTCCCTCCACCTTTCCATATAGCAAGTCTGACAAGATGTTATCTCTCTGCATAGCGTGTCCACAATAAGCAACTTTTAACTTCATAATCTTCTCCAGCAATATCCATGATCTATCAACTTCGGACAAAACCCTGTCATTTGAAACTTTCTCTACCCTGCCGATCTTCAACATTCGTCGATAGCACCACATTTCAAAAGCATTCATTCGTTTTACGTCATCCTTCTTTAAGGTCCATGTTTCTGATCCATACCTCAGTACTGACTCTACATAACACTTGAGGAAGCGGATTCTACTTTGGATGTCTACCTTCCGTTTGCATAGTAGATATTTTAGCTTCATGAACTGGGGCTTAGCCATACCTATTCCCCTTCTGATCTCAACTTCACATCTCCCGTCATCCTTCAGACAACTGTCAAGATATTCAAACTTTCACATCTGTTCAATGTCTTGTCCATTCCCTTGTAACGATACAATCATGAATGAGTCTTAAGTGTTTATTTTGCTTACCACCATTGATTTTGTTTTCTTAGGTTTGATTTTAAGTCAAGATTTTTCTCATTCACTTTATTCAGCATAATTTGCAGTTCACATTTGCTTTCAGCTAACAACGTGGTGTCATCCTCATATCTGATATGATCCACATTCCGGCCTCCAATTGGAGCACCTGTCTCCTGATGGTCGCATTCCCGGAAAGCCCACTCTCGATAGAGGTTGAACAAATCCGGTGATCCGGCACAGCCTAGCCTTACGCCTCGTTTAATATATGCCCATGGTGATAGCTCATTTTTTACCCTTTCTGTTTCCAATACAAGTTCCTTATTATCGCCACATTCTCCCATCCCGGATCGTACTTGTTCAGCACCTCTACTACTTTCTGGTGTCTTACTTCATCAAAAGCCTCTTCATAGTCAATAAAGCATAAGTTGATGATCTTTTGTGCCTCAATGCATCTCTCCATGATGTTTCTCATCGCAAATATTCCTTCCTGTGTTCCTGACCCTTTATGAGAAACAAACTGTGTTTCTCCAATTCTATCGCTGATTGTACCTTTCATTCTGCCAAATGCTATTTTCAACTGTAGCTTGATGCAGTGAGACATTATGCTTATCGTTACGTTTTATTGTCCTTGATTTTTTTGGTAAAGTGAAAAATACTGATTTGCGAAAGTCCTCCAGAAGATTTCCTTCATATAACTGTTGTTTAATATTGCTGAAAGGTTTGTTTTTCCCTTCAGACCAAGTGATTTCAGAATTTCAGTGGAAATCTAATCATTACTGGCCGCCTTTCTGACTTTAGACTCGAACTCGCACTTTCCATCTCTGATATCAATATTTAGGTTGAATAGTCATTTGATTTAGTTCTGGTAAATCTTCAGTCTTGTTATCTTCAAATAATTCCGAGATGTACTCAACCCATCTGTTCATGATCTCTTCTTTTTCATAGCATGGATAACCACTACCAGGGGTCAGCAAACTTTACCACTGAAAGAGCCATATGGACCCATTTCCCACAGAAAAGAAAACACTGGGAGCCACAAAACCCGTTTGACATTTAAAATGAAATAACACTGCATACAACTGTTTTTTTTTTTTGCCTTTATGCTATGAATAAACAAACTATAATGTGTTGCATTTATGAAATTGATGAACTCCTGCAGAGAAAACGAAATTACATTTCTGCATGCAACAAAAACATTTTGAACTCTGAAAAAAAGACGTTGGGTTGAAGGTTACTCCATAGTTAGCCTACCTTGGATCGAAAAATTAAAAGAAATCGCGCACTGGCGGGTGTCAGGCATTGGCAGTGGTGACGTATATTAATAGCGATAAAAAACACGTAGCGGTGTGCTACACGCAGCGCTAAAATAACGACACTGCAGTCAAAGATAACTTTATTCGAACTAAACAGCCTTGCTTTTAAGCCTCCCTCAACCCGCCCCCCCCCCGTGGGCGCGGATGCTCCAAAAGACACGTACTCACAAACCCCCATAGGCTATCTCCCTTAGCCGGAACGGTGGCTAATTGTGAGCCGGCTCGGATGTGCCAGGAAATGTGGTCGCCACAACATTTTATTTAGATTGTACAAGATCACCATAATCTTCAAATTTCGAATTACATTTCAAAAACTAACAAACCACGGGGAGCCGCAGCACAGAGATGAAAGAGTCGCATGCGGCTCCGGAGCCGCGGGTTGCCGACACCTCTACCGTCTTCAATACACCCAGTTGATGGCATGGTCCTCTTTAATTTCATCATATCCTTCACCTTTTGGTGAAGGCCTCTATAATCATAACTTCGTTCATATTGCTCAATTTCTTTGCACTGTTCATTCATCCAATTCTCTTTCGCTTCTGTTACGTACCCTAGGACCTCGGACCTAGGAGTCCTAGTTCACCAGTCAATGAAGGTGAATGAGCAAGTGCAACAGGCAGTGAAGAGGGCAAATGGAATGTTGGCCTTTGTTACAAGGGGAATTGAATACAAGAGCAAGGATGTTCTTTTGCCTTTGTACAGGGCCCTGGTGAGACCACACCTGGAATATTGTGTACAGTTTTGGTCTCCAGGTTTAAGGAAGGACATTCTGGCAATTGAGGAAGTGCAGCGTAGATTCACTAGGTTGATTCCTGGGATGGCAGGGCTGTCTTACGCAGAGAGATTGAAGAGATTGGGCTTGTACATGCTGGAATTGAGGAGATTGAGAGGGGATCTGATTGAAACGTTGAAGACAATTAAAGGATTTGATAGGATTGAGGCAGGAAATATGTTCCAGATGTTGGGAGAGTCCAGTACCAGAGGGCATGGATTGAGAATAAGAGGTCAGTTATTTAAAACAGAGTTGAAGAAGAGCTTCTTCTCCCAGAGAGTTGTGGAGGTGTGGAATGCACTGCCTCGGAAGACGGTGGAGGCCAATTCTCTGGATGCTTTCAAGAAGGAGCTGGATAGATATCTGATGGATAGGGGAGCCAAGGGATATGGGGACAAGGCAGGGACTGGGTATTGATAGTGAATGATCAGCCATGATCTCAGAATGGCGGTGCAGACTCGAGGGGCCGAATGGTCTACTTCTGCACCTATTGTCTATTGTCTATTGTACCCGTGGGTATTTTGTACTTGTCACGTGACAGTGGTGTTGAAGCTATACTGGACTTAAGGTAGTGGTCTTGTGATGGTCGAGTGACATCATTTTCCCGGCAGTAGAGGTCATGTGACAGGTTTTTTGTACAGGGTATAAAAGGAGGACCCCTCCCTGTGAGGAGGGGCAGTTTGTGGCTGGATTTGCCAGTTTGACTCCATGTCACTGCATGGTCCAATATTATGACGCAGTTTGGTTGAAAGATGGAGTTTTATTTAATGATTGAAGTTTGAAAGGTCATTGCCAGCAGTTTCTTTATAATACTGCCAGTTAAAAATCAATGGAGAGTGAAGATCGGAGTTCGGGAGCTAAAAGTTCGAGGAAAGTTGATTTCGATGGTGAAACAGGTTCGACCTTGTTTGATCCTCATTTGGAAGGAATTCCTTGGCTGTCCCCGTGTTAATCCCTGCGAAATATAGCAGAAAGGATTGGGTACAGTTTTGTAAAGGAAAGGTCAGTGCCTTTAAGCCATTTCATTTTCATCTTCGTAAATTCTCCAGGAAAAGTAGTTCAACTGGGAACCGCAGCAACATGACATGAAAGAGATTTTAAATGGTCTAAAAAGTCTCTCCTTTAATGGACTGTAAGCATTTTGAACTTTTGCAGTACGACTTTGAAGAACTGTTTTTGCAACATCGCTTTAAGAACTGTTTTCGCTTTATTCCTTTAAGAACTGTTCAAGCTGCCACACAGCAGCTGATTTCCGGTTACATTATTAGTTTGTTTAATTTTGGGCCTTTGTTTTTCAGTGTTTAATATATGTTTTGTTTGTTATAAAAAACCCTGCCTCACTTATATATTTATTGTTGCTGAATCCGTAACGTAAATTTGGGGGCTGCATCTGGGATCAACCATTTTTGAGTTTAAAACCTTGCTAAATTTTGAATCGATGTTTTGGAAAAGGGGAATACTCGATTCTTTTGTTTGATTGGCTTGTGAGTGGTATTTGGCAACAACGAATATTGATGAGTTTCTGGCTTCGCCAGACGCGGAGTTGTTAGCAAAGGCGAAAAAAACTGAGGTGTTTGAGATAGCTAGTAGATTGCAACTGAAAGTTATTTTGAAGTCTACATCGAAGGCTCTAATACAGAGAAAAATCGCGTCACACTATGTAGATTCGGGTGATTTTGATGAATCGATTTTAGAGTCATTTCCAATAAGTAATCTGGAGATGCAGTTGCAAATCGAACAAATGAAGTTGGAGCGTTGTAGGTTAGAAGCTGAAATAAACAGAGGGAATTTCAATATGCGATGGTGGAATTAAGGTCTGAGAATCAGTCCTGGGTTTAGAAAACTGTTTGTTGCTAGTCAAGAATTAAATTGGTCCCTCCATTTTGTGAAACAGAAGTGGAAAGATATTTCCAACATTTTGAAACAATTGCTCAGATTTCAGAGTGGCCGAAAGATAAATGGTCAGTGTTGTTACAAAGTGTAATTAAAGACAAAGCACAACAAGTTTATACAGCTTTAACTGCTACGCAAGCACTTGATTATGATATTGTGAAATAGCATATTTTGAAAGCATACGAATTGGTCCCAGAAGCATATAGAGAAAGATTCAGAAGTTTGAAAAAGTCTGTGGAAAAAACTTATGTGGAATTTGCCTATGATAAAGCTGTGTGTTTTGAGAGATGGGTTTCCTCTAAAAATGTAAATGGGGATTATAATACATTGAAAGAGCTGATTTTAATGGAGGAATTTAAAAGAAGCATCCCTGTTGAAGTAAGGACCTACTTAAATGAGAGGGATACTGATACATTGCAGGACTCTGCTAGATTAGCTGATGAGTATGTTTTAATCCATAAGAATAAACTTCCTCAGGGCAGAGTTTTTAAGAGGAAAAATAACACAGAGACTCAAGCTAAATCAGAAATTAAATCAGAAGTTAATGAGAAAGGTAAGGAGGAAGTAAAACCTGTGAAGGAAAGACAGTTTGGTCCTATTTGTAACTATTGTAAGAAACCTGGCCATGTAATAGCTAACTGTTTCTGATTGAAAAAGAAAGAGAAAGAAGCAGTCCCAGATGCTTGTGTGCAACATACTGAAGCACCTGTAAAATTACAGGGTTTGATAAACACAAATGAGGTTTTGTTAGAGTCTGACCAAGTTAAAAAGGGATATGATCATTTTATAACTGAAGGGTTTGTATCCTTGAAAGAAGGATCTACTCCGGTGCCAATAAAAATCCTTAGGATACTGGAGCTTCTCAATCACTGTTTTTTGACAGTGTACTGAAGTTTAATGAAGAGTCTGATACAGGTGAGTTAAATTATATGCGAGGTGTTGGGAGTGCTTTTATGCCTGTACATTTGCATAAAGTAAATTTATAGTCAGGGTTAGTTACAGGATTTGTTAAAGTAGGATTACAGCCTAGATTACCTGTGAAGGACATTTCTTTATTGTTAGGTAATGACTTGGCAGGTGGACAAGTGTTTCCTGAAGTGCATTTGACAATGGAGTCAGAGGAACCAGAGTTGAATTCTAACACAGATTCTTCCTGTGTTGTGACTAGAGCTATGGCTAAAAAGATTGATGCGCAGAATGAGGTTGTTACTCATGACTGTTCAACTCAGGATTTGAGTTTTGAAGATGTGTCAGAGACTTTCTTACCTTCGTTGTTTGAACAAGATTCTTGGAGTAAGTCTGACTATGAAGATTTATCTCCGTCTCAGAAGGAGATGATAGCAGAGCAGAATAGAGACCCTGAGATTATAAAATTAAGAGAACAAGCTCTACCAGATAGTGAAATTGAGAAGGTGCCAGTAGGATATTACTTGGAAAAAGGAGTGTTGATGAGGAAGTGGAGATCACCTGCAATTCCTGCAAGTGATGAATGGAATATTGTTTACCAGGTAGTTGTCCCTAAAATTTATCGAAATGAGATTTTGACTTTAGCTCATAGGTGGACATCAGGGGGTAAGGAAAACTGTGGACAAGATTTTAAAACATTTTTGCTGTCCTGGTCTAAGAAAAGATGTGGCAATGTTTTGTAAAACGTGCCATATTTGCCAAATTGTGGGTAAACCAAATCAAGTTACACCGGTGGTTCTATTACAATCTATTTCAGCATTTGGTGAACCGTTTTCTAAAGTTATTATAGATTGTGTCGGTCCATTACCAAAGACAAAAACTGGTTATCAGTACTTGTTGACAATCGTGTGTACTTCGTCTAGGTTTCCAGAGGCAGTACCACTTAGGAATATAACAACTAAAACTGTGACAAAGGCTCTTATAAAGTTCTTTACTTACTTTGGATTACCTAAGGAAATACAAACTGATCAAGGCAATAATTTTATGTCTGGATTGTTTCAATAGATAGTTTATAAATTGGAAGCTAAGCAAATCAATTTGTCTGCATACCATCCAGAATCGCAGGGTGCCTTGGAGAGGTTTCATTCTACCCTCAAGAATATGATTAGGACATATTGTGTGGAAAATGAAAGTGACTGGGATGAGGGTATAAACTTACTTTTATTTGCAGTAAGGGAATCAGTACAAGAATCTTTAGGTTTCAGTCCATTTGAACTTGTATTTGGGCATAGAGTTAGAGGACCTTTAGCTTTATTAAAAGAACAGTGGATTAGTAAGGAAGTACACACTAATTTGTTGGACTATGTTTTGAAATTTAAGGACAGGTTACATAAAGCTTGTAGCTTAGCCAAGGAAAATTTAATATTGGCTCAGGAGAAAATGAAAACTTGGTATGACAAAGAAACTAGGATGAGGATGTTTAAGTCTGGAGATAAGGTGCTGGTTCTTTTCCCAGTGCAAATGAATCATTTACAAGCTAGATTTCATGGTCCTTATGAAATTGTGTCTAAAATCATTTATGTGGATTACGTGATTAAAAACTCCAGATCGTAGAAGGCCAACACAACTTTGTCATATAAATATGATAAAAACATATTATGAGAAACAATCTGATACTGTGACTGTTGTGGTTAATGATAATGAATTTGATTTAACTAGGAACATGATAGTTGATTCATCTGAATTTCATTCTAAATCCAACATTGTTTCTGTCAGGTTACCAAATTCAACCATTCTGGAAAATATTGATGAGAAATTAACACATTTACAGCCAGAGCAGATACAGCAGATGAAGAAATTAATTTTTAAATATCAGGATTTGTTTCCAGACGTTCCGAGAAGGACTACTACAGCATCACATGATATAGATGTTGGAGATGCCAAACCTATTAAACAACACCCATATGGGATGAACATAGAAAAATGTGAACTTGCTGAGAAAGAAATTAAATATATGTTAGAGAATAATATTATTAGATCTTCTAACTCAAATTGGAGTTCACCCTGTGTTATGGTACCAAAACCAGATGGTAGTATTAGGTTTTGTATGGACTATAGGAAGGTGAATGCTGTAACGAAAACAGATGCATATCCAATTCCTAGAGTAGATGATTGTGTAGATAAAGTTGGAAAGGCAAAGTTCCTTACAAAGATTGATTTATTGAAAGGGTATTGGTGTGTTCCACTAACGGACAGAGGTAGAGAGATTTCTGCATTTGTAACTCCATCTGGGCTATATGAATATAATGTTCTTCCATTTGGGATGAAGAATGCCCCAGGTACTTTCCAGAGGATGATTAACTCTGTGATTCAGGGATTGAAAGATACAGATGCTTATATTGATGATTTAGTGACAGGAAATTATACTTGGGAAACACACATTATTGCAGTGGAGAAATTGTTTGAAAACCTTTCAAAAGCTAACTTAACTATTAATTTAGCTAAGAGTGAATTCGGACATGCCACTGTGACTTACCTAGGTTATGTTGTGGGTCAAGGTAAGGTAGCTTCTGTTCAGGCAAAAGTTCGAGCAATTATAGAGATTCCCACTCCAACGGGGAAAAAAAAACTCTCAGAAGATTCTTGGGAATGGTAGGATATTATCGAAAATTTTGTAAGAATTTTGGTAATGTTGCCCTTCCATTAACTAACCTTTTGCAGAAGAATGAGAAGTTTGTGTGGACAGTGCCTTGTCAAGAAGCATTTGAAAAATTCAAAACTATGATATGTGAACAACCTGTGCTTAAGGCTCCTGACTTTGGAAAACCTTTTTCATTAGCTGTAGATGCTAGTGATGTAGCTGCAGGAGCAGTACTAATGCAAAGGTGTGAGGGTGATGAGGTTGATCATCCAGTAGCTTACTTTTCTAAGAAATTTAATAAGCATCAAAGAAACTATTTGACAATAGAGAAGGAATTGTTATCTCTTGTTTTAGCTTTAGAACATTTTGACATATATGTTGGTCCAACTCAAAAAACACTTATTGTTTACACTGATCATAATCCGTTAGTGTTTCTGAGTAAGATGAAAAACAAAACAGAAGGTTATTAAATTGGAATTTGATGTTACAAGAGTACAATATTGTGATAACTCATATTAAAGGTAAAGATAATGTGTTTGCTGATTGTCTATCTCGATGTTGAATGTTCAATGTAATTAAATTTTTTATGGAGTGATTTTTTTCCAATTGTAACATTCCGACTGTATTGTAAGTTGTAAGATGTTATATGATGATACTATGTATACTGTGTATGTTATAAAATTTGTACATTTGTTTTTTTCCTTGTAAATAATTATTGAAATTTTGTTCTTGATAGACCACATTTTTCTTTTTTGGAGGGAGGTGTTACGTACCCGTGGGTATTTTGTACTTGTCATGTGACAGTGGTGTTGGAGCTATACTGGACATAGATAGTGGTCTTGTGATGTTGGAGTGACATCATTTTCCCGCCAGTAGAGGTCATGTGACAGGTTTTTTTTTACAGGGTATAAAAGGAGGACCCCTCCCTGTGAGGAGGGGCAGTTCATGGCTGGATTTGCCAGTTTGACCCCTTGCCACTGCGTGGTCCAATATTATGACGCAGTTTGGTTGAAAGATGGAGTTTTATTTAATGATTGAAGTTTGAAAGGTCATTGCCAGCAGTTTCTTTATAATACTGCCGGTTAAAAATCAGTGGAGAGTGAAGATCGGAGTTCGGGACCTAAAAGATCGAGGAAAGTTGATTTCGATGGTGAAACAGGTTTGACCTTGTTTGATCCTCATTCGGAAGGAATTTGTTGGCTGTCCCTTGTTAATCCCTGCAAAATATAGCAGAAAGGATTGGGTACAGTTTTGTAAAGGAAAGGTCAGTGCCTTTAAGCCGTTTCATTTTCATCTTCGTAAATTCTCCGGGAAAAGTAGTTTGGGAACCGCAGCAACACGACATGAAAGAGAATTTAAATCATCTAAAAAGTCTCTCCTTTAATGGACTGTAAGCATTTTGAACTTTTGCAGTACTACTTTGAAGAACAGTTTTTGCCACATCGCTTTAAGAACTGTTTTCGCTTTATTCCTTTAAGAACTGTTCAAGCTGCCGCACAGCAGCTGATTTACGGTTACGTTAGTGTTTTGTTTACTTTTGGAGGTTTGTTTTTCAGTGTTTAATAAATATTTTGCTTGTTATAAAAAAAACCCTGCCTCACTCATTTATTTATTGTTGCTGAATCTGTAACACTTCCTTGCATTTTCCTTGAATCAAGCAGTGTAGGGCTTGGTATCGTTCATTATCGTGATGTTTTACCTTTCTTACTTCTTCAGTTAACTTTCTCAACTCATCGGTGAACCAAGGGTTATGTCTTTTGCTCTTTTTTCCGAAAACTCAACGTATTTTCCGCAACATCTGTCACTGTTGTTTTAAACTCTTCCCAGATATTCTCCACAGCCATTTTGCTACCCTTGTCACCTAAGAATGAAAATCTATTCTCTGTTTCAACCAAATATTCAATTTTTTTTTGCTTTATCCTTAATGAATTAATCAAACTCTATCATTTTTGATGGTTTGGCTTTTCTCATCTTCTTCAAACACACACTCATGTCCAATACCACAGGGTTGTGATCTGTATAACAGTCAGCACCAGGGTACGTTTTCACCTGCTTCACTCCATTCCTGAAATGATTGGGTACTTAAATATAGTCAGTTTGTTTTTTTACTGAACCATCAGGACTGGTCCACGTGTACAGTCTCTGTTTTGGCAGACTGTACCAGGTGTTCACAATCATTAGTTCGTTAGTGTTTGCAAATTCAACCACTCTTTGTCCGTGGTCATTTAATTCCCCAAGCCCGAAGTGTCCCACAGTCAAAACTTTTCTTCTGCTGCCAACTTTGGCATTAAAATCACCAAGAATCACAGATACTTCTTCGTTTTTAGTCTTTTTCATTAGCTTTTCAATTTCTCTGTAGACTATATCGAACTTCATCATCGTCATCGTCCGTGTTTGGCTTTCAGACCTGTATGACGTTAACGTCAAACGGTTTAGCTGAGATTTTAATCATCATCACTCTTTCACTAATGGAGACACTGCCTTTGATAGTCCTCGCTGTTTCCTTGTCTGCCATGATTCCAACTCCGTGCTTACGTTCACTTCCTCCTGAACGGATCAGTTGGTCTCCGTCACCCCTTTTGAGCCAACCCCCCCCCCCCCCGTCCATCTCCTTTCACATCATCCGAGTATGTTTATCTTCAGTCTTTTCATTTCCATAACCACATTTTCTAGTTTACCTCATATAAGAAGAGATCTAATATTCCATTTAGCTATCCTGACATGCGGTTTTCACTTGATAACGACCCTGGTAGCCTCATTCCTACCATTGGCAGACACAACTCCACTGCTGTTATTCGTGGCTCCGTTAACATAATTCTTTTGAACCTTTATTGAGACTGACATATTGGAAAATCATGTACTTGACAGGTTACATCAGTAGTTTGCCTTTGCCTTTGCCTTCTGCTGGGAGAGTTTAAAGAGATCACCACCTCTCTTCTTGGTATATCATCTGCCTGCGAAGCAGCCGTTGTCTTCCAAGCTCTTCCGCCTTTGCCACCAGTCCCCTGCTGTGTTTCTCAATACCTTATTAACGTGATGTATAAAGAGGTGTATTAAATAGCCTGAATACCTTATTAAAGAGATGTATTTCTGACCCCCAGTGGTTGCAGGTTTTATCTGCAAGGAACCAAATGCTTTCCATGAAGTTGACTTCAATCCAGACACAAGAGACTGCAGATGCTGGAATCCTGAGCAACATACAGTCTGCTGGAGAAACACAGTGAGTTCAGTAGTACTGATGGCTGGAAGGAAACTGTTGAATCCCTGCATCAGGTCAGTTCAAATTAGCATCTGGGCTACCACAGGCAGAATGTAATCATCACAAAAGCGAAATAAAACCTGCTCAGGTTACATTGCAGAGAAAAATACTCTTGAAACACCAGACAGACAATAGCCACGATGCATCAGTGGTTGAGGGAAAGATGTGGAGTGTTGCTAGGCAGACCATATACATCACCAAGTGTGCATGCCAACGATTATTTTGACACAGCTGTAAAATAGCAAAAGCAGCAAAAATAAATTACTAAAGATGTGTCCCATGAACAAAAGTTCAGATTAAATCCGCATTGAAGCTGCTGTCCAAAAGCATGGGGTTACTACTCGCTGACTTTGTCCAACTGTTTATCATTGAGGTCTATCCATGGACACAAATGAGCCTCTGTAATCCTTAATGAAAAACGGGCTGATTCAGTCTGTTTCAGATTGGAAAGTGGGAGAACAGACACAGTGAGACAGACAGTGTGGTGTGAAGAACAGAAATCACAGACAAATTGTATGAAATAAAATGATGTGACTGGCAGCTGCAAAGAGGGAGGAGGAAGGAGAGAGAGTCAGACTGGGAATGGAGAGAAAGAGTGATGGGGAGAGGAAAGTATGGACAAGATGGAGAGAGAGAATGCATCATATTGTACCTGAAAGAGAGACGACAAAGGAGAAGAGAGACTGAAAGAGAGAGAATAAAAACAGTGATCAAGAAAGAGATTGACCAAGACAATAATGGAGATGGAAATGAAAAGTGATAAGGAGAATGAGTGGGAAAGGGAATGATGTCTGATGGGAAAAGACACCAGAGAAAGCATGGATTGTACAGAATGCTATCACAGAGCCCAGCACTGCCTGCGAGGTACCAACTGGTGAATGAATCTCCTATCCTTTCCATGTCTGAACTTTCAATGTGACATATTCATCTGAAGATCTCTTGCAGTGAATCAGGACTTCCTGGCATAGTGGAATCCTCCTGTGCACTGTTTCATCCACATTGTCCAGCAGTCCCTCCGTGCCCGACTATTACACTGAGACCCAGATTTCAGTTATGAGCAGCCAGACTGATGAAGTGTCAATAACTAGAGGTGTTCCTCTGACACGCAGTGGTTGCAGATTATCATTACAAGGTACCAAATTCTTTTCACACCATGATCCTCTGGAGGATCGTCTGTATTTCCTGGGCAAGAAAGATCTCCAACTATGTCCTGCTCCTTCAGTGTCATCAGGGTGACATGTCCACAATGACCATGATGAAACATTGGAGATGAATTTGGAATGTGATGAGGCAACTCCATCATCAAGACTTCACTGTATCCCTGAAGGACTGAGGAAACACAGGAGACCAAAGACAACTTGGCACCATACCACAGAGACAGAAATGAGGACCCTGAACTACATCTGGGGCACTATAGAGAAGATGGCCAAGGACAGACAGAGATGGAAGGCCTTCATTTGTGCCCCAAACACAAGTGGCATAACGGGCAGTGAGTAAATGGAGCAGGAACCTGAACTACAATGGACCCAGAATGTAAACTGTCTTTCAAGCAGCACAGTGGCATTTCCCAGAGTGCACCAATATCAAACACACAAAGGCCATTCCAACCACGGGCTCTTTGCGGAAGGAAGAGAGGAGGACAATCAGAATAAAGGGAAGTCAGACACAGTGAACATGAAGTACACTGCAGATGCTGTGGTCAAAGCAATATGTACAACATTCTGGAGGAACTCAGCAGGTCGGGCATCATTTGTGGAAACGAGCAGTCAACGTTTTGGCCGAGACCCTTCGTCAGAACTCCGTGGAAACGTTGACTGCCTGATCACACTGTCCTCCACTCTCTCCAACCAATCCCAAACTTACGATGAAAGCCACAGACAAAGGCAGTGCTGTTGTAGTGTGCTGAACTGTCCTCTACCTTGCTGAGCCAGACACCTCCTCATACCTACCCTGTGAAGAGGACCCCACTCCAGACCATCAGAAAACAGTCTCCAACACCATCACTGACCTCATCAATTCTGGTGAATTCCTATCCACTGCCCCCAAACTCATAGTTCCATTACCCTACACTGCTTGCTTATACCTCCTTCCCAAGATCCACAAACATGACTGCACCTGTTCCAAGTTTGTGGCTTTCCTTCCCAGGAGATCAGAAGTGTGTCCTTCCTCCACCATTGATGCTGTCCTCACCGGCATCTCTTCCATTTCCTAAACATCTGAGCTCATCCCATCTTCCCACCGCCTTATCAGTGATAGAGTTTCTTTTGTCATTACCGACCACCCCACGAGCTTCCACATCCAACACATCATCCTCCACAACATTCACCATCTCCAAAGGGATACTTCACAAAACATATTTTACATCCCCCCCCCCCACCCACTCCATTTTCCGCATGGATCTGCCTTGACATGATACCCCTGTCCATTTGTCCATCCCCACTAATCTCCCTCCTGGAATTTATCCCTGCAAGTGGCAAAGAGCTACACCTGCTCATTCACTTCCTCCCTCACCTCCATTCTGGGCCCTAAACAGTCATTCAAGGTGAGGCAACACTTCACTTGTAAATCTGAGGGTCATCTATTGTGTCCAGTGCTCCTGATGTGGCCTCCTCGATTTTGGAGAATGGTCATAAATTGGGTAACAGTTTAATTGAGCATCTCCATTTCATTCACCAAGATGAGGTAACCCTCAAGGTGGAGGAGCAACACCTATATTCCATCTGGGTGGCCTCCAACCTGATGGCATGATATCCATTTCTCCTTCCAGTAAAGAGGAAATTATCCTCCCCTCCCCTCTTCCTCTATTCCTCATTCTGGCCTTTTACCTTTTCTCATCTGTCTATCACATCCCCTGTGTACCCCATTCATTAATTTTCTCCAATGGTCCACTCTTCTCTCCTATCAGATTCCTTCTTTTCCAGCCCTTTACTTTTCCCACCCACTTGGCTTCACCTGTCACCTACCAGCTAGCTTCCTTCCCCTACCCCCACCTATTTATTCAGGCAACTTCCCCCCCCCCCCTTTCAATCCTGTAGAAGGGTCTCGGCCTGAAATGTTGTCTGTTTATTCATTTTCATAAATGCTGCCATTTCCCAACAATGATACATTTCATTTAGTTAGCGTCACACATGCACCAGATGAGAAGCAGCAAACTTAGTGGTGACAAGGAGCCCTCAAACAGCGATCCAACGTCTTTGACACAGATATCACGTCTGATCAGTGGTTAACAGTGTCACATCTTTGTCAGAAAGCCAATTATTCTAATTCCCCTGACAATTAGCTGACAGCTGATCATTGGGAACCAATGCAGGAAAGGTTCAGACACCATAGATATGAAGATCACTACTTCTCCCAGAGTGTGCATTACCTACCATACTTCATGTCGAAAGTTCTTTATTTCCATCTCTAAATATCTGTTTGGACCCAGAGATCTCAACCCATCTTCCCTTTTCCTTCCGTCCACCTGCCAGGTTACACTGAATCCCTGTAAATCACTGTGAACCACCTCACACAGAACGGTTGCTGTCCTCTATGTCCAATTCTCTTTGAAGGATGGTTTGCTTAAAGTGACTGAGGGGAGGATATCTGAAAAGTCATCTGGGAGAAATGTTGCAATATTATTTCATTATATTGTCCATTCCCCAATGGACAAGTTTGTCACTGACCAGCAACTGTTCATCTCTGGTCAATGATTTGCCAGTCCCATCAAATGAGATGAGACCAATCTACACTGGTGAAGAAAGGAATCTCCCCTATTGAGCAGATAGGGTACACATCCTGAGGGAATGTAAATGAACAAGATTGGCCCTTAGATTGTTTTTGCAGTTTCATCATCAATTAAACTGTTTCCAGCAAATTATTAAAACTGATTAAAACAAATACAGAAAATATCCAGCATTTCAGAGTGTGACTGCAGCGTGGAAAAGAGAGAAAATATTTCACATGAAAATATTCCAGCAAATATGTTTCATATTTTAAAAATTAACATCACAAATATTTAGTTTTTGACACAAATATTTAAATGTACCATTTTCTCTGTTAACTGTAATAAAACTGCTGATTTATGAGAATGTTGTGTGTTCAAACCACCCTCCAGAGGCTTCTACACATTGTCCAGGCTGACTGTTCCCACACAGGAGCAGAGGGAGAGCTGCTCTGCTGGAAATTCAGTCACAACTGAGACACTAATCAAAGCTGGGGTTATGTTGAATGTTGGAGGGAGAGAGCATTTTGAAGACAAGTATCAGGGATCTTCCAGGTGATTATCAAGTTAAGTACTCTGGATTATCCTCAAGCTAAGAAAGCATTTTCAGAGATACAATTATGTCTTTGGCCACCCTTCTGGATTATCAGTTCACTCACACCAGGGCTGCACCATTATTCAATATTGACATTGCCTGACAGAGTTCATAGCGCAATGTAAACAATTTCAATAATGGGGTGAGTTCCAGGACCCTACCTTGCATGTTCTTCACTTGCTTCTTGATATGGGTGTCGGAGGGGGGGGGATGAATCACTGTACAGCTGAAGACTGATTCTGTCTTCCACTCCTGTAAACTCACGGTCAGGAAGTGTCTGGTACTGAACGTCCACCCCTGCTCCAGAGCGGTCGGTGTAGCGCTGATGTTGGAGGTGATCACAGTGCTGCCTGTCTCCCAGGTGACATTTATTTGGTCCGGGTAGAATCGAGAGATCACACACTCCAGTGTGGCTGTTTTCCTTTTCTTGGTCTCTTCCTGAGGTGGAGGCTGTCAGGGTTTTGAATAAAGACAGACAGTTCTGTGGGTGAGAAATGGAAACCCTCAGGATTTTACTGGAGATATTCTATTGGTTGTGTTAGGTCAAGACAGATCATCAGTACATGAGAGCTGCATTTAATGTAAACAGAATAACAGAACCACTCAGGACTGAATCACGTGTCTCATATTCCTGTAAGTTTTGATTGTGAAAAGAAAATCAGAACAAAGGATAGGTTTAGAATCCCTTTCTAATAACTGTACCAGTTGGTTCACTGTGAGATGGAGCTCTGTGAGACAGAGAAGCATGCAGATTTCTCAGCAGAGACACATCTCAGTATATTCTTTGCTTGGAGACTCAGTGCCATTGATCAGTAACAATGAACACTGTGAATCATTGAGAATCCCTTTCTCCATCTGGGATGAGCCTGAGATTCACTCAGTTTAATAACTTCACATGCCAACATTCCAGTCTTACTGTGGTTGTGCCTCTCCTGATCTCTGCAACTTTTGCCACCAACACAAACTTCAGAAAACATTGTATTCTTTCAACTCTGCTCACTCATACACCTGCACTACTTCTGCTGGTGCCTGTGGTTTTAGCATTCCTGCTTACAAACACTGAAGCTTCTGTCCCTGTTGAAAGGAGCAGTCACAGTCAGAGTGGTTGTTAGGGACTGAAGATCTGGTTTTATGTGTTTCAGTCCCAAGCTAGCAGATGGTAAATTTGAATAATAAATGTTTTTGGGAATGAAAAAGAAACTGTGGAAGGATTTGTACTGTTATAAAACCCATGCAATTTGCTGTTGTTCCTCACGGGCAGAAATCAATCATCCATATCTGATCTGTGACTACAGACATGCAGCACAACAGCTGAACCTGCATTACCATCAGGAAGGATCCAGCAAGACCCTCAGTTCCAGAGCAATCAGTGATTGATAGGAAATGATAAATGAACAAAATATCTCTGATCAGGTTTTAGGTCACCTGTCCTCTGGCCTTTGTCTTGGGAATGGTTGTTGCAAGACCATTCATACATTTCAGTGATGCTGAACCTGAAAACACAGAAGCCGAGTCTGTGTTCAGTAGCTCACTGGCTGAGGTTGGAGTCACACTGGTTTATTGGTTGTGGATTGAGGAATTTCTGTCTCATCCTGGGGATCAGCTTCACTTCACAAAATTCAAATGAATTGCATAAAGAGCCAGTGGCCATGACTTGCTATCAGGATCCAGTGACTTTTAATAAAGAACAGGCTATTATTCTATTATAGGTTTATTGAGAATGCCTGCATGAAAATGAATCTCAGGATTGTATACAGGTACCTTGGACTCCTTGAACTATGGGTACAGCAGCTCTGTCACATCAGGGAGCTGCTCGTTGTTCAGAGTAGCCAGCCAGGGTGCCATATGAACAGACCAGTGGTCAGGAGAAGGAGAGTCTGGTCAGTGGGCTGGAGAAGGAGCAGGACAGCGGATCGGAGGAGCTGGATTGGGTTCAGTGGATCTGACCAAGATGCAGACTGTTCCGTTGTTTGCTACTCAAAGATACTAGGGTACAAAAGTAACATGAAGTGAAACCGTGAGTGACTGTCTTGGATGTTTCTCTTGCGATCATAAGAACATGTTAAATATTGGTTGCTATAAACCTGTTTCCCTTGTTTGTTGGTGAGACAGACAGGGAAGTGGCAGTGTAGCCTCAGTTTTAGTGAGGAATAGTACTCGACTGTGGGCTTGCCTGCTGCTGCAGTCCAGGTGAGGGTGGTGTAACGTGTCATCTGTGCTCGGTTGAAGCTGGCCTCTCCTTTCAGTGCTGCCCTCTCATGTTCAATCAGTGGAATGGCAGGTTGAAATCACCAATTTGCAGTAATTTTCACTCAGGGTCTTGAACTAAAAATCTGCTTTCTTGCATAACTCTTTTTGGCATCTCATGAGTGGTGGAGGGAAAGAGGTCGAGTGTGTCAGTTTACGAAAATCAAGAGTGGCTTTAGACAAGGGTGTGTTTTTTCCACTGATTTGTTTTATGTGTACAGTGAAACAATATTACAAAAAAAGAGACATCTTGAGAATCAAAGTTGGCAGTGAAAACATCAATAATTTCAGATATGTGGATGACACTGTGTTAATTGCAAGTACAGAGGAAGAACTACAAAACCTAATTGATATAGTTGTTGAAGAAAGTGCAAAACGGGTCTATCTATCAATTGCAAAAAAGACAGAATGTATGGTGATATCCAAAAAGGAGAATCCTATCTGCAGGCTGAAAATAAATGAGGAAGACATATGAGGGGTGATTGATATCCTTGTGGCCTAAGGTAGAAGGAGTCAATGTTAGAAAAACTAGCAGATTTATTTTCCAACATAGTCCCCTCTTACATTCACACACTTAGTCCAGCAGTTGTGGAGCTTATGGATCTTGGACCTCCAGAAAGTGTCCACAGATGGGTGATGATAAGTTCGTGGCATAAGGTAGTAGGAGATTAGTAATACAGCTCTCGTTAAATGCATATACAGGTCAACTCTTTGAGTGATTATGCAGAAAGTTTGAAGTTAATAACTCGTCTCCTTCTATCTTAGGCCACGAACATATCAATCACCCCTCATAAAACAAGTACAGAACTTTTGCTACTTAGGAGCTGGGTGACATCAGATGGCAGGTGTGACATGGACATCAAAAGTAGAATAGGGATGGCAAAAGGCTGCTTTACGAGAGTGAAGAGTATACTGACCAACAATAAACTAGGCATGATAATTCGCCTCAGAGCACTGAAATGTTACGTTCATCCAGTTATGTTATATAGCTCAGAATGTTGGACAATATCTAGTAATATGAGGAAACGAATTAGCAGAGATGTGGTTTTTGAGGAGGATGCAAAGAATATCATGGACAAACAAATATCTAACAAGGATGTCATGAAGACCGGAAGTGCAAAAAGAAAAATAACCTATGAGATCATGAAAAGACAACTTCAATGGACATGTGATTAGGAAAGAAGAGTTAGAATGCACGGTAATTATGGGAAAGATTGAAGGGAAGAAGGCAAGAGGAAGGCAAAGACAAATGATAATGGAGACAGCAGCCAGAGAACTGGAAATGAATACCAATGAATTGATCCACTTGACCCGAAACAGGAGTGTGGGCCATGGCCGTCAAAGCCAAAACTGAGCATGGCTCCCGATGATGATGATGACTGTCCATATAACATGCACCAAATGCACTTGGAAACAGATGCCTGCTCCTGCATTGCCATTTCACCCAAGTCATAGACACCAATGATGATGTGAGCCCCATCCTGAGCCAACTAACAGTCTGGGTGTACAAGCCACATATTACTGACAACAATCTGGAGTGTTAACATTATTTCTGTATCACTGACAGCCAAACGAATGTGAGAATTATACTCATGACATAGTATATAGTATTCACACTACCTCCATAGCAAGAACATACAAAATGTACAGGTCACCTGTGATGATATCATCTCATTTATTAGTGATCCCTTTACAGACCAGGGTCAACGGACATGACTAATGTGGAAAATGAAGCAGCTGGAATTGTTTTGTTTGGAAAGGATGAAGTGGGAAGGATAGCCATGAAGGTATTTATAATCACAGGGGCTCAAAATGGATGAAGAGAGAAATTGTTGTCATTGGTGAATGTAGAGGGTGTAGAATGAGTGGGCTTGACAAAAGGATCAGGGTGACATCAGGGAAGAAAGATATATGTAGTCAGAGGCTTGTGTCTAGAAATCACTGGTGTGCCTGGTAGAGGAAGCTGACACAATTGTGATATACAAAAGGAAAATGGAAAATTGAAAAGACAAACTGCAAAATAGTGGGAGCCAATACAGGGAGACATACCGGTTTGCTCTTAATTACAGCCAGCTCAGACTTAATAGGTGAATCAACTTTCTTCCACACTAGTGATTCTCTGTGATTAGGCCATCTCCCTAGATGCTATCATCTCCTATCATTCCAACATCCTGAATGTTCCTTGGCCCAAAGACAATGATTTATATCAGGTGTCAGGAACTTGCTGGCTCCATCTTACAATCAGGCACAGGTCCATGAGACTTTCAATTATTCTAAAATACCCTTTGGAAGAGATATCCAGCTCATTTTCACAGCTAATCCAACCGAAGTAGAAGAGGCTCTTCTTCCTGATGATCCTTCCATGATGTGCACATGTTCCTCAACTGACTTTCGCCTGAACCCCGCACGGGCTGGCAACATCACTATCCGACCTGCTTTATTTGAGACTGGAACAAGATTGGGTCAACTAGGCTTATGGGATTCTCACGTTCCAACTACTGAACTTCACTTCACGACTTCTTTGTCAACTGCAGTGAAGAATTATCAGAGTTGCTATGGGAAAAGTACAACGGGAAGAGCCTCGAGGATCATGTCTGGTGACACTGCCTGTCCTGTCAGCACCAACAACACTGTGAGTGAGAATCACACCAGTAACACGGTCTCTGGTGTCAGCTCCGACCGGTCTCATCAACGGCCGGGAACGTGACCGTGTTCGAAACCCAACGGCCGGGAACGTGACCGTGTTCGAAACCCAACGGCCGGGAACGTGACCGTGTTCGAAACCCAACGGCCGAAGCTCGTGGATCGACTCTAATGCAGTGATTGGATGATCGGCCGTCACGTGGGGGTGTCTATTGGACGAGAGCTCGAGCGAGGGTTGTCGAGATTCTCACCAGAGGGCGGGGTGACATGTTTGGGTGCCGGCAAAAAAAAGGAAGATGCGTGAAGAGAGTCGGGTTGGGAGCGCGGGTAGCGGCAAGCTCTGATTGGAGGACCGGCCTGAAGGTGACGTATGGCCGCTCCGGTTACCGCTGCTTTAACGGCTGATTGAAGATTCAAACTCCCGGTGTCCGCGCGAGCTGGGAGGAAGTGAGCTCGCGGCAAATGGTTAAAGCGCGGGAGAAAGCGAGGGTCCGATTGGCTGAGGGGGAAAGACGTGTGAAGAGGAGCCAAGAACGCGAATCCCTCCAATGGCACAGCCGCAGCGGCGGGTGAGAGGAGACGCCAGCGCTGAGCTGTCGTGTCCGGTAGCACATCGTTGGTGACAGAAGAAACCCCTCGAACGGGCTTTGCCGGAGGGGTACACAAAGACTAACGGGACAATGCATTGCAGGGTAGGGAGAGAGGCAAGTCCGGGAAACATTCATTTCCTCGTGTCTCGGACCAGACAATGCAGTAAGGTGTTGGAAGAGGTTCTGAATGCTTGATGTGTGGATGCTTGGTGGGTGGAGGTAGGAGAGGCCGTTGTATGACAGGTGGACCAGTGTGGAGTGCGAATACACTTATGCTGGGTGGTTAGAAAATAAATAGTCGTTTATTTTGTTGTTCGAGGCTGGATCTGCAGGTATTCAGGGAAGCTGGGGGCTTCATAGGTGTGGCGTTTACAGAGTTGGTCAGACCTAAAGGACACACTTCAGATCGATGGGGAAGTAACTGGAGAAGACAGTCAGTACAGGGGTCCCCTGTGGCCATTTCCCCTCACTAACAGGCGTATGTTGAGACAAACAACAATGGCTGAGGTCCTGCAAAATGCAAGCCGGGAGTTAGGAATGAAATTAAAACACAGGTCCTTAAGGGTAATCACTGGATTACTCATGATGCCATGCACTGGTCTGTATGAGAATTGGAAAATAGGCCAGATTTTCCCTGGTAGTCGGCAATGGTGTAACACCCGTCCCTTTGTCTCCTCACCACCATCCAATCACCTCAACAGTCTTTCCAGTGAGGCTCAGATTTCCATGCATCTCATCCATTGTTGACTATTGCATTCTCTGCTCTCAATGTGACCCAAGTGCCGATTAGGGAATCAGTTTAATAAACGTCTGCACTCCAGGCACCATGGCCATCGATAGCCAATGCAGTTCCCCACCCCATGGCAATCTTGAAAGCCAATGCAGTTCCCCACCCCATTGCCACATCAACCTGCCTGACTTTGGCATCATTCACTTTCATGGTGAGGCCAAATGCAAACGTGAGGGGCAGAACCTCATATTCCAGTTTGGTTATCTGCAATCCAATGGTATAAATGTTGAATTCTGAAATTTGAGATAAACTTCTCTCCCACTGTCCCCTTTTCTCTCTCTGTCATACACATCTTTCTTTCAAAACTTCCCAAACTTATTGAGCAAGTTGAAGGGAGACAAAGTGACAGTACCTGTTTGAATTTATTCACAAGGTCCCTTGGTCACCATGGAGAGTGAGTAGAGCTCAGAGTGAGATGGAATTTTTTTCTGCAACTACTTAGTTTTCAACCATTAAATGTCTAATTTCCTCAGCTCTGGTGAAAGGCTTGTGATATTAGTTTATTACTCTCTCAACAGACACCCCCTGTCCTGTGATTTCAGAAGTGTTTATCTCTTACTTGCAAGAGATACCTGTAGATACTTGTCCCTCATTGATAATTTAATTCTTCCTGTTGGAGTTCAGATGCCAATTTTGTCTGAAGCTGATTTGCTTCTACCAAATTATTACCATGCAATACTACATACAACCACTAGGGGGCAGAGGAACAGATATTGAGCCTTCAGTTAAACTGACTGCTGCAATAGTAACCGACAGTCTCCGAGTGTCAGAGTAACAGTCAGGCACAGAGAGGCTGCTGGACCGTGTGGGTGCAACATTGCATAGGAGGTCCTGAGACTACAGGATCTCTTCAGATGAATATGTCACATTGAAGGTGACAGACAAGGATAGGGCAGGGTTTTCATTCATCAGTTAGTATCTCACTGATAGGTCATTTTATACAATCACTGCTTTCTCTCACTGTCTCTTTCTGTCAATGCATTGTTACCTTGCAATAATTTGCATTTATGGGGCTTCAATACAGCTATGATCTGAGCTCTTGTTGGACTCTGTTTTTGCTATTTTATTGTTGTGTTGACTTGATCACTAGCATCTCATGAGTTGGCATATTTGGAGATGTATATGGTCTACTCACCAATATTCCATTTCATTCCCTCCACTGCTGATGTACAATGTATATTACCTGTCCATTGCTGGCAAGGGGAAGAGAATCCTAAGGGATTATACAGATATGTTATGACCCAAGGGATCTCATGGGATGAAATTAGTCCTCTAAGATCACAGTGGTAATCTATGTATGGAGCCAAAAGAGATGGAGATCTCAAATGAATTTTTTGTATCTATGTTTATTCAGGAAACAGACACAGAGTCAAGAGATGTGAAGCAAAGAATCATCAACTTCATGGGCCCAATACAGATTACAGAAGAGGAGATGTTTGCTGCTTTGAGGCAAATTATGGTGGATAAATCCCCAAGGCCTTAAAAGGTGTACCTCGGACCCTCTGGGAGGCATGCAGATATTGCCGGAACCCGAGCAGAGTTATTTAAATCATCCTTAGATTGTGTGCAGCTTCAGGTCCCAGGATCTGCAGACTCTTGTATCTGAATTGAAGTCAATTTGAGCAGATGCATTGGTTGCCTTCCATTGATAAACCAGGGGCCAGAGGAAGACTTCAAATACTCTGGCCTTAGTCAAACTGGCAGCAGCAACACTGACTGCCACTGGGTGTCAGTGTAACAGTCAGACAGAGGGGGTGGAGAATGTGGGTGAAACAGTGCACAGGAGGATTCCAGAGCGTCAGGAGCTCCTGAGTCAGCAGGATCTCTTCAGATGAAAACATCACATTGAAATATGACTTCCTTCTATATCCTAAATGCATGCTTGTTGGTAGGTTAACTAACCACTTTAAGTTGAAATTGAATTTGTAGAGTCAGAGGGTCAGAGAGCATGGAAACTGGCCCTTTGGTCCAACTCCCCCATGCTGACCAAGACGCCCATCCAAGCTCGTCACCTTGGCATTATTTTGTGGATCTTTTTCTATCCATTGCCCCCTTGATTTTAGGCATCTCTACAAAATCTCCACTTGATCTCCTGCAAGTCAAAGGTTTTCACCAGAGATGAGGAATTTAGAGTTTCTTAGATATTTAATAAACAAGCACAGTAAAAGGAAAATATTTCACCTCACTGCTATGTTGACTCCCCACATTGACTGTGACTCCAAGATACAAATTATATGTTCTGTAATGTGTATATTCACTCCAAGGAAAGTCCTAGCCTAGACAATGCCTCCCTTTAACTCAGTCATGGCAACATCCTTGTAAATTATCTCTGTGCTCTTTTCTAACTAATAACATCTTTTCACCAGGGGCATCAATGAAAACTGAACACAATTCTCCAAATACAACATCACTGGCACCTTCTCCAATCCCACTATGTGCTCCCAACTTTTATACACAATGTTCTGATTGATGAAGACCAGTATAACAAAAGACTTCTTCACCACCCTGTCCAGCTGTGACTCCTTTCAGTGAACCATATACTTGAACTCAAGTCCCAGTGCTCTCCAGGGCCCTTTCGTTCACTGTGAAATTCCTATCTTAGTTTAATTTTCAAAAGCATTACACCTTCCACTCCCTGAGTGGATCTCCATTTGCCACACTTAAGCCCATTTATTCAGCTGAACAGGGATCCACAGTAACTTTGATAACCTTCTTCGCTTTTCCCTTTACCGTTTATTTTTGGAGGGCTGCAATTCGTGAGAGAGAGGTCGTTTATTGGTGTCACTGTACACATTTCTAAAAAGAGATCAGGTGTGTCCACGATTTTTTAGTGGGCTGCAATCATAGCAATTCAGTGATCTTCGATAGCACACGTCAGGGGCCAGTAAAGTGAATTGAGGTGTAAGTGGGGCAGCCATTGTGGGAGTGGACAGTGTGAAAGAGGTCATGGTTTAGCTCAAAAGGCTTCCTTGTAATCAGGCTTGGGCACACACGGTGGATGTTCTAAGGAAGTTCCTTATAAGTTTATTTTTCTCTTGGTACACAACTAGTTTCTCTGAGACTGGGTCCAGAGTTAGTTGTATGTTCCTTGTATGAGATGTGGTAACTTTAGGAGGCATCTAGTCTCCCTGATAAGTACATTTATTTGTACCAAGTGCATCAAGCTGCAGCTCTTTAGAGACCGTGTTAAGGAACTGGAGCTGCAGCTTGGTGACCTTTGGCTCTTAAGGGAAAATGAAGAGGTGAGCAATAGTGAGCCTGTCACCCCTAAGTTACAGGAGACGGGTACCTGGGTGACTGTCAGTAGAGGGTACTCAGCCAGTGCAGAATACCTCTGTGGCTGTTCCCCTCAATAATAATTAAAATGCTTTGGATACTGATGGGGGGAGAACCCATCGGGGGCAGCTACAATGACCTGATCTCTGGCACTAAATGTGTTTCAGTGCTGCAGAAAGGAAGGGGTGGAGTGGGGGAAGAGGAGTAATTGGGGATTCCATAATTAGAGGACCACACAGCAGATTCAGCAGACATGAAAGATAGTATGTTTACCTCACAGTTGCCGGAGTGGGATACAGTATCTCAGATCAGGTCCACCACATTCTAAAGGGGAAAGGTGAACAGCTGGAAGATGTGATACATATTGGTACCAACGACATAGGGCTGAAAAGCGAGGAGGTCTGGAAGAGAGAATATAGGGAGTTAGGTAGAAAACTGAAAAGCAGGACCACCAGAGTAGTAATCTCTGGACTGCTGCCTATGCCATGCACCAGTGAGGGTAAGAGAAGGTTGATATGGTAGATGAATGCACAGCTGTGGAATTGGTAATGGGGCAGGGTTTCTATAGAAGGTGCTTGGGAAGCTGAAAGCTCTGAAGGTGGATGTCACCTGGACCACATACCAGGGTTCTGAAAGAGGTGGCTGGGGAGACTGAGGAGGCATTGATAATGATCTCTTAAAAATCACTAGATTCTGGCATGGTTCTAAGGAAATGGATTGCAAATATCACTCCACTCTTCAAGAAGAGAGGGAGGTAGATCTCAGTGATTGGGAAGAAGTTGTTTGTCAAAGATGAGTTTTCAGATTATTTGGAGGCACAATAAAATAGGCCAAATTCAGCATGGTTTACATAAGGGAAAATCATGCCTGACAAATCTTTGAGGAAATAACAAGCAGGGTTAACAAAGGTGAATTGGAGGGTGTTGTGTACTTGGATTTTTAGAAGCCCTTTGAAAACTGCCACTCATGAGGCTGCTTAAAAAAATAAGATTCTGTGGAAAAGACACTAGTATGGACAGCAGATTGACTGAGTGCCAGGAGGCAAAGGGTGGGAATAAAGGGGGCATTTTCTGGCCAGTGGAATACAGTGTCAGGAAATGCATAGCCATGTGCTTTGGTAAAAGGAACAAAAGTAGAGACTATTTTCCAAATGGGCAGAAAATTCAAAAATCGGAGCTACAAAGGGACTTCTGAGTCCTTGTGCAAGGCTCCCTAAAGTTTAACATGCAGGTTGAGTTTGTGGTGATGCTGAGGCTCTGTGAGGCATTGGTGAGCCGTTGTTTGGAGCATTTTGAGCAGTTTTGGGTTCTTTATTTAAGTAAGGATGTGCTTATGTTGAAGGAGGTTCAGAAGAGGTTCATGAGATTAATTTCAGGAATGAAAGTGTTATCGTGTGCAGAGTATTTGATTGGGCCTGTTCTGAGTGGAATTTTCGAGAGAGAGTATTCAATGTTAAAAGTTGAAAGTTCAATGAATGTTGTATTCATGTATTCAATGTTGAAAGGCCTGGATTGCGTGGATATGGAGAGGTGGTTTCCCATCATGGGAGAATCTAGGGCCAGAGTGCACAGCTCTCTGAATAGTGGGTATGTATTGAATTTGAATTTCCTTTATTTCTTACATCTGTAATATACATGAGGAGTAAAAATCTTTGTTACAGCTCTGTTTAAATGTGCAATGTGCAATTTATAGTAATTTATAATAAATATTATGTACAACAGGGCAGTCAATAAAACATAGAAATACAATTCTATCAGCATGAAATAATCAGTCTGATGGCCTGGTGGAAGAAACTGTTCTGGAACTTGTTGATCCTGGTTTTTATGCTGTGGTACCATTTCCCGGATGGTAGCATCTGGAACAGTTTGTGGTTGAGGTGACCCAGATGCCCAATGATCCTTCAGGACCTTTTAAAAATACCAGTCTTTGTAAATGTCCTGAATAGTGTGAAGTTCACATCTACAGATGTGCCATGCTGTCCGTTCCACTCTCTGCAGAGTCCCACGATTGATGGAAGTACAGTTCTCATAGCAGGCAGTGATGCAGCCAGTCAGGATGCTCTCAATTGTGCCCCTGTAGAAAGTTCCTAGGACTTGGGGGCCCATACCAAACTAACGCAACAGTCTGAGGTGAAAGGGGCACTGTTGTGCCTTTTTCACCACATAGCCAGTATATACAAACCACGTGAGATTGTCGATGATGTGTATGCCGAGGAACTTAAAGCGTGTCACCCTTCAACCCCAGGTCCATTGCTGTCAATAGGGTTTAGCCTGTCTTCATTCCTCCCGTAGACCACAAAGAGCTCCTTTGTTTTTGTGACATTGAGGGAGAGGTTGTTTTCTTGACACCACCATGTCAGGGTGATGACTTCCTCTCTGTAGGCTGCCTCATTATTATTTGAGATTAGGCCAATCAATGTAGTGTCATCAGCAAATTTAATTTGCAGATTGGAGCTGTGGGTGGTGACACAGTCATGTGTATATAGAGAGTAAAGGAACAGCCCTGAGGGGCATTTGTGTTGAGGGTCAGAGGTGAAGGAACCCACTCTTACCACTGCTGCTGATCTGCCAGGAAGACCAGGATCCAGCTGCACAAGGCAACTGAGCTTCTTATCGAGCCTGCAGGGAATTATGGTGTTGAATGCTGAACTGCAGTCCAAAAGCAGCATTCTCACATAAACATCCCTCTTCTCCAGGTGTACAAGGATGGTGAGAAGACCTGTGGCTATTGCATCATCTGTCATTCAGTTATGTCCGTAGGTGAATTATAGGGTGTTCCAGGGTGGGTGGGAGAGGGAGAGATTACAAGTGTCTGCAAACACGGCTGCCACTTGTGCCATGCACACTGTGAGTACCCACCTTCGGATGCCATCTGGTCCCGCGGCCTTGTGACTGTCCACTCGGTGGAAACCCCTGTGCACTTCAGCCTCAGAGATGACCAAGCTGCAGGTCACATCAGTGGCACTTTTCAGGGGCTAGTGGTGTTGGTAACATTGAATTGAGCATATGAAAAATTTAGCTAGTCTGGGAGAAAGGCAGCAAAGTTGGAAATTCCGCTGTGTTTAGCCTTGAAGTCTGTGATGGTGTGTAGACCTTACTATAACCTGTGGTGTGTTGTTGGTGGAGAGTTGTGTCTGAATCTTGTCCCTTTATTGTTGTTTTGCTGCCTTGATGACTTTGTGCAGTTTGTAGCTGCATTTGTTGAGCTCCTGCTGATTACCAGCAACGTTGGCTCTATGTCACGTGGTAAGCGCTGCTCATACAGAACTGTTGATCCAGGGTTCCTGGTTTGGATAGACCCTGACCGCTTACTGGAGGGACAGCATCCTCGATGCACTTCTGGATGGAACTTGTGACTGCTTCCGTGAACTTGGAGAATAGAGATGAGGAGCAATTTCTTTACTCAGCTGATGGTAAATCTGTGGAATTTGTTGCCACATGTGGATGTGAAGGCCAGGTCATTGTGTGTATTGAAGATGGATGCTGATAGTTTGTTGAATAGTAGGTGTTGAAAGAGCTTTTCTACCTCCTCTCTGTAGCCATCTCAATCTTGTTGGTGATGAGCCCAACCATTGTTGTGTCATTGGTGAACTTGACAATGTGATTACTTGTTGTTTGACTATGCAGTTACAGTGTGTGTGAGCCGAGTATACAGCAACAGGCTCAGCACATGGCCCTGGGGAGCACCTGTGTTGAAGAAGATGAGGATGGAAGAGCGGTTGTGGATCCTGACTAGCTGAGGTCTGTTCATTAGGAAGTCCAATAGCCAGTTGCACAGTGGTGCAATGAGACCATGGAGTAAGAGTTTGTTCATCAAGGTCTGCAGGAGATCAGTGTTGAATGCCAAACTGAAATCCAGAAACAGCATTCTGACATAATTGTCCTATTATTTAGGCATGACATTCAAAAAGGAAATAGAAAATTGAAAGGGAGACAAACTGCAGAACAAGAGGAGAGACAAGACAGGGAGACATGCTGGTTTGCTCTTGAGTACAGACTTAAGAGACAAATGGAGTTCGTTCCACACCATTTTACGAGCGATTCTCTGTGATTAAGCAATTGTCCAGCTGCTATCACCTCCTGTCATTCCTTGCCCCAAAGAAGATCATATCTAACAGGTGCCAGCACTTGGATCAACTATGTTGTCATAAAGTCTTTCGCTTGTCTTTCAATGTAGTTTGTTAGTAATGAGGAGTCTATGTTCTATGCATTTCGTCAGGAAGACAATTCCCTTGACAACAAGAGAGACTGCTGCTGTTAGAATCTGGAGGAAAAATAAAACTGTCAGATGAGCTCAACAGGTCAGGCCACATCTACGGAAGGAAAGGAAGGGACAACATTTCAAGTGGACGTTCAACATCAGAACAGACACAGGATTCTTCTCCCACATGATTCTATTCAAGTTGGCTTTACTTTTCTTTGCTCATCCTTTGTACATTTCTAAAGGTTTTTTTTCCTTGCTATTCCCCATACTTAAAAAAAAAAGTTTCCCTTTTGAATTCAGGCCAGGATTTGCTCAGATTTCAGAAGAAATCTTCTCTGACTCCACCTTCAAATTTCAGATTGTGCTACCAGGAATGTGCAGGGTCCTTTTTCCAGCCACCGGGTCACGAGATACTCGTTTATTAACAAACAGTCTCTAGTACAGACAAACATCTCATTTTTCACAGCTAATGCAGCCCCATGTAGAAGAGATTCTCCTTCCAGATGACTCTTCCATAATGTGTAAACGTCACCTTGTTTCTTCAGAGAATCCCTCACTTGGGGTGGTGACATCAACATCCAACTCTCTGTGTTAGTGGTTAAAATAACATTGAGACACCCTGTGCTGGAGATTCCACGGGTTATCACATTCCAGTGACTGCATGTCTGTGTCAGTGGTTAAAGTAACATTGGGACAGTTACATCTTTCATTGTTGGAGATTTCATGGGTTCTCATATTCCAATGACTTCATGATTTCAGCTGCAAAGGGGAATTATCGGAGTTGTTACGGAAAAAAAAAAACAACTGCAGAAGCATTGTGTGTCCTGTCAGCACAGTCCTTGCAGTGAATATTCCACCAGTAGCATGGTCTATGGTGTCAGCATCTCCTCAGTGCCAAATGACCATTGACTGGTCTGTGTATCCAAAGCCCAGTGGCCAAAGCACAAACAGCAAGATTGGCAAGCTGTGATTGGACAATCGGTTGCCACGTGGATTGTGAGGGGTGCGAGATGTTGGAGCTGCAAATTTGAATCCCAATAGTCAGCACTCGAGTGTGGGCTGGTTAAGGCTTTCACTGGAGGTTGGGGTTGATGAGTGTGACAACCAAGGAGACACGGGAGATTGCAGATGCTGGAATCCGGGGCAACAAACAGTCTGCTGGATAAACTCAGCTGCTTGAGTAGTATTTGTGGTTGGAGGAATATGGAGCAGGCATAGAGTATATATGGATAATCTGAGCTGTGATGGGCAGATAAGAGGTACCTGATGGAGGGGAATGGTGGGTGGGGGAATGTGGCAACAGGAGTGTAAAGGGTGGGTCAGGCAACATCTGTGGAGGTAGAGAAAATGAGTTTCCATTACAGTTTGGTGAAAGTCCTTCATTAGAGCTGGACAGTTCTGTCACAAACTGGAGTGGCTGGTTATCTGAGATCATGACATCTTTGAAACCCAGGGAATGAAATGTGCCTCATGGGAGATATGTCCTTCCTCAAACTTCAGCTTGAGTTGTCAGACTGTGGATAATCAGAGTGTTGTTTTGAATGCGAGTGAGAGCAAACTGGAATCTGCTTGAATAAATAATTCTTGAAAGCAGTTTCCGGGTTTGAGTTTTCAGTAGCGTAGAGGAGGCCACATCCTGAGCAAGGAATCAACGACAGCAATTCAGAGATGTGCAAGTGAATCACTGTCTCACCTAAAAGGAGCCTTTGTACTTCTGGGGGTTGGGATGGGAACCACTAAGGGTCAGAGGAATATATCCAAATATTGAGGCCTCAATTAAATTCTGGATGTCAGTGCAACAGTCAGGAACAGAGACAATGCTGGATGGTATGGGTGAAACAGTGCACAGGAGGACTCCACCGTGCCAGGAGGATCTCAGACTACAGGAGCTCTTCAGATGAATATGACTCATTGAAGGTGATAGACAGGAGTTTCGGTCATTCATCGTCGAGAATGGCAGCTTAAGTCACCAGCTCCTCTGGAAAAATGCGTATTGAGCCCCATTAACACATAAAATATAATATTTTTTGAAAAATATTTGAACAGAAAAGAGGGGCAAGAATGGGGAAAAGGAATGGAAATAAAAAAGCGACACTGCGGAGCCTGCGTCCGAGAGGAGTACAGCGGGCGGCTCTCCTACCCGACCACGTGCTAGCGAGGCGGATGCTGGGCCTCACACAGGTGAAGCAGCAAATATGTTCGAAATCCTGAAAGAGATAAGGGAGTTTCAGAAAGAAATAAAGCAGCAGTTCCATGACATTAAGTCAGAGCTCGCCAGCGTCAATCAAAAAATAGTGGTGGCAGGGACTCGAATTGAGAAGGTGGAAGATCGTGTTCAAAACGTGGAATAGATACTGAATAACACAATAAAAAATATTACATCACCAAGAAGGAAAACTGCTTGACCTGGAGGGAAGATCATGGCAGAGAAATATCAGATTCTACAACGTTCCCGAATGACCGGAGGGCTTGTCTATGACGGAGTTTGTCAGAAAGTTACTGCGGGAGACAGCAAATCTTCCACCGGCTATGGAGCCGGAAGTCAAAAGAGCCCACCGCGCGTTAGTTCCGAAACCTACCCAAGATAGAAAGCCAGACTCAATAATAATTAAATTCCTTCCATACAGCACCAAGGTGGAGATACAATGAAGGGCCTGGGTAAGAAGAGAGTGTTTTTAGAGGATAAATTAATATATTTTGACTAAGATTATGCCCCCACAGTCCTGCAGAAACACAAAGAATACTCTAAAGTAAAGCGAATACTAAAGCAAAACAAGATTAGATTTCAAACTCCATACCCTGCTAAACTTCTAGTGTTTTATGACAACGGGACGCGGTTGTACCAGACAGTGGAATAGGTGACTACAGACAGGAAGGCCAGAGGGTTGCCCGTCAGCTTCACCAAAATGAGGGAAAGCCTGGCTGAGGAATTGTCCTGCTCCGCTTGGGAAATAGTGTGAGAATCAAGCAGGCAGGAGACGGAAGGAGGCAGAGAGAAATATATCAGGGAGAGACCGGGAGTTTCCAAAAGACAGTCCTCACCCCCTTCAGAAGAGACATAAGGTTTGGCTAACTCTAAAAATGTTGAGAAGCTAAACGGAAGCAAATGTATACGGTGTTATACTTATCTCGAGAAATACTGATTATAATATGAATTTTATATTACTTAATTGTTATTCTTTATTCACTCACTTACTCCTTTGTCACCACCAAAATGAGAATATATATGTGTGTCAAATATGCGTATGTATGTAATATGTGTGTATGTATGTGTATGTGTGTATTTTTTATACAAAAAATATATATAAAATACATAGGAGGAGTACACAGGGAAATCTTCTGTGTAATGGATTTGTTCACTGACTTCTATGAATACTGCAATGGGGGCCCTCAACTCACAAGAAGGAGAGGTTATTCCCCACAGCTAGACATTTCCTCTAGCTCAACACAGGGTCATCTACTAGAGACCTCAGCCTTGGAATCACACGTTCGTTGCCATTTTTGTTATTATTTGCATTTCTTGTTTCTTATTTGTTCAAAGAGTAGATCAATTAAGTTTTATTCTATTTTCAATGATACATTGAGAGATAAATACAGATGGCTAAGGACAAGGTAAAATTCAATTTTTTAATGTCAATGGGCTATCAAATCCAATCAAATGAAATAGAATTTTATCCAAAATGAGAAAAGAACAAGCCCATGTAGTATATTTACAGGAAACTCATTTAAGTGATAATGAGCATAAAAAAACTAAAGAGAATGGGCTTCACTAATCTGTTTTTCTCCTCATATAAATCAGGACATAGGAGAGGAGTCGCTATTCTTATCTTAAGTAAGCTAAATTTTGAAAAAAAACATTCGAACTGGGAGATAAAGAGGGCAGATATATTCTGGTAAGGGTGAATATAGACAGAAATTCATTTACTCTATTGAATATATATGCACCCTGGGAAGTGATATTGGTTTCTTTCAGAAAACTACTGATATTATGGTAACAGAAACAGAAGGTCTCCTGATATGTGGGGGAGACTTAAATTTACAATTACAACCAAACTTGGACTCTTCCAATAGAAAAACCTATGAAACCAAATCTTTACATAAGAAAGTTAATACACTTTTTGAGGATGTTGGTTTCTTTGATATATGGAGGGACCTTTTCCCTGACAGTAGGGATTACACTCATTATTCTCCTCCCTATTCTGTATATACAAGAATAGACTATTTCATAACATGTGGAAAAGACAAAGACAAAATAAACACCTGTGGAATTGGGACAATAGATGTAAGTGACCATGCACCTATATATTTATCTGTTGATTTTGACTTACAACCAATGAATACTATTTGGAAACTAAATTCAAGTCTACCCAATGATCCATACTTTAAGGAACAAATTTTAAAAGAATTTGGTCTCTACTTAGAATTTAATGATAATGGAGACGTTTCACCTCCCATTTTATAGGATACTCTGAAGGTGGTCTTAAGAGGGAAAATTATAGCAATATCTTCATATAAGAAAAAAATAAGGAACAAACATTAGAGGAATTACAAAATAGGCTGAATGAACTAGAGAAAAAACACAAATTGAATTTGGTGCAGGATACATTAGGGGAACTAAAAGAATTAGGAATGAAGTAAATAGTTTGGCTATGCAAGGAATCAGGAAAAACTTAATGTTTCTGAAACAGGGACATTATGAAAGTGGATCGAAATCTATGAAAATACTGGCGTGGAAACAGAGAAAGAAGATAGCAATAAATACAATTCATAGAATTAGGGATCCAAGAACAAAAATGATAAATAAATAAGCTAAATGAAATTCAAGAAGCTTTTGAAGTGTTTTATAAAACTCTATATTCCAAAGTTCCAGGGGGAAGCATAACCCAAATTGACACCATCTTGAATTCTCTGGAGTTACTCACTTTAAGCAAAGAACAAAATAGAAGGATGACTGCTGACATAACTGAGGTTGAATTAAAAGCTGCAATTAGTAGGCTTAAATTAAGCAAGTCAGCAGGATCAGATGGGTATATGGCAGAGTGGTACAAAGAATTTAAAAATGAGTTAATTCATGTTTTACTCCCCACACTGAACTGGGCTCTAAAAAAGGGCACAAATGCTACCCAGTTGGAAGGAAGCAATAATCTCAGCTATACCAAAAGAAGGCAAGGCTAAAATGGAATGTGAGTCATTTAGACCAATATTCATTCTTAATGTAGATTATAGGTCATTTACCTTCATCATGGCCAAACAATTAGAGGAATTTCTACCCATTCTGATATGTAATGATCAGACAGGTTTTATACGACAATGCCAGACACAAGGCAATATACGAAGGACACCACATTATGGATCATAAACAATAAAATAAAGTCGAAGCAATAGTGATGAGCATGGACACTGAAAAAGCATTTGATTCGGTTAATTGGAATTTTCTTTACAGAGTTTTACATAGATTTGGTTTCCAAGATACAATTATTAAAACTATACAGACACTATATGACAATCCTACTGCTAGGATTAAAATCAATGGATATTTATCAAATAGTCTTACCCTAGAAAGGGGCAAGAGACAGGGCTGTGCATGTTCTCCACTATTCTTCGCATTATATCTGGAACCATTAGCTCAATACATCAGACAAAATGAAAATATCAGGGGAATTACTATTAAAGGGACAGAGCATAAATTGGCTTGTTATGCGGATGACAGTTTGATCTATCTATGGCAACCAACATACTCTTTACCTAAATTGAGGCAATCCTTTGAACAATATGGTCAATTATCAGGAAATAAGATCAACATAGATAAAACCCAATTACTTTCATATTACTATAGCCCACCAAGAGAAATTGAAAGTTGATACCCCTGGGCATGGCACACAGACTCTTTCAAATATTTGGGCATCATTATGCCAAAAGATTTGGCAAAATTATCAAAATATAATTATCAGCTTTTATATAAAAAAAAGGAATGTGTGGCAAGAGGGAACCTGATTCCTTTTTCCAGTCTCAGTTCAAGGATTGAGTCTATTAAAATTAATAGACTGTTATATCTCTTTCAGACCCTACCAATAGAGATTAATCAAAATCAATTCAATGATTGGAACAAGATGCTATCAAGGTATATTTGGCAGGGTAAAAGGCCTAGAGTTCGTCTCAAAACTTTGCAATTAGCAAAGGAAAAGGGGGGATGGGGCCTACCTTCTCTTAGAGATTATTATTTTGCAGCACAGCTGTAATATGTTGGTGCAACCCATCATATGACGCTCAATGGAAAAACATTGAGGAGCGGGTACTTCCCATCCCCATACAAGCAATTCTGGCTGATAACAATCTGCAAAGCTACATAAATACTATTGATAACCCATGGGTGAAATTGACTCTTAAAGTATGGAAAACTACTATAAAAGAATATAATCTAGAGGGAGATATTGCAATTCTTAAATGGTGTGCATATGACTCAGACTTTACACAAAATAAATTGGATGTTAGATTTAAGGTCTGGGCTGCTAAAGGAATAACAGTTCTTTGCAACATAATGAAAGAAGGAAAACTGTTCAGTTTTGAAATGCTTAAAGAGAAACGCTTATTAGGAAAACAAGATTTTTAACGGTACTTACAGATGTGACAATATGTTAATAAGATGCTTAAAAATGTAACCAAGGCAAATACATGCTTGATGGAGCTCTTTAGAAAAGCATATAATTCAGATAATGGTAATAGAATCATTTCAAGCATGTACAAGAGGTTGTCAAATCTTAAAACACGTTTGACTTCATACATTAAAACAAAATGAGAGAAGGAAGGAGGGATAATTATATCTGTGGAAGAATGGACAACAATATGGAGATATCAATGGAAGTGTACCAGTTCACAGAAATGGAGGGAGTTTGGATGGAAAAATTTGATAAGATATTTTATTACACCCTCTCAGAAATCCCAGTATGTTAGTAACCTCCCTGTTTGCTGGAGAAATTGTGGAAATCAAAATGCAAATTATTATCATATTTTTTGGGACTGCCCTGTTATCAAAAACTATTGGAGGGGGATTCACAATGCCCTACAAGACAACTTTAAATGTGAAATACCCTTAGAGAGTAAGACCATATATTTTGGATATATACCTCAAGAGTGGTTGAAAAGAGATAAATATTTAATGAATATACTGTTGGTGGCTGGTAAAAAGACTCTTACTAGGAAATGGTTATCACAGGAGAGCCCAACTTTAAATACATGGATGGAAATTACAATGGACATTTACAAAATGGAGAAGATAACAGCATCTGTTAATCATAAGCTGGAACAATTTGATTCATACTGGGAAAATGGTTTAACTACATAATGCCTCAAAGGCCTGATTTTATTCTCACGAATCAATGAATCTGTTGTAAAAAAAAGATCACTCCCAACTTGTACATAGTTCTTTCCTTTTGCTTGTTTTTTCTCTCCACTCTTTCCTAGACCTCAGATAAAGACTTTGTGGAGATATGTGATATATATGATTATGTGATATAAATGTACAATGTCTGAAATACATATTATGGAAATGTTTGTTTGATGATGAACTTCAATAAAAAATAAATTACAAAAAAAAGAAAGTGATAGACAGGGAAATGGCAGGGTTTTCATTCCCAAGTGAGGACATTTTATGCAATCTCTTTGATAGGATGTTTTATACATCCCTGCTTTCTCTCACTGTCTTTTTCTGTCAATGCATCATTACCTTGCAATAATTTGCATTTATAGGTTGTATTCCATAGAGTTTTGATCTGAACTTGTGTTCATTGGACTGTGATTTTGTTATTTTACAGTTGTTTTGACTTGATCATTGACATCCATGAGTTGGCATATTTGGTGAAGTATATGGTCTACTCACTGACACTGCATTTCAGTCCCTCCAGCACTGATGTAGAATGTATATTGTCTGTGCCATGCTTTCAAAAAGTTTTACTTCTGATTTGCAACATGAGCAGGTTTACTTTACTGTGGTAATTTCATTCTGTCTGTTGTAACCCTCGTATGGACTCTTCTCATTCAGGGATTTGACAGTTTCTTCCCATTGATGCTGCTCAGCCCGCCAGTAGATTGTGTGTGGTTCCAGATCCCAGCATCTGTGAACTCTTGTGTCTGGATTGAAGTCAATTTGACCAGAAGGATTTGTTACCTTGCAGTGATAAACTGCAACCACTGGGAGTCAGAGGAACATCTCCAAATATTCAGGCTTCAGTCACACTGACTATTGTAATACTATCCGACATCCACTAGGTGTCAGTGTAACAGTCAGGCAGAGAAGATGGAGAAGTGGGGGAAACAGAGCACAGGACAATTCCAGAGCGTCAGGAGTTCCTGAGTTTGCAGGATCTCTTCAGCTATATATGTCACATTGAAATGTGTTTCACTCCACATCCCAAATACATGCGTAACTACAGTCAAGTTGGCACAAGTGAATAATGGTGCCTCAGGTGATATCTTCCAGATGGTCCATGAAACCATTTCTTTCACTTCTTTTACATCTTTCTTTTAAATGTGGTTCTGTTACTGTAACAGTGAGTTACAGTTTGATGTGATGGTGGGCCAATTGACTGATCTGGCCCTTTGCTTTTTGCAAAATCAAACCAGTCAGCTTATCAACATTTTGTGGGAAATTTTCCTGTCCGTAGGCCTCTTGATTTTGTGTATCTCCATAAGATCACCTCTCAGTCTCTGACAAGTCAGAGTGTCTCACCAGAGCTATGTAAGTTAGAGATTGTTAAAGATTTAATAAACAAGTACAGTAGCTGGAAAAAAGTCCTATCCCACTATTATGTTGGCTCTCCACAGTGACTGATTCCAAGATATTAATTATGTTCCGTAATTTGTCTATTCACTCCAAGGAATGTCCTATTGTAGACAACCTCTCCTTTCAACTCAAGTCATGGCAACATCATGGTAAATCTTTTCTGCACTCTTTTCAGATTAATAACATCCTTTCACCTAGAGAGTGAATAAAATTTGAACACAATACTCCAAATGTAACCTCACCAGTGCCTTCTACAATCGCACCATGTGTTACCAACTTCATATATAATGTTCTGACTGATAAAGGCCAGCATCCCAAAAGATTTCTTCACCACCCTGTCTTCCAGTGTCTCCATGTACTTGAACTCTAAGGTCCCCCTGTCCCACAACACCCTCCAGGGCCCTGTCGGACACTGTGAAAGTCCTATCTTGGTTTAACTTTTCAAAGATTCACACCTTGCACTTCCCTGAATAGAACTCCGTTTGTCATTTTTAAGTCCACTTATTCACCTAAACAAAATCCCACTGTAATTTTGATAACCTGCTTCGCTCTTCACTTTACTACTTACTTTTTGGTGAGCTGCAATCGGTGTGAGAGGTCATTCATTGGTGATCTAGCATAAAGTCTGAAAAGAGTTCAGGTGCTTTTGGGATATTTTGGGGGCTGCATTCATAGGGACTGTCAGGCACTCGGGAGCAACATTTAAGTGGAGCCGCCATTGTGTGAGTGGACAGTGTTAGTGCTGTTCCTTCAGCTCAACAGGCATCCTTGAAATCAAGCTTGGGGAAGCACAGGTGGATGTTCTAAGTTCTAAGTTTTTTTTTAATGTTAGTACATGCCTGTTATACTGAGAATAGGTCCAGAGTTACTGATATGTTCCTTGTATGAGATTTGGGAACTTTTGAAGACCTCCGGTCTCTTTGATAACTACATTTTCACAAAGTGCACCAAGGTGTAGCCCCTGAAGGGCCGTGTCGAGGAAATGGAGCTGCAGCTGGATGACCTTCAGCTCACATGGGAAAATGAGGAGGTGATAGATAGGAGCTACAGTGAGGTAGTCACCTCTAAGTTAAAGGAGGCAGGTACCTGAGTGACTACCAGGAGAGAGAAGGGGAAAAGGGAAAAGTACCCCTGTGGCTGTTCCCCTCAATAGTAAGTATATTGTTTTGGATACTGTTTGGGGGAGAGCCTGTCAGAGGACAGACACAGTCACCTGATCTCCAGCACAGAGTCTGTATCAGTGGCTCAGAAGGGAAGGGTAGGGAAAGGAGTGCAGTAGTGACAGGGGATTCCATAATTAGAGGAGCAGACAGCAGACGCTGCTAAGTAGAAAGAAGAAAAGCAGGACCTTCAGGGTAGTAATCTCCGGAGTTCTGCCTATGCCCTGCGCTGGTGACGGTAAGAATAGGATGATTTGACAGATGAATGTGTAGCTGAAGAATTGGTGCAGAGAGCAGAATTTCAAATTTCTGGATCACTGAGATCTCTTCTGGGGAAGTATGGCCTGCATGAAAAGGATGGCTTGCACTGAACCTGAGGGGGGCCAATATCCTGTGGTCAGGTTTGCTAGAGCTTTTGGAGAGAGTTTATATTAATTTGTCAGGTGGATGGTAAATTGTGTGAAAGGACTGAGGGTGGGGCAGTTGGTATACTACTAGGTCCAGTCTGTAGTGAGACTGTGAGAAAGGACAGGCTGATGATAGGCAAAATGGCAGTCAGTGGTTTGAGTTAAAGTGGAACAGGGGGCCAAAATCAAAAAGGGTGATTTTGGACTGAAGGTGTTATATCACAATGCAGCTGTGACTAGAGACCTAGAACGGTTAGGACCCAAGTGCTGGAGGATCTCGGGTTGGAATCAAGACACAATGTGCAAATGAAATGAAAGCAGAAACTAAACTAGATGATCAATGATAATCCAAGTCGCGCTGACAATTGTACACTGAGCCTCCATTCACATACTCCACAAATATTGAAATTTGGTGCCAAAACATGGCTGCCAATTAGCGGGACAGTCCTGAATCCTTAATGGGCTCATGACAGCTATCCACATTCTGGAGAATTAGAGTGTCTAAATCCCAGAAGCTGGCGTGGTTGGGTGCATGTCCTAACAGGACCCTCTTCCCAATAGCTGACACTTGACAGCCCGGGCTGCTCAAAAAGATGGTGATGGTAGTCATGGATAAGAGCTGGATGCAAGATGTCCTTTTCAGAAACCCAGCACCATTCCTTGGGTACAAATCCTTCCTAATCCACGAGGAACTACTGAACACCCCGAACAGTTTGTTAATCCAAAATTCTTCTTGTGGTGAAGACCTGTTCCCTATCAACACACCTCGGTGGCCGTGGGACTGATGGTGGTGGGACTAAAGGACTGGTGTCAATGGATCTTAATGTGGAGATGTGGAGAGTGGGACTGATCTTGAGGGTCTTGGGGAGCTGCAAGTTGGAAGCCACTGGGTTGACTTTCTTGAGAACCTTGAAGGGTCCAATGAATTTGGGCACTGACTTTCTAGACTCCAGCCAGAGAGGCAAGTCCTGAGTAGACAGCCAGAACTGTTCCCCAAACTGCAAAGTGGGTCCCTGTGTTCTCCTTCGGTTCGCCTTGATATCAGACATCCAAGTGGAAGCCAACAAAATCTCCCTTGTCTTAGTTCATTTCCCCTTGCAGTGTTGGACGAGATCAACAGCCTCATGAACCCCAGCCTCGGCCTCCTGCTCAGGGAAGAGTGGTGGATAATACCCGAATTGGCATTCAAATGGGGACGTCCCATGTGCTGAATGCTCTAAAGTGGAATGGGTGACCTCTGCCCACATCGTCAGGTCTTTCTGAGGGATCATTCCAAATCTTGGTTCAGCCACTCCATCTGGCCATTGGACTGCAGGAAAGGCTCACTGTTACCCCAATCAGCTTACAGAATGCCCTCCAGAACCATGATGTGAATTGTGGACAGTGATCTGACAGAATATCCACTGTGTATTCTGAAGAGCTGGAGCAGGACAATTTTGGCTGTCTGTGGCACAGATGGTAGCTTATACAAGGCAATGAGTTTGCAGGCCTTTGAAAAATGATCGACAATTACCGCAATGACGGTCTTCTCCTTGGGAGGCGGGAGACCCGTGACAACATCCATCGTGATGTGTGCCCATGATCTGACTGGAATGGGCAGAGGGTGAAGGAGCCCTTGAGGTTGGGTGTGGGGCTCCTTGTTCCGGGCACACAACTTATATGCCTGCATCTTCTTTTGATGAACTCAAGTTTCCCGACAATCCCTGGGTGAGTGGTCATTCCCAATGAGTGTCCTCGTTGAAGTACCTGACAGAACTTGGGACTAACAGGTGGCCTGGAGAACCATTCTCAGGAATCTCTCCTTGCATCTGGACAATGCGATCAAACATGTCAACCAACGAGACAAGGCATCTGGTTTCTGGATTGTGGACCCTGGTCGACAGGTCAGGATGAAATTGAAGTGGTTGAAGAAAAGACCACCTGACCTGTCTGGAATTCAGTCTCTTGGCCCCCTCAAGCCAGTGACTTCATTCCTCCAGAGGCAACTTGACGGTGAGCAGTTCTCTGTTACCTGTGTCATACCGATACCGATGGTGGCTATCTCCAGCGGAGGACAATTTTATTTTATTTTATTTTATTTTATGTTATTAATTTTCATTTAATTCCATTTAATTTTAATTAAGTTTATTTAAATTTATTGTCTGAAGGTTCTTATTGAGTCAACAGTGCTCTCACTTCAATGTCTGAGGCGTCCACTTCCATGAGGAAGGGAAGGTCCGGGTTAGGTGAATCCAAAATGGGAGCTGTCATGAACCGGTGTTTGAGCTCTGCAAAAGCAGCCTTCGCTTCAGTGGTCCAAACAAAAGGGCCCATGGATTTTTTAGTCAGACCTGTCAGTGGAGCTGCCACTGAGCTGAAGTTCCTAATGAACTTTCAGTAAAAGTTGGCAAACCCCAGGAACTGTTGGACTGGTTTCACATTGGATGGTTGTGATCAGTCTCTGATCCAAAGTTGTCCTTTGAGGACAACTCCTGAGGCTCCTTTGGTGAGTGGGGTGATTGAACAGACCTCGGAGTCTCCTTCATAGGTTTATTAGACTCTTTTGTTAAAACAGTGACTTTACAAATGGTCCTTGCACCCCCAGACTCGGCTCCAAGGGTCTGCGTTTAGGAGTCTTTACTTTAGGTTGGACCTCGTGGCAGGATCCTTTTGGCTTAGCTGCAAGGTTCCAGACACCTTGGTTTGCTGAGATCCCACAGTAAAAGCAGCCACCTGAGCGACTCTGGCTTCCACCTTGTGAGAGTTGCCACATGGCGACCTGGATCTCCAGGCTCTGTCTGGAAATCCTCTCGCTCTGGCTAGACTCAGCACATGAGAGACTCTGATTCTCACTGGGTCCGGGTTAGGCTCAATCGTACTGTGATGGGAGACTGATGGTTACGACTCAAATGCTGGAGTATCTGAGGCTGGAATCCAGACACGATGTGACACTGAAATGAGAACAGAATACTTATCTGAACATGAGATGACAATCCAAGTAGAGCTGAGAATCCCTGGAAGCTAACGCGGTTGGGTGTGTATTGTAACACACAAAGTATATGGAATAAGATAAATTATCTTTTCCTGTAGTTTGAAACTGGCAGATGTGACCTTGTGGGCATTGCTGAGTCAAGGCAGCAAGAAGATCATAGTTGGGAGTTTAATACGCAAGGATACACATTGTATCTAAAGGACTGGCAGGTAGGTAGAGGGGGATGGAGTAGCTCCATTTGTATAAAATTAAATCAAATTCGGAGAAGTGAGTGACTTGGATCAGAAGATGTAGAATCCTTGTGGGTAGATTTAAGAAACTGAAAGAGTAAAAACACCCTGCTGCAAGTTCTACACAGGCCTCTGAGCAGTGGCCAGAATGCGGGCTACAAATTACATTGGGAGATAGAAGACAATGTTACGATAGTCAAGGAGATTTCAGTATACCGGTACATTGGGAAAATGAGGTTGGTGCTGGATCCCGACTGAAAGTTCCTAGAATCTTTACAAGCTGGCTTTTTAGAGCAGCTTGTGGTTGAGCCACCTGGGGAAAGATTATTCTGGATTGGCTGTTGTATAAAGAACTAGATCTGATTCAGGAGCTAAAGGTAAAGGAACCTTTAGGAGACACAATCATAATATGATAGACTTCATCCTGCAATTTGAGAGGGAGAAGCTAAAGTCAGATGTATTAGTATTACAGTGGAGTAAAGGGAGTTGCAGAGGCAGGAGAGAGGAATTGGCCAAAGATGATTGGAAGGGTACATGATCAGGGATGATTGCAATGCAACATTAGCTAGAGTTTCTGCGAGCAATTCAGAAGTCACAGGATAGATATATCTGAAAAAGAAAGTATTCTAAAGGCAGGATGACACAACCATGGGTCATAAGAGAAGTCAAAGCCAACATAAAAGCAACAGATAGGGCATATAATAGATCTAAAATCAATGGGAAGTTAGAGGATTAGGAAGCATTTAAAAACCAACAGAAGAGATGAAATATTGAGGTAAGCTAGCTAATAGCATCAAAGACAACAGAAAAAGGATATTTTCAGATGTGAGGAGTAAAAGAGAGGCGAGAGTAGTTTCTAGACCACTGGAAAATGACACTGGAGAGGTAGTAACAGGGAACAAGGAACTGGTGGATGAACTGAGTAAGTATGTTCCCTCAGTCATCACTGTGAAAGCCACTAGCAGTATGCTGGAGGTTCGAGAATGTGGGGGGCAGAAATGAGAACAGCTGCTATTACTGGGGAGAAGGTGCTTGGGAAGCTGAAAGGTCTGAAGTTGGAAAAGTCACCTGGACAAGATGGACTTCTCCTGAGGGTCCTGAAAGAGGTAGCTGAAGAGAATGTGAAGGCACTATTAAAGATCTTTCAAGAATCACTGCATTCTGGCACGTTCTAGAGTACTGGGAAATTATAAATCTCATTCCACTCAGTAAACAGCTCGCTGTCGTGTTGATGGGATTTTGGTGGTGGCGAGATATTCATTAGTCTCACAACCAGGGAAGAAACTGTTACCCAGTCTGGCAGTCGTAGTCTGGAAACTTCTGTACCTCCTTCCGGATGATAGTGAGTCAAAGAAATTGTGACTGGATGGTAGGGAACCTCAACAATGCTTTGGGCCCTGTATCTGCAACACTCCCAGTAAATGTCAGAAATCTGGGGGGAGGGAGACACTGATGAGCCTCTCGGCAGTTTCACTTGGAGGCTCATGATAAAACAGGCTGAAGACAACATGGTTTCCTGCGGGGGAAATCTTTGAGGAAATAACAGTCAGGATAGACAAAGGTGAATCAATGGTTGTTGTTTAATTCAATTTGTAGTAGGCCTTTGACAAGTTGCTGCACATGAGGCTGCTTTACAAGAACCCATGATATCACAGGAAAAATACCAGAATGGATTGAAGATGGTGCTGACTGGCAGGAGGTAAAGAGTGGGAATAAAGGGAGCCTTTTCCGTTTGGCTACCGGTGACTCATGGTCTTCTGCAGGGGGCAGATAGTGTTGAGGAAGAAGGGATTCTACAAAGGACTTCGGCAGATATGGAGAATCGGCAGAGAAATAGCATATAGAATATAATGGAAGGAAGTTTACGGGCATGCACTTCAGTGGAAAAGAAAAAAAAATAGACTATTTCCTCAACAGGGAGAAAGTTCAAAACACAGTGGTGCAAAAGCACTTGTGAGTCCATGTACACGATTCTCTGAAGGTGAACTTCCAGGTGGGTAAAAAAGGCAAGTGTAGTATTAACATTCATCTTGAGAGACCAAGGATTTAATACTGAGCCTTTATAAGGCATTGGAGTATTATGATTAATTTTTGACCCCCTTTCTGAGAATAATGTGCTGACATTGGAGAGAGTCTGGATGAAGTTCAGGAGAATAATTCTGGGAATGAAAGGGTTAATGTCTGAGGAGCATTTGATGACCCTGAGCCTGTACTCACTGGTGTTTAGAAGATTAAAGGGGGATCTTACTGAAACCTATCAACAACAGATTTCCTGGTGGTGGCTGATGGAGTAGCAGCAATTTCCTGTTGCTCCAACTCTAATCATCTTAATATTTCCAACCTGTCTTGAAACTTTTTAAATGTGATACTTTTTCATTATGGCTGCATCAAGGGGTGGCAGACATACTAAAAAGGCTGATCCCCCTGATTCTTTGGATTCTATTATGGACTTGCTGCAAAGTCATACACGAGAAGCATCTGAGAAGTTTCAACAATTCAGCTCTGAGTTTAAACAAATAGATGGTAAATTGGATTCTATTCAGCAAACACTTAATGAACACAATAAATATATAAAAATAATGAAGCAATGTTGTCATCTCTGGAAATGGAAGTGGATGAACTGCAAAAGCTTTGTGAAAAGAAATTGAAGTCCAATGAAAAGTTGAGACAAAAGATTATCAACACAGAAAATAGAAGTAGAAGGAACAACCTATGGGTTCTGGGTCTCAAAGAATTAATTGAAGGTAATCTTCCTATGGAATTCTTTGCAAACTTTCTGCAAGAATTATTTCTGGAAATTCCGGTATCTTTGCCCATGATTGATCTAGTTCATAGGTCCCCCATGTGTAGATCTCCTAACAGAGATAGACCAAGATCTGTAATAATTTGTTTTCATGAATTTAAAACAAAGGATCTGTTAATACGTGAATCTCGACAAAGAGGCATGATTGATTATCATGGCAGCAAGATTAAAATTGTTGAAGATTACCCGCCTGAGGTTATGCAGGAGTGTGCTAAATTCAAATAAGTTATGTCCAAGTTTTTTAATAAGGGTTTTAAACCCTCCCTTCACTATCCCAGCTCGTCTCAGAATCACACTTAAAAATGGTTCTTTCGAATGGTTTTGTTTGATTGCTGAAGCACAAAGGTTTTTAATATCCGAAGGCTGGCTGCTTAGTTTGTCCTCACATGAAAACACAAGATTAAATGAGAAGCCTTTAACTTGCAAATCCCATCAAAGGGGCATGATTTGTTATAGGGTGGAATATTAAGATTCTCGAAGACTATTGGCTTGAGGTTATGCAGGAGTGTGCTAAGTTTAAACAAGCTTTGTTGGAATTTTTCATCAAGGGTTAACCCGTCCCTTGACTACCTAGTTTGACTGAGAATCTCATTAAAGATGGGCCCTTCAAATGGTTTCATTTGAATGCTGTAGCATAAAGATTTTGTTCTAAATTTAAGAGCTAACTGCTCAGTCTGTTTTTTCATGAAGATATAAGATTAAATGTTTAATGGCTTTCTGTATGAATAATGTTACTTTACTTTATTGTCACCAAAGAATTGATACTAAAGCGTACAATCAGCACAACGATATTTAATTCTATGCTTCATGCTCCCTGAAGTACCAATCAAAGTAAGTATAATAAAATAATTTAAATTGTAAATCATAATTAGAAAATAGAAAAGGGAAAGTAAGGTAGTGCAAGTCAGGTCTGGATATTTGGAAGGTATGGCCCAGATCCGGGTCAGAATCCATTGAGCAGGCAGTTGGAAAGAAGCTGTTCCCAAATCTGGCTGTACGAATCTTCAAGTTCCTGAACTCTGTCCTAGAGGGAAGAGGGACAAAAAGTGTGTTAGCTGGGTGGGTTGTATCCTTGATTATCCTGGCAGCACTGCTCCGACAGCGTGTGGTGTAAATTGTGTCCAAGGATGGAAGATTGGTTTGCTATCTTTTCCTTTTGGTAAGCCTTTGTAACTAATTTCCTTTGTATTTTTTAATACTGTATTTTTGATATATGAGAATTGAATTTCTTGTTTGGATATTGGTTAGTCCAGGTTGGAATATAAAGAAGCTGAAACTAACTGGAGCGATCACCAGGATTTTTTGGGGGGTTGTCTGTAGTTGTAGGTGTTGGTCAGTTTTCTTTCTTTGGGAGGTGAGCGAGGGGATAGTTCTCTTTTCTCAGAAGTTTTTGTCAAATTTTTTTAGCTAACTTATTGCTTGGCTACTATTTCTCAAGGTTTATGGATTGGTTTTAATTTACATTTTAACGCTTCCTTTAAAATATTCTAAAAATGGACCAAACTATTAATCTACTCAGTTTTAATATGAAAGGGTTAAATCACCCTGTCAAATGTAATAAGATTTTTGCTTATATTAGGAAATTTAAGGTCATTATTATTTTGTTTACAAGAAACTCACATACGCAAATGTGATAAGCTATGTTTTTTTAGCCGTTGGAATGGACTTGTTTTTCATTCACCTTCTCAGGCCAAATCTAGTGGAGTTTTGATTCTGATACATAATACACTTTCCTTTGTCCAACACAAAGTAGTGTCTGATACTACTGGACGTTTTCTTATAGTTTCAGGGAAACTGGATAATAATTTAATAGTATTTGCCAATGTGTATGTCCCCAATGTAGATGATCTAGTATTCTTTGAGTTTTTTTTAATCATTTCCACCAGATCTGGGTCTTAATTCTTTAATGATATGAGGAGATTTTAACGATGGCTAGACTCAATTTTGGACCGATCATCTTTTAAACCAGCGTCTTTTAATAAATCAGCTTTGTTTATTCAATATTTTATTGAAATGTGATATTGTTGATGATTGGCATTTCCTACATCCTTTAGATAGAGGGTCCTCATTTTTTCCCCACGTTCATCATACATATTCCAGGATTGATAATCAAATGATTTCATCAGTTCATTCCTGAGGCTATAAAGAGATTGTTGTTTCAGATCATGCTCCTCTATTTCTGTCTTTTAATCTCACCAGTCTTCCGCAAACAAACAGAATTTGGTGCTTTAATGCAACTTTGTTACCTGATAAGAAATTTTAAAAATTTTTAGAGAGGCATATTATTTTATTTTTTTTTTGAAGGGAATAAAGAGGAAGAGACTTCTAATCTTATTGTTTGGGATACTTTCAGGGCCTATATTAGAGGACAAATTATTTCTTAAACTGTGAGTGTTAAGAATAAAGCTGATAAAGAAAGAATTGAATTAGCCTATCAATTGAAACAATTAGATCAAAAACATGCTATAGCTCCAGATACTTTTTTATATAAAAGTCGTGTTGAAGTTAAAACTAAATATGATCTTCCGTTAACATATCCAGCTGAAACTCAGCTTCTTAAAAATAAAACTCCATTTTTCATACACAGAGATAAATCAGGCAAAATCTTGGCCAAAAAATTAAAAACTACTGTGGTTCAATGACAAATTAAAGAAATTTGCAAAACTAATTTTGATAGGACAACTGATCACTCTGAAATAAATGATACTTTTACAGATTTCTGTTCTAAACTTTATAGTTCTGATTCCCCTAAAGATAATACTGTAATAAATAATTTTCTAGATCAATTAAACATTCCTGCACTTTCTGCAGATAATTGTAAACAGATGGATCAACCCATTTCTCATGAGAAAATTGCCAAGGCACTTGGGGAAGGCTCCAGATCCAGATGGATTTTCTGGAGAATTTTATAAGGCTTTTTCTTCATTAATTATACTTAAGTTACACTTAGTCTTTTTGGATTCTTTCAAATCAGGTAGCTTGCCTCAATCTTTCTATGAAGCCTCTATTTCACTTACTCTAAAGAAGAACAAGGACCCAACTGAATGCTCTTCATATAGGCCAATTTCATTACTCAATGTTGATACTAAAATCCTTTCCAAAGTTCTGACTCGTAGGATTGAAAATATTCTACCTTCTATTATTTCTAATGATCAGACTGGATTTATTAAAAACCAACATTCCCATTTTAATATACGCCATGTATTAAATGTTGTTTACTCTCTCTCCCAGGGGATATCAGAATGTGTGATATCCTTAGATGCTGAGAAGGCCTTTGATCACGTTGAATGGAATTATTTATTTGAAACCTTAGAAAAATTTAATTTTGGGCCAGCTTTTATTTAATGGATTAAATTACTTTATCTATCTCCTTCTGACCGGGTTGTTATTAATTTTTAAATTCCAAACCATTTAAACTTCATCGCAGAACTAGACAAGGCTGTCTGTTGAGACCTTTGCTCTTTGATCTAGCTTTAGAACCCCTTGCCATTCCTTTTTGAGAATCTAGTGATATCTGTGGTATTTTACGGAGTGGTATTACTCACAAAATTTGACTTTTCTCTGATGATATGTTACTGTTTATCTCTAATGTTGAGACCTCGTTACCTTGTGTACTTCCTTTACTCTCCCGTTTTAGCCAGTTTTCAGACAATAAATTGAAACTACATAAGTGTGAGTTACTTCCTTTAAATAAATTGATATCGGTTAAAACAAATCTCCCTTTTAAAGTTGTAAAGAATCTATTTACTTATCTGGGTGTAACAGTTACTAAGAATTACAAACACCTGTTTAAAGAAAACTTTCTTACTTTATTGAATTATGTAAAAATTAGTCACTTCTTTCAATATCATTGATTGGACAAATCAATTCTATAAAACTGAACAGTCTATCTAAATTTGTCTTTTTCAGACTTTACCCGTTTTTATTCCTGAAAACTTTTTTTTACCGTTGATTCTGTTTTATCCTCTTATATATGGAAAAATAAACGTCCTTGTTGAAATAAAGTTAATCTTCAAAAATCTAAAAAGTCTTGAGGTTTAGCCTTACCTAATTTTAGGTTTTATTGCTGGGCATTAATATACAATATCTTACATTTCGGCTATATTATATTAATCGTGTAGATTGGTCAGTGTGGGTTTCTTTAGAAGCTAACTCTGTTAATAAATTTTCTATTAATTCTCTTCTTGGATACTCACTTCCATTATCTGTAAATAAACTAACTGATAATTTAATAGTTAAACATACTCTGAGGATCTGGATACAATTTAGAAAAAAACTTTTGCTTATTGAGATTTTCCCTTTTAAATCCCATTTATTCTAATTTTTTTAAACCCTCTGTGACTGAATAAGTTTTTAAGGAATGGGACAGGTTGGGTATTAAATGTTTTTGGGATATGTTTTTTGGAAGAAACCTTTTTTTTCATTTGAACAATTGTCAGCTAAATATAGCTTACCCAAAATTCACTTAGTTAGATATTTACAAAACATAGACTTTTAAAGATCACAACTACATACATTCCCTATAATCTAGGATAAGAACTTACTAGACATAAGTTTTAGTTTGACATCTTTTCATCATGGTTCAATATCTAATTTTATGGAATGTTGCTGGAGATGAGGAATGTTCCTTCAGACAACATTTAGAATCTCTGGGAACAAGGTTTACAGATAGCAATATCTGAGGAAACTTGGAATGAAATTCTTAAACTGGTTAATGCTTCATCGCTATGTGCTTGTCATTCCCTCATACAATTTAAGGTGGTACATAGAGCTCATATGACTAAGGATAAGCTATCTCGTTTTTATTCATATAAATCTCCCTACTGTGACAGATGTAATAATGGAGAAGTTTAATTAATTCATATGTTTTGGATTTGTCCAAATCTTGAAAAATATTGGAAGGAAGTTTTTCAAACTTTTCCCTTACTCTTTAAAGTCAATTTTAAGCCCAATCCTCTGACGGCCCTTTTTGGTATTGTTGCAGGACAAGATATTAAGCTGAAGACATCTGATTTACATATTTTGGCCCTTAGCTCTCTTATAGCTAGGAGGACGCTTCTGTTTATATGGAAAGATGGTTTTCCTCCTACTCATGCTCAATCTTTATGTGACGTTATGTCATGTTTAGATTTAGAGAAGATCCGTTGTTCAATTTTTGAATCTCGTGTAGACTTTGAAACATTGTGAGGACCTTTTATGAATTATTTTCAAAAACTTCAATTCATTGTTTAAACTCTTGGCTATTATTAATTTTTTGTTATATGAGAAGATATTTTACCTTCTTTTCTCCCTAATGAACAGCTTCGGTCTTGGTAGGGGTAAGATACTTTTTTTTTTGGAATAAATCAGTATAGCTTAATATAACTATCGATTAACTTATATGAATACGAGGTAATGTGTGTCTTATTATGAACAGATATAATGTAATTGGTGGTTTTTAAAATCTTTTTTGACCTTCTGCTTACACTTTCTTGTACTCTGTATTCTTCTATTTAGAAACTAATAAATATAATTGAAAGAATGGGCTTCCAACAGAAGTGTTGGTTTGGCATAATCTGAACTGTGACTGGTTTGAGTTTGCAGGATGTCATGGTGGAATGGAATGGGAGGATGTAAGAGACTATGAGGAGTGGAAGGAAGTGCAGACAGGCAGCATAAGTGGAAATAAATGAGAAAATGATCACAATGATCGAATTGAAGGAAGGTGATAGACTGGGAGATTAAAGTAATGTTTAATTTTAAGCCATGGAGTATAGTAAATGCCTTGAGTCCAAAGCACTGACAAGCAATCTAAACAACATCATAGGAGATTCACGTATGGCAAAGGTTCTGTGTGATGGAGCACTGTTGGTGGTTTGCTGAAGATTTGCAGCGAAGGGACAAAGCAATGAATGTACCAAATATTGGCAGAAGAGGTAAAAATGGTGTTGAAGAGGTGATAACGGGAATATCATTTAGAGAAAACTTAGAGGAACTAAAGAAAAATATTAAAGGAAGATTGAATTGATTTTATTATTTACATGCTTCACATACATGAGGAATAAATATCTTTAAGTTACGTCTCTGTCTAAATGTGCAATGTGCAATTTATAGTCATTTATAATAAATAATATGTACAACAATATAGTGCAGAAGTACAGTTGTGTCAGCATGAATTAATCAGTTTATGGTCTGGGGCAAGAAGCCATTCTGGATCCTGGCTTTTATGCTGCAGGACTGCTTCCCGGACGGTAGTAGCTGGAACAGTTTGTGGCTGGGGTGGGTCGGGTCCCCAGTGATCCTTCTGGCCTTTTTTACACACCTGTTTGTAAAAGTCCTGAATAGTGGGAAGTTCACATGTACAGAGGCGCTGGGCTGTCCACACCACTCTCTGCAGAGTCCTACGATTGAGAGAAGTACAGTTCCCATACCAGGCAGTGATGCAGCCAGTCAGGATGCTCTCCCTTGCTCCCCTGTAGAACATTTTTAGTATATAGGGCCCATACCAAACTAATTCAACTGTCTGAGGTGAAAGAGGCACTGTTGTATTTGTCAAGTACCCTGTGACCGGGTTACCGAACCAGTAGAAATGGAATACGCATTGGAGTGTTTAGTTCAGAGTTCTTTTACACCTGTGCGAGAACACTACAAGCATAATGTGTTGTATGTGGAAGCAGTGAGGACAGAACAAATGAGAGAAAAGTTAGAGGGAAATGATTCACATGCAAATGAAAGACAAAGTCAGTCAAATAATTCAACATTAGTAATAAATACAGCTGATTATTTTCATTAATGGGAAATGTTATTAATTGTTCTGAGAAGCAAAACCTAAATTGGAAAAGATAAAAATGATAGTGAAGGCAGCAGTGAGGTTTTTGAATATGAGAGCTATTATGGAAGCAAGTGCAGGGAGAATTGAGTTGGAATGATCCATGTCTTGAGGTTTATTTACAAGGTAACTAATACCCATCCTGTCAATTCTTCAGTGGAATTCTGGAAAGTTAATAGCTCATGGACAGGAATTTAAGAGTTATGTGAGGAATTTTGCTGAGCAACTCTGTGATAGGTGTGCAAGAAACATGGTTTAACCCAGCACTCATGATCGTCAATATGTATTGTGTTGTATGGTGTGGCTGATCATGGTATCATGACCATGATTGTCCTCGCCAAATTTTCCTACAGAAGTGGTTTGCTATTGCCTTCTTCTGGGCAGTCTTTTTTACAAGGCAGGTGACCCCAGCCATTATTAATACTCAGAGATTGTCTGTCTGGCATGAGTGGACGCATAACCAAGACTTGTGACCTGCACCAGCTGCTCATCTGACCATCCACCACCTGCTCCCATGGCTTCATGTGACCCTGATCATTAGCTACCCAGGTGCTACACTTTACCCAGGGCTGACCTGCAGGCTAGCAGAGGTAAGGAGCGCCTTACACCTACTTTGGTAGAGACATATCTCCACTCCATAACTCATCTCTCGATTTTGTAATTAATGGTTCAGATAGTGTAAGAAAAGATGGAGTTAATGGGGATTGGGGGTACAACTTTTGATAATATAGAGATCTAAAGAAAGGAGAAGAACCAGAATACATGGTTACTGAAGTACGGGCAAATGAAGGTACAATTGAAATCAATTATGTCTATATTCCTTGTAAAAAAAAATAATTAGAAATAGGGTTACTGGAGCAAATTAGTACCCAGGGAAATACAGTATGGTGTGGGGATTTTAATGCACACAGCACATTGTGGGGAGAGCATGATGACAGTGATGGAGCAGTGAGAGAAGAACGTATGGAAAAGGAAAATCTGGAATGTCGAAATGATGGAAGAGGGACAAGAGTAAATTTGAATGCAGATTCTGAATCAGCAATTGATATAACATTAGTTCCATCACCTTTAGCAAGAAGGTGTTGATGGGAGGTTTTGAAAGAAACAACAATAGGCAGTGATCATCACCCTGTATTACGTCGAATAGGAATAGAAACAGTTTGATGGGTTAACATTACATCATCAAGATAGGACTGCTGAGACTTTCCAAGGCAGAGGAAGTGAAATATGCTTTATGATCAAATCCTTGTAGTGCACAAATGTTGTGATGCTGTTTCACTCCCGCTCACCAGACCTGGAATATCTTGTGATCAAGGGTCATCCATTTTCTCTGCCACGAGAGATATCACTGATTATCTTGGTGATGGTGTACATTCCACTTCAGGCCAGTGTAAAGCAGACTCTGTATGATCTGAGCGATGTAAGAACAGGCATGAAACAGCACATCCCGATGTCTTCCCCGCAGGAGGCCCGAGAGGGGTTTGGAAGAGCTTCCCAGCTGGACGGATACAAGGCTACCAACCCAGTGCAATGGACAAACGACAACAAGTATACAGTGCATCTGTGGCAAAATGTGTAAGAATCAGAGAGGCTTGAAAATCCACTGGTCAAGGATGAAGTGTAATGAGCAACAGAGAGCACCACAATGCACAGATTCCCAATCTGGGGAGACAGAGGAGGGGCAGGGTCAGGAAGCACCCCACAGTACCCAGAGCCTCCGCATGGTGCAAGCTGTTCATCCTAACATCACATCTCAGACCGTGTGGATCAGATGGCCCAAAGCCTGCCAGACAGCAGAGTGGCAAAGATTTGATGAGGACGTAGATCTAGTGTTGGAAACCGTGGCCAAAGGTGGTGTGGAGAGGAGATTGCAGATAATGACAACAGTGATCATAACTGCGGCAGCAGAAAGATTTGGTACCGAGGAAGAGAAGCGGACTAAACAGTCAAATGTTAAAAACAACAGAGCCACCAAAATCAACAACATCTGGAAAGAACTCAGGGCGCTAAAGCAACAACATAAACTGGCAAACCATGAGGAAAGGGCACCACTGGAAGAACTGTGTGTGATGCTGAGGAAAAAGCTCTTAACTCTGAGAAGAGCGGAGCAACATCAGAGACGCAGGACAGAAAGAGCACAGAAAAGATCTGCGTTTATCAGTAACCCATTTCAGTTCACCAAACAGCTGCTGTGTCAGAAGAGAAGAGGAAAGCTGTCCTGCACAAAGGAACAGATAGACCACCATCTTCGAAGCACCTTCAGTAACCCAGACAGAGAGTTGAACTGGGGGACTGTGATGCCCTCATCGCCCCCACAGAACCAACAGAGGCTTTCAACCTTCAAGAGCCTCTCTTCAAGGAGGTTCAGCAAGTAGTCAAGAAAGCCAGAGCTGGCTCAGTTCCTGGTCCGAGTGGCACCACTACAACATCTACAAATGCTGCCCCAGGCCTCTCTGGCGGCTGCTGAGAATCCTCAAGGTCATCTGGAAGAGAGGCAAAGTGCCCAAGCAATGGAAGTATGAAAACGGAGTGTGGATTCCAAAAGAAGAGAACTCTGAGAACATCAGCCAGTTTAGGATAATATCCTTGCCGAGTGTTGAAGGGAAGATCTTCTTCAGCGTGGTGGCAAAGCGCCTGACGGAGCGCTTCCTGAGGAACAATTACATCTCCGTTCAGAAGGGTGGCGTTCCAAGGGTACCAGGCTGCTTGGAGCACACTGGAGTCATCACACAGCTCCTGAGAGAGGCCAGAGAGAATAAGGGTGACTTAGTGGTTTTGTGGTTGGATTTGGCCAGTGCCTATGGATCAATCCCCCACAAGGCTGTTGAAGACACGCTGAAGGAATATTCCTGAAGGAATCAGAGGCCTCCTTATGGACTACAACAAGTTCCACCTAAGAGTCAACATGGCCAATAACATCAGACTGGTGTGGGCCGGAGACTGGTATCTTCACAGGCTGCACCATCTCACTCATCCTTTTTGCCCTGGCAATGAAAATGTGGGTAAAATGTGCAGAGCCAGAGTGTCAAGGCCTGAAATCAAGATGTGGGATCCGCGAACCACCAACATGAGCCTTCATGGGTGATCTGACTATCATTACGGAGTCGGTGACTGGTGCTAGGTGAATTCTTAAGGGGCTGGAAAGTTTCATGAGGTGGGCAAGGATGTTCTTTAAGCTTGCAAAGTCAGGTTCTGTAATGCTGAAGAAGGGGAGAGTACAGGAGAAATCTTGTTTCTCTATTGAGGACATTCCAATTCCTACCATCACAGAGAACCCTGTAAAAAGTCTTGGGAAGATGTTTGATGCAACACTCAGAGATAAGGCGGCAATAAGAAACACCTGTGGGGAGTTTGAACAATGGTTGCAAGAGGTTGACAGGACTGGCCTTCCAGGGCGGTTTGAGGCATGGATTTACCAGCACGGTATACTACCAAGAATCAATCCTCTGGCCACTGCTTCTCTGAGTTTCCAATTTCCACTGCTGCTGAATTAGAGAGGGTAGTCAGCCGGTTCCTGCGAAGATGGCTGGGTTACCAAGGAACATCAGCAGTATCATTGCTCTGTATGGGAATAACTGCAAACTGAGGCTCCCCCTGAAATCCATCGAGGAGGAGTTCAAGGTTTTGCAAGCAAGAGGGGTGCTGCAGTTCTGGGAATCTTCAGGGGAAAGAGTGACATGAACTGGTGCAGAATGAAGTAAGGGCAGCTGTGGAGGAGGAGAGGACCAGCAGAGCAGTGGCAATGATACAGCAAGGAGCCTGGACCAAATGGGAGCAGGTGATCGAGCGAAAGATAGACAGTAGACAATAGGTGCAGAAGTAGACCATTCGGCCCCTTGAGTCTGCACCGCCATTCTGAGATCATGGCTGATCATTCACTATCAATACCCAGTCCCTGCCTTGTCCCCATATCCCTTGATTCCCCTATCCATCAGATATCTAACTAGCTCCTTCTTGAAAGCATCCAGAGAATTGGCCTCCACCATCTTCCGAGGCAGTGCTTTCCACACCTCCACAACTCTCTGGGAGAAGAAGTTCTTCCTCAACTCTGTTTTAAATAACTGACCTCTTATTCTCAATCCATGCCCTCTGGGACTGGACTCTCCCAACATCTGGAACATATTTCCTGCCTCAATCCTAACAAATCCTTTAATTATCTTAAACGTTTCAATCAGATCCCCTCTCAATCTCCTCAATTCCAGTGTGTACAAGCCCAATCTCTCCAATCTCTCTGCGTAAGACAGCCCTGCCATCCCAGGAATCAACCTAGTTAATCTACGCTGCACTTCCTCAATTGCCAGAATGTCCTTCCTCAAACCTGGAGACCAAAACTGTACACAATATTCCACGTGTGGTCTCACCAGGGCCCTGTACAAATGCAAAAGGACATCCTTGCTCTTGTACTCAATTCCCCTTGTAATAAAGGCCAACATTCCATTTGCCCTCTTCACTGCCTGTTGCACTTGCTCATTCACCTTCATTGACTGATGAACTAGGACTCCTAGGTCTCTTTACATTTCTCCCTTACCTAACTCTACACCGTTCAGACACTACTCTGCCCTCTTGTTCCTGCTTCCAAAGTGGATAACTTCACATTTATTCACATTGAATGACATCTGCCAATTATCTGCCCACTCACCCAGCCTATCCAAGTCTCCCTGTATTCTCCTAACGTCCTCTTCGCATGTCACACTGCCACCCAGTTTAGTATCATCAGCAAACTTGCTGATATAGTTTTCAATGCCCTCGTCTAAATCGTTGACATAAATCGTAAAGAGCTGTGGTCCCAATACAGAGCCCTGTGGTACCCCACTAGTCACCTCCAGCCAGTCCGAGAAACACCCATTCACTGCTACCCTTTGCTTTCTATCTGCCAACCAGTTTTCTATCCATGTTGAAACCCTGCCCCCAATGCCATGAGCTCTGATTTTACTCACCAATCTCCTATGTGGCACCTTATCGAATGCCTTCTGAAAATCTAGGTACACAACATCCACTGGCTTACCCTCGTCTAACATCCCTGTTACACCCTCAAAAAACTCCAACAGATTAGTCAAACATGATTTGCCCTTGGTAAATCCATGCTGGCTCGGCCTAATTCTATTACTGCCATCAAGATGTGCCACTATTTCGTCCTTAATAATGGACTCGAGCATCTTCCCCACGACTGACGTTAGGCTAACAGGGCGATAGTTCTGTTTTCTCCTTCCCTCCCTTCTTGAAAAGTGGGATAACATTAGCCACTCTCCAATCCTCAGGAACTGATCCTGAATCTAAGGAACATTGGAAAATGATTACCAATGCATCCACAATTTCCTGAGCCACCTCTTTTAGAACCCTCGGATGCAGACCATCTGGACCCGGGGATTTATTAGCCTTCAGTCCTACCAGTCTACTCATCACAGTTTCTTTCCTAATGTCAATCTGTCTCAATTCCTCTGATATCTTATGACCCTGGCCCATCCATACATCTGGGAGATTGCTTGTGTCCTCCCTGGTGAAGACAGATCTAAAGTACGCATTAAATTCTGTTGCCATTTCCCTGTTTCCCATAACAATTTCTCCCAATTCATTCTTCAAGGGGCCAACATTGTTCTTAACTATCTTCTTTCTCTTCACATAGCTAAAAAAGCATTTGCTATCCCCTTTTATATTCCTGGCTAGACTTTTTTCTCTCCGTATTGCTTTTTTAGTCAAGATCTGCTGTTCCTTAAAACTTTCCCAATCATCTGTATTCCCACTCATCTTAGCCCTGTCATACTTCTTTTTCTTTAATGCTATGCAATCTCTGACTTCCTTTGTCAACCACTGTGGCCCCTTCCCCCTCTTTGAATCCTTCCTTCTCATTGGAATGAACTGCTTTTCCATCTTTTGTATTATCCCCAAGAATATCTGCCACTGCTGATCCACTGTCTTTCCTGCCAGGGCATCCGCCCATTTAACTTTGGCCAGCTCTTCCCTCATGGCTCCGTAGTCTCCTTTATTTAATTGCAACACTGACACCTCTGATCTGCCCTTATCCCTCTCAAATTGTAGATAAAAACTTATCATGTTATGATCACTACTTCCTAATGGCTCCTTTACTTCAAGATCACTTATCAATTCCTGTTCATTACACATCACCAAGTCCAAAATAGCCTCGTTCCTTGTTGGCTCAAGCACAAGCTGTTCCAAAAATACATCCCTTAGACACTCCACAAACTCCCTATCCTGGGGTCCAGCACCTACCTGATTCTCCCAATTCACCTGCATGTGGAAATCTCCCATAACGACTGCATTACCTTTAGCACATGCCAATGTTAACTCCCTAATCAACTTGTACCCAATATCCACGCTACTGTTTGGGGGCCTGTACACAACACCTATTAGGGTCTTTTTACCCTTACTGTTCCTCAGCTCAATCCACACAGACTCTACTTCCCCTGTTCCCAAGTCACCTCTTGCTAAGGACTGAATCTCATTCCTTACCAACAGGGCCACCCCACCCCCTCTTCCCATATTTCTGTCTTTACAATAGCACGTATACCCTGGTACACTCAATTCCCAGGCCTGATCCCCTTGCAGCCATGTCTCCGTTATCCCAACAATATCGTAGTTCCCCATTTTCATCTGAGCTTCAAGCTCATCTGTCTTATTTCTGACACTATGCGCATTCAAGTATAGAATTCTTAGCCCATTCCTCCTCTCTTTGCTTAAAACACTGTCTATTGTACCTAACCCAGCTCCTTGAACTTCCATCGGGCTAATTGCACCTTGTATTTTGATGACCTTCTCAAGATCACCCAAACCTTCTACACATTTAACCCCATGCCCCTTCTGACCAACCCTCTGTACATGTAACTCTTCCAACACATGTTCTGTCTCACCTTTCTCCTTTACACAATTAATATTTGGGAAACGTGTATTCCCCACCTCTCCCTTATCCTTCATCATATCATCTTCTCTCATAATCTGGATCCCTGCCCCCTGCACATCTAGTTTAAACCCCCCCGAGCAGCACTGGCAAACATTCCTGCAAGAATGTTAGTACCCCTCCAGTTCAGATGTAGACCGTCCCTTTGAAACAGATCCCAATGTCCCTAGAACAAAGACCAATTATCCAAAAACCTGAACCCTTCCTTCCTGCACCATGCTCTCAGCCTCGTATTAATGTGCATAATCACCCTATTCTTCGCCTCACTCGCACGTGGCACAGGTAGCAATCCCGAGATTGTCACCCTGGAGGTCCTGCCTTTCAGCTTCCCTCCTAACTCCCTGAACTCTCTAAGCAGGACCCCCTCACTCACCTTACCTACATCGTTGGTCCCTACATGGACCACTACATCTGGGTTCATGCCCTCGTTCTCAAGAATAGCCTGCACCTGATCTGAGATGTCCCGGACCCTGGCACCATGGAGGCAACATACCATCCGAGACTCCCGATCTGCCCCACAAAATCTCCTATCTGCCCCCTGACTATAGAATCCCCTAAAACTATCACTCTCTTCTCTTCCATCCTCCCCTTTCTAGTTGAGGATTCAACCTCTGTGCCAGGAGATCACGTGAACGATCTCTGGAAGGTAGATCCACACCGCATCAGGTTCCTTATCCAGGTTGTTTATGATGTCCCTCCTAGCCCATCAAACCTGCATTGCTGTGGGAACGACCAGCTTGCCCCCTCTGTGAGAAGACCGGTACGCTAGAACATATTCTGAGCTGCTGCCCCAGAGCTCTTGCCGATGGCCATTATCAAAGGCGACATGACCAGGTCCTCCGGACAATTGCTGAGACAATCTGCAGCACCCTTAACATCTGCCGGAAAACAAGTTGGTCAAGAATACTATCTGCTTTGTCAAAGAGGGGGAAACAAACAGAACACCAGAGACTACATTGCGGCCCGTCATTGTGTCGTGGTCGAAATCATCGAAACACGTTCTAATGCTTGAGCTTACCGTGCCAAGGGAAGAACACATGGAGAAGGCCTACAAATTGAAAAAAGCCAAATATGAAGATCTGAGGAATAACTACCAAAGAAGAGGCTGGAGAGCAAAGTGTTGGCCCGTGGAGGTTGTGTGTCGTGGCTTTGCAGGCCAGTCACTCTGCAAAGTATACACTGCACTTGGAATCATGGGAGAGAGAAGAAGAAGAGCCGTTTCTACCACCAGAGATACAGCAGAGAAAGTTTCAAGACGGCTCTGGATAAAGAGGGCAGATCCATGGGTTGCTGCTAGGGGTCTGATCAACCCCAGTCGGGTCGCCTGGATGAGGATGTATGATGTTGAAAGACCCGAAACACCTGACGACCACGGGTAACATCACTGACGATGTGCCCTAGCTTAGCATCATGCAGATGTTTGTATAAGAATCAACAATCACATGTAGTACCAGAGGACCAATGTTATACCACCAACAGGTGCTTACCGTGCTATCCCACGTCCACATGTTGGAAAGTCTGACCACCTGGATGTACTTCCACTCCCTGAGTATAGGCCTGTGAACCTCCGCCATCTGATATCTGAATGAAAAATGAACACTACCTCACTACTGATTTATTTCTCCATTTGCACTACTTACTTAAACTATTTAATGAATAAAGATATACATCTCCTGTAATTCAGATTTTTCTCTCTTATTATGTATTGCATTGTACAGCTGCTGCAGAGACAACGGAGTTCATGATATGTGCCGGTGATATTAAGTCTGATTCTGATAGATCAGGAAATTATGCCAGAATGCCAGCTGTTTGAAAAGGCTGATTGGGGAAAGTTTAAAGAAATAAGTGATCCGGAATGACAGAATATTGAAATCAATCAGGATGTGGATCTTTTATGTGACAAGATTGTGGAAGGGATAATAACAGCAGCAACAATATGTGTCCTAAGGAAATGGAACAGAGCTGAAAGGAAAATGGTGCCATGGTGGAGAAAAGACTGTGGGGAAGCAATAAGACAAATTAATCGAGCATTCAGAATGGAATAGAGGACACACAATTTTCCAAAGTTATTTCAGTACTAAAAATGTAAGCAATAGTAAGAAAGCAATTTGAAAGTAGAAACAGAAATATTGGAGTAAGTTTTACGACTCCGGAGGAATACGAACTCCCATTGAAAGAGTTTGGAAGATGATAAAAAGAATGAATGGTGTCAACAGGAAAATTGGATACCCAGTGTTACCTGATGGGGAAGGTTTGAACACCAAATTATATAAGTTGGGAATTAGAGGAAAATGCTGAATTGGAATAAAGATTTTAAAATTGGTATATCTATCATGGTGTGAGGAGGGAAATCTATGTCAAGTAAACTGATTGTGGAAAATAGAATCCCTCAGGGAAGTGTGGGTGGCCCATTATTATTTACTACAATGATAAATGATATATTTTCTAATATAAATAGTATTGGAATGTCATTGTGTGTGGATGATGGAGCTATGTGGAAAAGGGGTGGGAATGTTGAATTTATAACATGGAAACATCAAGAGGCAAAGTTTTGGTGAAACGGCATGAAAATGGGAATTCAGCTTTTCGGTAGAGAAATCCAAATTAATGCTTTTTACTAGGAAGAGGATAGAAAAAACACTGAAAACTGAGACTTTGTGTAATAGAACTAGACAATGTGGAAACATTTTAAATTTTTAAGCATTTGGTTTGAAAATAGACTCACATGATCAGCACGTATTAAAGAAGTAATCAAAAGTAAGAAAGTGCTGAATTCAAAGTCAAGAAATAAGGTTAATCAGTGGGGGAATAAGGACAACACCAGTGGAGGCAATGCAGGTGGAGTTGGGAGAGACACCTCTGGAACTGAGAAGAACACAGCTTTCATTAACATATTGGGTCAAGCTACAAGGGCCTGGAGAAAATCATCCAACTCAATAGCTTTTAGATCCATGCTCAGACAAGGAAAGAAAGAAATTCAGAAGTTTAGGGTGCACTATTGAAGGAAAAGCAGGAAGGACAGGAATTAGTAATAAGGTAGCGAGTGATACAGAGCCTTTTCCTGGGCTGTCTCCATGACTGTGAAGCACCAGAGATGGATCCTAAATTATTCAAAAAGAGAAGTGATTTTAATTGAAAATATTGTTGAATATTATGTAACTATTATTATGGATATTTTCAAATGTACACAATGCTTTAAAAACAATAATAGTAGATTTTGGGTAGAATTTGTAGTGCCTGACTTTAACATGAAAAAGCAGGTGAGGATAAATGATGATTTATCTGTGTATACAGGTGAAATGACAGCTGGGCTATTCACTTTGGAGTGGGTGGAGGAAGTGAGACCAATGAGAGTTGTAATATTCTCTAATCAGAAGTCTAAAAGACTTGCATGCAGTAGCAAGACCAGAAATTGTATGTGGAATGATACAAACCTTATTTCAACCTAAAAATAATATCCAGAAAGAACTGGAATGGTCGAGGAATGCAGAAAAAAGAAGAAGGAGGAGGTGATAATATCGAGATTGAGGATTGGGCACAAAGGGTTAAAGTACATTGTTCTAAATGAAGAAACACAATAATGGGAGGTGTGAATATTGTAAAAAAAACAAGATGTAATCGAGAGAGGGGATGGTTGATTTTAAAGTTATCACTGCATAAAATATGATTGAACATTAACAGCATTTTGCAGAAAAGTTCACAGGACTACTGCTCTAAATATATTGCACAGTTTCTTGAAGAACACAGTTCTTTTTTTAAATAAAATTGGATACGAACATAAATATGGGGTCAAATACTGTATAAATATGTGGGTCTAGATATGTTGAACCACACTCCAATTCAGAAGTTAGTGGTAATGCACCTTAAACCTTGGAAACCTATCGACTATTGAAGTTGATGTTAAGGAGTTGATGTGGAGAGGATCTTGCGGAGTGTGGGGATGTAAATGTACACAGGCCATTCCCACCTAGACTGTTAGCCAAAGGAAGACAGTGAAAGGAAACTCCAGTGTAAAAGATAGGCAAACACAGTGAACCAGACCTCCCACCTACCAGCTTCTATTCCTGCCGCCATTGGTTAAAATGCCTGGGGTTCTCCTCCCGTGCATCTTTTATCCGGTTAGAAAAATACACAGACCACCTGCCTCTATTGGTTGGACGTCTGCATGTTCACACCCTCCCTTTTAATTTCCATTAGTTTTCGTGCAGAGCCATTGTCAGTCTTGCCATACCATTGGTCACTTTTTAAAGTTGTGGGGGGGGGCCTGTATAACAGCAAGAAAATTTTTCAGAAAGGTCCGTTAAAGTGGATGTTTCAGCAAAGCTGTAAAATTGTGAAGAGGTGAGGGAAGGGGTGGAGCAAGTGCTGTCAGGTGATAGGTGCCTCCAGGTGAGCGGGTTGACAGATTGGGAAAGGAAAAGTGGGAACAGCGCTGGAAAGTTGTAGGTGAGGGTGGAAGTGACAAAAGGCTGAAGATAATGGAATCTGATAGGAAAGGACAGTGGAGCATGAACTAATGGGAGAGAGGTGCGGAGAGCAGAGGAGTGCAGTGGGGGATGGGAACCAGTGGGAGGAGAGTGTGAGTTGTATCACGGACTGGTATGGAAACCCTTTGAATGGAAAAGCCTACAAAAACTCATGGATACAGACCAGCCCATCACAGGTAAAGCCCTTGTGACTGTGAACGAATTCACCAGAGAGACACTGAAGCTGGTGGATTTAGAAATATTTATTCAGCAAAACAAGCAACAGGCATCATACTCCAGATACTCATAGATGAAGAAGGCTGCCTGACCCTGTATTACATGAAATTTTTACAGGCTAAAGATCAAACGTAACAACAGGAGAATTCTGTAGTTAAAATGCATCCAGAATGCTCCCTTTAAATTACATATAATTTTCAAATACCTCCATCTTCACATCCACACTCCAGACACCCAAAATGAATATTAATCCCCACTGACTCTGGGCCACAATCATGCATATGCAGGTATCTGAGGTCGAATTTAGAGTTTCTTTGTTGTAATCAACCCCATTCTGCAGCTCCAAGAACACATTGTTCTGGGTGCATTTTAAACTCAATCTACATTACATGTTTATGTATGAAGACTGGTTGCTGTTGAAGTTAGTATTTGCTATTTACCATAATTCCAGAATACACCCTAACGTCTCTCCACACGATTGAACACATCTACAAGGAGTGCTGTTGCAGGAAAGCAGCATCCATCATCGAGCACGTCCACCATCCAGGACATGCTCTCTTCTCACTGCTGCCATCAGGAAGAAGGTACAGAAGCCTTGTGTCCCAGACCACCAGGTTCAGGAACAGTTATTACCGCTCAACCATCAGGCTCTTGAACCAGAGTGGATAACTTCACTCACACCAACAATGAACTGATTCCTCAGATGTAGGAGCGAATTAGGCCATTTGATCTGTTGAGTCTGCTCCACAACCTAAGGACTCTCTGTCACGGATTCTACAACTGATTCACAACATTATTTATTTATTATTAATAAATTATTTATGCATTTACTCTTATTCTTTTGATTTCTTTCTTATATTTGCACACTTTCTTGTCTTTTGCACATTGGTTCTTTGTCCATCTTTGTTGTGTGTAGTTTTTCATTGATTCTTTTGGGTTTCTTTATATTTGCTGTGAATACCTGCAAGAAAATGAATCTTGGGGAAGGATATAGTGACAAATATGTACTTTGATAATACATTTACTTTGAACTTTGGGTGATCTTCCAGTGTGGAGGTGGAGGAGGACAGAGAGACGATGTTGGGAGCCAGATAGATCAGAGCTGGAAGGAAAGGCCGAGAGGGAGAGCAGTTACTGGATGCTGAAGAATTCAATTTTAATGCTGTCGAGGTGCAGGCTCCCCTGGAGGATATCAAAAGGCCCAGGACCCTACCATTTACTGCAGAAGACTTTGCCTGGTTTGACCTCCCAAACTGGAACACATCCTGCAGTGTCACAGAGCACTGAAATAGGACACTTGGCCTAACTGGTTGATGTGGACCAAGTTTCACATCAAAATTGCCCATTTGCCACTGCACACCACACATCCCTCTAAAACACCAACCCTTTTATGCCATGGACTAATATGATTTAACGAAGGGTCCACAGACCCCCGGTTGGGAACCCATGCTCCAAATCCTACCAATCCATGTACCTGTCCAATTGTTTTTCTTAACTTTTTTGTCTTCCTCACTGAAGACTGATGTAAAGTATTTGTTCAGTTCATCCACCATTTCCTGTTCCCCATTACTACCTTGCCAGCATCTTTTTCCAGCGGTTCGATAAACACTCTTGCCTCTCTTTTACACTCTATGTATCTGATGAACATTTTTATATCCTCTTTAATATTATTGGCTTGCTTCCTTTTGTATTCATCTGAAACTTCTTTCTGACTTTTTTAGTTTCCTTCTGCTGCTTTGTAAAACCTTTACAATCCTTGTACTTCCCACCAGTTTTTGCTCAATTATACACCCTCTCTTTGGCTTTTATTTTGGCTTTGACCGCTTGTTTGCCATGGTTGCATCATCTTGCTTTTAGAATACTTCTTCCTCTTTGGGATGTATATATCCTGTGCCTTCTGAATTGCTTCCAGAAATTCCCACCATTGCTGCTCTGCTGTCATCCCTACCAGAGTTCTTTTCTAATCAACTCCTCTGTCATGCCACTGTAATTTCCTTTACTCCACTGTAATACTGATACATCTGACTTTACCTTCTCATATTTCATGTTGAAATTGATCATATTATTATCATTTTCCCCAAAGAGGTCATTTACCTTCAGCTCTCTGATCAATTCCGGTTCATTACACAATAGCCAACATGCCCACAATGATATTGGACCTCCACGGTTTCAGGTGTAACCTGTCTTTTTTGTAGAGGTCATACCTTCACCAAAAGAGATCCCAATGACGCATAAATCTGAACCTCTGCCCCCTGCATCAGTTCAGGATCTTCTCACTTTGTCTACCCTTGTCATTAATGCTAGTATGTACCAAGACTGTGACTGGAGTCCTTGATGATGATGGTTTGGACTCAGAAGCTGGGGTATGCAAAGCAAAGTTCAAGACATGTATCAAACTAGATTTGAGCACAAAACAAATGCTAGACGATATCACAAGTAGGGTTATGACTGAGCACCAAACCTCTGTTCAGCTGTTCCTTAAACACTCAAATCTTGTCATCCAAACCATGATTACCAATTAGTGGGACTGTCTTGATCCCTGAAAGGCACCAAGATAGCTACCTGTGCTCTGCAGGGTTAGACCATCTAAATCCCGGAAGCTGGTGCGGATGGGAGGTTTTTGTAATAGGAACCCCTGGCCTACGGCTGATTCCTCAATTCATGAGGGCACTTGCTGCTCGAAGAAGCAGCGATGATGATCATGGATGAGGGCCATTTCTAAGATGTCTCTGTCAGGCACCCAGTGCCTGGATGGGAGCAGGGCTGATGGTGGTGATGCTCAGGGGCTGATGCAGACAGGCTTTAATTTAAGGTGAGATTGATCCTTAGGGTCTTGGGGAGCTGCAAGGTATAAGCAAGGTTTCTTTTCCTATGGACTTTGAAGGTTCCTGTGATCTTGGCTGCCTACTTTCTAGATTCCACCCAGAGATGCAAATCATGAGAGGACAGCCAGTCCTGTTGCTCAGGCTGTAAAGTGGGTCCCTGCCTTCTCCTTCAACTCATTTGGTTTCCGCCCTCGGGGTAGAGGCCAACAAAATTTCTCTTGCCATAATCCATTTCTGCTTGCAGCATTGGATGAAATCTTCAGCTGCAGAGACCCCAACCTCGGCCTACTGTACCAGAACAAGAGGCAGAGGATAACCAAACTGACATCCCATGTGATGAATGCTGTAACGTGTTCTGGGTGACCTCTGCCCAAATAGTCACACCGCTCATCAGGTCTTTCCGAGGCCAGGCATCTTGGGGTAAGTTCTTGATTGGTCAGCTCGGTCTGACCATTGATTGGAGTGAAACCCAGAGGAAAGGCTTGCCGTTTCCCCTATCAGTTTACAGAATGCCCTTCAGAGATGTGATGTGAATTGTGGACCATGATCCAGGAGAATGTCCACCGGGAATCTGTAGATCCTGAAGACTTGGTCCAGAACAATTCCAGCCATCTCCAGTTATACTTCCCTATACTTCCTCCCTCACCACCATTCAGGTCCCCAGACAGTCCTTCCAGGTGAGGCGACACTTCACCTGTGAGTCGGCTGGTGTGGTATACTGTGTCTGGTGCTTCCAATGTGGCCTTTTATATATTGATGAGACCCGACGCAGACTGGGAGACCATTTTGCTGAACACCTACGCTCGGTCCACCGGAGAAAGCAGGATCTCCCAGTGGCCACACATTTTAATTCTATGTCCCACTCCCATTCTGATATGTCTATCCATGGACTCCTCTACTGTCAAAATGAATCCAAACTCAGGTTGGAGGAACAACACCTTATATACCGGCTGGGTAGCCTCCAAGCTGATGGCATGAACATTGACTTCTCTAACTTCCGTTAATGCCCCTCCTCCCCTTCTTACCCCATCCCTGACATATTTAGTTGTCTGCCTGTTCTCCATCTCCCTCTGGTGTTCCCCCCCCCCCCCACTTTCTCCCGAGGCCTCCTGTCCCATGATCCTTTCCCTTCTCCAGCTCTGTATCACTTTCGCCAATCAACTTTCCAGCTCTTTGCTTCATCCCACCCCCTCCAGTCTTCTCCTATCATTTTGCATTTTCCCCTCCCCACACTACTTTCAAATCTCTTACTATCTTTCCTTTCAGTTAGTCCTGACGAAGGGTCTCGGCCCGAAACGTCGACAGTGCTTTTCCTTATAGATGCTGCCTGGCCTGCTGCGTTCCACCAGCATTTTGTGTGTGTTGTTTGAATATCCAGCATCTGCAGATTTCCTCATGTCCACTACAGATATTAGCTTCCCGAAGGGAATGGACTGGCAGGCTTTAGAAAACCAATGACAATTTCCATCATGACCGATATCCCCCTGGATGGTGGGAGACCTGTGACAAAGTCCATGGAGATGTGTGTCCAATGTCTTTATAGAACAGGTAGGGGGTGGAGGAGCCCTTGAGGTGTGGTTCTGTTTGTTTCGAGTGCACATCTTGCATGCCTGCATGAACTGTCAAAGTTCCTCCGACATTTGGGCCACTGATACTGCTCTTAATAAATGAGAGTCCTGGGTGTGCAGTTATTCTCAATGAATATCCCCATTGGAGTACCTGGAACCAGACAAAGCTCCGGACATACAGCTGACCTGGAAGGCCGTTCTCAGAAATCCCTCCCTGTGCTTTATCCTATTGAACAAGAGTGTTGATTTCCCCAATGTATTGGTTCTCCCACCCTGGCTTGTGGTAAAAAGGTGGTAGGCTGTTCCTCTCATTCCGGTTCATCACAATGACAGGACTGGGTGTCTGGCTTTGGTTCTTTGATTCTGGTCCTTAGGTCAGGATGAACTCAATGTGGTTAAAAAAACAAAGACCACATGGTCTGCCTCGGATTCAACCTCTTGTCCTCCTGGATATAAGCCAGGTTCTTCTGGTCAATCCAACTGATAAAAGGGTTCATGTTCCCCTTGAGCCAGTGACGCCATTCCTCCAAAGCTGTCTTAAATGCAAGGAGCTGCTGATTCCCGTTGTCATAGTTCCTCTCTGCTGGAAATTGCCGCCCGGAGAAGAATGCAATTGGTGGAGTTTGCCGTCCAAAGGTGATCATTAAGTCAAGATGGCACCCACTCTGATGTCTGAGGCATTCACCTCCATGATGATGGCAAAGTCCAGGTTAGGAGAAACGAAGATGGAAGCTCTTGGGAGCCACTGATTGAGGTCGATAAAAGTAGTCTCTGCTTCAGTAGTCCTGACTTAAGGGTCTGTGGAATTCTTAATTAGTGACATCATTGGAGCTGCCACTGAGCTGAAGTTCCTGATGAACTTCCGGTAGAAGGTTGGAGACCCCAGGAATCTTTGGACATGTTTGATGCCAGATGGTGGTTGGCAGTCCCTGACAGCCTGGGTCTTGGTAGGGTCCATCTTGAGATTGCCATTGGAGATGATGAGCCCCGAAAATGAAACAGTCGTAACATGGAACTCGGATTCTCCAACTTGAAGACTCTTTAACATCCCTGACATGAACAAAATTCTCCTCCATGGACTCAGTGAAGATTAGGATGTCATCCAAGTAGACAACAGCATAGTTATGTAGTGTTTATAAAGGCCTGGAAAATGGCTGGAGCATTCACAAGGCTGAAGAGAATAACCAGGCACTCAGAAAGCCCCATCAGTGTATTGAATGTAGTCTTCCACTCATCGCATCAGTCATATGGGCCAGATTGTATGCGCTCTGTCGGTCTAGTTTTGAGAATACTCTCACTCCTTGGAGCATCTCGAAGGCCATATTAATGAATGTTAGGGCTTAGCAAATTCTGGCTGTTTGGCAGTTTAATCCTGTATAATCAATACCTAGCCGCAGGGCCCTATCCTTCTTTTGTATGAAGAAGAAACTTGTGACTGGGGTTGAGGTGAAAGGCCAAATGAAGCCTGTAGCAAGGACCTCCTCAATAAACTCATCCATTATGCTTCATTCTGGGCCCGAGAGTGCATACAATCAATCGCGCAGTGGACCGGTACTGAGCAACAGGTCTATCAGACAGACGTATGGTCAGTGCACTGGAAGAGTTGAGGCTTTTTCCTTGCTTAAGACCTCATTCAAGTTCTTGTAAACAGAAGGAATTTCAACCTGTTTGTGTGTTCCTATCTCCTCTGGATCTTCCTTCGAGGATGACTGCTAAGGTTTATTTGGGGCAGGAGTGATTCAGCAGACCTCAGAGTCCACTCCCTCAGCTCACAAAGCTCATTCATGGAAACGGGGCAAATTAGAGTCCAAATCCCCATCTGTATCCTTAGATGATGGCAGCGAGGCTTTACAGAGAGTTATTCCCCCCTGGAAATAGGCTTCAAGGTTCGGTGAAGAGGAGTCTTTTCTCTTCCTTTGGAACTGGTGGCTGGATTCCTTAAGCTTGGCTAGCTTATTTCCGTATTCCATCTTCTGCTTCTTTTAAGACTTTTTTATTTGCCTACTGGTGGTTTTTTAAATCTTCCCATTCTAACTTTCCACTGATTTTTGCTCTATTATAGTAACTTCTTTCCACAGATAGTGGGTTCACTAGTCCATAGTTCCCAGCATTTGATTTTTATTTACAGCCCTTCTTAAAGGGCAAAATTATTCGTACATATCATGTTTGTCCCAGAAAGCATCTGAAAGGTCCAGAGAACTGAATTCCTGCACCCTATGCAAGGTTTCAGCAATGTACACCCAACCCTCGTTATATGCGGCTTCAGACTATGCAGATTCACAGTTATGCGAGGAACCTATTTCTACCAACTTATTATATGTATACAAAACTCAGTTATGTGAGGACCACTGCTTTCCCGCCAATACAAGTCAGGTGCGCGTGCCTCACAGTCTCACTCCCGCTGGTCTCGCATTGGTTTTGGCAAGGTGTGGATGTGCGATGTTGTGCTCTTAAACTTTTGTTAGTTTTACCTATGATGCAGTGATTTTGTACTTGAAATAGACAATAGACAATAGGTGCAGAGGTAGACCATTCGGCCCCTCGAGTCTGCACCGCCATTCTGAGATCATGGCTGATCATTCACTATCAATACCCAGTCCCTGCCTTGTCCCCATATCCCTTGATTCCTCTATCCATCAGATATCTATCTAGCTCCTTCTTGAAAGCATCCAGAGAATTGGCCTCCACCATCTTCCGAGGCAGTGCATTCCACACCTCCACAACTCTGGGAGAAGAAGTTCTTCCTCAACTCTGTTTTAAATAACTGACCTCTTATTCTCAATCCATGCCCTCTGGTACTGGACTCTCCCAACATCTGGAACATATTTCCTGCCTCAATCCTATCAAATCCTTTAATTATCTTAAACGTTTCAATCAGATCCCCTCTCAATCTCCTCAATTCCAGTGTGTACAAGCCCAATCTCTCCAATCTCTCTGCGTAAGACAGCCCTGCCATCCCAGGAATCAACCTAGTGAATCTACGCTGCACTTCCTCAATTGCCAGAATGTCCTTCCTTAAACCTGGAGACCAAAACTGTACACAATATTCCAGGTGTGGTCTCACCAGGGCCCTGTACAAATGCAAAAGGACATCCTTGCTCTTGTATAGATTTATTATATATTATATATTTATATCTTTTGTATAAATATTTAACAATGCCTCCTAAGCGTCTGATGTCATATCCTGGGCCATCAGCCAAGTGGCAGAGAACGCTTTAACACTTGGAAAAAAAGTTGGAAATTATGAACAGCGGCATCAGGTGAAAGTAACACAGGTCTGTGACGCTACTGCCAGGAACAGAAACTTGCCTTTAAATTCTTTTGTTGCTTGACAATGCGCCAGCCCATCCTAAACATTTGGACAGCATTCCTTCTAACGTATCAGTGCGTTTCTTGCCGACTAACACAACATCGCTGATTCAGCCACTCGACCAAGATGTGATCCACATTCAAGGCGTATTTTTTTTTACGATGATCTATCTCTCAGATACTGCAAGCAACAGACGATTTTGAAAATCCCGGGAGTTTACCAATGGTGAGGGAATGGTGGAAGTCGGAACACTTGGCACAAATGGCGATGGACATGGACCCAAGTTTAGAACAGAGTCAGCATTTCCGTCATTCCCTGCCATCGACCCTTCTTCCCTACAAGCAATTTTAAGCTGAAATACAAAATGCTGCCAAGCAAACAACCTTCACCACTTTATTCAAACCAGTGTCATCTCCTGCTGCCGGGAATTCTAAGAGTTCTGTGTGTCTTCCTTCACCCCTTGCTGTGCTTGATATGATTCTGACACCAAAACACAAAAACTGTTGCTACCCTTCTTCACTCACTACAATACCATCCATTTTAGTGTCACCTGTCATCTAATACTCGGGAATATGGGATTGATTCCCATCGATGAGAGGACTCCTTCATCCAGGTATCAGCAGTCATTTGGATAAAGCCTCAGGATAAGATTCAAAGGAACAATTCTCAGTCCGTCTTTGTGGGAATACTGCTAAATTCTGTGTTGTGTGAAAATATAATTGGATCAGGTTTTGGAGACTTGCACATTCACATACTGAAGGAGATTTCTCGTGCCAAAACACAGGTTGCAGAGCAGGAAGTGAAGATCTTTGCCTGGATTTAGACATTTGTCCATTAGCCTGGCCTTAGAAATGGCAGAGACTCCTTCCTTTCCTCTTCTCTCCCTCTTATTCTGTGATCTCTCCCTCCTTGCCCTTCCTTGGTTCTCTCTCTCTCTACCTGTCCTCTCTCTCCTTCCAGCTTCCCTGTGCTCACTTTAGACTTTTAGAGTTACAATTTGCTGTCTCATTTCACCCTCCCACCCGAAAGTTCATGGAGTCATAAGTTGGCTCTGACAAGCTGCCTGCACTTTGTACAGACTGTCAGAGCCATTAGCTGAGAGAGAGAGAGAGAGAGAGAGTTGCAGAGACACAAACAGGAAGCGGAAGGCAAAGCTGTTACTGTGAGCAGTGAAGAGTGTAAACTATACTGGAGGACTGGCAGCACGCACTCATGGAGGGAAAGGAGAGGGCAAGCTAGTGTCAGGAGGCGACATTTCTGGAAGGAAGCAGACTCTACTGGCAAGGTAAGGTCCTCAGTTGTTGCACATCCTGGATTTGTAGATGGCTGCAATGTCAATGAAATTAATTCACTATTTTACTGTTCATTATTTAATGTAGTTACATGATACTGTATTGAGTTGTTTCCATGGAAATTCCATTGATAAATTGTTTCTGTTTGTATAAAACTGCATGTGATAGAATTCCCTCAGATACGGTATTGGGAATGACTCGGTCAATAATCGTATTGGTCAGTCCTGCTTACACGAGCACTCCAGGTTATGGGCATGGGGAATCTCCACAGGATCTGGTCCCAAGTCATCACCTGTTCCTCCGATAATTTCCCCAGTATCTGATTTAGTGCCACTCCCCTCACGACCTGCTCTGCACTCCAGGTTATGGGTTGAGGCGATCACCTCCAATATGTGATTTTGGGTGCAGTCTTTAAAATCTAATACATATATATTTTCCCATATGACTGAACGCGGTGCACTCCCTGAGATGTGGGGTTGGGAATCTGACTCCTGGATTCTTCCAAGTAACTGATCTTAATTTTTTTTTCTCACACGTGGGAATCACAACCTTCCTGAAGATCAATCACAATTGATTTTCTTCAATTTACCACAATTTCTGGTCCTGTGAAGAGGTATTTTTCCCATTGTCTGGTCTTTCATAGTTTTCCCCAAAGTCTATTCCTAGGGTATATTCCTTCAATATCTGGTCCTGTGTGCCTTTCTCAATGTCTGTTCCTTGGACTTACTCTGCTCAAATCAGGTGCTTGTGTCCGTCACCCAAATAGCTGTTGAAATGTGGGATTGAGACACTCACTATGAAACATTCCATCAATATCTGGCTCTGGGCTGTTCTGAGAAACTCTTCCAATGAGTCTCTGTGTTTTCCTGAATATCTTTCTCGGGCTGCAGCACCCCAGTATTCCTACTGTGAGAGTTCCCTTATGAACATGAGCAGGACATGTGGGGCTACACTCATATATTACAGGCTGGAAATCCGCGATATTTGTCCGGGATGCATTATCCACTTATTGTACTTGTAGGCCGGTGAAGTCACTGCAGTGATGAGAGAACTTAGATGGGCTGAATGGCATCCCTCGTTTTTATTAACTCAGACATTTTATTTTCTCATTTTCTTTGTTTTTAATTAATACAATTTCAAATCATGACATAAACTCCAGTGGAAAACTGAAAGAAAAGATATAGGCAACGTTTTCCACAACTTTTAATTTATAATATTTGACAGAGCAAGATCCATAATACGCATTCCACCACACTCCCCTTCCCCATGTTACCTTCGATCTCCGTAACAATAATACCCACTTCCTCACCTCCTTCTTCTCCTTCACTCACCACACCCCCATCCCCTGTTCCCCATTCCCAAGCCTTAACTGTGCCTTCCTCTCCCCTCCTGTGTACCCCCTCCAGTGTCACATATCCTGCCATTTTCCCAATGTATCATTCACTGCTGACCCTCCACCTACCTAACCGGCTCTGTGCCCCCATTTCCCATCTGGCATCCCCGGCGCTTTTAGAGGTTTATATTCTAAATTGAGCAGTTGCAGTGCAGTAGCCTTAGATTGCCGAGTGAGTGACAAACATTTCCAAACATCGCAGCCACATGGGGATCTCTTGACTGAATGTGGGGCAGGTGTCTGCTGGTCACTCCTGAACCTGAAATATAGACAGGAGACTATAATATTGTCTGTGACAAGGTGCAGCACAGACCATAACCTGTGAGGACAGGTGAACTAAATAACAGACGGACAGTCCTCATTCCAGGAGATGGAACCCCATGAAGATGCGTCTCTCAGTATTCTCTGAGGTCACTCCAGAAGAAGTATCTGAATACCATTCAGAGCTTCAGGGTGGTCCATAGTTTGGCTAATGTTTTAGGTCCTGAATAAAACCATAAGATAAGATATAGAGGCAGAATTAGGCCATTGGGCCCATCAAGTCTGCTCCAGGGTTTCATCATGGCTGATCCAATATCCCTCTCAGCCCCGATCCTGTGCCTTTTCCCAATATCCCTTCATGCCCTGACTAATCAAGAATCTATCAACCTCTTCCTCAAATATACCCAATGACTTGGGCACCACAGCTGCGTGTGGCAACAAAATACACAGATTCTCCACTTTCTGACTAAAGAAATCCCTCCTCATTTCTGTTCTAAGTAGGTGATCTTCTATTCTGAGGTTGGGTGCTCTGGTCTTAGACTGCCCCACCAGAGGAAATGGAAGAAACATCCTCTCCACATCCACTCTATCGATGCCTTTCATCATTTGGTAGGTTTCAATTAGATCCCTCCCTCATTCTTCTGAATTCCAGTGAATACAGGCCCATGGTCACTAAACACTTCTCATATGATAAGCCTTTCAATGCTGTAAACATTTTTGTCAACCTCCTTTGAAACTTCTTCAATATCAGCACATCCTTTCTTAGATAAGGTGCCAAAAACTGCTCACCATACTCCAATTGAGGCCTCACCAATGTCCTGTAAATCCCCAACATTACATCCTAGGTTTCATGTTTTTGTGTCAGTCTTCAAGGTGGCGTACACATTGAACATGCCAAAGAGAGATGTTATGGTGCAATGGGAGGTAAGGCTGAGCAAACTTGTGGGTTTGAAGATAGATAAGCCACTGGTCCTGATGGACTGCATCCCAGAGTACTGAAAATATGGCAGAAATTATAGTAGAAGCTTTGCTGATGATTTACCAAAATTCTCTGGACTCTGAGCAGATCCCAGCGGATTGGAAGGTGGCAAATGTCACACCACACTTCAGAAAAAGATGTAGGCAAAGGGCAGGTAACTATAGGCCAGTTAACATCTGTAGTTGGGAAAAAGCTTAAAGCTATCATTAAAGTAGAAATAGTGAGGTATCTGGAAAGAAATGGATCCATCAGGCAGACACAGCATGGATTCAGCAACTGTAGGTCCAGTTTGAGGATATAATGTGTGCGGTGGATAGAGTGGAACAGATGAACTTTATTTACTTGGATTTCCAGAAGGCATTGGATAACATCCCACATAAAAGACATATCCATAAGATAAGGCTGCATAGAGTTGGGGGTGATGTATTAACATGGATAGAGGATTGGCTAACTAACAGAAAGCAGAGAGTTGGGATTCATAGCTGTTACTCTGGTTGGCAATCAGTGGTGAGTGGTGTGCCGCATGGGTCAGTGTTGGGCTCTCAACTCTTCATGATCTACATTAATGATCTAGAAGAGGGGAACAAGTGTAGTGTATCTAAGTTTGCTGATGATACTAAATTGAGTGGAAAAATAAATTGTACAGAAGATACGGAGAGCCTGCAGAGAGATATAGATAGGTTCATTGAGTGGGCTAAGGACTAGCAGATGGAATTCAATGTGGGAAAATACGAGCTCTTTCACAGTGCACTGGGACTTGGGAGTGCTTGTGTGTGAATCACAAAAGATTGGTTTGCAGGTGCAGCAGGCTATCAAGAAGGCAAATGGAATGTTGGCCTTCATTGTTAGAGGGATTGAATTTAAGAGCAGGGAGGTTATGCTGCAACTGTACAGAGTACTGGTGAGACCACATCTGGAGTGCAGTTATGGTCTCCTTACTTGAAGGAGGATATACTGGCTTTGGAGGTGGTGCAGTGAAGGTTCACCAGGTTGATTCCAGAGATAACGGTTAGACCATGAAAAGAGATTGAGTCACCAAAGACTGTACTCACTGGAATTCAGAAGAATAAGTGGAGATTTTGTAGAAAGGTATAAAATTATGAAAGGGATACATGAGATAGAGGCAGGAAAGTTGTTTCCACTGGTAGGTGAGACTAAAACAAGGGGATATGGCCTTACGATTCGGGGAAGTAGATATAAGATGGAGATGAGGAGGAACTGCTTTTCCCAGAGAGTGTTGAGTATGTGGAACCCTCTGCCCAATGAAGCAATGGAGGCTACATCAGTAAATATATTTAAAACAAGTTTGAATAGATCTTTTTGATTGAATTTTTTGAGGATGTGTCTAAACGCATTAATGACGATAGAACAGCAGATGTCGTGCATAAGGATTTTAGCAAGGCATTTGATAATGTACCCCATGCAAGGCTTATTGAGAAAGTAAGGAAGCATTGGATCCAATGGGACATTGCTTTGTGGATCCAGAACTGGCTTGCCCACAGAAGGCAAAGCGTGCTTGTACATGGCTTTTTCCCAGGGCTGAAATGGCTAGCACAAGAGGGCACAGTTTTAAGGTGCTTGGAAGAAGGTGCAGAGAAGATGTCAGGGATAAGTTTTTTATGCAGAGAGTGGTGAGTATGTTGAATGGGCTGCCAGCAATGGTGGTGGAAGCAGATACAATAGGGTCTTTTAAGAGACTCCTGCATATGTACGTGGAGCTTAGAAAAATAGAGGGCTATGGGTAACCCCGGGTAATTTCTAAGGTAAGGACATGACCAGCACAGCTTTGTGGGCTGAAGAGACTGTATTGTGCTGTAGGTTTTCTATGTTTCTCTGTTTCTGTTTCTATTTTTCCATAGATGGGATATTAAGCGTTCTGAGGAAAAGGCAGCTAGGTGAAGATGAGGCCATGGCCAGATCAGCCATGACCTTATTGAATGGCGGAGCAGGCTCGACAGGCCTGATGGCCGACTCCTGCTTCTTATGTTCTTATGTCTTTTCGAGATGAAGGCAAACTTTGCATTTGCCTTCCTCACCACCAATTCAACCTGCAAACTTGCCTTAATGGAATCCTGCAGAAGGACTCCCAAGTTCCTTTGCATCTCAGATTTTTGAATAGTCTTTCCATTTAGAAAATAGGTTACACTTATTTCTTCTACCAACGTTATTACCGTACAATTCTCAACACTTTGTTCTATCTGCCAGTTTGCCTATTCTCCAAATCTGTCTTAAGTTTTTCTGTAGCCTCTCTGATTCCTCAACTCTACCAGCCCCTCCATCAATTTTTGTATCATCCGCAAAGTTGGGCAAAAAAGCCATCAATTCTGTTATCGAAATCATTGAGATTTTTCGTGAAAAGAAACAGTCACAACACAGACCTTACTGGAACACCACTATTCACCAGCAGCCAACTAGTTAAAGCTCCCTTTTTTCCTTCTCTTTGCCCCCTGCCGATCAGCCAATGCTCTATCCATGCTTGTAGCTTTTGCTGTCGTAACCATGGGCTCTTAGGTAACACACAAAAAATACTGGAGGAGCTCAGTGGGCCAGGCAACGTCGATGCAAAAGAGTAAACAGTCAACTTTTCGGGCTGAGACCCACCATCAGACTAATGAAGTGTTTTGGACCCGAACATTGTTTTTTTACCCTTTTTCATAGATGCTGCCTGGCATCATCCTGCCTTTAGAATACTTCCTCTTTGGAATGCATCTGTCTAGTGCCTTCCAATTTGTTCCCAAAAACTCCAGTCATTGCTGCTCTGCCGTCAGCCCTGCGAATGTCACCTTCCAATTAATTTTGGGCAGCTCACCTCTCATGCCTCTAATTCCCTTCACTCCACTGTAATACATATAAATCTGACTTTAGCTTCTCCTTCTCAAATTGCAGAATGAATCCTATCATATTATGATCACTGGCTCCTTTACCTGAAACTCTCTAATCTATTCCAGGGCATGAAAGTCCCAGAAGATGTGGAGAGGATGTTTTTGAGAGTGTAGGGATGTAAACATGGACAGGCCATTCCCACCGTAGGCTGTTTGCTGAAGGAAGTCAGAGGTAGGAAAACACCAGATCAGAGTCAGGCAGATACACTGAACCAAACCTCCCACCTACCTGTTTCTATCCCTGCCCCCATTGGTCAAAAGGCCAGATGATCTTCCCACCCATCTATCAATGGACAGAAGAACATGCAGACAGTCAGTCTCTACTGGTTGGAGGTCTGCATGTTCTCACCCTCCCTTTTATCTCCATTGGTGGACACGCAGAGCCATCGTAAGGATTGCCCTATCATGGGTCATGTTTTTTTCGGTCTGGAGGGAGGGGGTGTGGGTGGTCGAAGTGCAGAAAATTTTCAGAAAGGTCCATTTGGTTCATGAAATTAAGGGGGATGTTTCGGCAAAGCTGAAAAATTGTCAAGGTTAAACAGAGAAACCTTTGGGAACAAAAGCACTACAGGTTTACACCTGCACCCAGTGGTGATGTTTACCAGTCGTTCCCGGTTCAATTATTCTTTCCAATCTGCATCTCTGTGCTTCAGGGAACTTTGGGAGTGAATTTGCCACTTGTTGGTCACATTCTGTGATGTTTTAAATAAAATGATGCTTAATAGAAGTTGCAATCCTCTTCCTCCTGATCGAATGGAGGCATTTGATATCCAAACACTAAGCTCTATCTCGAGTGGAAATGGAGGTGTGATGTTGCGTGTTGAGAACATTCATGTGGACTGAAAGACAGAGGGGAAGTGACCGGTGTGAAGAGGTGAGGGAAGGGGTAGAGAAAGTGCTGTCAGGAGATAGGTGCCTCGAGGTGAGTGGGTTGACAGGCAGATGGGGAATGGAATAGTGGTAACAGAGCGAGGAAGTTGTAGGTGAGGGGGGAGTGACAAAAGGCTGAAAATAATGGAATCTGATAGGAGAGGAAGGTGGAGCATGAACTAAAGGGAGAGAGGTGTGGAAGGCGGAGGAGAGTAGTGGGGACAGGAACCACTGGGAGGGTGTGGATTGTATCATGGACTGTTATGGAAGCACCTTTGAATGGAAAAGCTTACAAAAAGTCACGGTTACAGACCAGTCCATCACAGGTAAAACCCTTGTTGTGACTGTGAACAAAGTCACCAGAGAGACACGGAAGGTGACTTCAGCTTCAGTGACTTATCTACCTTCAGACCTTTCAGTTTCTCAAGAATCTTCTCCATAGTAATCGTATCTTCACACATTTCATGACCCCTGACACTGGAGCTTCTACCAAACTGCTGGTGTTTTCCCCAGTGAAGACTGATGAAAAATATTTATTCAGTTCATCCGTCATTACCTTGTCCCCCATTTCTACCTTCCCAGCATCGTTTTCCAGTGGTCGGATATCTACCCTCGTCTCTCTTTAACACTTCATGTTTCAGAAGACACTTTTGATGTCCTCTTTAATACTATTGGCAAGCTTACTTTCGTATTCCATTTTAATCCTCTTCCTGACTTTTTTAGTTACCCTCTGTTGGTTTTGAAAATCTTCCCAATCCCAAATTCAGGCTGAATTTGATCATATTGTGATCACTTACTCCAAAGGATTCTTTTACCTAAAGCTCTGTAAACAATTCCAGTTCATTGTACAACACCCAGTCCAGAATAGCCAATCTGCCTGCAAGGCTATTGGACCTCCTCAGGTTCAGGTTAACTTGTCCCTTTTGTATAGGTTGTACCATCTCCAGAAGAGACTCCATGATACTTATATCTAAACCTCTGCCCCCTGCACCAGTTCCTCAGCAAGGCATTCACCATCCAAATCATCCGATTCTGACCTTCATTGCTATGTGGCACAGTCAGCAATCCAGAGATTCCTACCCTGGAGGTCCTGTTTCTCAGATTCTGCATTGAATCCTAAAATATCTCCTCAGGATCATTTCCCCTTTTCTACCTATGTCATTGGTGCCAATATGGACCAAGACTGGTGATTGTGATGATAGTCGTGGATGAGGGCTGGATTTAAGATACATCTTCCAGGCACCTAGCACCTTTCCTTAGGTCCGAATCCTTCCCAGCCCATGAGATATTGCAGAACAGTACGCGAATCTATATATCCTTTCTTCAGCATGAAGACCTGTTCACCCTTCAAAAAACCTGGGTGGTGGCAGGGCCAATGCAGCTGATGATGCTGGGGATAAGGGGTTTATGCAGACAGGTTTTAATTTAGAGATGTGGAAGTTGAGATTGATCTTTAGGGTCTTGGGGAGATGCAAGGTATAAGCCACCGGGTTTACTTTCCTCAGGACTTCGATGGGTCCAGGGAACTTGCTCACCAACTTCCAGATTCCACCCAGAGATGCAAATCATGATTGGACATCCAATCCTGTTGCCCTGGTGAAAAGTGGGACCCTGTCTCCTTCTTTAGGTTGCCTTGGTCTTTGCCCTCTGGGTGGAGGCCAGAAAAATCTTTCTTGCCCTAATCCATTTCGTCTTGCAGCATTGGCTGAAATCTTTGGCCACAGGGACCACAACCTCGGCCTCCTGTTCTGGAAAGAGAGGCGGAGGATAATCAAACTGACACTAAAACTATGACATTCCATGTGCCAAATGCTATGAGGTGTTCTGGGTAAACTCTGCCCACATCAAATAATCACACCACTCATTAGATCTTTCTGAGGCCAGGCACCTTAGGGTACATTCTAAATCTTGGTTGGTCCACTCTGTCTGACCTTTGGCCTAGAGGAAAGGCTTGCTGTTACCCCTTTCAGTTTACAGACTGCCCACCAGAAAAGTGAGGTGTATCGTGGACAACAATCCTCAACAATGTCCACCAGGAATCTGTGGATCCTGAAGACCAGGGCCAGGAAAATTTGGGCCTTCTCCACTGCAGACAGTTGCTTTTCCAAGGCAATGAACTTGTGGGCTTATGAAAACTGATCGACAATTACCATATTGACCAACTTCCCCTCAGATGGCAGGAGGCCCGTGACAAAGTCCATGGAGATGTGTGCACAACATCTTTCTGGAACAGCTAGGGGTGGAGGGGCTCTTGAGGTCAGGTATGGGTCTCCTTGTTCTGGGCGCCAACCTCACTTGCCTACATGTACTGCCAAACCTCTTTCATCATTCTGAACCACCAATGCCTCCTCTTGATAAACTTGAGGGTCCTGCCAATCCCTGGCGGTGTGGTCAATCTTGATTAATGTCCCCATTGAAGTACCTGGGACCAGAAGGAAGTTGGGACAAACAGCTGACCCAGCGGGCCATTCTTAGAAATCCCCCCCTTGTGCTTGGGCCTCATGAACAAAAGCATCAATTCCCCAACAAATTGCCACGTCCACCCCACTTGGAACAAAAAGGTGTTCAGCTGCTCCTCTCATTTCGATTCATCAAACTCATGGGACAGGGCATTTGGCTTCTGGTACTTTGACTTCGGTCGATTTGTCGGGATGAATTCAAAGTGGTTAAAGAACAAAGACCACCTGGCTTGTCTGGAATTCAGCCTATTGGCCTCCTGAATATCAGCCAGGTTGTTGTGGTCAGCCCAAATGATAAAAGGGTTCTTGGCTCTTTCGAATCATTGACACCATCACTCCAAAGCTAACTTAACTGGAAGGAGCTCCTGATTTCCATTGTCATAGTTCCTCTTTGCTGGTGATAGCTGCCTAGGGAAGAATGCACATGGGTGCAGTTTACCGTTGGAAGGTGAGAGTTGAGACAAGATGTCACCCACGCCAATGTCTGAGGTGTCCACCTCCATGATGAAGGGTAAGTCCGGCTTAGGAGAAACCAAGATGGGAGCTGTTGTAAACTAATGTTTAAGCTCAACAAAAGCAACCTCTACTTCAGTAGTCCAGATGGCATAAGTCCATGGAATTCTTAAGTAGTGACATCAGCGGAGCTGCAACTGAGCTGAAGTTTGCAAACCCCAGGAATCGTTGGACTTGACTGAGGCTAGGTGATGGCAGTCAATCATCTTTGCCTGGGTCTTGGTCGAGTCCATCTTGAGATTGCCATTGGAGATGGTGAACCCCAAAACTGAAATAGTCGTCACATGAAACTCGGACCTCTCCAGCTTGACATAAAGTTCATGCTCTAGAACGTTCTTTAAAATGCCCCTGACATAAACAGCATTCTACTCCATGGATTAGAGAAGATTTGGTTATCATCCAAGTTGACCAAGGCATACTTATGGAGAACATCCTGGAGAATGTTGCTTATAATGGCCTGGAAAATGGCTGGAGCATTCAGAATGCTGAAGGGCAAAATCAGATACCTTCGTGCCCCATTGGTGTATTGAATGCAGTCTTTCACTCATCGCCTTCCCCTACATGGACCAGATGTATACATCTGTAGGTTTAGTTTTGTGAACACACTCGCTCCTTGGAGCATCTAAAAGGCCAGAATCATGAATGGTAGGGGTAGTGATTTTTGGCCATCATGCGGTTTAATCAATGCATTGCCGCAGGCTCCTATTCTTCTTTTGGATGAAGAAGAAGACTGCACAGGCGGAAAAGGTGGGGAGCTGAATGAAGCCTGTGGCAACAGCCTCCATAATATACTCTTCCATTATGCTTCTCTCTGGGCCTGAGAGCACGTACAATTGACCCTGTGAGGGACAAGTACCAGGCAGCAGGTCGATTGTACAGTTGTAGGGTCAGTGCAGTGGAACACTCAAGGCCTTTCTCTTGCCAAAGACCAAGTCCTCATAGAACGAAGGGATTTTGACCTTTTTGTTGCTGCTCTCTCCTCTCGACCTTCCTGTGAGAATGACTCTGAGTCTTCTTAGGCAGCAGGGGAGATTCAACCGACCTCAGAGACCCCTCCCTAGGCTCAAAGCTCATTCATGGAAATGGGGCAAATCAGAGTCCGAATCTCCATCTGAATCCTCAGGCAACGACAGTGAGGCATTTCAGAAGGTTCCTTCCTTCCTGGAAATAGGTTTCACGTGTAAAGCAGTCTTTTCCCTTCCTTGAGACCTGGTGGCTGGATTCCTTAAGATTGTCTGCAAGTTCCCCAGACTGTTTGGGCATCTCTTTGGTCCTCTCCTGAACTAGAGATACCCTCTCTCACGTTCCTGTGGGATCCCGACTAGAGAGTGTTGGGACTCAAACAGGCCCATTGGCTGGAACCAGCTTGTCCATTCTTGAGGGCAGGACTAGGTGACTAGAAGGTCTGAGGCCATCCCTTATTAGTCATTGGTCACAGGAGAGTCTGGGTCTTGGAACACCATGCCATAAACAAACTGTCTTACCATGACTGGACCAAGCAATGATTCTCCCCTCCCTCCAGTTCATGGATGGATTATGCTGGGACAGCCAAGGGTAACTGAGGATCAGGGGTATGAGCGGAGAGTCAATAATGTAGAAACTAATGTCTTCCACAAGAAGGGCCAGAGTCGCATCTACTTCCTGAGGAGAGCGAGATCCATAGAACCATAGAACACTACTTCACAGTACAGGCTCTTCAGCCCTCCATGTTGTGCCAACCCATATAATCCTTAAAAAAAAGTAATAAACCCACACTACCCCATAACCCTCCATTTTGCTTTCATCCATGTGCCAGTCCAATAGGCTCTTAAATACCCCTAATGTTTTCGCCTCCACCACCATCGCTGGAAATCATTCCAGGGCCTCACAACCCTCTGTGTAAAAAAAGCTTACCCCTGATTTCTCCCCTAAACTTCCCTCCTTTAATTTTGTACATATGCCCTCTGGTGTTTGCTATTGGTGCCCGGGAAACAGGTACTGACTATCCACCCTATCTATGCCTCTCATAATCTTGTAGACCTCTATCAAGTTCCCTCTCATTCTTCTATGCTCCAAAGCTCTGCTAACCTTGCTTCATTAGATTTGATCTCCAAACCAGGCAACATCCTGGTAAATCTCCTCTGCACCGTCTCCGTAGGATCCACATCCTTCCTATAATGAGGTGACCAGAATTGAACACAATACTCTAAGTGCGTTCTCACCAGAGATTGGTAGAGCTGCAACATGACCTCTCTACTTGTGAACTCAATCCCGCTGTTAATGAAGCCTAGCATCCCATAGTCCTTCTTAACCACCCAATCAACCTGTGCAGTGACCTTGAGGGCTGTATGGATTTGAACCCCAATGTCCCTTTGTTCATCCACACTCTTAAGTAACTGACCATTAATCCTGTACTCAGTCTTCTGGTTTGCCTTTCCAAAATGCATTACTTCGCACTTGTCCAGATTGAGCACTATCTGCCATTTTTCTGCCCAACTCTGCAGCCTGTCTATATCCTCTTGTAACCTTTGACCACCTACAGCTCCATCTTTTGGAGTATGCAGGCCTTTCCTTCACAAGCTCTGTTGTTGCCAGTACAATCTTTTATGGGCTGGTGTCCTGGGGCAATGACATCAACATGGGTGATGCTAACGGGCTGAATAAACTGATCAGAAAGGCTGGCTCTGTTATAGGAGTCAGACTGGATATACTGGAGGCTGTGGTAGAACAAAGGACCCTACGGAGAATCTTGGCAATTCTGGACAATGTTTTTCATCCCCCGCATGTCACCTTGGCTGAACAGAGGAGCACTTTTAGTAATAGACTGAGACAAGTGTGCTGCTGTAAACAGCACCACATGAGGTCATTCTTACCCTCGGCCATTGGGCTCTATAAAGAGTCACCCTATAGCTGGGGAAGTGAAGACCCCCTCCAGTTAGGCTGTTGGAGGGAACTTAATTTTATTCTTTCTATTTCTAGTATTTATATCTGTGCACTTGTAATGCTAGTGTGATGCTGTAATTTCCTTTGGGATCAATAAAGTATCTATCTATCTTCATCTGCAAATCCACAGTCTGTTGCTGGATACGTCTGGAGCCTAGAGGGCAACCGTCCAAGACGATTGCGGACATGGGTTGACTCAACTCTTGCAACTGTATGCCGAACCAATGGGCTGTTGTTAAATCCAGGAAATTGCCCACTGCCCCATTGTACACAAAAGCCCTCAGCAGCCTTAAGTTGTTACCCTGGAAAACTCTGCCTTCAGCACAAACCCAGAGTCAGTGGGAAGGGAGTAGTGACTGCTACTATCACAGTCCACCCGATACTGGCCAGTCTTTGCCGTCCTGACGGTTGCTGCCTGGGACATTCTTTCTGGCAGCTGAACCGGCGATCTTGATTCCAACGCTGGGATCTCTCACTGGCGGAGAGTCTACTGCAACTGAGCTGCATGGGTTCGACTGGATCTTGAGCAGACGACTGACTGATTATGGTCTGAGGTTGGGAGTGGAACTGCAGTGTGTTTGGACCAGCTTTCTTCATTTTCCTGAAATGGTCCCACTTTTGCTCTCTGAGACGTTTATCGAGATAGATGAACTGGTCAATCAGAGCCTCTGGGTTCTCCGCTGGCTCTCCTGAGGCAAGTGAATCCTTCAGTTTATTTTGTGATCCATGGTGGTATAGCATGGCCAAAACCTCCCAGTTCCAATGATCCTCCTGGACCAAAGTCCAAAATTGAATTGCCTATTCGGCCGCAGACTATACCCCCTGTCGATTCTTCATCAGGCGGTCCGAGGCTCACTGGCTCCAATAAGGTGATTAAACGCCATCCTGGTGGCTCCCATGAATTCCTGTGAATCCAAGCAGATCTCTCACCGATCCAAGCAACAGACACAAAATGCTGGAGGAACTCAGCAGACCCCTCATCCTGAAGAAGGGTCCCAGCCTGAAACGTCGACTGTACTCCTTTCCAGAGATGCTGCTTGGCCGGCTGAGTTCCTCCTGATGATATCACAAGAAGGCTTACGATTGAGCACCAAACATCTGTTCAGCTGGTCATTAAATAGTCAATTCTTGGCACCAAAACCAGGATTACCATTAGCGGGACCATCCTGAACCTGAGCCAGCTACCTTACTCCAGAGTGTTCATGCGTCTAAATCCCAGACTCTGGTGTGGTTGGGAGTGTCTCATAACAAAGACTTCTGGCTGCTCACAGTCACCCTTGAGATTGCCATGTTCACAATCTGAGACGTCCCTGATCCTGGCAGCAGGGATGCAACATACCATCTGTGTATCTCTATTGCACCCAGAGAACCTCACCTCTGCTCCTCTGACCAAGGAATCTCCTATCAACACTGCAGTCCTCTTCACCTCTCTGCTCTTCTGAGCCACATCATCAGAGGCCTGGTCACTTTGGCTACCCACCAGTAGGTCATCCTCCTCAATAGTATCTAAAGATATACTTATTACTGAGTGGAACAGCCACAGGTGTTCTCTGCACAGGCTGTGCATTTCCCCTCCTTCTCCTGCCAGTCACCCAGTTACCTGTCTCCTGCAACTGTGGGGTAATTACATCCCTGTAGCTCCTGTCTATCAACTCCTCATTCTCCCGTATGAGTCGAATATCATCGAGCTGCAGCTCCTGTTTCTTAATACATTCTCTCAGTTGCTGCAACTCGGTGCACCTGATGTAGGTATGTTCATCTAGGAGACTGGAGGTCTCCCAGACTTCCCACATCCCACACAGAGTGCAAAACACTGCCCCTGGAGCCATTCTCACTGAACTACTGTACCCCAATAGATGAGGAATGAACAAATGGGAACAGAAAGAGAGAAACCGTATGGTCCTATGGAAGCTGGAGCAGGGACAAAAAGGAGGAAATTCATGAGACATAATCTCCCACACACACAGCCTTGCTGACTAATCCTAATCTACCCCTTTTTTTTTAAACTGCTTTTAACCTTCAGAGCTCCTCCATTAAAACCATAAGATATAGCAGTTGAATTATGCCATTTTGGCCCATCGAGTCTGCTTTGCCTTTTCATCTTGGTTGATCCATTTTCCCTCCCAGCCCCAATCTCCTGCCTTCTCCCCACATCCCTTCAGGCCCTGACTGATCAAGAATCTATCAACTTCTGCCTTGAATATACCTAAAGGCTTGGCCTCCACATCCACTTGTGGCAGTGAATTCCACAGATTCACCATTCCCTGCTGAAAGAAATTTGCCTTCATCTCCGTTCTAAAAGGATACCCCTCTATTTAGAGGCTGTGTCCTCTTTTCTTAGACTCTCCCACCACAGGAAACATCCCTTCCACATCCACTCCATTGAGGCTTTTCAACAATAGTCCTGTTTCAATGAGGTCACCTCTCATTCTTCTGAATTCTACTGACCACAGGCCTAAAGCCATCCAAAGGTCTAATGACAAGCCTTTCAATCTTGGAATAATTTTCGTGAATCTCCTTTGAACCCTCCCCAATGTCACCAAGTCAGTTCTTAGATAAGGGGCCCAAAATTGATCACAATATTCCAAGATGGCCTCACCAGTGCTTTCTGAAGTCTCAAAATTACATCTTTGCTTTCATAAGACCATAACACATGGGAGCAGAATTAGGCCATCTGGCTCATTGAGTCTGCTCCACCATGCAATCATGGATGGTTATTTTTTTGCATCTGCTCAACCCTAGTTCCCAGCCTTCTCCCTGTAATCTTTCATGCCATGTTCAAACAAGAACTATCAATCTCTCAAAAATACATCGAACAATCTGGCCTCCAGAGCTGCATCTGGCAACAAGTTCCACAAATTCACCACCCTTTGGCTAAAGAAATTCCTCTGCATCACCGTTCTGAAAGGGTGCTCCTCTACCCTGAGACTGTGCCCTCTTGTCCTAGACTCCCCCCTCATCCTTCTGAATTCCAGCAAGTACAGACCCAGAGCCATCAAATGTTCCTTGTATAGCAACCCTTTCATTTCTGGAATCATCCTTATGAATATCCTCTGGACCCTGTCCCAAGCCAACACATCATTTCTAAGATGAGGGGCCCAAAACTGTTCACAATACTAAAGGTGAGGCCTCACCCGTGTCTTATAAAGCCTCAGCATCACCCCTGCTCTTGTATCCTAGACATGAAATGATTGCTAACATGGCATTTGCCTTCCTCAGCACCATCTCAACCTGCAAGTTAACTTTCAGGGTGTTCTGCACAAGGACTCCCAAGTAACCTCTGTATCTAGTTCCCTGGATTTTCTCCTCATTGTGAAAATAGTCCACACATCTATCACCACTACCAAAGTGCATGACCATGCATTTTCCAACATTGTATTTCATTTGCCACTATCTTGCCCATCCTCCTAATCTGTCCAAGTCCAGCATCCTACCTGTTTCCTCAACACTACCTGCCCCTCCACCAATCTTCATATCATCTGTAAACCTGGTAACAAATCCATCTATTCCATCATCTAAATCATTTATATACAGCATAAGAAAAAGTGTTCCCAACACCAGCCCCTGTGAAACACCAATAGTCACTGGCAGCCAACCAGGAAAGGATCCTTTTATTCCCACTCGCTGCATCCTACCTATCAGCCAATGCTCTAACCACGTTTGTAACTTTCCTGTAATACCATGGGCTCTTAACTTGGTAAGCAGCCTCCTATGTGGGACCTTGTCAACTCCTTCTGAAAGTCCAAATATACAACATTCACTGAATCATCCCCTTTATCTATCCTACTTGCAATCTGCTCAAAGAATTCCAACAGGATTGTCAAGCAGGATTTTCCCTGAAGGAAACCATGCTGACTTTGTACTACCTTGTCTGTGTCGCCAAGTACTCCATCACCTCATCCTTAACAATTGACTCTAACATCTTCCCAACCACTAAGGTTATAATTTCCTTTCTGTTGCCTTCCTCCTATCTTAAAGAGTGGAGTGAGATTTGCAATTTTCCAGTCCTCTGGCACCATGCCAGAGTCCAATGATTTCGGAAAGATTATTTCTAATGCCACCACAATCTCTAACACTACCTCTTTCAGAACCATAGGATGCAGTTCATCTAGTCCGGGTGACATGTACCTTTAGGTCTTTCAGCTTTTTGACCATCTTCACTCTTGTAATTGGAACTGCCCCCACTTCACTTCGTTAACACACTACAACAACAAGCATATGGCTGGTGTCCGCTACAGTGAAGGCTGATGCAACAAATCTACTTATTCAGCCGTCTCCTTGTTCCCCATAATTATTTTGCCTGCCTCATTTTCTTGCAGTCCTAAATCCACTCTCATTTCTACTTTTATTTTTAACATGCTTGAAAAACTTTTCCTATTCACTTTGATATTATTTGCTAGCTTGCTTTCATATTTCATCTTTTCCTTCTAATGATTTTTTAGTTGCTCTCTGTAGGTTTTTAAAAACTTGCCAATCCTTTACCTTCCCACTAATTTTTGCTTTGCCTTGTGCCCTTTCTTTTACTTTTACAATGGTTTTGACTTCCCTTGTCAGCCCTGGTTGTACGATTGTACCATTTGATGGTTTCTTCATTTTTGGAATTCCTCTGTCCTGCACCTTCCTTATTTTCCCCAGAAATGCACGCCATTGCCACTCTGCTGACATCCCTGCCTGCAGCTCCAATTTACTTTGGCCAACTCCTCTCTCAAACCACTGTAATTTCCTTTACTCCACTGAAATACCTCTACATCAGTCTTCACTTTATCCCTATCAAATTTCAAGTTGAACTCAATTATATTGTGGTCTCTGGTTCCTAAGGGTTCTTTTACCTTAAGCTCCCTAATTGCCTCCGGTTCATTACATAACACCCAATCCCAGTATAGCTGGTCCCATAATTGGTTCTGCTGCTCTAAAAAACTATCACTTCAGCATTCAACAAACTCACTCTCTTGAGATTCATTACCAACCTGATTTCCCAATCGATCTGCATGTTAAAATCTCTCATGACTATCATAACATTGCCCTTTTGACTTGCCTTTTCTAGTTCCTGTTGTAACCTGCAGTCCACCTCTCAGCCACTTTTGGGAAGCCTGTATATAACTGCCATCAATGTCCCTTTACCCTTGCAGTTTCTTAACTCAACCCACAAGGATTCTGATCCTATGTCACATCTTTACATTAATTTGATGCCATTCTTTACCAGTAGAGCCATACCACTCCTTTTGCCTACCTTCCTATCCCTCCGATATAATGTGTAACCTTGGACATTCAACTCCCAACTACAACCAACCTTCAGCCACGATTCAGTGATGGCCACAACATCATACCTGGCCATCTGCAATATTGCAACAAGATCATCCACCTTATTTCTTATACTATGCACATTTAGATACAACGCCTTGAGTACCGTATTTGCTCTCCTTTCTGATTCTGCCTCCCTAACGATTTGATACTCAGACTGTTTGTTGCAACTACACTCCATCACCTTCCTGCCTTTCCGGACAGTCTGACTGCAGGCTATCCTTACTTTTTCACCATCTGTCTTATCCTGATTCCCTTCACTCTGGTTCCCACCCTCCCCAACAGCTCTGACAAATCTGCCTGCGAGAATATTGATCGCCCAGCCCGTCACTTTTGAACAGGTCATTCCAGCCCCAGAAGAGATTCCAATGATCCAAGAACCTGAAGCCCTGCCCCCTACTGGTTGTGGATTACAGGAGAAATGGAGGCAGCATAACCACTATTGATATCAACAGATGGGATTGAGAGGGTAAACAACTAAATTCCTCAGCACCCACATCACTAAGGACCTCGCGTGGTTTGCATAGACCAGCTCTGTGGTGAAAAAGGCACAACAGTGCCTCTTTCACCTCAGACGATTGAGGAAGTTTGGTATGGGCCCCCAGATGTTCAGAAACTTCTACAGGAGTACAATTGAGAGCATCCTGACTGGCTGCATCACTGCCTGGTATGGAAACTCTACCTCCCTTAATTGCAGGACTCTGCTAACAGCCCAGCGCATCTGCAGTTGTGAACTTCCATGATGCAGGACATTTACAAAGACAGGTGTGTGAAAAGGGCCCGTAGGATCATTGGGATCCGAGTCACCCCAACCACAATCTATTCCAGCTGCTACCACAGAAGGAATAGTACTGCAGCTTAAAAACCAGGACAAACAGGCTCCAGGACAACTTCTTCCACCAGGCCATCAGACTGATTAACTCACATTGATCTGAGTGTATTTATATGTTTCATTGACTATTCTATTTATTATAGATTATTATAAATTACTGTGATTGCACATTTCACATTTAGATGGAGATGTAAGACGAAGATTTTTACTCCTCATGTCTGTGAAGGAGATAAGAAATAAAGTCAATTCAATTCAATTATCAGCCAGATCATCCTGTTTCTACCCTCACTGACGCTTGGCACAGGCAGCAATCCAGAAATTACTACCCGGGAATTCCAGCTTTCTACCTGGCTCTCTAAATTCTCTTTTCAGAATTAGAATCAAAATCGGGTTTATTTTCACTGGCACGTGATGTGAAATTTGTTAACTTAGCAGCAGCAGTTCAATGCAATACATAATCTAGCAGAGAAATAATAATAATAAATACAATAAAAATAATAAATAAACAAGTAAATCAATTACGTATAATGAATAGATTTTTTAAAATGTGCAAAAACAGAATTACATTTCCACTTTTAGAATCTTTTTATTAATACATAATCTTCTACACCTATAGAATAATACAAAATTTCAACAAATTAAGATGTGTACAATTAATAGAGCTGAAAAAACTAATCATAATATATAAAAATGAAAAAAAATTATATATAAAAAAAGAAGGAAAAATAAAGAACCCCATCTAACTGAGAAAAAAAAAACCATTAACTACCAAAACAACCCCATTAGGAATCAACCCCCGGAAGCAATACGTTTAACCATCATCTAGATATATAGAAAAAATTCATCAACCGCCAATTCACATCTTTTTTTTTAAAAAAGAGAATAAAATTGGAAGGAAGCCATATAGAATAGTACAAATTAACTGGTAATATTTGGCAAAAGAACCTGAAAGTATTGCAAAAAATGTGTATGAGCGAGAGAGTATTTATTAATTAACTCTTCAAAAGTCATCAATCGTCCATTATAAAATAAATCTCTAAAAAAAATGGATCCCTTTATTTTTCCATAGGAGAAAAATGGGATTGGTTATTGAAGGTTTAAATGAAAAGTTTTGACATAAAAAACTAGAAACTTAAATTGTTTAAAATTTTAAAAAAATTATGAAACTGAATCCAAATCCTTAAAGATTTAATAACTGGGTAAAAATTTAAATGTGGAATTTTAGAGAGCTGTAAAGATAATGGAGCTCCTAATGTTGAAGTTAAGTGAAATTGTTTAACAGCTTTTAATTCCAAATCAACCCAAAGTGGTTTTTGGCTCTTATTGAGCCAGTATAACCAAAAACATAATTGTCTAATATTTACAGCCCAATAATACAATCTTAAATTAGAAAGTGTAAGTCGACCATCTTTTTTGGGTTTTTGTAAATGGTATTTGCTAATTCTTGGTCTTTTATTGTTCCCAATAAAGGAAGAAATAGAGTCAAATTGATCAAAAAAATTTTTAGTAATGTATTTTTGGAAAATTTATGAAAATCTAGGTAAAGTCATCATTTTCATAGCATGGATACGACCTATTAAAGAAAGAGTAAGTAGATTCCATCTAGAAAATCGTAATTTCATGGAGTCTACTAGAGGAATTACATTAGCTTTATAAAGATCTTTATATTTTTTAGTAATTATAATACATAAATATCTAAATGTATTAACAATTCTAGAAAGAATATTATTATATGTACTAACAGGAGCATTTAATGGAAACAATTCACTTTTATCCTATTTTAGATCTATTTTATATTCACTTCTATATCCTTTTATTTTATATCCTGAAAAATTTCCAAAATCTTTAAGTGTTTCCAAAAGATTAGGAATTGATTCCTCAAGATTCAAAATAAAAATCAAAAGATCATCTGCTTAAAGAGAAATCTTATGTATGGTTCCATTTATAGAAATACTATGAATGTTTTTGGCCTCCTGTAATGTTATAGCTGAAGGCTCCAATACAAGATTAAATGATAAAGGGCTTAATGGACATCCCTGTCTAGTACCATGAGGAAGTGAAAAGAAAGAAAACCTGTAATTGTTAGTAATAAACATAGCAATAGGGTTCTTATAGATCATTTGAATCCATCTATTAAAATTATTACCAAAACCGAATTTTTCTAATACTTTGAACAAGTATGGCCACTCAACTCTATCAAATGCCTTTTCTGCATCAAGAGAGATAGCACATTGAGGTTGCTTAGATAATGGTTAATAAATAATGTTCATCAATCTGTGAACATTAGAGAAAGAGTAACGGCCTTTAATAAAGCCCGTTTGGTCCATAGCGATAATTTAAAAAAAAATTTCCAAGTGGTTAGCCATTATTTTAGAAAGAATTTTGTATCCATATTTAATAGCAAAATAGCTCTATCTGATGAGTATTCAACAGGGTCTTTATCTTTTTTAAGAATTAAGGAAATAGATGCTTCATAAAGAAGGTGGTAAATTACCCTTCTCAAAGGATTCATGAAACATTTCCAAAAGATACGGAGAAAGTAATCTTTCAAATTTTTGAAGAATCCCACCGAATAACCATCAAGTCTGGGAGCCTTACCTGATTGCATTGATAAAATAGCCTTCTGAATTTCATGCTCATTAATTGGAGCATCAAGCAGCTGTTGATCTTCATTAGAAATTTGTGGAAGTTTAATCATGTAAAAAAGCTTCCATTTTGGAGGAATCTGCAGGATATTGAGATCTATAAAGATCAGAATAAAAATCTTGAGAAGTGTTATTAATATCCTCATAGTTACTTACTATATCTCCATTGTTTTTAATGAATCTTTAAAATTTGTCTTTTAGCTCTAACTGCTCTTATTTGGGGAGCTGAGATCTTATTATCTTTATCCCCAGAGATATAAAATTGACTTTTCAATTTAAGCAAATATCCTTCAATAGGATATGTTATTAATAAGTTATACTGTGATTGTAGTTCTACTCTTCTTCTAAATGAAACAACATTTGGAGAAATTGCATTAATGTTATCTAATTCTTCAATTTGTTTAGAAATTTTATCTTATTCCATTCTTGTTTCTTCAATTTAGTTATATACGATATAATTTGAACACTTAAATAAGCTTTCAATGTATCCCAAATTAATAACTTGGAGACGTTTCCTATATTATTAAACAGAAAAACTCTTTTATCTGAGTTTCAATAAACTCAACAAATTCTGCACTTTGTAATAAATGTTCTGGAAAATGCCAGAATGGTCTGGTAGAAACAAAATCTTTCAATGCAAATATTAAATTTAAAGGAGCATGATCAGAAATAGCAATCGCATCAAACTCACATTTCTGAACATTACACAAAAGTTGAGGGTCGACTATAAGATAGTAAATTCTCCAATATTTATATTGAACGTGAGAAAAAGCAATATTCTCTATCATTAGGATGCATATGCCTGCAGACCTCAATTAAACCATAATCAATAAAAAAGGAATTAGTAAGTGATGCAGAACAGTTAGGAGGTAGATGTTTGGATGATGACTTATCCATTAAAGGATTTAAGCAAGTATTAAAATCACCACCCATTAATAACGTATATTCATTTAAATCAGGTAATAGAGCAAAAACGGCTTTAAAAAATGAGGGATCATCAACATTTGGTCCATAAATTTTAACCAAAACTATTTTCTTATTACAAATTATTCCTTTAACAATTAAAAATATATACCATTAATATCAGCTATAACATCCTCCTGATTAAAAGGAATATTAGAATCGATAAAAATAGAGACACCTCTAGTTTTACTCTGGGAATTTGCATGAAATACAGATTCCTTCCAAAATTTAAAAAATTGATTTTTATCACATAACCTGATATGTGTCTCTTGAGCAAAAATTATATCAGGCTGGAATCGATTTATAACTTTAAATGTTTTCTTACGCTTAATAGGGTGATTCCAACTGCAAACATTTAACTGTTTAGATATCATCATGAAACTTTGTATCTAAAAAAAGTAGTTTAACGCATGTCAGGATAATGTGATGGAATATGGCGGAGATGAACAACAATAAAAATAATTAGCATATGCTGCGGGATTCCATAATGGGAATAAAAAAAGAAAAAAAAACACCCAACCTACAAAGCCCAGAAGCAAGTCCATGCCACTCAACGCAAGCCCCAAGAAAAGCATAGACGCGAGTACAGCTCCGCCTAGCGGAGTAATAAAAAATAATAATAATAAAGTAATCTCTATCTCCCTCTACCAAATATAAATCTCATTTCAGTCAACATATATCTCAGTATAAAAAACTTGGAAGGATAGTGTTTTTCTTGTGAAAGCAAACAACTTTCAATTTGAAAGTAACCTTCATAATATTAGATAAGGGAAGAAAAACACATCCAAAACAATTCTTGGAATACTTCCACAAAAGAAAAACAATCGCCATCTTTAAATTGTCCAATCTGTCTTTAAAAAACAAGGAAATACAAATAATTACTTTAAAAAAATCTTCAATAAAGCATACGCAATAAAAAAATTTGATTCATTAAAATACTGCAAAAAAAACTTCTAGATGGTTCAAACTTAACTACAGCCTATCAACAGATCTCGCACTATATCTTCTAAGGTTGAAACACTCCAAACCAGTCTTTTTCAAAAATAAAAATACATTTTAAAATAAAGACTTTCTGTGACCATCAAATCTTCCAATTTTATCAGTCTTTACACTGCGAGACACTCAAACCATTATAAGTTATTCAACTTCAGGCTTCAAATTCATTGTCATTGAAATATTTGCACAGAGAGAAAAAGCGCCATCTTTAAATTGTCCAGTCTTTCTTTAAAGCGTAAGAAAATCCAGATAATTACTTAAAAGAAACTTTACAAAAGCATACAAAACAAAAATAAAAAAGAGTTGGTACATTTAGATGCTACCAAAAAAAAAAGTCTAGATGGTTCAGAATTATCTACAATCTTTCAACAATTCTCTCGCTATATTTTCGGAGGTTAAAACCCTCCAAACCAGACTTTTTGGAGATAAAAATACATTTTTTGGTAAAAACTTTTATAACCATGAAATCTTCCTATTTCTTCACTTTACACCACAAGACCATCAAACTATTAAATCATTCAATCTACAAACTTCAGATTTGCCATCAGACTCGTCAGACAAAGAGTTAATAAAATGCAATGCTTCAGCTGGATCATGGAAAATACGAATTCCAGAATTTTTAATAATGATCCTTAATTTTGCTGAAAATTGTAGTAATGGAAAAAGCTTCTTTTGAAAAGCTAGTTTCATAGAAGGAGTGAAAGCAGTGTGTTGTTTAACAATTTCACGTGGAATATCATCAAAAAAATGGAATTCTGAGCCTTGAAGTGAAAATATTCTTTGTTTTCTTGCAAGCTTAATAATGTGATCCTCATCTCTAAAATGGAGAAAACGCACAACAATATGCCTGTTTTTACCTTCACCCAAAGACTTTAAAGCACCGGTTCTGTGAGCTGATTCGATCTCCGGGGGTTGCGAACAAACCTCCAAAAATAAAGACTGAAACATTTTAGCAAAATAATCTAGTGTGTCGGCAGATTCTGATTTCTCTTTTAATCCAACAATTCAAATATTATTCCGACATGATCGAGATTCCAAATCCACGATTCTTTTTTGAGCCTTTTCCAAACAAGAAGAGAGATCAGCCGCATTTCGATTGACTTCTTTAAGATCGACGCTCAAAGAGTCAATTTTTTCTTCAAATTTCCCTTTTAGTTGAGTTATTTCAGTGCAGATACTGCTGATTCGAGATTCTAATCTCTTGACCCAAAGGGGATCTTCTGCATACTCGTCGGTCTTTTTCGATTTCCCATTAGATGGGTCGGGATTTCGTCTGGTGGTCTTCGAAGTAGCCATAACTATTGCTGTACAAAGTTGAAAGTTCAATGTTTGATGCACCATCAATAACTCACTCTGAGACATAAGGCAAGATATCGGCTTTTATTGACTGGAAGAAGGAACAAACAGTGAGTGACCACCATACTACATCCTGGAGACTGAGAGGCCGGGCTCAGGCCTTGATCGCCTTTATACAGGGGTCTGTGGGAGGAGCCACAGGAGCAGTCAGCAGGGGGCGTGTCCAGACAGGTATATGTAGTTCACCACATTCACCCGCCCCCCCTTTGTTTTAAAAAGAGTCCCCATGTGGCGAAGTTTCTTACAGGTTAAGTCTATCAGGTAGTCGAATCTGTCGCTGCGATCTACGTAGCACCGGCTGTGATTGCACAGACGCCAGTGGTGGTGATTGCACAGGTGCCGGTGGTGATTGCACAGGTGCCGGTGGTGGTGATTGCACAGGTGCCAGTGGTGGTGATTGCACAGGTGCCGGTGGTGGTGATTGCACAGATGCTGGTGGTGGTGATTGCACAGGTGCCGGTGGTGGTGATTGCACAGATGCTGGTGGTGGTGATTGCACAGGTGCCGGTGGTGGTGATTGCACAGGTGCCGGTGGTGGTGATTGCACAGATGCCGGTGGTGGTGATTGCACAGGTGCCGGTGGTAGTGATTGCACAGATGCTGGTGGTGGTGATTGCACAGGTGCCGGTGGTGGTGATTGCACAGGTGCCGGTGGTGGTGATTGCACAGGTGCCGGTGGTGGTGATTGCACAGGTGCCGGTGGTGGTGATTGCACAGATGCTGGTGGTGGTGATTGCACAGGTGCCGGTGGTGGTGATTGCACAGGTGCCGGAGGTGGTGATTGCACAGGTGCCGGTGGTGATTGCACAGGAGACAGAGGTTGTGCTGGTTCCAGCCTAACTGGAGGTGTCAGCCCACTAGGCGTCATTATCCCTCACGCATGTGCGAGGCACCTGGTATGTATGCGTACGAAACGCCCGATATATGAGTGTCGTGAGGAGTCTGTGTAGGGCCTGGTGTGCGCGGTGTCACCTCGGGTACAGGGTTCATAGTTATTGGAGAGTGTTCAGGGTAGTGGTCTGCGGCACCTGCGGGCGCCAGGTCACGGACGGAGACCGTGTCCTCCCGCCCATCAGGTAAGACCACGTAGGCATACTGGGGGTTCGCATGTAGAAGGTGAACCCTCTCGACCAGCGGGGAGTATTTAGTACTCCTCACATGTCTCCGGAGCAGCACTGGCCCTGGGGACGTCAAACAAACTGGTAGGGTGGTCCCAGTGATAGACTTCCTGGGAAAAGAGAAGGGGTGGCATTGGTGGACGTACATAACAGAGAGCAGATAGAGTGGAGTGCCTCAGGGAGGACCTCCTGCCATCGAGAGACCGGCAACTCTTTTGACTTAAGGGCTAAAAGTGTGGCCTTCTCCCTCTCCACCTGTCGATTTCCCCGGGGATTATAACTCGTGGTCCGACTAGTAGCAATGCCCCTAGCTAGCAGGTACTGGCGCAGCTCGTCACTCATAAAGGAGGACCCTCTATCACTGTGGATATAGCAGGGATATCCAAACAGAGTGAAGAGCTGGTGCAGGGCTTTTATGACGGACGTGGTAGTGGTGTCAGGGCAGGGAATGACAAAGGGGAACCGCGAGTACTCGTCGATAATATTGAGAAAATAGACACTGTGGTCAGTGGAGGGAAGGGGGCCCTTAAAGTTAACACTCAGTCGCTCAAAAGGGCGGGTGGCCTTGACAGGTTGTGCCATGTCAAGACGGTAGAAGTGCGGTTTGCACTCAGCGCAGATTTGGCAGTCCCTGGTCATCGTCCTGATGTCCTCCAGGGAGAACGGCAGGTTCCAGGCTTTCACGAAATGATAAAATCGGGTGGCCCCCGGATGGCAAAGATGTGCATGAAGGGCGTATAGCTGGCCGAGCTGTGCGCTAGCACACGTTCCCTGAGGTAGGGCATCAGGGGGCTCATTGAGTCTACCAGGCCGGTACAGAATATCATAGTTGTAGGTGGAGAGTTCTATTCTCCACCGCAAAATCTTATCATTTTTGATTTTGCCCCACTGTTGGTTGCTGAACATGAATGCTACTGAGCGCTGGTCGGTCAGCAAGGTGAACCTTTTGCCAGCGAGATAGTGCCTCCAGTTCCTAATAGCCTCCACTATGGCTGGGCTTCTTTCTCCACCGCGGAGTGCCGAATTTCAGAGCCTTGAAGGGTACGAGAAAAGAATGCTACTGGCCTGCCTTCCTGATTGAGGGTAGCAGCTAGAGCGAAATTGGAGGCATCACTCTCTACTTGGACGGGAATAGTCTTGTCCACCGCATGCATCGTAGCTTTGGCAATGTCCCCTTTAATGCAGCTGAAGGCCGCGCAGGCCTCAGCAGAGAGGGGAAAAGTGGTAGACCTGACCAGGGGGCGGGCCTTGTCTGAGTAATGGGGGACCCATTGGGCGTAATAGGGAAAAAAAAACCCAGGCACCATCTGAGGGCTTTGTGAGTGGTGGGAAGAGGGAGTTCTAATAGGGGGCGCATATGGTCGGGATCAGGGCCAATGACCCCGCTTTCCACGACATACCCAAGGATAGCGAGGCGGGTGGTTCTGAACACACACTTGTCCCTGTTATAAGTAAGGTTCAGAGCTTCAGCCACGTGGAGAAATCATTGGAGGTTGGCGTTATGATCCGGCCAGTCACGACCACAGATGTTATCCAGATAGGGAAATGTGGCCTTCAGTTGGTACTGGTCCACCATCCGGTCCATTTCCCTCTGGAAGACAGAGACACCATTCGTGACACAGAAGGGGATGCGCAGGAAGTGATAGAGCCTGCCGCCCGCCTCAAAGGCGGTGTAGGGGCGGTCCTCTGGGCGGATGGGGAGCTGGTGATAAGCGGATTTCAGATCTATTGTCGAGTACACCTTGTACTGAGCTATCTGGTTGACCATATCCGCGATGCGGGGTAGGGGGTACGCGTAGGGCTGCGTGAACCTATTGATGGTTTGACTATAGACAATGACCATCCTATCTTTCTGCCCAGTCCGAACAACAACCATCTGGGCCCTCCAAGGACTTGTGCTTGGCTCAATGATCCCCTCCCTGAGCAGCCGCTGCACCTCTGACTGAATGAAGGCCCTGTCCCCTGCGCTGTACCTCCTGCTTTTAGTTGCCACAGGTGTACAGTCGGGGGTCAGCTTGGCGAACAGCGATGGGGGAGGGACCTTGAGGGTGGAGAGACTGCAAGTGGTGTCGGTAGCGCAGCTGTCGGCATGTTGCTGGGTGGGATGTGTGGGTCGGTATGTGTGTGTGGTCAGTAGCAGGGTATATGATGAAGTCCCACAAAACTGAGGATTCCTGACAGTGAGTGGTGGGAGGGGCCCGTCATATGCCATAGTCACACTTTCGAGATGGCTCTGGAAGTCCAGCCCCAATAGCACAGGTGCACACAGTTGAGGCATGACCAGTAGCGTAAAGTTCTGCTATTCTGTGCCTTGTCGCTACACAACCCGCCCGGATGTCTGTGGAATGCGACCCAGAAGCCAAATTGATCCTCCGACTTACCGGCCGTGTCACGAGTCCGCAGCGTTGCACTGTGTCCGGGTCAATAAAATTCTCAGTGCTGCCTGTGTCAAACAGTCAGCTAGTCCTGTGCCCCTCCACCAGGATGTCCATCATCAACCTTGGAAGCTGGTGTGGGGCGCTTTGGTCGAGGGTTACGGTGGCCAGAGTTGAGCCGTCTTGGTGCCTGGTAAACACCGGCGGGTCGGGGGCGGGGCATGTTGACGCCGACAAAGATGGCCGCCCACATCCGGGCATGCAAGATGGCGGCCCCCATGTCTCACACGGGTCGGGGTCGGGGCATGCTGATGCCGACAATGATGGCCGCGCACATCCGAGCATGCAAGATGGCGGCCCCCATGTCTCACCCGCAGCGCTGCACTCCGCTCGTAGATTAGACTTACAGACCTTGGCAAAATGGCTCCGCTTTCCGCAGCTGGAGCAGGTCGCTTCTCGCGCCGGGCAGCATTGTCAGGGATGTTTTCTGACTCTGCAGAAATAACACAGCACGGGCTTTTGACGGGCCGCAGCCGTGGTCGGGTTCGGGGAGCTCGTGGAATCGCGACTGGCAGTGGCGTTGGCGAATTCACTCGCGGGAACCGGCTGGACAGCATCAGCGTTGTGCAGAGCAGCTTCCAAAGTGTCGGCCGTCTCGATCGCCGAGAGTAAGGTAAGATCGGCTTTTTCCAGCAACCTCTGACGCACGTACACTGACCTCAGTCCTGTAACGAAGGCGTCTCATACTAGCAGCTCTGCATGCTGTTCTGCCGTGAGCGTCTTGCAATCATAAGTTCGGACGAGTGTCTGTAGTGCACGGAGAAACTCGGCGCTTGATTCTCCAGGCCGCTGTCGCCGGGTAGCTAAACGATGTCTTGCGTAGATGGTGCAGGTACTGTCTTTTGAGGGTGTCCAGTGCCCCATCATAGGTCGGCAAGTCTCTGAAAATTGAATAAACTTTTGGGGCAACTCTCGAGAGGAGAATTCTGTGCATAATGCCGGGTTCAGTTGCACGAACCTCCTCCAAGTACGATTGGAAGCATGCAAGCCAGAGTTCAAAAGCAAGAGCTGCTTCAGGGTCTTGGGGGTCCAAATCCAATCTTTCCAGACGTAAAACAGTTTCCATGTTTTAAAACTTCCAGTCAATAAAATTGATGCACCATCAATAACTCACTCTGAGACGTAAGGCGAGATATCGGCTTTTATTGACTGGAAGAAGGAACAAACAGTGAGTGACCACCATACTACATCCTGGAGACTGAGAGGCCGGGCTCAGGCCTTGATCGCCTTTATACAGGGGTCTGTGGGAGGAGCCACAGGAGCAGTCAGCAGGGGGTGTGTCCAGACAGGTATATGTAGTTCACCACAATGTTTAAACCGGAAAAGGGAAAGATTAAAGGCGGACAGTAAGCAACTACTTCTTACATGTCCGAAAGATGGATGCGGAGTCCAGGATTACTGTATATTTTTTTAAAAAGTGAGGTAGTGTCCATTTAGGAATCGGCTGGCAGAGGGGAAGAAGCTGTTCCTGAATCACTGAGTGTGTGCCTTCAGGCTTGTGTACCTGAGAAAAGGGCATGGCCTGGGTGCTGGGGGTACTTAATAATGGACGTTGCCTTTCTGAGACACTGCTCCCTAAAGATGTCCTGGGTACTTTGTAGGCTAATACCCAAGATGGAACTGACTAGATTTACAACTTTCTGCTGCTTTTTTCGGTGCTGTGCAGTAGCCCCTGCATACCAGATAGTGATGTAGCCTGTCAGATTACTCTCCACCTTACAACTATAGAATTTTTTGAGTGTATTTATTGACTTATCTAATCTATTCAAACTCCTATAAAATATAGCGGCTGTCTTGCCTTTATAAATACATCGATATGTTGGGACCAGGTTAGATCATCAGAGATCTTGACACCCAGGAACTTGAAGCTGCTCACTCTATCCACTTCTGATCCTTCTGAGGATTGGTATGTGTTCCTTTGTCTTACCCTTCCTGAGGTCCACAATCAGCTCTTTCGTCTTACTGACATTAAGTGCCAGGCTGTTGCTGCGGCACCTCTCCACTAGTTGGCATATCTCACTCCTGTACGCCCTCTCGTCAGCACCTGAGATTCTACCGGCAATGGTTGTACCTATAACGGTGGTATCAATATGTATCAAGACATCCGGCTGCTCCCACTCCCTCTCCAAAATGGTTGTGGATGCGATCTAAGGCATCCCTGACCCTGGCAACCGGGAGGCAACAGACCATCCGGCTGTCCTGTTCATGCTCACAGAATGTCCTGTCTGTTCTCACTATTGAATCCCCTATCACTACTGCTCCCTTCTTCTCTCTCTTTCACTTCTGCACCACGGACCCATGGTCAGCGCCTGTAAGCTGGTGGCTGTAGCATTCTCCCAGGAGGTTATCCACCACAACAGTATCCACAGCGGATACATTTGAGGGGAATGGCCACAGGGGTGCTCTGCTCTAACTGCCATTTTCCATTTCTCCTGACAGTCGCCCAGCTACTCGCCTCCTGCAACTTCGGGGTGACTACTTCTCTGTAACTTTGATCAATTATGTCCTCATTCTCCCATACAAGCTGAAGGTCATCCAGTTGCTGCTCCAGATCCCTAACATGGTCTTCAAGGAGCTGCACCAGATGCACTTCACACAGATGTAGTTCCCCAGGAGACTCTGGGTCTCCCACGTCTCTAATATCTGGCACAAAGAACACACCACAGCCATTTAAATAGAACAGCAAGAGAGGGAAAAAAGATAAAAAGGAAATCTTAACAGACACTTTACACAGAGCCGATGCCTCTTCTGAGCCGAAGCCTGTCACTTCTACTCTTGACACTGGCCTACTCCCGACAAAGGCCACTCCGCTTATACCCTCTGTACTTTTAGTTAGTTCGTAGAGCTGTGTTGAGGCTGCTGATCGGCTGCGTACAATATTTCAGTCCTCTTACAATCAATGCTGATATTGCGTTTGCCTTCCTCACCGCTGACTCAGCCTGCAAATTAACATTTAGAGAATCGTGTACAAGGACTCCCAAGACCCTTTGCACCACTTATTTTTGAATTTTCTCTCCATATAGAAAATAGTCGACCCTCTTATTTCATTGACCAAAGCATATGGCCAAACTCTTCCGGACACTATTCCATCTACCACTTCATTGCCCATTCTCCTAATCTGAAAAAATCCTTCTGTAGCTTCTCTACTTCCTCAAAACGACCTGCCCCTCCACCCATCTTCAGATTGTCTGCAAACTTTACAACAGAGTCATCAATTCCATCATCCAAGTCATTGACATTGCATGTTCAAAGAAACAGTCCCAACACAGAACCCTGTGGAACACCACTAGTCACTGGCAACCAACTGGAAAAGGCTCCCTTTCTTCCTACTCTTTGCGTCCTGTCAATCAGCCACTTTATACATGCTGGTATCTTTCCTGTAATACCACGGGCTTGTAACTAGTAAAGCAGCCTCATGTGTGGCATCTTGTCAAAGGCCTTCTGAAAATCCAAGTACACAACATCCACGAATTCTCCTTTGTCTATTCTGCTTTATATTTCATTGGAATCTGTTCATATTCCAACAGATTCATCAGGCTAGATTTTCACTTGAGGAAGCCATGCTGACCGTAGCCTATTTTATCATTCCCCCTCGTGTTACCCTTAAACTTTTGCCCCCTAACTCTCAACTCATGTCCTCTTGTTTGTATCTCCCCTACTCTCAATGGAAAAAGCTTATCCACGTCAACTTTATCTATCCCCCTCATAATTTTAAATACCTCTATCAAGCCCCCGCTCAACCTGCTACGCTCCAAAGAATAAAGACCTAACTTGTTCAATCTTTTCCTGTAACTTAGGTTTGGAAACCCGGGTAACATTCTGGTAAATCTTCTCTGTACTCTTTCTATTTTGTTGACATCTTTCCTATAATTCGGTGACCAGAACTGTACACAATACTCCAAATTCGGCCTTACCAATGCCTTGTACAATTTTAACATTACATCCCAACTCCTATACTGAATGCTCTGGCCAATGCATAAAGGCCAGCATACAAAAAGCTTTCTTCACCACCCTATCCACATGAGATTCCACCATCAGGGAACTATGCACCATTATTCCTAGATCACTCTGCCCTACCATTTAACATGTATGTCCTATTTGGATTATTCCTACCAAAGTGTAGCACCTCATACCTATCAGCATTAAACTCCATCTGCTATGTTTCAGCCCACTGTTCGAACTGGCCTAAATCTCTCTGCAAGCTTTAAAAACCTACTTCATTATCCACAGCACCACCTATCTTAGTATCATCTGCATACTTACTAGTCCAATTTACCACCCCATCATCCAGATCATTAATATATATGCCAAACAACATTGGACCCAGTATAGATCCGTGAGGCACACCACCAGTCACCAGCCTCCAAACTGACTACCAATACTTCACGACTACTCTCTGGCATCTCCCATCCAGCCACTGTTGAATCCATTTTACTACTTCAATATTAATACCTAATGATTGAACCTTCCTAACTAACCTTCTGTGTGGAACCTTGTCAAAGGCCTTACTGAAATCCATACAGGCAACATCCACTGCTTTACCCTCATCAACTTTCCTCATAACCTCTTCAAAAAATGCAATAAAGTTTGTCAAACATGACCTTCCACGCACAAATCCATTAAGTGTTCCTAATCAGACCCTGTCTATCCAGATAATTATATATACCATCTCTAAGAATACTTTCCATTAATTTACCCACCACTGACATCAAACTTACAGGCCGATATTTGCTAGGTTTACTCTTAGAACCCTTTTTTAAACAATGGAACAATGTACATCATCTGGATGAGGTGACGTATCTACCTTCAGACCGTTCAGTTTCTCAAGAACCTTCTCCCTAGTAATGGCTCCATCTCCCAGTTCTGCCCCCTGACTCTCTTGAACTTCCAGCATACTGCTAGTGTCTTCCACAGTGAAGCCTCATGTAGAATCGTTATACAGTTTATCGACCATTTCCTTGTCCCCATTACGACCTCTCCAGCATTGTTTTCCAGTGGTCTGATATCCACTCTCACCTCTCCTTTACACTTTATGTGTCTGAAGAAACTTTTAGTTTCCTCTTTAAAACTTTCATGTTCCATCTTTTGCTTCTTTAAAACTTGTTTTGTTGCCTTCTGGTGTTTTTTAAAAAATCTTCCCAGTCTAACTTCCCACCAATATTTGCCCTATTATATTAACTTCATACCAAAGATATTGGGTTTACCAATGTATAGTTTCTGGCATTTAATTTTATTTGCAGCCCTTCTTAAACAAAGGTGCAAAATTATTCATACATATCCTGTCTGTCCCAGAAAATGTCTGAAAGGTCCAAAGAACTGAATTCCTGCTCCCTGTGAATTTAAAAATGCAAACATGAGGAAATCTACAGATGCTGGAAAGTCAAGCAACATACACAAAAAGCTGGTGGAATGCAGCAGGACAGGCGGCATCTATAGTTAGAGGTACAGTTGACGTTTCAGGCCGAGACCCTTCGTCAGGACTCAGGAAGGGCCTCGGCCTGAAACGTTGACTGTTCTTCTTCCTATAGATGCTGTCTGGCCTGCTGCATTCCACCAGCATTCTGTGTGTGTTCATGCTCCCTGTGCAAGGTAGCAGTAATGTACAACTTGCTCATTTCCTACAATACTATCTATTTTAGTGTCACCTGCCATCTACTACTCGGGAATATGGGATCAATCCCATCAATGAGAGGACTCCTTCATCCTGGTATCAATCATTGGACAAGGTCCCAGGAAAAAATTCAAAGGAACAATTCTCAGTCCGTCTCCAGGGAAATGCCCCCTTATTCAGTGTTGTGTGAAAGTGTTATTGGATACAGTTTTGGAGACACACGCATTCACACAGTGAGGGAGATTCCCAGTGCCAAAACACAGTGAGGAACATGGCTCGTATTTGTACATTAGTCCAGTCCACTGGTGATGGAGGGTCTGTCCCTCTTACTCCGTGATCTCTCCCTCCATTCCCTTCCTTGCATCTCTCTCTCTACCTGACCTTTCTCTCTCTCTTTCCACCTTCTCTCAGCTCATTTCAGACTTTTCAGACCTTCAATTTGCTGCCTCATTTCTCCCTCCCACCCCACAGTGCACGAGGTCAGAAGCTGGCTGTGACAAGCTGCCTGCACTGTGTACAAACAGGCTGTCAGAGCCCTTAGCTGACAGAGAGAGAGAGAGAGAGGCAGAGACAAAAACAGGAAGCAGAAGACAAAGCTGTTGCTGTGAGCAGTGAAGAGTGTAAAATATACTGGAGGACTGGCAGCACGTTCTCATGGCGGGAAAGAAGGAGAGGCAGGCCAGGGTCGGGAGCCGACATTCCCAGAGGATCGCAGAGGCCAGTGGCAAGGTAGGGTCCTCAGTTGTTGCACATCCTGCCTTTGTAGTTGGCCAAAACGTGAGAGTGGGAGTGAGTCTGGTTGCTGAGCAACAGATATGGCGTTGAGTGAGTGACAGTTACTGAGAACTGAATCATGAAGCTGAGTGTGTGATCTTCATATACGAGTTCAGATCACATCATGGCAGCTGGGATGCTTAAAGTCAGTTCATTAAACATGTAACTGTGGCTTTGAGAAATGGATTTGTGTCTAAGTGCATGAATGATGTGTTTCAGGGAAGGGAATCAGCTGACTTTACCTGGTCTGGCCTGTATATGTCTCCAGGCCCACAGTAATGTAACTGACCTGTAACCGCACTGTGAAATGGCTCAGTAATCCACCCAGTTCGAGAGCAGTTGGGATGGGAAGGAAATGTTGTTCTACTCACATCCCATGAATGAATAACAGAAAGTCATCCATAGTTATGTTGTATCATGACGAATACATCACTGTATTGTGTTTAGATTGATCCCATGGGATTGGGATTGATTTTTAATTAAGTTGCAATGAAATTAATTTAGCGTTAATAATATTTCATGCCTGCTTTACTGTTTATTATTTTATGTAGTTACATCATGATATTGTATTCAATTGTCTCCATGGAATTTCATTGATTAGTTGCTCCTGTGATAGAATTCCTTAGATAAGGCATTGGGAATGACTCTGTCAATAGTTGGATTGATCAGTTGTGCTGACACATGCACTCCAGGTTATGGACATGGGGAATCCACTCTATTCTCTTCTTGGTTTGCACTAATCTAGTACCTGTTCATGTTTTCTACTCCTTATGTGTTTTACCCCAGTATCTGTTGTATTTTTGCACTGGCAAATTTTCTCAAAATGTTCTCTCTTGCTGACATATTAAAATATTTACTACAGGATGCACAAAGCTTCCTTCAGCTAAACACTGGGAAGACCAAAGGCTTTGGTCTTGACAGTGAGTTCTGTTCTGTTCCAGGGCACCGAGGGACAGAGGTGCTGCCTTTCAGCTGGGACATTGAAGAGAGATTATGTGTGCAACTGAGAAGCTCATGTCCCGACAGTTTTATAGGACAGAGTGTGGTGAATTAGGTTAATATGTTGAAATATGGGATTGAGAAACTGATTATGAAACATTCCACCAATCTCTGGCTCTGGTGTGTGTAACAAGGTACTGAGAAATTCTTCCTTCTTCTCTTTATCAATCTTTTTATTAATTAAAAAAGTATATATCTATAAACAAGAGGAGAATTATCCCAAATATCTATATCGATAACAATTCATATAAAAGGTAAAATAATCATTATCAAGTTCATACATAGTATTAATCTGATAGTAGATATTAAAAAATAAGATAATCAATTCTCTTATCATTCCATGAAAAGAAGAAAAAAGATAAAGAAACTTTTATCATTTTTATTTCCATAATAAAAAAACCCACTTTACCAAAAAAGGGACTGGGCAGCCCATACTGAGAGTAAAAGCAAGAAAAACGAGAAAGCTTCTGATCAAATCCAAATTGCTGTAAATAAATTCGGTTGTATGCCCAAATTCTAGGCTTTTGATAAAGTTTTAAAGACATCTTTCCAAAAATTATCTATCTTGATACAAGAGCAAAACATACGAATTAAAGTAGCCACCTCACTATTACATCTGTCACAAATAGTATTAATATTGGGAAAGATACGGGCTAATTTATCCTTTGACATATGTGCCTGATGTACTACCTTGAAAGTGTATCAAGGAATGACAGGCACAAATAGATGAAGTATCTACCAAATGAAAAATTTTATCCCATTGATTATCTGAAATTGACTCACAAAATTCCAATTCCCATGTACCTTTAATCTTATCGTTAGATACCTTTTACAAATTCAATAACCATTTATAAATTATAGCTATCATTCTTTTTTGAAATGGTTTAACCTGGAAAAGAGTATCTATTATATTGGATGAAAAAGCAGAGGGAAAATTTGGAAGTAAGCTACGTAAAATAATTCTTAATCTATAAAGATCTAAAAAAGTGTGCTTTAGATAAGTCATATTTGTCCACTAACTGAGTGTAAGATAGTAAACAATCCCCCATAAACAAGTCTAAAAAAGTTATTATTCATTTGATTTTCCAAATTAAAAAGGTCTGATTGGAAATTGATGGTTTAAAAAATAATTAAGATCGACTCTACTAGAAAGAATAAAGTTATTAAACTCAAAAAATCTACAAAACTGAAACCAAATTCTAAATGTATGTTTGATAATTGGATTGAGGTCTCAACTACCATCTTAGAAAGCAAAAACAGAATTGGAGCACCCAGTAAAGAGGCCAAAGAATACCCCTTCAACAAGTTTTTCTCCAAATCCACACATAAAGGATAGTCATTTACATCTGAATAATGAACCCAAAACAAAATATATCAAATATTAATTGCTCAGTAATACATTCTAAAATTTGGCAAATCCATACGACCTTGCTATTTTAATTTCTACAATAGAGGTTTTCTCAATCTAGGATTTTTATTATTCCAAATATAAGATAAAATGTTAGGGTCTATTCTATCAAAAACTGTTTAGGAACAAAGGAAAGGATTGCTTGGAATATATATAAGATCTTTGGTAACACTATCATTTTAATAGCATTAATTCGACCAATTAATGATAATGTCACCGGGAAGTATTTGTTGCGTGTATTCAATTAACGGAAGAAAGTTATATTTAAACAACACACACATAATACTGGTGGAACACAGCAGGCCAGGCAGCACCTATAAGGAGAAGCACTGTCGACGTTTCGGGCTGAGACCCTTCATCAGGACTAACTGAAAGGAAAGGTAATTTGAAAGTATTGGGGGGAGCGGGAAATACGAAATGATAGGAGAAGACTGGATGGGGTGGGATGAAGCCAAGAGCTGGAAAGGTGATTGGTGAAAGTGATACAGAACTGGAGAAGGGAAAGGATCATTGGACGGGAGGCTTCGGGAGAAAGTAAGGGGGAGGGGGGAGCACCAGAGGGAGATGCAGAACAAGCAGAGTGATGGGCAGAGAGAGAGAAAAAAAACAAACAACTAAATATGTCAGGGAAGGGGTAAGCAGGGGAGGAGGGGCATTAACAGAAGTTAGAGAAGTCAATGTTCATGCCATCAGGTTGGAGGCCACCCAGCCGGTATATAAGGTGTTGTTCCTCCAACCTGAGTGTGGCTTCATCTTGATAGTAGAGGAGGCCATGGATAGACATATCAGAATGGGAATGGGATGTGGAATTAAAATGTCTGGCCACTAGTGGACCGAGCATAGTGTTCACCGAAACAGTCTCCCAGTCCGTGTCGGGTCTCACCAATATATAAAAGGCCACACCGGGAGCACCGGACGCAGTATACCACACCAGCCGACTCACAGGTGAAGTGTCGCCTCACCTGGAAGGACTGTCTGGGGCCCTGAATGGTGGTGAGGGAGGAAGTGTAAGTGAAGGTGTAGCACTTCTTCTGTTTACAAGGATAAGTGCCAGGAGGGAGATCAGTAGGGACGAGTGGACAAGGGAGTCGTGTAGGGAGCAATCCCTATGGAAAGCAGAAGGGAGGGGAAGGAAAGATGTGCTTGGTTGTGGGATCCCGTTGGAGGTGGCGGAAGTTACGGAGAATTATACATTGGACCTGGAGGCTGGTGGGGTGGTAGGGTGATCTGCCCTCACCCCATCCGCCTGCCACCCCACTTAACCTATTACGCTTAATAGGTTGGTTCTCACCATTCAGATCCTAAAAGATTATATTAATTTTATTAAGATCCATAATAAGGTTTTTACTTAAGATATTATAAAATAAGTTAGTGCGCCGGCACAGACCACAGGGAAGAACAAATTATGGATTCGATCAGAGAGAACAAAAAACAAAATGATTAACAGGAAAACCTCTCAGGACTGCCCAGTGGAAAAAGCCTAAACTAATAGCACCACCCCTCTCCCCCCAAAGCCCAAAAACCATCCAATCGGCGAACAGCATGCTAAACTAGAATCCCTAAACCCCTGTCTCCAATAGGCAGACTCTTTTTTTAAAAGTTATACACTAACACCGCTGACTAAAGGCACAACAGATAAATGAAGAAATAAACAAAATCCAAATATGTTAATATTATGACTAGCAGAGGTTAGATCATAGTTAACAGCAGCCGTTTTAAGTTCATTTAATAAAAATTGATCATATATTCAAAAAAGATAGATCCAACCCAGTAATATGTTATGACTAGTGTGAAACTCTTACAAATCCGAAAGGAAAAAATAAAACAGCCAAAAAGATGTCTAGGCAGACATAAAATGTAGATTGAACTTTCAATGGTCCAGCTACTTTGACTCCCAGACTCCCAGCTAAGGTTAAGTGTTTGCAAGACAGGCTTAAACTCCTCTATGAATTTCCAAGCCTCCTCTGGGGAGTCAAACAATTTTGGGCGAGCATTATGCAGGGAGATTCTCAAACGAGCTGGATAATGCAAGGAGGGATGACAGTTCTTCTTATTAAATTCAGCTATCACTTCCCGATATTTAATTATTTCTGTATGAACCTCTGGGGTAAAATCTTCAACTATATGAATCTCTACTCCATTATAAAATAGCTTACCCCATTTCCTAGCATCTCGAAGAATTGCTTCTTTAGTAGCAAAGTAATGCAAACATAAAATCACCAGGCGAGGTTTCATCTCCACCGAAGGCTTCAGGCAGATGATTCGGTGAGCTCTATCATTCAGAGGAGCTTCGAGTATCTCACTAAAAAGTGAGTACAGCATGTTCCTAAAAACTTTAGTGGCTCACCGGATTCCAAGTTTTCTGACAAACCCAGTATGTGTAAATTCATCCTATGACTTCTGATTTCCAGATCAATCATTTTCTTCTTAACTCTCAATAATTCTGAAGAAACCTCAACAATTTTCTTTTCCATAGTAGATATCTTTAATTCTTGTTCTTTAATCACTTGATTCACTGTCTCCTGTTCTCTTCTGATTCTATTAGCGTCCTTTTTAAGCATCTGACATTGAAATTCCAGATTCCTCAAGGATTCCTAGACAGCAGAGACGGTTTTTTCAAGCTTTTCATTAGCATTCATCAGTTTATCAATCTTAGTGTCCACCATTCCGACCCTGGTTTTAATATCTTGCATCAAAGAAAACATTCTTTCTGAAGTAGAGACTTCCTTGGCCTCCTCAGTTTGTTCAGCTTCAGAAACAATTTTGCCACCTCTTAATTCAATTCCAGCTCAGGTTCCAGCCATTGTAATTAATTTGTAAATCCTTCAATAAAAGTAATAAATCTTCAAAGTTTCCACAATACTAGCAGTGGAAAGTAAGTTGTAAAAGGAAGGAGTAGCGCCAACATGCTTCTTACTCCATGGGCTGCCGAGAAGAGACTCTGAGAAATTCTTCCAATGAGCCTCCGTGTTGTCCTGAATATCTTTGTCGGGGTGAAGCACCCCAGTATTCCCACTGTAGGAAATCCCTTATGAACATGAGCAGTACTTGTGGGGCTACACTCATATATTACAGGCTGGAAATCTCTCCGATATTTGTCCCAGGATGTATTACCACTTGTACTTGGAGGCAGGTGAAATTACCGCAGTGATGAGGGAACTAAGATGGGCTGAATGGATTCTCTCAGTTTTATCAACTCCAGTCACTCAATTTTCTCCTTTTGTTTATTTTAATTCACATAATTTCAAATTGTGACACAAACTCCAGTGGAAAATTGAAAGAAAAGCTACAGGCAATGATTTCCATAACATCTGATTTACAAAATATGACAGGGCAAGATCCCGAGCTTACCCTCCCCATGTCACCTTCTTGCTGCATAACAATAACCACTTCCTCACTTCACCTTTCTCCATCATGAAACACACTCTCATCCCTTGCTTCCCATTCCGAAACAAATGATCAGAGAAAATTTGCATGGTGCTCTGCATAGTTATGTTCCATCGAGGCAAGGAAAGGATGGTAGGGTAAAAGAACCAAAGGATGTGGAAAATTTAGTTAAAAAGGAAAGTTTATGAAAGGGCCAAAAAACTAGTTACTAATAGAGTTCTAGAAAAATGCAAGGTTTCCAGGAAGAAGTTTAAGAATGAAATGACGAGAGCTGGAAGAGGACATGAGAAGGCCTTGGGAAGTAGGATTAAGGAAAACCACAAGGCATTCTACAAATCTGTGAGGAACAAGAGGATAAGCCATGTGAGAATAGGACTAATCAGGTGTGATAGTGAAAACGTGTGCATGGAGTCGGAGGAAGTAGCAGAGGTACTTAATGAATACTTTGCTTCAGTTGTCACCAGGGAAAAGGACCTTGGCAATTGTGGGGATGACTTGCAGTGGATTGAAACACTTGAGCATATAAACGTTAAGAAAGAGAATGTTCTGAAACTTTTGGAAAGCATTAGGTTAGATCAGTCACCATGTCCAGATGAAAGATACACCAGGCTATTGTGGGAAGCAGGGGAGGAGATTGCTGAGTCTCTGGTGATGATCTTTGCATCATCAAAAGGGACTGCAGAAGTACCAAAGGATTGGAGGGATGCAAATGCTGTTCCTGTGATCAAGAAAGGGGGTAGAGATAACGCAGGAAATGATAGACCAGTGGGTCTTACTTCAGTCATGGGCAAGTTGTTGGAAAAGATCCGGAGAGGCAGGATTTATGAGCCTTTAGAGAGACATAATCTGATACAGGTCAGGCAGCATGGCTTGTCAAGGGAGGGTCATACCTATGGAGCCTGGTTGAATTCTTTGTAGAGGTAACTAAACACATAGATGAAGGTAGAGCAGTGGATTTTTTTTTTACTGATTTCAGTAAGGCATTTGATAAGGTTCATTCCGAAAGTCAGGAGTGATGGGATCCAAGGAGACCTTGCTTTGTGGATATAGAATTGGCTTGCCCACAGAAGGCAAAGGGTGGTTGCAGATAGTTCATATTCTGCATGGAGGATGGTGACCAGTGATATTCTGCAAGAATGTGTTCTTGGACCCCTCCTCTTTGTGAATTTTATAAATGACCTGGATGAAGAAGTAGAAAGGTGGGCTAGTAAGTATACTGATAACACAAAGGTTGGGGGTGTTGTGGATAGTCTGGAGGATTGTCAGAAGTTAGAGTGCAACATTGATAGGATGCAGAACTGGGCTGAGAAGTGGCAGATGGAGTTCAACTCAGATAAGTGTGAAGTGGTACATTCTGGTAAGTCAAATTTGAAGGCAGAATATATTATTAATGGTAAGACTTGGGAGTGTGGGGGATCAGAGATATTGGTTTCTGTGTCCATAGGACACTCAAAACGTCTGCGTAGGTTGACTGTTGTTAAGATGGCGTATGATGTATTGGCATTCATGAACTGTGGGATTGAGTTCAAGAGCCATGAGGGAATGTTACAACTATGTAAGAGCTTGGTCAGACCCCACTTGGAGTATTGTGTTCAGTTCTGGTCACCTCACAAGTCTGAAGGATGTGAATACTATAGAAAGAGTGCAGAGGAGATTCCCAGGACTGAAATGGCTAACACAAGGGGGCATAATTTTAAGGTGCTTGGAAGTAGGTGCAGAGGGGATATCAGGGGTAAGTTTTTCACACAGAGAGTGGTGGGTACATGGAATACTCGGCCGGCAATGGTGATGGAGTCGGATACAATAGGGTATTTTTAGTGACCCTTTGATGGGTGAATGGAGCTTAGAAAACTAGAGGGCGATGCGATAGGGAAATTCTCGGCAGTTTCTACAGTAGGTTAAATGGTCAGCACAACATTGTGGGCCAAAGGGCCTGTAATGTGCTGTAGATTTCTATGTTCTCTGTTCAATGTATCTGCTGGTCACTGCTGAACCTAAAATATAGACAGGACAGTATGATATTCTGTGGGTTAAGGTGAAACACTGATCTTAACTTAAATAACTGGTGATCTGTCCTCATTCTTGGAGATGGAAACCCATGAAGAGATGTCTGTCAGTATTCTCCGAGGTCACCTCACAACAAGAACCTGAATACCAGTTCAGACCTTACGGGTGATCTATAGTTGGGCTAATGTTTCATGTCCTGACTAAGAGCATAAGAAAAGATATAGGAGCAGAATCAGACCATTTGGCCCATTGAGCCTGTTCCAGAATTACACCATGGCTGATCAAATTTACCTCTCAGCCCCAATCACCTGCCTTATCCCAGTATCCCTTCCTGACCCAATAGAGAATCTATCAGTTTCATCCTTAAATAAACCCAATAACTTGGCCTCCACAGTTGTCTATGGCAATGATCTCCACAGAGACATGACTCTCTGGCAAAATAAATTCCTGCTCATCTCTGTTTTAAATGGACAATCCTTTATTCTGAGACTGTGACCTCTGTTCTTAGACTCCCCCACCATAAGAAACATCATCTCCACATCTACTCTTTCTAGGCATTCCAATATTTGATAGACCCTCTCCTCTTCCACTCTCACCCTGAACACTGGTGTGCCTCAAGGCCCTCTTCTGTACTCCCTTTTCACCTATGACTGCACTCCTGCACATGTCTCTAACTCCATAATCAAGTTCGCAGACGACACCACGGTGGTTGGCCTGATCAGAAGGGATGACAAAACGTCCTACAGGGACAAGGTCCAGCACCTGGCCACTTGGTGTGCCGACAACAAACTGGCCTTCAACACCCAGAAGACCAAGGAGATCATTATAGACTTCAGGCATGCTAGGAGCCACACTCACACCTCCATCTACATCAATGGTGCTGTAGTGTAGCGTGTAACAAGTTTCAAATTCCTTGGTGTCCACATTTCCAAAGATCTCACCCTGCAATCCTCCATCCTGATCAAAAAGGCGCAACAGCGCCTTTATTTCCTGAAGAACATCAAGAAAGGTCACTTCTGTCTCAGGATACTGACGGACTTTTACCGCGGTACCATTGAGAGCATACTCACCAAGCGCATCTCAGTGTGGTATGGCAATTATCCCATATTGGACCGCAAAGCACTCCAGCATGTGGTGAAAACTGCCCAGTGGATTAACGGCACTTAATTGCCCACCATTGAGAACATCTACCATAAACGCTGCCTGGGCAGGGTGAAAAGCATTATCAAGGATGCATCTCACCCTTGTCATAGTCTTGTTACTCTCCTTCCATCTGTTAGGCACTACAGGAGCCTCCACTCCTGCACCAGCAGGCACAGGAACAGCTTCTTCCCTGAGACTGTGACCCTGCTGAACCTCACATCACAGCACTAAGCAGTATTGCACCCATATTGTACTGTCTCAGTACTTCAATATTTGAGTGCTGTAGCACTTACTTTTTATTCACAGTTATTTTGTAAATAACACTATTCTTTGCATTTATGGTTAGATGCTAACTGCATTTCATTTGGCTTTGTATCTGTACTCGGCACAATTACAATAAAGTTGAATCTAATCTGAATTTCAATGAGATTCCCCTCATTCTTCTGAATTCCGGTGAATACAGGCCCAGAACCATCAAACATTCCTCATATGAGAAGCCTTTCAATCCTGGAATCATTTGTGTGAACCTCCTTTCAATCTTCTCCAATGTCAGCACATCCTTTCTTGGATAAGGTGCCCAAAACTGCTCTCCATAATCCATGAGACGACACCAGTGCCTTACAAATCCTCAACATTGTATCCTTGCTTTTAAGTTTTAGTCCTCTAGAAGTGAATTCAAACATTTGCCTTCCTCTCTACTGACTCAAATTGCAAGTTAACCTTAACGTAATCCTGCACGAGGGCTCCCAAGGCCCTTTGTTGAAGGTGGCGAACCATTGAAGGACCATGTTCCCCTTGACCTCACCTACCATCCCACCAGCCTCCGGATCCAGCATATTATCCTCCGCAACTTCCGCCACCTTCAACAGGACCCCACCACTAAGGACATCTTTCCCTCTCTACCCCTCTCTGCTTTTCGCAGGGATTGTTCCCTCTGGGACTGCCTGGTCCCTCCCCACAGATCTCCCACCTGGTACTTATCCCTGCAAGTGCAAGTGCTACACCTGTCCCTACACCTCCTCTCTTACCACCATTCAGGGCCCCAAACAGTCCTTCCAGGTGAGGCAACAGTTCACTTGTGAGTCTGTTGGAGTAATCTATTGCATCCGGTGCTCCAGGTGCGGCCTCCTCTACATCGGCGAGACCCGACGCAGATTGGGGGACTGCTTCGTCAAGCACCTCCACTCCGTCCGTCACAATAGACAGGACCTCCCGGTTGCCACCCACTTCAACTCTGCTTCACGTACCCATACAGATATGTCCATACATGGCCTCCTCTACTGCCTTGATGAGGCCAAACTCAGGTTGGAGGAGCAACAACTCATATACCATCAGCGTAGTCTCCAGCCCCTTGGTATGAACATCAAATTCTCCAACTTAAGGTAATTCCCTCCCTCTCCCTTCCTCCATCCCACTTTCACTCTGTCTCCTCTTCTAGCTGCCTATCACCTCTCTCATGATTCTGCCTTCTTCTACTACCCATTGTGCTTTCCCCTTAGATTCCTTCTTCACCTCTCCTGCCTATCCCCTCCCTTCTTCCCCTCCCCCACCCCTTGATCTTTCCTCTGATTGGTTTTCCACCCTCCCCCCCACCTTCTTTAAGGGGCCCCTGCCCCCTCCTTCTTCAGTCCTGACGAAGGGTCTCGGCCCAAAACGTTGACTGCTCATTTCAGTGGATGCTGCCCGATCTGCTGAGTTCATCCAGCTTGTTTGTACGTGTTGATTTGACCACAGCATCTGCAGTGTACTTTATGTTTACTCCACTGTAATACTGATTCATCTAACTTCAGCCTCTCCTCAAAATGAAGGGTGAATTCTATCATATTATGATTACTGACTCCTAAGGGTTCCTTCACCTTAAACTCTCCAATCTATTCTGGTTCATTACACAACACCTAATCCACAACAGCTAATAACTCTGTGGGCTCAATTACCAGCTCTCTAAAAAGCAAACTCATAGGCATTCTATAAATTCCTTCGCTTGGAATCCAGCACCAAAATGATTTAATACAACAATGGCCATTCAGCCCACAATGTTCTGCTGAACCAGCGAAAAAGATAATCAAGATCACACAAACACAATTCCCTCCTACTTGCACCATCTCCATATCTCTCTTTACTTACATCCATTTGCCTATCCAAACACCTCTTAAAAGCCTCTAATGTATTTGCCTCTACCACCATCTGAGGCAGCACATTCGAGGCACCCACGATTCTCTGAGTATAAAATCTACTGCTCACACATTCATTGCATGCCCTCTGGTAATAGATATTTCAACCTTGGGAAACAGATACTTTCCATGCAATCTATCTATGCCTGTCATAATCTTGTAAATCTCCATCAGGTCTCCCCTCAGCCACCAACGCTCCAGAGAACACAACCTGTTTAAACAGCCTCTGATGATAGCACATGCCCTCTAAACCAGGCAGCAGCCTGGTAAACCTATTTTGCACCCTCTCCAAAGCCTCAATATCCTTCCTAGAGTGGGGCAACCAGAACTGTACACAATACTCCAGTTGTGACCTGATGTTGAGTTTCCAGACAGCATCCTCACTTTTTGAATGCAATGCCTTGGTGAATAAAAGCAAGAATTCCATAAACTTTGTTAGCCACCTTATTGACCTCTGCAGCCAGTTTCAAGAGTCTGAACTTGGATCCCAAGATCTCTCTGCACAGATACACTGTTGAGGACCTTGCCCTGTACTGTTTCCTTGCATTTTCCCTCCAGAGGTGTCACACCTCACATTTATCTGGGTTAAACTCCATCTGCCATTTCTCAGCCCATATCTGCAACAGATCCATATCATGCTGTATTCTTTGCCAGTGTTCTACATTATCCACAACTCCACCAATCTTGGAATCATCCACAAATTTACTAACCCACCCACATGCATTTTCATCCAGATCATTTATATACATTACACACAGCAGAGACCTCAGCACAGATCCCTGCAGCACTCCACTAGCGACAGACCTCCGGCTCGAATGTCTTTTCAACCACTACTCCTGCCTTCTCTGCGCAAGCTAGTTCTGAAGCGAAACACCGAAGTTGCCACAGATCCCATGCATCTTAATCTTCTGCATTAGCCTCCCATGAAGGACTTTGTAAAATTCCTTCCTAAAATCCATGTGCACAACGTCCACTGCCTTCCCCTCATCAGTCTGTCTTGTCACTTTGTCAAAAAATTCATCAAGTTGGTAAGGCATGACCTGCCACACATAAAGCCATGCTGGCTCTCCCTAATTATCCTATGGGTTTCCAAATGCTCAGATATTCTATCCCTATGAATTTCCTACGGCAAATTGCCTACAACTGACGTGTGACTCAACAGTCTGTTGGTCACAGAATTTGCACTTCTTCCCTCGTTAGATACAGGTACAACATTAGCCGCTCTCCAGTACTCTGGGACCTCACCTGTGGTGAGAGAGGACACAAAGATACTGATCAAGACCTCAGCAATCTCTCCTTTCACCTCCTTCAATATCCTGGGGTAAATAACATCTGGCCCAGAGGACTTATCCATCTTAATCTGCATTAGGAGGCCCAACATTTCTGCCTCCTTGACTTCCAAACCCTGTATGTATTTATACACTCAGCATTGATCTCCTGGTCCTCCACATCCTTTTCCTTGGTAAATACTGAAGCAAAGTACTCATGAAGTATCTCACTCACATTCTCTGCTCCAAGCAAATGTTCCCCTCTTTATGCTTGGGTGGTCCCATCGTCTCCCGAGTTATCCTCTTACTCTTAATGTATGTATAGAATGCACTAAGATTCACCTTAATCCTACTTGCTAAAGATATTTCATGGCCCTTCCTGATTTTCTTCATTCTCTTTAGTTCCTTTCATGTTTCTTTATACTCCTCATGTGCTTCATTTTGATTCTGATTTCTGAATCTTTACATACATTTTATTTTTCTTCTTGAATAAATTCATGTTATTTTGTCTTTCCATTCCATCTTTCCATCTGACAGGAACATACCTTTCCTGTACTCTGTGCAATTGCTCTTTAAACACCCTCCACATGTCTGATGTGGTCAGCCAGTGAAAAGATGTTCCTAATTAACATTTATTATTTCCTACCAAATGCCCTTCTAAATTGCATGACCTCAATTTAAAACTCTTCCACAAGGACCATACCTGTACTTGTCTATAAATAGAATCACAATCAGAATCAGAATCAAGTTGATTATCACTGGCATGTGTCGTGAAATTTGTTAACTTAGCAGTAGCAGTTCAATGCAATACATAATATAAAAGAAGAAGAAGAAAAAAATCACAGTAAGCGTATATTGAATTGATTAAAAATCATGCAAAACCAGAAGCAATATACATTTTAGAAGGGAGGTAGTGTTCACGGGTTCAATGTCCATTTAGGAATCATATGTTAGAGGGGAAGAAGCTGTTCCTGAATCACTGAGTGTGTGCCTTCAGGCTTCTGTATCTCCTACCTGATGGTAAAAGTGAGAAAGGGGCATACCCTGGGTGCTGGTTGTCCTTAATAGTGGACATTGCCTTTCTAAGACACCGCTCCTTAAAAATGTCCTGAATACTACATAGACTAGTACCCAAGGTGGAGCCAAATAAATTTATGAACCTCTGCAGCTTCTTTCGGTCCTGTGCAGTGGCTACCGCCCACCCACAGTACATCCACAGAAGTTTTTGAGTGTTTTTGTTGACATACCAGATCTCTTCAAACTCCTAATAAAGCATAGTCACTGTCTTGCCTTCTTTATAGCTGCATTGATATGTTGGGAGCAGGCTTGGTGCTCAGAAATCTTGACACCAAGGAACTTGAAATGGCTCACAGTCTGCACTTCTGATCCCTCTATGAGGATTGGTATGTTTTACTCGATCTTACCTTTCCTGAAATCTACAATCAGCGCTTTTGTCTTACTGATGTTGAGTGCAAGGTTGTTGCTGTGTCACCACTCCACTAGTTGGCATATCTCTCTCCTGTATGCCCTCTTGTCACCACCTGAGATTCTACCAACAATGATTGTATCATCAGCAAAATTATGCATGGTAATTTTAGCTATGCCTAGCCACATAATCATGGATATAGAGAGAGTAGAGCAGTGGACTAAGCACACACCCCTGAGGTGCACCAGTGTTGATCGTCAGTGAGAGGAGATGCTATCACCAGTTGTGGTCTTCCAGTTAGGAAGTCAAGGATCCAATTGCAGAGAGAGGTACAGAGGCCCAGGTTCTGTAACTTATCAGTCAGGATTGTGGGAATGATGGTGTCAAATTCTGATCTATAATCAATGAACTGCATCCTGACAAAGGTGTTTGTATTGTCCAGGTGGTCTAAGGCCACGTGAAGAGCCTTTGAGATTGCGTCTGCCATTGACCTATTGTGGCGATAGACAAAATGCAGTGAGTCCAGGTCCTTGCTGAAGCAAGAGTTCCATCGAGTTATTAACAACCTCTCAAAGCATTTCATCACTGTAGATGTAATCGCTACTGGGCGATAGTCATTAAAGCAGCTCACATTATTCTTATTAGGCTTGGGTGTAATTGTTGACTTTTTGAAGCAAGTGGGAACTTCCGCCCATTGCAGTGAGAGGTTGAAAATGTCCTGGAATACTCCCGCCAGTTGGTTGGTACAAGTTTTCGGAGCTTTGCCAGGTACTCCGACAGGGCCTTCTGCCTTGCGAGTGTTCACTCTCTTTAAAGACAGGCTAACATCAACGTCCGAGACAGAGATCACCGGGTCACTGGGTGCAGCAGGGATCTTTGTAGCTATAGTTATATTCTCCCTTTAAAACGGGCATAGAAGATGTTGAGTTCTTCTGGTAGTGAAGCATCACTCCTATTCATGCTATTGGGTTTCGCTTTGTAGGAATTAATGTCCTATAAACCCTGCCAGAGTTGTTGTAATCTGATGCCGCCTCCAAATGCGTTCAAAATTGTCTCTTCACCCTTGAAATAGTCCTCCACAAGTCATATCTGGTTTTCTGGTACAGATCTGGGTCGCCAGCCTTGTATGCCATAGATCTAGCCTTCAGCAGAAGACGCACCTCCTGGTTCATCCACGGCTTTTGGTTTGGGAATGTACAGCAAATCTCTGTAAGCACACACTCATCTTCACAGGTTTTAATTATGTTGGTAATAATAGCAGAATACGCATCCAGATTCGGAGATGAATCCCTGAATACGGTCCAGACCACCGATTCAAAGCAGTCCTGTAAACACTCCTGTGCTTCCCTTGTTCATACTTTCTTGGTCCTCACTACTGATGTTGCAGTCTTCAGTCTCTGCCTATACTCAGGGAGGAGAAGTACAGCCAAGTGATCTGACTTCCTGAAGTGAGGGCATGGAATAGCATAGTAGGCTGAAAGATCCTGAAAGATTAGGTGCTGTGGTCACTGTTCATCCACTGAAATGTCAATCACCTGGTCAGGCTCATGACACAGCACCAGGTACAGAATGGCCCCTCCTTTCATTGGACCGTGCACATGTTGATTTAACAAACCTTCCTGGATGCACTAAACAAATTCAACCCCATCTGAACCCCTTACACGAAGGTCTTAGATTATATTAGGGAATTTTAAATTCCCCATGACAGCAACCCCATTATTTTTACAGATTTCCTTAATCAGATTACAAATCTGTTCCTCAATGTCCTGGTGGCTATTAGGGGGTCTTTAGTACATACGAGATAGGAGCAGGAGTAGGCCATCTGGCCCATCGAGCCTGCTCCGCCATTCAATAAGATCACGGCTGATCTGGCCATGGACTCATCTCCACCACCCTGCCTTTTCCACAAAACCCTTAATTCCCCTACTATGCAAAAATCTGTCCAACTTGTCATAAATATATCTTCTGAGGTAGCCTCCACTGCTTCAATGGGCAGAGAGTTCCACAGATTCATCACTCTCTGGGAAAAGCAGTTCCTCCTCACCTCCATCCTAAATATATCTCCCTGAATCTGGAGGTTATGTCCCCTAGTTGTATCCCATCAGAGTGATTGCACTCTGCCTATTCCTGAGTTTCACCCAAATGGACTCAGTTTCTGACCCCTGCATTATGTCTCCTCTGAGTGCAGCTGTGACATTGTCCCTGATTGGTAATATAAAATAACTCCCCTCTGTTATCTCCTCCTCTATCTTTTCTAAAACTTCAAAAACCTAGTACATTAATTACCCATTCCTGCCGCTCTCTCAACCAAGTTTCAGTAATGCCTGCAACATCGTAGTTCCATGTACTGATCCATGCTCTCATTTCATCACCCTTACCCGTAATACTCCCAGCATTAAAATATACACACTTCAAACTATCCCACCCATCATGCCTGTTATTTCAGTTTTGCCTTTCAATACCTTCACTGACATCTAACTTCAGGTCCGATCCTTCCCCTGCTGTCCTGGGGCTCTGGTTCTCAGCTCGTGCAAAACTAGGTTAAACTCTCCAAGTAGCATCAGCAAAGCCAGGATATTGGTTCCCCTCCAGTTCAGGTGCAACTTGTCTCAACCTAGCTGTATATCGAAATTCCTGATGACTATCTTAACATTGCACTTTTGACATACATTTTCGATCTCCCGTTGTAATTTGTAGACCACGTCTTTACTGCTGTTTGCTGGACTGTATATAACTCCCATCAGGTTCTTTAACCGTTGCCGTTTCTTAGCTCTGCACAGAACGATACTGCATCTTCCAATCCTCTGTCACATCTTTCTAATGATTTGATTTAAATATTTTCCAACACAGCCACACCATGCCCTCAGCCTAGCAGCCTGTCTTTTCAATACAATGTGTGTCCTTGGACAGCAAGCTCTCAGTTATAATCTTCTTTCAGCCACGATTCAGTGATGCCCACAATGTCATACATGCCAATCTGTAGCTGTGTTACAAGTTAATCTACCTTATTCTGTATACTGAGTGAATTCAAAGGTAACACTTTCAATCCTGTATTTAACACCCTTTTTGATTTCTGACCCCCTTTTTACACTGCAACTCATCCCATTGACTGCAGTTTTGCCATCATCATCCTCTGCTTGCTCGCAGTCTCACTACACACTGCCTCTGTTTGTAAACCAACAACTCGATCCTCAGCCTCATCACTCCATTTAATTGATTATCGATTAGATAATTAGAAACTGCCAATACCTTCAAATTTTTAAGAATTTGGTTTGATAAAAAACTCACATGGTCAACTCATACTAAAGAAATAATAACCGAAAGTAAGGAAGTGCTAAATGTTATGAGGTGTTTAATAGGAAAGGAATGGGGAGCTGATAGGAAATCCTTGAAAGCAATTGTAGTGTTTACTAAAGCGAAAATATTATAAACTAAACAAATGCCATAAAGGCAACACAGCAATAGATACAGGATTAATAAGATCAATACTGGACTATGGAAGTATGGTATATGGATCAGCATCACATTGTGTGCTCAATAAACTGGGTATAATTCTAAGTCAAGCATTAAGGTTAATCAATGGGGTAATAAAGACAACACCATTGAAGGCAATGCAGGTGGAGTTGGGAGAGACACCTCTGGAACTGAAAAGAACTCAGCTTGTGGTAACCTACAAGGGCCTGGAGAACATCATCCAAGTAAACTGCTTTTAGATCCAAGCTGGGAAAAGGAAAGAAGGAAATTCAGAACTCTTGCATGGACTATTGACAGAAAAGCAGAAAGGACAGGAATTAGTACTGAGGCAGCGAGTGATACAGAGCCTTTTCCTGGGCTGTCTCCATGACTGTGAAGCACCAGAGGTGGATCCTAAATTATTCCAAAAGGGACAGAAAAATAAAGAAGTGATTTTAAATCATGGTATTGTTGATTAGTATGTAAATAACAATTATTATGGATATTTACAAATGTAAACAGATTCTTCAAGAACAGTAATATTAGATTAGGAGAAGGATTGGTAGTACCTGATTTTAACATGAAAGAGCAGGTGAGGATAAATGATGATTTCTCAGTGTATACAGGTGAAGTGACAGCTGGAATATTCACTTTGCAGTGGGTGGAGGAAGTGAGACCGATGAGAGTTGTAATATTGTCTGATTCAAGCACAACAATCGGGAGTCTACAAGAGTTACATTCAGAGGCAATAGCAGACATTGTATGTAGGATAATATAAACCTCATTTCAACTCAAAATAGTATCCAGAGAGAAGTGGGTGGTTGAGGAACGCAGGAAAGAGCAGGAGGGAGGAGGTGATAATATAGAGACTGAGGTTTGAGCACACAGTGTTTTTCATGAAGAAACATAACAATGCGAGGTGTGAATATTGTAATCAACAAGATATAATCAAAAGAGGGGATGGTTGATTTTAAAGTTATCACAGAATAAAATTCAATTTGACATTAACAGCATTTTGGAGAAAGGATCACAGGATTATTGTTTGAAATAATAATGCAGTTACTTCACTAATTCACAAATAAAAATTGTTACAAATATAAATATGGGGTGAAATATAATTATGTGGGTCAAGATATGTTTAGAAGGGGCGGTAATACACCTTAACGCTGTTTGCTGATTGCCATAAAAGCCTCAGAAACATCATCTATTTATCAAGATCTTCTTGATTTTTTTTCAATAATGGTAAATAATTTAATTTATATAAATTCTTTATATCATTATCAACTCTTATACCTAAATATTTTATACCATTTATCAGCCATCTAAATTGATTTATTAATCGACATTGGCTATAATCTCCTTTATTAAGAGCTAAAATTTCACTTCTATCCCAATTTATTTTGTAGCCTTATATTTTCCCATATTCTTCCAATCTAAAAGATAATTTGCGTAGCGAAAACAATGGTTTGTTAAATAAAGCAGAACATTGTCAGCAAATAAGTTAATCTTGTATTCCTCCTGGTTAACTCTGAAATCCTTAATATCTGTGTCTGTTCTAATTAATTCAGCTAATGGTTCTATTGCCAACACAAATAAAGCAGGTGATAATGGACAACCTTGTCTAGTTGACCTTGTTAACTGAAATGATGTTGAAATCTGACCATTTGTCACTTTGGGATTAGTATTTAAGGTTTTAATCCATTCTATAAATGATACTCCTAATCCATATTTTTCCAATACCTTAAATAAAAAATCCCATTCCAATCTATCAAATGCTTTTTCTGCATCTAAAGCGACTGCCACACTCATTTTCTCCCTCTTTTGTGCCAAATGAATTATACTAAGTAACCGGGTTACATTATCTGCCGATTGTCTATTTTTGATAAATCCTGTTTGATCCATATGTATTAGTTTTGGTAAGTATTTAGATAATCTACTAGATCAAATTTTTGCTATTATTTTATAATTGGTGTTTAACAAAGAAATAGGTCTATATGATGTGGGCTTTAAAAGATCTCCTATGATATAGGATAAAGAATCTCCTATATTAAAACATTTGATTGATTTATGGAATAAGATAAATGTTGACGATGAGATAAGGAAATTTTTATTAGCAAAGATTCCTTTAAATCAAAATAAACTTATTCCTTTTACAATGGATAGCCAACTTTGATACAACTGGTTTCAAAAAGTGATTAGATATATAGGAGTCTGTTTTGAAGGAAGTATATTAATGTCATTTGATCAACTAAAGAATAAACACAAAATATCAAACAATACTTTTTTGTTATTTTCAATTAAGGGCTTATTTAAGAGATAAACTGGGTCAAACAATGTTATTGCCGAAACCTAATGGAATAGAAACTTTAATTCAAAAGGGAAAAATTAAAAAATATATTTCTTGTATGTATAGTTTGATTCAAAAACAGGCAATTAAACAAGTAATTCATAAATCAAGACAAAAATGGGAAACTGACTTGAATATTAAAATTGAAGAAACAAGTTGGTCAAGACTATGTCTTGACAGTATGACAAATACAACAGATGTCCGGCTAAGGTTAGTGCAATATAATTTTTTTACATCAATTATATACCACACCACAAAAAAAAACCCAAATTTATCCGATCAATGCTTCCGATGTAATCAAGAAATTGGTACATTTTTACATTCTACTTGGTCTTGTTTTAAAATTCAACGTTTTTTTTTACAAATTTAAGAGTTTTACTGGAACAAATTATTGGAACACAGCTTCCACATAACCCAATACTATTTTTACTAGGCGATACTGAAGGGATAAAACCGAAACCCAAATTGAATAAATATCAGAATGAATTCATAAAAATTGCATTGGCAGTAGCCAAAAAGGCTATTGCAGTTACTTGGAAATCGGATTCATACTTCATAGTATAGATTCATAGTATAGATCGTTGGAAGAACGAAATCTTTAGCTGTATTCCACTTGAAAAAAATCACTTATAATTTAAGAGATAAATATGAAACATTTCTGAAAATTTGGTGCCCTTATTTACAAAATATAGGACTAAATATATAGGTGCTCCGAAGATAAAGTTACTGGTTATTTGGGGAACGAAACAAATATATATATTAAAGCTATTATGAACTCCATGGAGCACGTGGGGATCTTCCGATATCCAGGCATTCTTTCTTTCTTTTTTTCTTCTTTTTTCTCTTTCTATAGGGATATGTTAGGGGGGAGGGCTTTAAAAAAAATAAAAAAGCCTTAGAAACCTATCGACTATCGAAAGGCCTGACAGGGTTGATATGGAGAGGATGTTTTCGAGAGTGTCGGGATGTAAACATACACAGACCATTCCCCACATTGGCTGTTTGCTGAAAGAGAGTGAAGTGAAAAGTCAGGCAGATACAGTGAACCAGACGTCCCAACTTCCTGTTTCTATTCTTACCGCTATTGGTTAAAAGGACCCACGGTCCTCCCCGCCCGTCATCACCGGATTAGCGAATCATGCAGACCACCAGCCGCTATTGGTTGCTTGGAGGTTCGACCGTTTCTCACTACGTGCTCTACCATTGGTCAAATTTATTTTTAGTAATGGCGGAGACCTTTCTGAAAAGTTTTCCGAAAGGTCTATTTGGTTCTCAAAATTAAAGTGGATGTTTCAGCAAAGCTGTAAAATTGTGAAGGTGTAAGTTTTATGGTTGAACACAGAAAACTTTGGGAACAAGAACGCAGTACGTTTATTCCCGCGCTGAATGGTGATGTTTACCGGTCATTGCCGTATAAATTATTATTTCCGTACAGTATCTCTGAAGCCTTGGGGAGTATTGGGAGCGAACTTGCCATTTGATGGTTACATGTGGTGAGGGTTAAAAATAGAAAACAATGTTTAATGGAAGTTGTGATCGTCTCAGAAATTATGAAATGGAGATGTCAGTTACCCAAACGCCCCTGCGCTTAGAATACGCTCTATCTCGAGTGGAAATGGAGAAGTGACGTTTGAAGTTGAGACGCTTCCCGTGGAGTGACAGAGGGGAGGTGACCGGTGTAAAGAGGCGAGGGGAGGGGAGAGCAAGTGGTGTCAGGTGATAGGGGCCTCCAGGTGAGCGTGTTTACAGGCAGATGGGGAATAGAATAGTGGGAACTGAGCTCGAAAGTGGTAGATGAGGGTGGGAATGACAAAAGGCTGAAGATAATGCATGGTGGAGCAGGAACTAAAGGGAGGGAGGCGCAGAAGACAGAGGGGAGCAGTGGGAGATGGGAACCATTGTCCGGAGTGTGTAGGTTGAATCACGGACTGGTATGGAAACCCTTTGAATGGAAACGCCTACAAAAAGTCCTGGATACAGACTAGTCCATCACAGGTAAAGCAACGCATGCAAAATGCTGGTGGAACGCAGCAGGCCAGGCAGCATCTATCAGGAGAAGTACAGTCGACATTCTGGGTTGAGACCCTTCATCAGGACCTACAGAAAAAAGAGATAGTGAGAGATTTGATGGTGGGAAGGGGAGAGGGATATCCGAAAGAATAGGAGAAGACAGGAGGGGGAAGGATAAAGCTAAGAGCTAGGAAGTTGATTGGCAAAAGGGATACAAGGCTGGAGAAGGGGGAGTGTCATAGGATGGAAGGCCTTGGAAGAAAGAAAGGGGGAAGGGAGCACCAGAGGAAGATGAAGAACAGGCAAGGGCCCTTTCTTTCACCCCTGGATTTCACCTAACTCAATGGGAGAAGGGTTGGGAATCTCTTCTTCAGTCAGTGGGGAGTTAGCAAAGGGTGGCATATACCACATCCCTATTTCCGCATCCAAGTCCGTACCCCATTTTGTGGTGGGGGCTGGTCTAATCTCTCCTGCTGTGGGCCTTTCAGTCACCCAGCAATACCACAGGAGTTCTCTTACAATGTGTAGGCTCCAGGTTGGGCTGTGGGTCAACCTGCACCTCTTATCCCAGAGCCACAAGGTGGTTCCAATGGAGAATCTTGACCAGCCCATTCCCATCCTCTGGTTTCACCTGGAAAACTGGTACATTTGGCATCTGGCTCTCCACTATATCCGGCATAGCCACCTTATGTTTTCCAGGTCGCCCCAAATTATTTATGAGGACTTGGTCTCCCAGCATGAGTTGGGAGATCCTAACCTTTAGGTGATACCTCCTCCTATTTCCTTGATTCTGCTTGGCAGCCAGGACTCCAGCTAATTCATAAAACCTTTTCAGCTCTCTTCTCATGTCAGACACATACTGCAGATAAGTCTTCGGTGGTAGGTCATTCTCATTTGTCCCAAAACAAAGATCGATGGGCAACCTCACCTCACGCCCAAACATCAGATGGTGTAGCGAGTACCCAGTAGCTTCATTTCAGGTACTGCTGTAGTAGTGGGCCAGGTGTCCAATATGTTGCCTCCACCTGCTCTTGTTGTCCTCCAAGGTTCTGAGCATGTCTAGCAAGGTCCGATTAAACCTCTCAGGCTGGGGAGTAGTCCTCGAATTTATGACTCCGAGCATGCTAGGTAACTCATGAATGAGCTTATTCTTGAAATTCCATCCCTGATCACTGTATCTGCCTGGGGAGCTCATAATAAATGAAAAACCTTTCCAAAACACTTTGGCCACTGTGGACACCCTCTGATCCTTGGTAGAGAAAGCCTGCGCATATCTGATGTAGTGATCCGTGTTGACTAAGACATTCGCCATGTTGCTGGCATCTGGCTCTGTTGACAGGAAATCCATACACACCAGATCAAGGGGCCCAGCAATCTGCAATTGGGACAAAGGAGCTGCCCTCGTAGGCAGTGTCTTCCTCTGTATGCGTCAAATGCATGAATTGCAGTTTTATTCAACCTCTGGCTTCATCCAGGGGCCAGTAAAACCAATCTCTGAGCAATCCATAGGTCTTTTCAACCCACAAATGTCCAGAATCATCATGAAGTGACTTCAGCACCATCCTCCGATCTTTCTCAGGCAGAACCAGCTGGGAACGCCGAGGTCATTCCGGAGGTGACGTGACCTGGTATAGGATCCAGTTCCTCAACTCCAATCTGGGACATTCTCTCAGTAATACATTAATGATTTAGATGAAGGGATTAAAAGTAACATTAGCAAATTTGCTGATGACACAAAGCTGGGTGGCAATGTGAAATGTCAGGAGGATGTTATTAGAATGCAGGGTGACTTGGACAGGTTGGGTGAGTGGGCAAATGTATGGCAGATGCAGTTTAATGTGGATAAATTTGAGGTTATCCGCTTTGGTGGCAAGAACAGGAAGGCAGATTACTATCTAAATGGAGACAAGTTAGGAAAAGGGGAAGTACAATGAAATCTAGGTGTTCTTGTACATCAGTCAATGAAAGCAGGTACAGCAGGCAGTGAAGAAAGCTAATGGCATGCTGGCTGTTATAACAAGAGAAATTGAGTATAGGTGTAAAGAGGTCCTTCTGCAGCTGTACAGGGCCCTGGTGAGACCCCACCTGGAGTATTGTCTGCAGTTTTGGTCTCCAAATTTGAGGAAGGACATTCTTGCTATTGAGGGAGTGCAGCATAGGTTCACAAGGTTAATTGCTGGAATGGCGAGACTGTCATATCTTCACAGATTGGAGCGACTGGGCTTGTATACACTGGTATTTAGAAGGATGAGAGGGGATCTGATTGAAACATGTAAGATTATTAAGGGATTGGACACACTGGAGGCAGGAAGCATGTTCCCACTGATGGGTGAGTCCAGAACTAGAGGCCACAGTTTAAGAATAAGGGGTAGGCCATTTAGAACAGACATGCAGAAAAACTTTTTCACCCAGTGGTGGATATGTGGAATGCTCTGCCCCAGAAGGCAGTGAAGGCCAAGACACTGGATGCATTCAAGAGAGAGTTAGATAGAGCTCTTATAGATAGCGGGGTCAAGGGATATGGGGAGAGGGCAGGAACGGGGTACTGATTGTGTATGATCACAGTGAATGGCCGAATGGCCTACTCCTGCACCTACTGTCTATTGTCTAATGGAGGTACCGCAGCGTATTTCATCTTCTCCACTTGGGCCGGGTCTCCCTTTTCGACTGCTCACCAAATGGTACCGATGCCCAGGTAATCTTGCTGAAAAGCTGCCTCTTCCCCCAGGACTCAATTCCGGTAACCGGTTTGTCTTCAGAGTAGTCATGTTCCAGTAAACTTGTGGAATGGCATCATCAGAAGCTCCCAGTTGTTCTACCGCTTGATCCTGTCCTTGCCTTCCATCTGCCTTCACCGCGATGGCAAACTGGCACATGGCTTTCACTCCCAGGGCAGGAACACTCTCCCACTCCTCGTCCCTGTCCAGCCCTTCATGTGCACGTCGGGACAAAGCATCAGCATCAATATTCCTACTTCCCAGCCGGGACTTCAGACTGAAATCACAGGCAGACAACGATGGCCTGTGGCATCCAATGTTGCCAAGGTCAGGAATAAGTTAGGGGATTGTTGTCCGTCTTCAAGTCAAACTTAGCACCAAAGAGGTAGTCACTCAAATTATCCACCACAGCCCATTTCAACACCAGAAACTCCAACTTGTGCATGGGGTAGTTTTTCTCTGGGGGTGACAGACTCCGGCTGACTAACGCAACAGGTTTCAACCCGGTGCCCAGATTTTATGCAGGACACCCCCTAATCCCTCTCTGCTGGCACCTTTTTGAACTAGAAGAGTCCCAGTGGATATAGAAATGCCGTCTTCTCTTTGCCAGCCTCGCTCATGGGGATCTGGTAATATCCACTCCTCAAGTCCAGCACACTGAACCACTTAGCAACACTCAGTCAGGCCAGCGCATCTTCGATCCTTGGGACCGTATACTGGTCAGGGACGGTACACCTGTTCAGGGTCCTATAGTCCACACTCAGCCATACCTTCCCATTCTGCTTTCTGGCCACTACTATTGGGAACACATCGGGGCTTCTGGACTCAGTGATGATCCCAGCTTCCTTCAACTTACACAAATACTGCTGAACATCCTCTACCTCTGCAGGGGCCAGTTGCCACAACCTTTCTCTGAACGGGGTGTCCTCAGTAACTCAGCTACTGTGACGAGTACTCTTGGAACAACCCACATCAAACTCGTCAGTGCAAAAGACAGCTTCCAGCTTCAACATCTTCTCTACCAACCCGCAGGTAGCAGGGAGACCCTGAAGTTGAATGACTCAGCAGTCAACTTCCCCTTTTTCCAGTAGTTTCTTCCCGGCTTGTCACACAGGGACTCTGGACATTACCGTCACCGGGAAAAGATGCACCAGGGCATCCCCCACTTGAAGGTGACCTCCCTCTTCGTCGTGTTCCTGACAATCACTGCCATCCTGTTCACCTGCACAACCGAGGGCTTCTGCTGTTCTCAACTTTGGCTCAATCTCTGCCGCTCCCCGGGGCAGGCTATCCATGGTCACTTCACCACAGGGTACCACTACCGAGGACTCTACCCTGCTAATGGAGGCCTCCTGTGCCTCTGACACATTCTCCTCCTCTTGTATTTCTCTGATCAGCTCAACAATCAAGGGAAGGGGGGTCACGTCTTACGAGATAGTCGGAGACCTCAAGCGATCAGGTCCTGGGACTGGGCGCCCTTTGCTATCTGGTCCACTCTTAACTGATCCACCTCAGCCGCCTGAATGGCCCCTCTGCACCGCAAGCAATTCAGCTGCCTGTCTAGCTGAAAGAGGGAGGCAGAAAGCTTCTCCCCCTGCCTGGCCCTGCAGTCTCTGGCCCTGCCAAACGTGTGAAATCTGAGGTGCAAAACCTCTTGTTTGTGTGGATACTGCGTGATGTGTTCCCCGTTACAAATCAGTACCACAAAATAACACAGTACACCATATACAATTAAATGATTTAGCTTTACAATTCTTAATTTGACTGGAGGGTTAGTAAGAAAAACAAAAAGGGCCCATTTTAATGAAACAGTCTAAAGTGCACGTTGGAGCTCACGGTTTCCTGTCCGTTAGTCCTCCATCGATTTCCCCCCGGGCATCATCGACTCCCGGTCCCATTCCAAGTCCACTCCATCCTGCAGTCTACAACCTCTTCATTGTGGCATCTTCTCTCTCCATCTTCCACTGAACAAAAGACCTTGAACTGCTCACTCTCAGGCACAGAACAAGAAAATAACACTCCCTTCATTGGACTGCGCAAATTCCAAAGCCACCTTTATCTCTAGTCATAGCCCAAACACTGCTGCTACAGAGTGACCATTACATTAGCAGTGAAACCTTTCCCAGAATGTTACAGAATGTTAACCCCCACTGACTCTGGGTTGCATAATGCAAATACATGTATCTGGGGTCACGTGGTGAGTTTCTTGGTTTGCAATCGACTCCATTCTGCAGCTCCACGAACACTATCATTATGGGTGCATTTTAAACTGAATGTACAATCCACATTCAGGTATGAAGACTGGCTGTTGTTGAAATTAGTATTTGCTATATAACATAACTCCAGAATATGTCCTAACAGCTCTCCACACAATTGAGCACATCTACAAGGAGTTTGTTACAGGAAAGCAACATCCATCATCGAGCACATCCACCATCCAGGACATGCTCTCTTCTCACTGCTGCCATCAGGAAGAAGTTACAGAAGCCTTGTGTCCCAGACCACCAGGTTCAGGAACAGTTATCACCACACAACCATTATGCTCTGGAACCAGGGTCAATAACTTCACTCACCCCAACACTGAACTGATTCCGTAAGTCCATAAGATATAGGAGTAGAATTAGGCTTCACAACCTATGGACTCACTGTCAAGGGCTCTACAGCTGAAGTTCACGATATTATTTATGTATTTATTTATTATTATTATTTTGATAACGTTTTCATATTTACACACTTCCTTGTATTTTACACATTGGTTCTTTGCCCATCTTCGTTTTTCATTGATTTTATTGTGATTCTATTTGCGTTTACTGTCAATACCTGCAAGAAAATGTATCTCAGTGTAGTATATAGTGCCATCAATGTACTTTGATAATAAATTTACTTTGAACTTTGTACTTTTGGTGATACAGAGGGTGGAGGAGGAGCAAGAGACAGAGCTGGAGGTCAGGTAGATCAGGAGGCAGAAGGTAAGGGGTAGAGGGGGAGCAGTTACTGGATACTGAAGAATTTAATTTTAATGCTGTTGAGGTTTAGGCTTCCCTGGAGAATATCAGCACACTCAGCACCCTAGGATTTACTGTGAAAGACTTTGCTTGGATTGTCCTCCCAAATTGGAGCACCTCATAGAGCATGGAAATAGGACTCTTGGCCCAAATGGTCAAATTGGACCAAGTTTCTCATCAAAGCTGCCCATTTGCCAGTGCATACCCAACATCCCTTGAAAACGGTTGTTTCCAACCCTTTAATGCCATTGACCAATGCTATTAAGCAAGGTTCCACGGACCCAAGGTTAGGAGTCCCTGCTCTAAGACCTTCCTATCTATATACCTGTCCAAGTGTTTTGTTTGTTCAAATATTGTTCTTGCATCTGCCTAACCCACTTCATCTGGCAGCTGTGTAGACCATCCTCTGGCTGAAAAAGTTGTTCCTTCTGTTCCTATTAAGTCACTTCTTCTACCATTGAGCATGACTTCCTGACATTGTATTCCATCTACCACTTATTTGCCCATTCTCCTAATCTGTCCAAGTTTTTTGTTGCCTCTTTACTTCCTGAGAACCATCTGCCCCTCCACCTATGACAAACTGGGTAATAATTTATTTTCTTTAGCTTTTCTCCCTTCTTGAAGAGTGAAGTGACATATGCAATTTACCACTCTTCTGGAACCATTCCAGAATCTAATGATCCTTGAAAGATCATTATTAATGCCTCTATAATCAATTCAACCACCTCTTTCTGAACCCTGGGGTGTACACCATCTGGTCCAGGTGACTTACCTACCTTCAGACCTTTCAGTTTCTCATGAATCTTCTCTCTAGTAATGGTAGCTTCACACACTTCATGACACTTGACACCTGGAATGTCTACCACACTGCTTGTGTCTTCCACAGTGAAGACTGATGAAATATATTTATTCATCTGCCATTTTATTGGCCCTCATTACTACCTTTCCAGCATCCTTTTCCAGTGGTCTGATATGCCCTCTCACCTCTCTTTTACACTTCATGTCGATGAAGAAACTGCTGGTATCCTCATTAATATTATTGGCTAGCTTACTTTCATATTCCATCTTTACCTCCTTGCTGACTTTTTTAGTTGCCTTCTATTGTTCTTTAAAAGCTTCCTCATCCTCGACCCAATTTCTGCTCAGGTATATGCCCTCTCTTTAGCTTTATGTTGGCCTTGACTTCCCTTGTTCGCCATGGCTGTGTCATCTTGCCTTTAGAATACTTTTTCTTTTCAGGAATGTATATATTCTGTGCCTTGTGAATTGCTTCCAGCTATTGCTGCTCTGCCATCATCCCTGCCAGTGTTCTTTTCCAATCAATTCTGGTGATCAACTCCTCTCTCATTACTCTGTAACTTCCTTTACTCCACTGTAATATTGATATATCTAACATGATTACCAATTTGCGGGACTGTCCTGAATCCTTAAAGGGGCTGCACCAGCTATCCGCACTGCGAAGAGTTAGAGTGTCTAAATTCCAGAAGCTGGATCTGTTGGGTGTGTTTTGTAACAGGACCCATCACCTGTGGCTGACTGCTGGCAACACTGTCTGTTTGTAGAGGTGGTAATGATAGTTATCGAAGAGGGCTGGATCTAAGATGTTTCTATCAGGCACCCAGCACCTCTCCTGGGGTCCAAATTCTTCCCAGTTCACAAGCTATTGTCGAACAGTCAGAACAGTACGCAAGTATAAACGTCTTCTCACAGTGAAGACCTGTTCCCCTTCAATAACCCAGAGTGGCAGCAGGGCTGATGGTATTGGGGCTAAGGGGCTGATGCAGACAGGTTTTAATTTAGAGATGTAGAAGGTGGGGTTGATCTTTAGAGTCTTGGAGAGCTGCAAGGTCTAAGCCATGGAGTTTACTTTCCTTCGGATTTCGATGGGTCCAGTGAAATTGCACACCAACTTTCTAGATTCCACATGGAGATGCAAATTATAAGTGGACAGCCAGACCTGTTGCTCTGGGTATAAATTGGGTCCCTGTTTTCTCCTTCAGTTTGCCTTAGTCTCTGACCTCTGGATAGAGGCCAGAAAAGTTTCTCATGCCCTAATCCAATTCTGCCTTCAGCATTGGATGAAATCTTTGGCCGCAGGGACCCCAACCTCTGCCTCCTTGCATGGAAAGAGAGGCAGTGGATAACCAAACTGTCATTTGAACGGTGACATCCCATACACTGAATGCTGTAAGGTGTTGTTGGCAACACACATCAAATGGTCACATCACTCATAAGGAGTTTCCAAGGCCAGGCATCTCAGGGTACATTCTAAATCTTGTTTACTTCACTCCATCTGACCTTTGGATTGCTGGTGAAACCCAGAGGAAAAGCTTACTGTGCCCCTATCAATTTACAGAACACTCTCCAGAAATGTGATGTTTATAGTGGACCACAATCTGAGACAATGTCCACCAGGAATCTGTGGATCCTGAAGGCCAGGACCAGAACAATTTTGGCTGTCCCAGCTGCAGATGGTTGCTTCTCCAGGACAATGAACTTGTAGGCTTTCAAAAACCAATCGGTAATTACCATGATGACCGACTTCCCCTTGGATGACGGGAGACCCGTGACAAAGTCTATGGAGGTGTGTTTCCAATGTTTTTCCAGAACTGGACGGGGGTGGGGGAGCTCTTGAGATCAGTCATGAGTCTCCTTGTTCCAGTCACACATCTTACATGCTTCCACGATGTACCAAACCTCTTTGTCATTCCAGGCCACCAATTGCTCCTCTTGATAAACCTGAGGGTCCTGGCAATCCCTGGCAGTGTGGTCATTGTCGTTGAATGACCCCATTGGAGTACCTGCGACCGGACTGAACTTGTGACAAAGAGCTGACACAGAGGTCTGTTCTGAGAACCTCCCCACTTGCGCTTGGGTCTTGTGAACAGGAGCTTCGATTGCTCATCAAATTGCTGTTACCACCCTGACTTGTGACAAAATGGGGGTAGGTTGCTCCTCTCATTCTGGTTCATCGAACTCACGGGACAGGGCATCTGGCTTCTGGTTCTTTGACCCCAGTCAACATATCAGGATGAGTTCAAAGAACAAAGACAACCTGACCTGCTTGGAATTCAGCATCTTGGCCTCCTGAATATAAGCCAGGTTCTTCTGGACAGTCTAAATGATAAAAGGGTTCCTGGTCCTCTCAAACCAGTGACGCCATTACTCCAAAGCTAAGAACTGCAAGGGGCTCCCAATTCCCATTCTCATAGTTCCTCTCCGCCAGGGATAGCCACCTGGAGAAGAATGCACACGGGTGTAGTTTACCATCCGAAGGTGATCGTTGAGACGAGACGGCACCCACTCCATTGATTAAGGTCTCCACCTCCATGATGAATGGGAGGTCCAGGTTAGGAGAAACCAAGATAGAAGCTGTTGTGAACCAGTGTTTGAGCTCAACAAAAGCAGACTCTGCTTCAGTCGTCCAGACGTAAGGGTGTGTAGAATTCTTAATTAGCAACATCAGCAGACTTGCACCAACTGGAGTTGCTTATGAACTTCTGGTAGAAATTTTCTAACCCCAATAAATATTGGATTTGGTTGATGCTCGATGATGGTGGCCAGTCTCTGACTGTCTGGGTCTTGGTACGTCTTGGTAGGCTCCACCTTGAGATTGCCATTGGAGATGATGAACGTCAAGAATGAAATAGTCATCACGTGAAACTTAGACTTCTCCAACAGAACATCAACTCCATGCTCTAGAAGCCTCTTTAAAATGTCCCTGACGATAACGTCATTTTTCCCCATGGACGTTGAAAAGATTAGGATATCATCAATGTAGATGAAGAAATACTTACAAAGAATATCCATAATGGCTGGAGCATTCACGAGGCTGAAGGGCATAACCAGGTACTCGTAGTGCCCCATTAGTGTATTGAATGCAGTCTTTCAGTCATCACATTCTCTTAGATTGTCCAGATAGTACGCACTTCGTCATTCCAGGTTTGTGAATACTCTCACACTTGGAGCATCTTGATGTCCATGAATGGCAGCGCGTAGCAATTTTTGGCCATCATTTTGTACAAAGCAGAAGCCTGTGCCAGCGAGTGAGGTGGAGGACCGAATGAGGCCTGTGGCAAGAGTCCCCTTGATATACTCTTCCACTACACTTCCCTCTGGGCCCAAGACAGTGTTAATCAACCCTGCAAGGGACAAGTACCAGGCAGCAGATATTGCACAGTCATCGGTGTTTCAGAAAAGTAAAGGCCTTTCACTTGCTCGAGGCCTCCTCCACGTCCTTGCAGATGGAAATGCTTTCAACAGGTTTGGGTGTGCTGACTCCTTGGACTTTTTTTGGAAGATGACCTCTGAGGCTTTTTAGTCAGCGGGGTGATTCAACCGAACTCAGAGTCCGCTCCCTCGGCTCGCAAAGCTCATTCATGGAAACGAGACAAATCAGAGCCCAAATCCCCATCAATGCTCAGGCAATGGCAGTGAGGCATTACAGAGGTTTCTTTCCCTCCTGGAAATTGGCTTCAAGGCTCGGCATAATGGAGTCATTCTGTTACTCGAGACCTGGTAGCTGTGTTCGTTAAGGTTGGCTGCAAGTTCCCCAGAAAGTTCGGGCATCTCTTCGGTCCTCTCTTCAATGAGAGATTCCCTCTCTCTCTAGTTCTTGTGGGATCCTGACATGACAGTGTCGGGGCTCATACAGTCCCATTGTCTGGAATCAGTTTGTCCATCCAGGAGTGCAGGACTGGTTCACCAGAAGGTCTTGGGTTACTTAGCACTGACAGCTGCCCCCTTTTTGGTCATTTTTCATGGGACGGTCTGGGTCTTGGAACACCATGCCACAAACAAACCCTCTTACAATGACTGGACCAAGCAATTGAGAGGCTGTGCCAGGAGGGGATTTGGTACTCGAATTAGGGTAGTAAAAGGAACAGATAATGTTAGTGTGTGGGATGTGAAACCAACGTTCTGTTTCAATGATTCTCCCCTCCCTCCAGTCCATGGAGGATTATGCTGGGATAACCAAGGGTACTGGAGAATCAGGGTTACAAGTGGGGAATCAATAATGTGGAAACTAATGTCTTCCACATGATCCGCTATCCTCATCTGCAGATCCACTGGATCTGCCCGGAACCTAGTGGGTGACCGTCCAAGACAGTGGCAAGCATGGGACGGCTCAACTCTCGCAGTGGGCAGTAACTCACAGATTAGTTACAGTACCTGGGCCTTTGTACCTCAGTTGGATGCTCCGGTCAGGAAGACCACAATTGGTGATAATAACTCTCCTTGCTGACGATCAACACTGGTGCACATCAGGGGTGTGTGCTTAGCCCGCTGCTTCTCTCTCGCTATACCCATGACTGTGTGGCTGGGCATAGCTCAAATACCATTTATAAATTTGCTGATGATCCAGCCATTGTTGGTAGAATCTCAGATGGAGATGAGAGGGTGTACAGGAGCGAGATATACTAACTTGTGGAGTGGTGTCACAGCAACAACCTGGCACTCTATATCAGGAAGATGAAAGAGCTGATTGTGGATTTCCAGAAGGGTAAGATCAAGGAGAACATACCAATCCTCACAGAGGAATCAGAATTGGAGACAGTGAGCCATTTCAAGTTCCTTGGTGTCAAGATCTCTGAGCACCTAACCTGCTCCCAACATATCAATGCAAACTCGTCAGGACTTTGAAACATCAACATAAACACTCAAAAACTTCTATAGATGTACCATGGAGAGCACTCTGACAGGCTGCCACACTGTCTGACGTGGGGGGTGGGGGGGGGGGGGCGGTGGTGGGTGGCTAATCCACAGGACCGAAAGAAGTTGCAGAGGGTCGTAAATTGTGTCAGCTCCGTATTATTGGGTACTAGCCTGCATAGTACCCAGGACATCTTCAAAGAGAGGTGTCTCAGAAAGGCAGTGTCCATCATTAAGGACCCCCAGCACCCATTACCATCAGATAGGAGGTACAGAAACCTGAAGGCACACACTCAGTGATTCAGGAACAGCTTTTGCTCCTCTGCTGCTCGATTCCTAAATGGACATTGAACCCAAGAACACCCGCTCACTTTTTAAATATATATTATTTCTGTTTTTGCATAATTTTTAATCTTGTTCAATATACTTATACTGTAATTGATTTATTTATTTTTCTTTTATTTAAATGGAAGCAAGAGGCTGAGAGTGAAGGAGTAAAGGAATCTTGGAGATTTTTTTACACTGCTCTGGGAAAAGAGGCTCGAGTGCGTAGGTGCATGATGTAGAGCGCCAAAGATTTAAAAAAAGACCACCATATACAGTGGACAGCGGAGTGAGAGGGAGCAGAGTGGGATGGCTTTGACTCAACAGGCTTCGGTGTGAACAGGCAGAGGTTCCGGTAAGTTTTGTTTTGTTTATTTAGAGTAGTGAGAATGCCAGGCAGGATGTTGGAATGCTCCTCTTGCAGGATGTGGGAAGTCAGGGAGACTTCCTTAGGGATTAGGGAACTAGAGCAGGGGCTGGATGACCTCTGGATCAATCACAAGAATGAGGAGTTTATCAATTGTAGTTGTCAATTAATAGTTTCAGCGAGGTAGTTATGCAAAAGGTAATTGGGTTATCGTCAGGCGAGGGAAGGGGAAAGGGAAGGCAGAGCAGGGATCCCCTATGGCCATTCCGCTCAACAACAAGTATACTGATTTGGATACTGTTGGGGGGATGACCTACCTGGGACAAGCTGCAGCAGCCGGATCTCTGGCACTGATTCTAGTTCTGCAGTGCAGAAGGGAGGGTGAGAAAAGAGGAGAGTGGTAGTGATAGGGGACTCGATAGTTAGAGCACAGACAGGAGGTTCTGTGGTTGTGACAGACAGCCGGATGGTTTGTTGCCTCCCGGGTGCCAGGGTCAGGGATGTCTCTGATCGCGTGCACAGCATTCTGAAGTGGGTGGGTGAGCAGCCAGATGTCACGGTACACATTTGTACAAATGACATAGGAAGAAAGAGTGAGGAGGTCCTGAAGAGTGAGTATAGAGAGCTCAGTAGGAAGTTAAAAAGCAGGACCTCGAGGATGGTAATCTCAGGATTGCTACCTGTGCCACGTGCCATTGAGGGTAAGTATAGGATGCTCTGGTGGATGAACACCTAGCTGAGGAACTGGTGTAGTGTGCAGGGTTTCAGATTTCAGGATCATTGGGACCTGTTCTGGGGCAGGTGGGACCTGTACAAGAGAGATGGGTTACACCTGAACTACAAGGGGACTAATATCCTTGCAGGGAGGTTTGTTAATGCTATTGGGGAGGGTTTAAACTAGATTTGCTGGGGAATGGGAACCAGAGTGCCAGAGTAGATAGTGGAGTGGCGGTGAAAATAAATGATGTTAAAAGTTCATGCAAAGTGACAAATAGAAGGATTGTGTGTGGTGGTATTAATCTTCTGAGGTGTGTCTATTTCAATGCGAGGAGTGTTGTGGGGAAGGCTGGCGAACTGAGGGTGTGGATTGACAGATGGAATTACAACATTATAGCCATTAGTGAAACTTGGCTACAGGAGGGGCAGGACTGGCAGCTTAATGTTCCAGGGTTCTGATGTTTCAGACATGATAGAGGCAGAGGAAAGAAGGGTGGAGGGGGTGGCATTGCTAGTCAGGGAAAATGTTACAGCAGTGCTCAGGCAGGACAGATTAGAGGGCTTGTCTACTGAGGCCATATGGGTGGAGCTGAGAAACAGGAAAGGTATGACCACCCAATAGTCAGTGAGAATTGGAGGACCAAATCTGCAGAGAGATAGCAGATGACCGCAGGAAACATAAAGTTGTGACAGCAGGGGATTTTAATTTTCCACATATTGATTGGGACTCCCATACTGTTAAAGGTCTGGACAAGTTATAGTTTGTAAAATGTGTTCAGGAAAGTTTTCTAAATCAGTATATAGAGGTACCAACTAGAGAGGATGCAATTTTAGATCTCCTATTAGGAAAAGATTTAGGACAGGTGATGGAGGTGTGTGTAGGGGAACACTGTGGTTCCAGTAATCATAACACCATTAGTTTCAATTTGATCATGGAAACAGATAGATCTGGTCCTTGGGTTGAGAAAGGATCTACAAAGTGTGGATTGGGACTGGTTGTTCTCTGGCAAAGATGTGGTTGGTAAGTGGGAGGCCTTCAAAGGAGAAATTTAGAGAGTGCAGTTTGTATGTTCCTGTCAGGATTAAAGGCAAAGTGAATAAGGATAAGGAACCTTGGTTCTCAAGGGATATTGGAAATCTAATAAAGAAGAAGAGAAAGATGTATGACATGTATAGGGAACAGGGTGAAAATAAAATGCTTGAGGAGTATAACAAGTGCAAATAAACTTTAAAAATAGAAATTAGGAGGGCTAAAAGAAGGCATGATGTTGCTTTGGCAGTCAAGGTGAAGGATAAACCAAAGATCTTCTACAGGTATATTAAGAGCAAAAGGATAGAAGGGGATAAATTTGGTCCTCAGAAGATCAGAGTGGTCGGCTATGTATGGAACCAAAAGAAATGGGGGAGATCTTAAATAGGTTTTGCATCTGTATTTACTAAGTAAACTAGCATGGAGACAATGGAAATAAGGCAAGCAGGTAGTGAGGTCATGGAACCTACACAGATTGAAGAGGAGGAGGTGCTTGCTATTTTGAGGCAAATCAGAGTAGATAAATCCACAGGACCTTACAGGGTATTCCCTCAGACCTTGAAGGAGACAAGTGTTGAAATGGCAGGGGCCCTGGCAGATATATTTAATATGTCAGTATCTACGAGTGAGGTGCCAGAGGATTGGAGGATAGCTCATGTTCTTAGGTTGTTTAAAAATGCTCTAAAAGTAATCTGGGAAATGATAAGCCATTAAGTTTGATGTCGGTTGTACGTAAATTATTGAAAGGAGTACTAAGAGATAGGATTGACAAGTATTTGGATAGAGAGGGACTTATTAAGGAGAGTCAACATGGCTTTGTGCGTGGTAGGTCATGTTTAACAATTTTATTAGCGTTTTTCAAGGAGGTTACCAGGGAAGTGGATGAAGGGAAGGCAGTGGATGTTATCTACATGGATTTCAGTAAGGCATTTGGCAGCGTCCCGCATGGGAGGTTAGTTAGGAAGATTCAGTCACTAGGTATACATGGTGAGGTAGTAAGTTGGATTAGACATTGCCTCAGTGGGAGAAGTCAGAGAGTGTTAGTGAAGGATTGCTTCTCTGATTGGAGGCCAATGACTAGTGGTGTGCCACAGGGATCAGTGCTGGGTCCATTGATATTTGTCATCTGTATCAACGATCTGGATGATAATGTGGTAAATTGGATCAGCAAGTTTGCGGTTGATGCAAAGACTGGAGGTGTAGTGGACAGTGAGGAAGGTTTTTAAAGCTCGCAGAGGGATTTGGACCAGCTGGACAAATGGGCTGAAAAATGGCAGATGGGGTTTAATACAGACAAGTGTGAGGTATTGCACTTTAGAAGGACAAGCCAAGGTAGAACATTTAAGGTAAATGGTAGGGCACTGAGGAGTGCAGTAAAACAGAGGGATCTGGCGATACAGATTCAAAATTCCCTAAAAGAGGCATCACAGGTAGATAGGGTAGCAAAGAGAGCTTTTGGTACATTAGCCTGTATAAATCAAAGTATTGAGTATAAGAGTTGGAATGTTATGGTGAGGTTGTATAAAGCATTGGTGAGGCCGAATTTGGAGCATTGTGTGCAATTTTTGTCACCAAATTACAGGAAGGATACTAATAAGGTTGAAAGAGTGCAGGGAAGGTTTACAAGGATATTGCCGGGACTTGAGAAACTGAGTTACAGAGAAGGTTTGAATAGGTAAGGACTTTATTCCCTGGAGCGTAGAAGAATGAGGGGAGACTTGATAGAGTTATATAAAATTATGACGGGTATAAATAGAGTGAATGCAAGCAGGCTTTTTCCACAGAGGTTAGGGGAGAAAAAAACGAAAGGACATGGGTTAAGGGTGAAGGGGGAAAAGTTTAAAGGGAACTTGGGAGGGTGTGGCTTCTTCACACAGAGAGTGGTGAGTGTGTGGAATTAGCTGCCAGATGAAGTGGTAAATGCGTGGTCATTTTTAACATTTAAGAAAAACTTGGACAGATACATGGATGAGAGGTGTATGGAGGGATATGGTCCAGGTGCAGGTCAGTGGGACTAGGCAGAAAAATGTTCAGCACAGCCAAGAAGGGCTAAAAGGCCTGTTTCTGTGCTGTAATGTTCTATGGTTCTATATTATATATTACATTGAAATGCTGCTGCTAAGTTAACAAATTTCATGACACATGCTGGTGATAATAAACCTTATTCTGATTCTGATTCTGGATGTTGAATAGGCCAATGAATCAATGGGAATGGACTAGTGACTGTTTCAGTCACAGTCCTCCTGAAACTGAACAGTCTTAGCATCCCGACTGTTGCATCCTGGGACATTCAATCATGCCCTCTGATTATCTGTTTCTCTGACTAAGGGATCTCCTATCAACACTGCATTCCTCTTCACCTCTCTCCTCTTCTGAGCAACATCACCAGACTCAGTGAAAGAGACCCAGTCACTCATCCTCACAACTGTTAGGTCAGCCCCTCAATAGTATCTAAAGTTAAATATGTATTATTGAGTGGAACAGCCACAGGTGTTCTCTGGACTGGCTGTGCATTTCCCCTCCTTCTCCTGACAGTCACCCAGTTATCTCTCTCCTGCAACCATGGGGTATCTACTTCCCTCTAGCTCCTGCTTGTCACCTCCTCATTCTCCTGTATGAGTTGAAGGTCATCGAGCTGTAGCTCCAGTTCCTTAATACATTCTCTCAGTTGCTGCAACTCGGTGCACCTGGTGTAGGTGTGTTCATCTAGGAGACTGGAGTCTCCCAGACTTCCCACATCCCACACAGAGTGCAAGACACTGCCCCAGGAGCCATTCTCACTGAACTACCATGACCTAATTGATGAGGAATGAACAAATGGGAACAGAAAGAGAGAAACCTTATGGTCTTATGGAAGGTGGAGCAGGGGCTAAACAGAGGAAATTCATGGGACATAATCTCCCACACACAGAGCCTTGCTTACTAATCCTCATCAACCCCAGTTTTTAGAAATAGCTCTTGACCCTCAGAACTCCTCCATTAAGACTGTATTGTTCTCGCTCGGCATGTAAGATAACACCGAGATAAACCGTTGTCAATGAAGACAGGATCACAGTAGGATTAACCGTTTACTGTTCACTCTTCCACATTAACGTATGGTGAAAACTGTTGATAAAACAATACAAGATTTGTACAGCATTTGTTTCCTTCTTGATATTACATTGTTATGTATTCAGGCAACAATAAATATGAGTTCGGCAAGGGTTTTTATAACAAACAACATGTTTATTAAACACTGAAAACAAACCCCCCCAAAAGTAAACAAACACTAACGTAACCGGAAATCAGCTGCTGTGCGGCAGTTTAAACGGTTCTTAAAGCGATGCAGCTCAAACAGTTCTTAAAGCAATGTTGCAAAAACAGTTCTTTAAAGTAGTATTGCCAAAAGTTCAAAATGCTCACGGTCCATTTAAGGGAGAGACTTTTTAAGATGATTTAAATTCTCTTTCACGTCGTTTTGCTTCAATCTGGCGTCGAACTTTTCCCACGAAGAATTTACGAAACGAAACGGCTTAAAGGCACTGACCGTTCCTTTATCACACTGTCCTCAATCTTCTGCTATCCCGCAGAGATTAACACGAGAACAGCCAACGAATTCCTTCCAAATAAGGATTAAATAAGGTCGAACCGGTTTCACCATCGAAATAGATTCTCCTCGATCTTTAACTCCCGAACTCCAATCTTCACTCTCCACTGATTTCTGAACTAGCAGTACAGTAAAGAAACTGCTGGCAATGACCTTTTAAACTTTAGGCATTAGATAAAAACTTCGTCCTTCAACTAAACTGCGTCATCACATTAATTCACGCAGTGGCATGAAGTCAACTTGGCAAATCCAGCCACGAACTGCCCCTCCTCACAGGGTTGGGTCTTCCTTTTATAACCTGTAAAAAAAACCTGTTACATGATCTCTACTGGCGGGAAAATGACTTCACTCCACCATCACAAGTCCAGTATAGCTTCAACCCCAGTCACGTGACAAGGGTACCACTGTCATGTCACGAGTACGCAACACCTCCCTCCAAAAAAAACACTTTTGGTCTGACAAGAACAAAAATTTTTAACAATTGCTTACAAGAAAACAAATGCATAAATTTTATAACATACGTAATATACAATACCATCATATAACAGCTTATAACTCACAATACAGTAGGAGTGTTACAATTGAGAAAAAAACACTCTATAAAAAAAAATTGCATTGTATATTCAACATCGAGATAGACAATCACAGTGGCATGTCCAAATTCACTCTTAGCTAAATTAATAGTTAAGTTAGCTTTTGAAAGCCTTTCAAACAATTTCTCCACCGCAATAATGTGTGCTTCCCAAGTATCATTTCCTGTCACTATATCATCAATATAAGCATCAGTATCTTTCAGTCCCTGACTCACAGAGTACAGAGTTAATCATCCTCTGGAAAGTACCTGGGGCATTCTTCATCCCAAATGGAAGAACATTATACTCATATAACCCAGATGGAGTTACAAATGCAGAAATCTCTCTACCTCTGTCTGTTAATGGAATACACCAATACCCTTTCAATAAATCAATCTTTGTAAGGAACTTTGCTTTTCCAACTTTATCTACACAATCACCTACTCTAGGAATTGGATATGCATCTGTTTTCTTTACAGCATTCACCTTCCTATAGTCCGTACAAAACCTAATACTACCATCTGGTTTTGGCACCATAACACATGGCGAACTCCAATTCGAGTTAGAATGTCTAATGATATTATTCTCTAACATATATTCAATTTCTTTCTCAGCAAGTTCACATTTTTCTATGTTCATCTGATATGGATGTTATTTAATAGGTTTGGCATCTCCAACATCTACATCATGTGAAGCTATAGTAGTCCTTCTCGGAACATCTGGAAATAACTCCTTATATTTAAAAATTAATTCCTTAATCTGTTGTTTCTGCTCTGGCTGTAAATGTGTTAATTTCTCATCAATATTTTCCAGAATGGTTGGATTTGGTAACCTAACAGAAACAATGTTGAATTTAGAATGAAAGTCAGATGAATCATCTATCATGTTCCTAGTTAAATCAAACTCATTCTCAATAACCACAACAGTCACAGTATCAGATTGTTTCCCAAAATATGGTTTTATCATATTTATATGGCAAAGTTGTGTTGACCTTCTACGATCTGGAGTTTTTATCACGTAATCCACATCATTGATTTTAGACACAATTTCATAAGGACCATGAAATCTAGCTTGTAAAGGATTTGTCTGCACTGGGAAAAGAACCAACACCTTATCTCCAGGCTTAGACATCCTCATCCTAGCTTCTTTATCATACCAAGTCTTCATTTTCTCCTGAGCCAACTTTAAATTTTCCTTGGCTAAGTTACAAGCTTTATGTAACCTGTCCTTAAATTTCAAAACATAGTGCAACAAATTAGTGTGTACTTCCTTACTAATCCACTCTCCTTTCAATAAAGCTAAAGGTCCTCTAACTCTATGCCCAAACACAAGTTCAAATGGACTAAAACCTAAAGATTCCTGTACCGATTCCCTTACTGCAAATTAAAGTAAGTTTATACTCTCATCCCAGTCACTTTCATTTTCCACACAATATGTCCTAATCATATACTTGAGGGTGGAATGAAACCTCTCCAAGGCACCTTGTGATTCTGGATGGTATGCAGACAAAGTGATTTGCTTAGCTCCCAATTTATAAACTATCTGTTGAAACAATTCGGACATAAAATTACTGCCTTGATCAGTTTGTATCTCCTTAGGTAATCCAAAATAAGTAAAAAAAAATATAAGGGCCTTTGTCACAGTTTTAGCTTTTATATTCCTAAGTGGTACTGCCTCTGGAAACCTAGACGAAGTACACATGTTAGTCAACAAATACTGATAACCAGTTTTTGTCTTTGGTAATGGACCAACACAATCTACAATAACTTTAGAAAATGGTTCACCAAATGCTGGAATAGGTTGTAATGGAGCTACTGGTGTAACCTGATTTGGTTTACCCACAATTTGACAAGTATGGCACGTTTTACAAAACATCGCAAAATCTTTTCTTAGACCAGGCCAGTAAAAATGTTTTAAAATCTTGTCCACAGTTTTCCGTACCCCTTGATGCCCACCTAAAGGCATACTATGAGCTAAAGTCAAAATCTCATTTCGATAAACTTTATGGACAACTACATGGTAAACAACATTCCAATCCTCACTTGCAGGAATTGTAGCCGATCTCCACTTCCTCATCAACACTCCTTTTTCCAAGTAATATCCTACTGGCACCTTCTCAATTTCACTACCTAGTAAAGCTTGCTCTCTTAATTTTATAATCTCAGAGTCTCTATTCTGCTCTGCTATCATCTCCTTCCGAGACAGAGATAAATCTTCATAGTCAGACTTACTCCAAGAATCTTTTTATTATTGTTAATAATATATATAAAATACAAATGATATATTAATAAAGGGATTACAAACATACAAATTCCCATTACACATGAAAAAAAATACATAAGCAATGGTTACAGTATAAATGAGTTTACCAAAACATGAACCATACAGTATATGTATGAACATGGTAAATCTAGATATTTCGTAATATATGATATAAAAAAAACATAGAAAAATGGGAAAAAATATTATGCAAAATTAACTAACCTACTAATCTAATAGCTAATAAAGAAAAAAGAAGCAAAAAAAGAAAAAAAAGAAAATAAAAGAGAAAAAAAAGGGCTGTTTATAATATCTCACAAGAATACATAATCATCAATGTCGTCCAATCTGATCCTCTCAACATAAATAAGATTAAAGCTGGAAAATCAAATGAACTTGGAATAGGGTCATATTACATCATATGAAAATATTGAATAAATGGTCTCCATATCTTTTCAAATTTACTAGAAGTATCGAATACACCACTTCTAATTTTTTCTAAATTTAAACATAACATAGTTTGAGAGAACCTACTAAATACTGTGGGGGGATTAATTTCCTTCCAATTCAACAATATAGATCTTCTGGCCATCAGAGTTAGAAATGCAATCATTCGACAGGCAGAAGAAGATAAATGCAGTGAGTCCATCATTGGTAAACCAAAAATTGCGGTAATAGGATGAGGTTGTAAATCGATATTCAATACCACAGAGATCTATCACAAATAGGATTTATATAAGAATAAAAATGAGCTAATTTATCCTTGGACATATGTATGACCTTAAATTGAATTAATGAATGTTTGGCACATATCGAAGATGTATTAACTAATTGAAGAATTCTATCCCAATTCTCAATAGGAATAATAAGATTAAGTTCTCTTTCCCAATCATTTTTGGTCTTATAAAGGGGCTCTGAACATATCTTCATAATTATATTATAAAATTTTGATATAAGCCCTTTTTGAAAAGGGTTTAATTCAAACAAAGTCTCCAAAATATCTGAAGGCACGAAATTTGGAAACATAGGAAGTACAGTACTTAAAAAATGCCTAATCTGTAAATATCTAAAAAAATGAAATCTAGGCAAATTATATTTATTAGATAATTGCTCAAAAGACATAAAACAATTGTCCAAAAATAAATCAGAAAATATTAGTAATCCCTTAGTTTTCCAAGCCGAATAAGCTTGATCTATAATGGAAGGGTGGAAAAAGCAATTAGATACAATAGGACTATTTAAACGAATTTAGTCAACCCAAAAAATTTCCGAAATTGAAACCATATACGTAAAGTATGTTTAACTATCAGGTTGTCAATTCGTTTCAGCAATTTAGAAAGAGCAAAAGGGAGAGAAGTCCCTAAAATAGAACACAGAGCATAACCTGGTACCAATTTAATTTCTAAACTCACCCAATGAGGGCCAAAAGAACCACCCCCGTCTTTCAACCAACATAACAAATATCTAATATTAACTGCCCAATAATAAAATCTGAAATTAGGTAATGCTAACCCACCTTCCTTCTTTGTCTTCTGTAAATATATTTTACCTAACCTGGGATTTTTATTCTGCCATATATATGAGGAAATCTTTGAATCAACATTAGTAAAAAAAGATTTCGGAATAAAAATTGGTACCGCTTGAAAAATATGTAAAAACCTAGATAAAATAACCATCTTAATAGCATTAATCCTGCCAATTAGAGATAAAGATAATGGTGACCACTTAGTAAACAAGCGTTTAATCTGATCAATTAAGGGTAAAAAAATTAAACCTAAATAAATTTTATGGTTTTTTGTGATTCTAATCCCTAAGTAAATAAAAGAGTCATTAACTAATTTAAAAGGTAAATTACGATATACTGGGACCTGTCTATTCAAAGGAAACAACTCACTCTTATTAAGATTTAACTTATACCTGGAAAACTCACTAAATTGAGCCAACAATGATAGAACTGCTGGAATAGATTTCTCAGGATTAGAAATGAATAATAATAAATCATCTGCATACAAAGATAACTTATGAATATCTGTCCCACGATTAATACCCAAAATATCCTGTGATTCTCTGATGGCAATTGCCAAAGGTTCTAAAGCAATGTTAAATAGTAATGGGCTAAGAGGACATCCTTGTCTAGTGCCCTGAAATAAACGAGAAAAGGGAGATCTTTGATTATTAGTAAACCCTGAGGCTACTGGAGTATGATAAATCAGTTTAATCCAGGAAATGAATGTCGGACTAAAATTATACTTCTCCAACACCTTAAATAAGTAAGGCCATTCAACTCTATCAAATGCTTTCTCCGCATCTAATGAAATCACGCATTCTGAAGTGCAATGTGAAGAAGTATAAACAATATTCAGTAATCTCCTAACATTGAAAAAAGAATAGCGATTTTTAATAAAACCAGTTTGATCTTCTGAAATAATTTGGGGTAATACCTTCTCCAACCTGGATGCCAATAACTTGGAAAAAATCTTGGAGTCTACATTCAATAAAGATATTGGTCTATAGGATGCACAGTCAGTAGGGTCCTTATCTTTCTTCAATATTAATGAAATGGAAGCTCTATAAAAAGATTGTGGCAAATTCCCCAATCTAATTGCTTCCTCAAAAACCCTGCATAACCAAGGAGAAAGAGTACCGGAAAAAACATTTAAAAAATTCTACTGTATACCCATCTGGACCTGGTGCTTTCCCAGAATTCATTGAGGAAATAACCCCTTTGATTTCTGCGTCCGTAATAGGAGTATCTAATATTGAAAGATCATTGGATGATAATCTTGGGAAATTTAATTTCCCAAGAAAATCACACATGGTATTATGATCCTGAGGGAATTCAGATTGATACAGGGAGGTATAAAAGTCTTGAAATGACTTATTTATCTCATCATGATTAACTGTCAAATCCTCATTCTGCTGACGAATCTTAGCGATTTGACGTTTAACCAAAGCATTCTTCAACTGACTGGCTAACAGTTTACCTGATTTATCACTATGTATATAAAAATCAGATCTGGTTTTCATTAATTGATTTTCAATCGTAGATGTAAATAATAAACTATGTTCCATTTGAAGTTCAACCCTTTGTAAAGCTCCTTAGTAGGAGTAATCGAATATTTCTTGTCAATCTCTTTAATTTTATCGACCAATAAAAGAGTTTCCTTCTTAGTACGTTTTCTCAAACCAATGGAGTAAGAGATAATCTGTCCACGTATATACGCTTTAAAAGTGTCCCAAAGTGTTCTGCAAGAAATATCATCCGTGGAATTAGTTGAAAAGAAGAAATTGATCTGTTCCTTCATAAATTTAATAAAGTCCGGATCTTGCAGTAAGGTAGAGTCAAATCGCCATTGTCTGGCATTAGAAACTGTATCCATAAATTTAATAGAAAGTTTTAATGGAGCATGGTCAGAGATAGCTATAATATCATAATTACAACCAGTTACCGATGGAATAAAACCAGAGTCAATAAAAAAATAATCAATTCTCGAATAAGAATGATAAACATGTGAGAAAAAAAGAAAACTCTTTGTCGTTAGGATGCCGAAGTCTCCAAATACCAAAAACTCCATTATCAGTCAAAAAGGAGTTAATACAAGTGAACGACATATTGGGGAAAGTCTGAATAGATAAAGAGTTATCCATCAAAGGATTCAAACAACAATTAAAGTCACCACCCATTATTAACTTATATTCATCTAGATTGGATAAAGAAGTAAATAAGGACTTTAAAAAATCAGGACAATCCACATTTGGAGCATAAACAGTAACCAAAGCAACCTTTTTATTACACAGTAATCCCGTAATTAACAAAAATCTACCATTCGGATCCAAAAAGATATCATGTTGAACAAATGCAATAGAGGAGTCAATAAAAATTGAAACTCCTTTTACTTTGGCATTCGAATTCGAATGATACTGTTGACCCCGCCAAGACCTAAAACAGCGATATTTTTCCTCCTTCCTCACATGAGTTTCTTGTACAAAAATGACATGAGCATTAAGTCTTTGGAATACTTTGAAAATCTTCTTTCATTTAATCGGATGGTTTAAACCATTAGTATTCCAAGACACAAAATTAATAGTCTGAGCCATAATTCTAAAATCAACCCTTTGGTATAAAAAGAGTTAACCAAATTATAAACTCATGCACCCGGAAGAGGAACAAAAATAAAGAGTGGACCTGGAAGTGAAGACAACACAGACATTTGAAGTTCAAAAACAGCCCAAAAGAAAAAGCTAAAACAAACTGGTAAAGGAAAAATAAAATTAGAAAACAAACTAACCCCCACCCCTACAAAAAAAGATTAAAAAATGCCAAAATATAGTGAGAAAAAGGAAAAAATGAGATTAATTCTATCCCCATGTCAGCGGAAGACCACTCCGTATATAAAGGATATATATTTTAAAAAACCACCCCAACTTTAAAAATTAAAGTCACTATACGAAAAACCATACTTCTTAATATAGTTAGTTGTAACAAAAAAGAATATAGTCACTAAGAGCTTATAAATCGGGCTATAGCCCAGACAAAACAAAAGATATTTAAGCTATGATAAGCGATGCATTGTAGGAAGAAGACAAAAGAGAAAAAAATAACGCCATCTTAAACAAAACCAAAAATATTTTTCAAAAAACCACCATCTTAATAAAAAAGTATTCACCTTCGAAGGGTTAAAATACTCCTTGGAAGTAACAAAAATAATAGTCAAGAATGTAGTATAATGGTTAAAGTGTGGAAAACAAAGCGATTAATATAATGAAAACACACTTTAACTAAATATGAAGTATAGGATAAACCTACACCAATAACCAGAGGCTAAATCTGGTTTAAGAAATCGAGAACCATCTTACACAATCAGAATCATTCATTTATTAGAGACTAGTGTCTATAACAGTAGGGAAGTTCTCGTCCAGATAACTTCTCGCTTCGGATGTAGAAAGGAAAACCTGGTGTGAAGCATTTGGCGGAGAAATTCTAAGCTTCGCAGGGTATAAGAGCGCAGGTTTTAGATTCTTCTTCTAACATTCAGCCATCAGCGGTTTAAAAAGAAGCCTTTTTTTCAAAACTTCAGGACTAAAATCTTCAACCAAACAGAAGTAGTGATCTTGAAATTTAACCATTCCTGCCCGCCGAGCCGCACAAATAAGTTGTTCTTTGTCATGTACATAATGAAACCGGACAATTACAACCGAAGGTTTAGCTGTAGCGCTCGATGATCGACACCAAATTCTATGTGCGCGATCCAACAACGGAGGATTATTTGGGAAAATCGACAGAAACTCTTCTTTTAATAATTGAGCAAAATATTTTGAATGGTCATCTTTTTCTATGCCATCTGGGAGACCAAGTATGCGTAGGTTCTGTCTACTGGACCGATTCTCAAAGTCGACACTCTTGGCTTTAAGTGTTTCCACCAGTTTAGTGGTTGAAATTAAATCCTGTTGCAGTTTTCAATAGTCAAATCTCGTTTCCGAGCGTCTTCTTGCAGAGATGCGATAAGAACTTGCTGCTGGTTAATTACTAAATCCGTCTTAACCATATAATCTTGGAAAGCCTTTATATCTTGTTTAAAAATTTGTTGTAGTTAATCAAATTTTTTATCCAAAACCTCCATAAACAATTCATAAGTTAATTGAGTGTGTTGCGGATGAGCTTGCTTCTTTCCATTACCGTTCGGGTTCCACCCAGGTTCTCGTCCTTTAGATATAAGAGACATTTCTGTTTGCATATCTTCAAAAATTCACAATAAACTCTTAACACCAAGTTAAAAAAAATAGCAAAAAACTTCTGGTGTAGGTAAAAATAAGTTGAATAAGGGTGATCAAAGGTTAAATAAAGTAAAGGCTATGGAGCGAATCTAAAACAGTACTCACTCCATGAGCGTCTCCCGCTGACCTCTCCAAGAATCTAGTTCAAACAACCAATGTAAGAAAGTCTCTGACACATCCTCAAAACTCGAATCCTGAGTTGAACAATCCTGAGTAACAACCTCATTCTGCACATCAATCTTTTTCGCCATAACTCTAGTCACAACACAGGAAGAATCTGTGTTAGAATTCAACTCTGGTTCCTCTGACTCCATTGTCAAATGCACTTCATGAAAAACTTGTCCACCTGCCAAGTCATTACCTAACAATAAAGAAATACCCTTCATAGGTAAGCTATGCTGTAATCCTTCTTTAACAAATCCTGTAACTAACCCTGACTTTAAATTTACTTTACGTAAATGTATAGGCATAAAATCACTCCCAACACCTCTTATATAATTTACCTCACCAGTATCAGACTCTTCATTAAACTTCAACACAATGTCTAACATCAATGATTGAGAAGCTCCAGTATCCCTAAGGATTTTTATTGGCACCAGAGTAGATCCTTCCTTCAAGGATACAAACCCTTCAGTTATAAAATGATCATATCCCTTTTTAACTTGGTCAGACTCTAACAAAGCCTCATTTGTGTTTATCAAACCCTGTAATTTTATAAGTGCTTCAGTATGTTGCACGCAAGCATCTGGAACTGCTTTCTTCCTTTCTTTTTCAATCTGAAGCAGTTAGCTATTACATGGCCAGGCTTCTTACAATAGTTACAAATAAGACCAAACTGTCTTTCCTTCACAGGTTTTCCTTCCTCCTTACCTTTCTCATTAATATCTGATTTAATTTCTGATTTACCACGAGTCTCCATGTTATTTTCCCTCTTAAAATTTCTGCCCTGAGGAAATTTATTCTTATGGATTAAAACATACTCGTCAGCTAATCTAGCACAGTCCTGCAATTTATCACTATCCCTCTCATTTAAGTAGGTCCTTACTTCAACAGGAATGCTTCTTTTAAATTCCTCCATTAAAATCAGCTCTCTCAATGTATCATAGTCCGCATTTACATTTTTTGAAGAAACCCATCTCTCAAAACACATAGTTTTATCATAGGCAAATTCCACATAAGTTTTTTCCACAGACTTTTTCAAACTTCTGAATCTTTCCCTATAAGCTTCTGGGTCTAATTTGTATGCATTTAGAATATGCATTTTCACAATATCATAATCAAGTGCTTGTGCAGCAGTTAAAGCTGTGTAAACTTGTGCTTTACCTTTAATTACACTCTGTAACAACACTGACCATTTATCTCTCGGCCACTCTGATATCCGAGCAATAGTTTCAAAATGTTGAAAATATCTTTCCACTTCTGTTTCACTAAATGGAGGGACCAATTTAATTTCTTGACTAGCAACAAACGGTTTTCTAGAACCAGAAGACTGATTCCCAGACCTTAATTCCTCCATTGCATATTCAAAATCTCTCTGTTTTCAGTCAGCCTCTAATTTCAAACGCTCCAATTTCATTTGTTCGATTTGCAACTGCATCTCCAGATGACTTATTGGAAGCGACTCTAAAATCGAATCATCAAAAACACCTGAATCCACATAGTGTGACACGAATTTTCTCTGTATTACAGCCTTAGACGTAGTCTGCAAAATACCTTTAAGTTGCAATCTACGAGCTATCTCAGAGACCTCAGTTTTTTTTCGCCTTCGCTAACAACTCCACATCAGGCGAAACCAGAAACTCATCAATATTCATTGCTGCCGAAAAACACTCACAAGCCAATCAAACAAAAGAATCGAGTATTCCCCTTTTCCAAAACACCGATCCAAAAGTTAGCAAGCATTGAAACTCAAACGATCCAATCCGGACGCAGCCCCCATATTTATGTTACATATTCAGGCAACAACAAATATGAGTTCGGCAAGGGTTTTAATAACAAACAACACGTTTATTAAACACTGCAAAACAAACCCCCCAAAAGTAAACAAACACTAACGTAACCGGAAATCAGCTGCTGTGCAGCAGTTTAAACAGTTCTTAAAGCGATGCAGCCCAAACAGTTCTTAAAGCAATGTTGCAAAAACAGTTCTTTAAAGTAGTATTGCCAAACGTTCAAAATGCTCATGGTCCACTTAGGGGAGAGACTTTTTAAGACGATTTAAATTCTCTTTCACTTCATTTTGCTTCGATCTGGCGTCGAACTTTTCCCATGAAGAATTTACAAAACGAAACGGCTTAAAGGCACTGACCTTTCCTTTATCACACTGTCCTCAATCTTCTGCTATCCCCCAGAGATTAACATGAGAACAGCCAACGAATTCCTTCCAAATAAGGATAAAATAAGGTCAAACCCATTTCACCGTCGAAATAGATTATCCTCGATCTTTAACTCCCGAACTCCGATCTTCACTCTCCACTGATTTCTGAACTAGCAGCACAGTAAAGAAACTGCTGGCAATGACCTTTTAAACTTTAGGCATTAGATAAAAACTTCATCCTTCAACTAAACTGCGTCATCACATTAAATCACGCAGTGGCATGAAGTCAACTTGGCAAATCCAGCCACGAACTGCCCCTCCTCACAGGGTGGGGTCTTCCTTTTATAACCTGTAAAAAAAACCCTGTCACATGATCTCTACTGGCGGGAAAATGACGTCACTCCACCATCACAAGATCATTACCTTAAGTCCAGAATAGCTTCAACCCCAGTCATGTGACAATGGTACCACTGTCATGTCAGGAGTACGTAACAACATTTACATCGTAAATACTTGCAAAAGTAAAACTACAACAACTACGTTATATTAAAGTGCAGCATTCAGTCAGAATCTACCTACGCCATTGACTGCTTTAAATACACTTCAACACAAACTATCCGCAACTCTTTAACTAACGAAAACATAAACCTTATCGACCGTTGTTACTTTTAACAGGATCGGCATTAACATTTTAATTCAACATATCGATTATCTCATGACTTACAGCGTTGCTTTCACTATGTTCCTAGTGCGTAGAAAGACAACTTTCCTTGCTGGCACTGGACTCGCACATGTCTGGCCCCACCTTCCCGTTTCTCCAAACCGGTATTTTCCCACAGGACGCGGCAAAACCAGATGTGACGTCATCGCATGCCACGATATATCACAGACAACGAATTTACTTTAAACAATCCTAACTTTAGCTAGGAAATACTAACAAATGAATTTCTACGCGAAAATATTATAAACTATATAACTGCCATAAAGTCAACGCACTCCCCGCTTGACCTTCATAAGGTCACAATGAACATAATACAAAACTTCAGTCTCTAATCAGTCCTTAGGTAGAAGTAGAATGACTTCTGTAACAGGCCCTTGGTAAATTTTCACATCACCTTGGTCAGTAGGTTTCAACTCAACCTTCCTGACATGTCCATCCCTACTAGGGAATGTAGCAGTGATTCTGGCCATTGGCCAGCCGTTGCGGGCAATGTGCTTGTCCCTGAGCAGGACTAAATCTCCAACTTGTAGATTCCTGCAGGGTTCTGTCCACTTTTGTCTGTGTTGCAACAGAGGTAGATATTCCTGTCTCCAACGAGACCAGAACTGATTTGCCAGAGCCTGGACCTGTCTCCATTGCTTTGTGTACAGATCCTTATCGGAGAAGTCCCCTGGTGGAGGGGGAGCTTCTGTCTTCGGTGTAAGGAGCATTGATGGCGAGAGTATGAAGAAGTTTTCCGGGTCAGAAGACACGGGTAGGAGTGGTCGTGCATTTATAATGGCTGTGCAATTAGTGTGCACAGTACTTTGTAGGTCAATCGGGTGCATTGCTGCATCTCAGGTTTCCTTTTCAGGGTTTTTTGTAAGGGCGTGGACTGCTTGACTGCCTGCTCTTTGTTGTTTGGCAAGCACTGGCGTGGTTCTCTGAAAGGCAGTGGGGTGACCCCATTATTTGCTTCATCTCTGAAGACCTTGGTGTCCTTTGTTTTTAAGAAAATGGCATCTTGAGCTGATGGAGCAAGTTTATTATCATGCTCGGTTTGAGCAAAGACTGACAGACCCAGCGTCTCGTCAGTTACTTTACGTTTGTTAAAGCCTTGTCGTGCTTACTTAATACACGTGACACTTGTGCGGGGTTGAAAAATTGACTGGCAGCCACTCTCTAGCACATTGGTCTTGAATGTGTTAACCGTCGGTTTGTGTACACTGCCAGGGCACACCTCTCCTATCACCACCCCGCCCAGATCCAGGCGTTGCGCAAAGGGGGCGCCGTGTGGTCCATTGACCTGCTGCCTAAACTTGTGCACATGGAGAACATCTCTTCCTAATAGCAGGAGTATTTCTGCTTTTGGATCCAGTTCTGGGATGTGTTTGGCGATGTGGTGGAGATGTGGCTGGTGTAGCACCACAATTGGCGTCGGGATTTCAGTGCGGTTCTTCAAAATTTGCTTGCGCTCTAAGAGTGGAGGGAGACAGATGACGACTTTACCATCCAGAGACTCGAGCTGGAAGCCTTCTGCCTTCCTTCCATAAGTTTCCACCTTGCCTGAGCAAGTTCTAAGGTAGTATAGGAACTGCTCACTCTCAATGTTGAACAAGTTAAAGAACTCTGGACTGACTAGTGATCAATTGCTCTGATCGTCCAGAACTACATAGGCTTTGATGGCCTTGTCTTTGGCTCCTTTAGGGTACAACTTAGTGAGGCAGATCTTTGAACAAGATCGGTTTGACTGAGCTTGACCGCAAACTTCTGTACAGCTCGAGCTGACGACAGTTGTCCTGGAGTGAGCCTCTCCCTCCCCGCCATCCTGTTGTGGGAGTGAAGGAGCGTTGTTGGTTTGCGGTAACGGGCCGGGATGCATGGCCCCATCTTGATTAGTGCTATTACATTCCAGACACTTCACGGCGATCGTACATTCTCTAGCGAAGTGAGAGGTTGAGGAACAGCATTTAAAACATATTCTTTTCTCCTTGAGAAGGGCCATCCTCTCTTCAAAGGATTTTTCCCTAAACGTTCTGCATTTTCTGAGGGGGTGGGGTTTGTTATGCAATGGACAATTCTTGCGAGGGTCATTGTTAGTTGTAAAGGCTTCAGTCTTAAGGACTGAGACGGGTTTCTCAATATTGAAATTATTCGAAGAGGATTTTTCTGGCTTGGTGTAAATTGTACTGCTTCCTGGACCCATGATGCTGGGGTCATTTTGCTTCTTTGCCTCCTTGCACACAAACCTAGTGAAATACTCAAAGGGAGGAAATCGACCATTATGCTCTTCTTTGTACTCTGAGGCAACAGACACCCACCTGTCCTGCAGCCCAAATGGAAGTTTGTCCACGATTTGTCTAATCCCGGATGGAGTACCTAGGGTTACTAGACCAGTTGAGTAGCCATCTTCTTTGGCGCCTTGAATCTCCAAGAGTAATTCTCTGAGCTCCCTTAACTTAATGTGGTCCTTGGCTGACACCTTAGGAAAATTTTCCAGACGTTGGTATAGCGCCGCTTCAATAATTTCGGGGACAGCATAACCCTCCCGAAGTCTCTCCCATGCTTTGCTTAAGGCTAGCTCGGGTTTGTTGATGTACACTGAACGTATGTGTCTCACCTGTTCGCATGATTCTTTTCCCAGCCATTTCGCCATAAGATCCAACTCTTGGGTTGCTTTGAGCTGGATTCTGTCGATAGCGTTGGTGAATGTGGAGTACCATGCACGGTAATTTTCAGGTTTATCGTCAAACTGGTACAGTCCTGAAGTGATGAGATCTCGTCGTGCTAAATACTGTGCCAGGGGTTCAATTGCAAGTGGCATGCGGGCTAGGTAAATATGTCGGCGAGTATATAACCGAGGGTGTACCTCTGTTATGGAATTTGTTGTTCTGAATTCAGCCTTTGCCGCTCTTCTCGCCAAATCTGGTAAGTTTGGTGTCGAGAAGTATTTGTCATCAGCCCTTATGTTCTTGACTTCATCGTGGAGTTGCAAGGGTAAATTGTCTTCCTCAGATGGATGTGATGCAGTTGGGCCTCTCTGGGACCTCTCATGAAGTGGGGCGTTATCGTATAAGTATGGGGAGGAAGAACGAATCTTCCAGACTGTTTGAGATTGGACATAGTCGCTTGTGCGTCCCAATCTGGTCTTTTCTGAAGTAGATTTTACATCAACCAGATCGTGCATTTCTTCAGCATCTTCTATGAACTCTGCTTCCACCCTGGCAGCTTCTTCTTCTCGTTCCAGCATCAACACTTCTAACTCTGCCGCTATCCTTGCCCTTTCCAACTGGTTTTGGGCTTCTCTGAAAACCTTTTCCATTTCTCTGGCAGCCGCTTCCTTCTAGTTTTCCGCTTCTCTGGCAGTGCGTAGAAAGACAACTTTCCTTGCTGGCGCTGGACTCGCACAAGTCTGGCCCCCACCTTCCCGTTTCTCCAAAACCGGTATTTTCCCACAGGACGCGGCGAAACCAGATGTGACGTCATTGCATGCCACGATATATCACAGACAACGAATTTACGTTAAACAATCCTAACTTTAACTAGAAAATGCTAACAAACAAATTACTAAGCGAAAATATAATAAACTAAATAACTGCCATAAAGGCAACACAAAGACCATATGATATAGGAGCAGAATTAGGTCATTTGGTCCCTCATGTCTGTTCCGCCATTTCATCATGACTGATCCCTTTTCCCTCTCAGCCCCAATCTCCTGTCTGCTCCCCATATACCTTCATGCACTGATTAATCACGAAAAATTAGCCTCTGCCTTGAATATGTCCAGACTTAGCCTCCACAGCTGCCTGTGGTAGCAAATTCAACAGACTCTCTACACTCTGCTGAAAAAAATCATCCTCATCTCCATTCTAAAAGGAGCCCCCTCTATTCTGTCCGTCCGTCTTAGTCTCGCCCACCATCCTCTCCACATCCACTGTTATCAAGGCCTTTCAACATTTGATTGGTTTCAATAGGGTCACCACTCATTCTTCTGAATTCCAGTGAGTACATGAAATGCTCTCCATATGACAAGCCTTTCAATCCCAGAACCATTTTTGTGAATCTCCTTTGAACTCTCCCCAATGTCAGCACATTCTTTCTCAGATAAGGAACCCAAAAGTGCTCACAGTACTCCAAGTTGGGCCTCACCAATTCTTTCTAAAGCCTCAACATTACATCCTTGCGTTTATCTTGTGTTCCTCTTGGAATGAATGCTGACATCACATTTGCCTCCCTCACCAGCGACTCAACCTGCAAACTGACGTTTAGGAAATCTCACACAAGGACTCCCAAGTTCCTTTGCACTTCAGGTTTTTGAATTTTCTGTCCATTTAGGAAACAGCCTGCCCTTTTATTTCTTCTACCGAAGTGCATGGCCACACAATTCCGAACATTGTATTCGATCTGCTGCTTCATTGCCCACTCTCCCAATCTGTCTTAGTCCTTCTGCAGCCTCTCTACTTCCCCAAAACTACCTGCCCCCCCACTCATCTTGATTCATACACAAACATTGCAACAAAGCCAACATTACCATCATCCAAGTCATTGACATTTTTCGTTAAAAGAAGCAGTCCCACTGCTAGTCATCGGCAGCCAACCAGACAAGGTTCCCTTTTTTCCCATTCCTTGCCTCGTGGCAATCAGCCACTGTATCCATGCTAGTGTTTTCCTTGTAATACCATGGGCTCTTAACTTGTGATGTAACCTCGTGTGCAGCGCCTTGTCGAATGCTTTTTGAAAATCCAAGTACACAATGTCCACTGATTCAATTCTGCTTGGTAAGTCTACAAAGAATTCCAACAAATTCCTCAGGCAAGGGTTTCCTTGAGAAAACCATGCTGACTGTGGCCTACTTCATGATGTGCCTCCAAGTACCCGGAAACTATAACCTTAACAATCGACTCCAAAATCTTCCCAACCACTAAGATCAGAATAACTGGCCAAGTAATAGGGAACTCGATAGTTAGGGGGTCAGACAGGTGTTTCTGTGGACATGATCAGGAGACCCAGATGGTAGTTTGCCTCCCTGGTGCCAGGGTCCGGGATGTTTCTGCTTGCATCCAAGATATCCTGAAGTGCGAGGGTGAGGAGCCAGAGGTCGTGGTACATGTAGGTACCAATGACATAGGTAGGAAAAGGGAAGAGGTCCTGAAAGGAGAGTATAGGGAGTTAGGAAGGCTGTTGAGAAGAAGGACCGCAAAGGTAGCAATCACAGGATTACTGCCTGTACCACACGACAGTGAGAGTAGGAATGAAATGAGGTGGAGGAAAAATGCATGGCTGAGGGATTGGAGTGGGGGCAGGGATTCAAGTTTCTGGATCCTTGGGACCTCTTTTGGGACAGGTGTGACCTGTACAAAAAGGATGGGTTACACTTGAATCCTAAGGAGACCAATATCCTGGCAGGTAGGTTTAATAGAGCTGTAAGGGAGGGTTCAAACTAATTTGGCAGGGGGATTGGAAGCAGAATGATGGAGCGGAGGAGAGGGAAAACAGAAATAGATCTAAGGTAGTGAGCAGTAAGGATGTCAGGAAGGACAGGCAGATGATGGAGCAAATTTGCAGCCATTGGGATGAGTTGCAGAGCAATCAATGCAAAACGTAGCAAATACTGGACTTAAAGTGTTATTCATAAATGCACGCAGCATAAGGAATAAGGTGGATGATCTTTTTGTTTGGCTACAGATTGGCAGGTATGATTTTGTGGCTTTCACTGAGATGTGGCTAAAGGATGCATATCCCTGGGAGCTGAATGTCCAAGGATATACGGTGTATTGGAAGGATAGACAGTTAGGTAGAGGGGTGGCGTGGCTTTAATGGTAAGAAATGATATTAAATCATTAGAAAGAGTTGACATGTTTTCCGGTGAATTCATCGTCGAGAGTGGCAGCTTAAGTCAATAGCTCCTCTGGAAAAACGTGTATTAAGCCCCATTAACCCATCAAATGTAGTATTTTTTGAAAAATATTTGAACTGAAAAGAGGGGCAAGAATGGGGGAAAAGAATGGAAATAAAAAAACGACACTGTGGAGCCTGCGGCCGAGAGGAGTGCAGCGAGTGGCTCTCCAACCCAACCGTGTGCTAGCAAGGCAGACGCCGGGCCTCGTTCAGGCGAAGCGGCAAATATGATCGAAATTTTGAAGGAGACAAGGGAGTTCCAGAAAGATATAAAGCAGCAGCTAAATGATATTAAGTGAGAGCTCGCCAACGTCAATCAAAAAGTAGTGGTGGCAGAGAATCGAATTGAGAAGGTGGAAGATCGCTTTCAAAACGTAGAACGGATACTGAGAAAGACGATAAAAATATTAAATCACCAAGAAGGTAAACTGCTTGACCTGAAGGGAAGAGCATGGCGGAAAAATATCAGAATATACAACGTTCCCGAAGGAGCAGAGGGCTTGTCTATGACGGAGTTCATCAGAAAGTTGCTGGAGCTTCCCTCAACTATGGAGCTGGAAATCGAGAGAGCCCATTCTGCGCTTAGCCCGAAGCCTACCCAAGATAGAGCAGATAAGCCACGCTCAACAATAATTAAATTCCTTCGTTACAATACCAAGGCGGAGATTCTACGAAGGGCCTGGGGTAAGAAGAGAGTGCTTTTCGATGATAAATTAATATATTTCGACCGAGATCCACCCCCCCCCCACCCCGCAGTCCTGCAGAAATGTAAGGAATACTCTGAAGTAATGTGAATCAAACCGAGGGAAAGCTTGGCAGAGGAGTTACCCTGCTCCGCTTGGGAAATAGTGTGAGAATCGAGAAGGCAGGAGATGGGAGGAGGCCGAGAGAAGTATATCAGGAAGAGACCGGGAGTTTTCCAAAGACAGCCCTCATCCCCTCCAGAAGAGCCATAATGTTTGGCTAACTGTTAAAAATGTTGAGAAACTAAATGGAAGCAAAAGTAGATGGTGATATACCTATCTCAAGAAATACTTATTATAATGTGGATTTTATATTACCTAGTTGTTATTCTTTGTTCGCTCACTCCTTTTCCCCACCAAAATGAGAATATATATATGTGTGCATATATATGTTTGTTTGTAGAAATTGTGTGTGTGTGTAGGAGTACACAGGGAATTATTTTCTGTGTAATGGATTTGTTCTCTGACTTTTATGAATACTGCAATGGGGGCCCTCAACTCACAAGTAGGAGGGGTTATCCCCCACAGCTAGACATTTCCTCTCGCTCAACGCAGGGTCATCTACTAGAGACCTCAGCCTTGGAATCACATGTTTGTTTGCCATTTTTGTTAGTATTTGCCTTTCTTGGTTCTTATTTGCTCAGGGAGTAGATTGATTAAGTTTTATTCTGCTAATTTCAAGGATATATTGACAGATAAATACAGATGGCTAAGGACAAAGTAAAATTCATTTCTTTTAATTTCAATGGGCTATTAAATCCAATCAAATGAAATAGAATTTTATCCAAAATGAGAAAAGAACAAGCCCATGTAGTATATTTACAGGAAACTCATTTAAGTGATAATGAGCATGGAAAAGTAAAGAGAATCGGCTTCACTAATTTGTTTTTCTCATAAAAATCAAGACATAGGAGAGGAGTAGCTATTCTTATCTCAAGTAAGCTAAATTTTGAAAAAGTATTCGAAATGGGAGATAAAGAGGGCAGGTATATTCTGGTAAGGGGGAATATAGACAGAAATTCAGTTACTCTATTGAATATATATGCACCCCCGGGAAGTGATATTGTTTTCTTTCAGAAAATTACTGATATTATGGTAGCGGAAACAGAAGGTCTCCTGATATGTGGGGGAGACTTAAATTTACAATTACAACCAAACTTAGACTCTTCTAATAGAAAAACCTATTCCAAAATCCTTACATAAGAAAGTTAATACACTTTTTGAGGATGTTTGTTTCATTGATATATGGAGGGACCTTTTCCCCGACAGAAGGGATTACACTCATTATTTTGCTCCTCATTCTGTATATACAAGAATAGATTATTTCATAACATTTGGAAAAGACAAAGACAAAATAAACACCTGTGGAATTGGGACAATAAATGTAAGTGACCATGCACCTATAAATCTGTTGATTTTGACCTACAACCAAAGAATACTATTTGGAAACTAAATTCAAGTCTACTCAATGATCCATACTTTAAGGAACAAATTAAAAAAGAAATTGGTCTCTACTTGGAATCTAATGATAATGGAGAGGTTTCACTTCCCATTCTATGGGATACTCTGAAGTCTGTCTTAGAAGGGAAAATTATAACGATATCTTCATACAAGAAAAAAATAAGGAATAAAACATTAGAGGAGTTACAAAATAGGCTAAAGAAAATAGAGCAAAAAATGAATTTGGGACAGGATACATTAGGGGAAATTAAAAAAAAAGTTAGGAATGAAATTAGTAGTTTGGCTACGCAAGAAATCAGGAAAAATGTAATGTTTCTGAAACAGAGACATTATAAAAGTGGATCAAAGTCTATGAAAATACTGGCGTGGAAACTGAACAAAAGATAGCAGAAAATACAATTCATAGAATTAGGGACCCAAGAACGAAAATGATAAAATAATAAGGTAAGTGAAATTCAAGAATCTTTTGAAGTGTTTTACAAAACTCTATATTCCAAAGTTCTAGGGGGAAGCATAACCCAAATTGACACCTTATTGAATTCTCTAGAGTTACCCACTTTAAGCGAAGAACAAAATACTTTGTAGAACGATGACTGCTGACATAACTGAAGTTGAATTAAAAGCTGCGATTAGTAGGCTTAAATTATGCAAATCACCAAGATCAGATGGATATATGGCAGAGTGATACAAAGAATTTCAAAATGAGTTAATTCCTGTTTTACTCCCCACACTGAACTGGGCTCTAAAAAAGGCACAAATGCCACCCAGTTGGAAGGAAGCAATAATCTCAGCTATACCGAAAGAAGTCAAGGATAACATGGAATGCGGGTCATTTAGACCAATATCCTTTCTTAATGTAGATTATAGATTATTTACCTCTATCATGGCCAAAAGCTTAGAGGAGTTTCTACCCATGCTGATACGTAACGATCAGACAGATTTTATACGACAACAACAAACACAAGACATTATACAAAGGATATTTCACATTATGGATCATATTCAAAAAAATAAATCGAAGCAATAGTGATAAGCGTGGACGATGAAAAGGCATTTGATTCGGTTAATTGGAATTTCCTTTACAGAATTTTACATAGATTTGGTTTCCAAGACACAATTATTAAAACAATACAGAAACTATATGAAAACGCTACTGCTAGGATTTAAAAAAATGGATATTTATCAAATAGTCTTACCCTAGAAAGGGGCACGAGACAAGGTTGTGCATGGTCACCGCTACTCTTCGCATTATATCTGGAACCATTAGCTCAATACATCAGACAAAATGAAGATTTCAGGGGAATTTCTATTAAAGGGACAGAGCATAAATCGGCTTGTTATGCTGATGACATTTTGATCTATCTATGGCAACCAACATACTCTTTACCTAAATTGATGCAATCCTTTGAACAATATGGTCAATTATCAGGATACAAGATCAACATAGATAAAACCCAATTACTTTCATATTACTGTAGCCCACCAAGGGAAATTGAAAGTAGATAACCCTGGGCATGGCAAAAAGAGTCTTTCAAATATTTGGGCATCATTATGCCAAAAGATTTGACAAAATTATCAGAATGTAATTATTAGCCTTTATATAAAAAATTAAGGAAGATATGGCAAGGTGGAACCTGATTCCTCTTTTCAGTCTCAGTTCAAGGATTGTGTCTATTAAAATGAATATACTGCCCAGACTGTTATATCTCTTTCAGACCCTACCAATAGAGATTAATCAAAATCAATTCAATGAGTAGAACAAGAATTTATCAAGGTATATTTGGCAGGGTAAACGGCCCAGAGTTCATCTCAAAACTGAGCAATCAGCCAAGGAAAAGGGGGGATGGGGCCTACCTTCTCTTAGAGATTATTATTTTGCTGTGATATGTTGGTGCAACCTATCATATGATGCTCAATGGAAAAACATTGAGGAGCAGGTACTTCCCCATACAAGCAATTTTGGCTGATAACAACCTGCAAAGGTACTTAAGTACTATAGATAATCCATGGGTGAAATATACTCTTAAAATAGGGAAAACTACTATAAAAGAATATAATCTAGAGGGAGATATTGTAATTCTTAAATAGTGTGCATATGACTCAGATTTTACACCAAATAAATTGGATGCTAGATTTAAGGACTGGACAGCTAAAGGAATAACAGTTCATTGCAACTTAAAGAAGGAACACTGTTCAGTTTTGAAATGTGTTACAAAATTCCCATAACTGGATCACTTACCAGCAAAGATAGAGAGGTCCGTTGAAGTCTGATGATACTATTTTTAAAAGTTTTTATTTATAAAGGGGCACAAAATAAGATTAATACAGACATTCAGATAATATACGTCATCAATACTCAATCTGAAAACGTGGGTATAATAAAAATCATCAATTAAGCAATAGCTCTATCATTTGTCTAGGGGATATTGTATTGTCCGATGGAAAGATAAAAGTCACTGCCCTTTCAAGCTGCAGCTCTTTGGGTTTAAGAGAGAGACGGTTTGAAACTTGCCCGGGTCTTTTGTGAGGCCAATCCGTTGAGTCGGGGGGAGTTGGTTCCCCGTTGTTAGTTCCAAGTCATTTTCCGTGGTACCAGCCACCAGGCAAGGGAACCGAACACACGTGGCTTCCTTCAAATGGTTTCCCGCTATTATGGGATCGCTAGCGTTTCTTCTGATGCATCTGAGGGGCAGTCCCTACAGCCCCTCTTTTATCTTAACTCGCAGGGTAGTAGATGTCAATCAGGTTGGGGTGATGCAATCTCTCTCACAACCAGCCCACTCTGCCCGAGGGCTTGCACGTAGCATAGTCCCCAGTCCACAAACATTGTCTCCAGGAGACAATGGCCATGTCTCTCTCTCATTTCCTGGGTCCTCTGACCCAACCCAATAATGCTCTTGTTATTCTCACAAAGGAGGGGGCTACCCCGCACCCTTTGGCCCCTCAGAACTGTGGTACATTTATAACACCCCCTTTCTTCAAAGCGCTTTCACCAGCGGTGAAACGAAATAGTACAGAGTCTTACAGGGTTTTAGAATCTAACACAATACAAAAGTTTTTTTTTCTCTCTACAGAGTAATACAGTGATACATTCAATTCAGGATCTAAACAGTTAACGATTTCAGTGTCACTTTCTTTTAATATTTTAACATCTTGTACCTCACTAAAGTCTTGTAGCATCAGACTTCAACTTAAATACCAACCATTTTCTTTTCTTCAGCAACAAAACTAAGGAGTTGTGATCTTAGCTTACGTGCATCTACAAAAGTTTATGTGCATACTAATCTTTTCGGTCATTTTCAACTTAACAGGCAGGCTTCCAAGGGGGTTGTCTTTATTATTCACAGGCTTTGGCAAAATCCCGTACAACCTGCTTTGCTATTTAAATTGGCATCCCCATTAACCGTCGCCCCTTTTCCAGTGAGTTCGCATGTGGGGAACTTGAGTAATCTGGCGAGGTAACCTCCCACCCGCCTTTTTCATAGGGGTTATTTTATCAACACCGTGTCCCAAACTTAGACCATTTCCACCCAATTCTTTAATTTTACACAGATGGCTAGCCCTCTCGTCAGGACCCTTCAGGCTATTGGTTTTTAATTCGAACTGTTTGTTCAAGCAGCATTTCGAATTCGGCCTCTTCACACCACATCCTGGCATAACAATAGAGTGGGGGGCCCACTATCTCCCGGCTTACTCTGTAAGCGATCTGCCGGGTTTAAAATTTCTTCATTCGACTTGGGAACTACAGATTTTCTGTTTCCTTCAATAATAGTTCTTATCTCCCCATTCTTAAATTCTGCATTAACTTTGAACACACCTTCAAGCACAAACACCTGGGAACTCTCACTTCCCACTGTTACCAAGGTTAACCCTTTTTTCACTGAACCAAGTCTATCTGACCCACAAGGACGGCCGCCCCGTTCCACTGAATCAAATACCTCAGACTTTTTCTGAGCTCCGTTAGTAGGTTCAGTACCACATGCATCCCCATCTTGGACACACTCAAATGGGACATTGACCTCTTCCAGGCTTTCAATACCCGTTCCCTTTTCAAATTCTAAGTTCCCCCGTTTCTCCCAGGTACTCTCTGGGCAACTCCATTCCGGAGTAAACTCAACCCTGCAGGCTGAAACAACCTCATCTGCCAACCCAGCAGACTTCTTCGAGGTAATGACATCCTTTTCCTTTAGAACTGCCCTCATTTCATTATCGGCAACACCTTTAGAATTTTCAACTTCTTCAAACAGTTCTGCCAAACCAGACAGATCATCCTTGTCCAACTCTGGACCTCTTAACCGCTCTATCGGTTCCTCATCTTTATTTTCTGCCTTTAGGACCTTTCTCTTCGCTAAGGGCAGATCTACCTCCGCTCCCTTACCCTCTTTCACTTTACTACTCTTCGTTTTCCCACCCTCTAAACCCTCGTGGTACAGGGTCGGTAGAAACATCTCGGCCAAATCAAAACTGGCCAGATTTAAACTGCTTTCGTTCTCAGCTGCCTTTCTCGACAGGCTGCGAGTGACCATGCATGCAGGATAGATCTGGGACTCGAGGGGCGGAGCCTCAACACCGGCCGGCTGGTCCTCGTCATGGCTGCCCAAACCTTACCAGCTGCTAAATCGTTACTGAGAAGGACGTCTGCGTCAGTACTCGGGAATTCTGTTGGCACCCCTATTTCAACGGGTCCAGACACCAGCTCACAATCCATAATGACCTCATGTAAGGGCACCATTTCTATCTTTTTATTTATTCCCCTCACTGCTACCATTCCCGTTTTCTGACCAAATTCTAGTACCTTTCTGCTGATCAACGACAGCTCAGCCCCCGTGTCTCTCCAGATTCGTACGGGAATTGGTGGGTCCCCCTTCCTCAAAGACACGGTTCCGTGTGACAGACAAGTCTCAGACCCTTCTTGCACTCTGTCTACCCGGGGCTCTCTTGTCAATTTACTGATAACCACTGCACATCCGAGAGGGACTGCTGCTTTCCCTTTTCCCGTCTCCCTCCTCAGAGCAAAGCACCGAGACGCAACATGCCCGCTCTTCCCACAACTAAAACAGGTCAAGCCCTGAAATCTCTGGCCGTCTGGCCTTTTCCCTTCACCTCTAACTCCTTTAGCTGGCGCGCATGCTCCCTTTGTTTGTTGGCCCTTTCTCTCTCTCTCTCTTTCTTGGCTCTTTCTCTCTCTCTCTCTTTCTCGGCTGCTTCCAGCTGCTTTAACTTAATTTCATGTTCCAACCTTAATTTCTCCAACTCTAACTGAGCCGTCCCACTAGCTGGTACTTTTTCAGGGATATTTTCCAATACCTCAGCTGCAAACACATTCTTCTCGATGTAATACTGAGTTATGGCCCTTCGCACCTCCCGCTTTTTCATTGACGACCTCACCTCTGCGAGGCTTAACCCCTTCGCCAAATTTACCAAGTCTGATTTGGTGGCCGCCTCTAGCGCCTCCAGAGTTGGGTTTTCTATAAATTCATCCACGTCCATCTTTGCTGGTTTCCCGTCTGGCTACCCGCATACCAGATCCAAGTTTGGACTTACAAGCCCGATTCACTGGCTCCCCAATTTGGTTTCAAATCTCGAGACAAGAACCCCAATTGTTACGAAATTCTCGTAACTGGATCACTTACCAGCAAAGATAGAGAGGTCCGTTGAAGTCTGATGGTACTATTTTTAAAAGTCTTTATTTATAAATGGGCACAAAATAAGATTAATACAGACATTCAGATAATATACGTCGTCAATACGCAATCTAAAAACGCAGGTATAATAATAATCATCAATTAAGCAATAGCTCTATCGTTTGTCTAGGGGATATTGTATTGTCCGATGGAAAGATAAAAGTCACTGCCCTTTCAAGCTGCAGCTCTTTGGGTTTAAGAGAGAGACGGTTTGAAACTTGCCCGGGTCTTTTCTGAGGCCAATCCGTTGAGTCGGGGGGAGTTGGTTCCCCGTTGTTAGTTCCAAGTCGTTTTCCGTGGTACCAGCCACCAGCCCCCAGGCAAGGGAACCGAACGCACATGGCTTCCTACAAATGGCTTCCCGCTATTACGGGATCGCTAGCGTTTCTTCTGGTGCATCTAAAGGGCTGTCCCTACAGCCCCTCTTTTATCTTAACTCGCAGGGTAGTAGATGTCAATCAGGTTGGGGTGATGCAATCTCTCTCACAACCAGCCCACTTTGCCCGCGGGCTTGCACGTAGCATAGTCCCCAGTCCACAAACGTTGTCTCCAGGAGACAATGGCCATGTCTCTCTCTCATATCCTGGGTCCTCTGACCCAACCCAATAATGCTCTTGCGATTCTCACAAAGGAGGGGGCTACCTCGCACCCTTTGGCCCCTCAGAGCTGTGGTACAGTCATAACAAATGCTTAAAGAGAAACACTATTAGAAAAACAAGATTTTTATTGATATTTACAGATGTGACAATATGTTAATAAGACATTTAAAAATGTAACCAAGGCAAGTACATACTTGAGCTATTTTGAAAAACATATAATTCAGATAATGGTTGTAGAATCATTTCAAGCATGTATAAGGGGTTATCAAATTTTAAAACACATTCGACTTCATACATAAAACAAAATGGTAGAAGGAAGGAAGGATAATTATATCTGAGGAAGAATGAACAATAATATGGAGTTATAAATGGAAGTGTACCAGTTCACAGAAATGGAGGGAGTTTGGATGGAAAAACTTCATAAGATATTTTATTACACCTCTCAGAAATCCCATTATGATAGTAACCTCTCTGTTTGCTGGAGAAATTGTGGAAGTCAAAATGCAAATAATTATCATATTTTTTGGGACTGCCCTGTTATCAAAAACTATTGGAGGGGGACACTCAATGCCCTACAAGATATCTTTAAATGTGAAATACCCTTAGAGAGTAAGACCATATATTTTGGATATATACCTTAAGAATGGTTGAAAAGAGATAAATATTTAATGAATATACTGTTGGTGGCTGGGAAAAAGACGCTTACTAGGAAATGGTTCTCGCAGGAGAGCCCAATTTTAAATGCATGGATGGAAATTACAATGGACATTTACAAAATGGAGAAGATAACAGCATCTGTTAATCATAAGCTGGAACAATTTGATTCATACTGGGAAAAATAATTTAACTACATAATGCCTCATAGGCCTGATTTTATTCTCATAAATCAATGAATATGTTGTAAAAAAATCACTCCCTACTTGTACATAGTTTTTTCCTTTTGCTTGTTTTCTCTTTCTGCTATTTTCTATAAGTGTATACCTCAAGTAACTACTTTCTGGGGATTTGTGCTATATTTGATTATATGATATATATGTACAATGTCTGAAACACATCTTATGGAAATGTTTGATGATCTTCAATATAAAAAAATAAATTACAAAAAAAACAAAAGAGTTGACATAGGATTGGAAGGTACAGAATCTTTATGGGTTGAGCTAAGAAATCGCAGGGGTAAAAGGACCCTGATAGCTGTTATCTATAGGCCTCCAAATAGCTGCAGTGATTTGGACTACGAATTACAATAGAAAATAGAAAAGGCTTGCCAGAAAGGGCAGTGTTATGATAATTGTAGAGGATTTTAACATGCGAGTGGATTGGGAAAATCAGGTCAGCACTGGATCTCAAGAGAGAGAACTTGTAGAATGTCTACGAGATGGCTTTTCAGAACAGCTTGTTGTTGAGCCCACTAGGGGATCTTCTGTACCGGATTGGGTATTGTGTAATGAACCAGAGGTAATTAGAGAGATGGAAGTGAAGGAACCCTTAGGAGGCAGTGATCACAACATGATTTAGTTCACTGTGAAATTTGAGAAAGAGAAGCCGAAATCTGATTTGTCAGTATTTCGGTGGAGTAAAGGAAATTACAATGGCATGAGAGAGGAACTGGCCAAAGTTGACTGGAAAGGGACACTAGCGGGAAGGATGGCATAGCAGCAGTGGCTGGAGTTTATGCGAGAAGTGAGGATGGTGCAAGACAGAAGCATTCCGAAGAAAAATAAATTTTCGAATGTAAAAAGGATGCAACCGTGGCTGACAAGAGAAGTCAAAGCCAAAGTAAAAGCAAAGCAGAGGGCATAAAAGGAAGCAAAACTTAGTGGGAAGACCCAGGATTGGGAAGTTTTTAAAAGCTTACAAAAGGAAACTAAGAAGGTCATTAGAAGGGAAAAGATGAACTATGAAAGGAAGCTACAAATAATATCAAAGAGGATGCTAAGAGCTTTTTCAAGTATATAAAGAGTAAAAGACAGGTGAGAGTAGATATAGGACTGATAGAAAGTGATGCTGGAGAAATTGTAATGGGAGATAAAGAGATGGCGGAGGAACTGAACAAGTATTTTGCATCAGTCTTCACTGAGGAAGACTTCAGTAGTATACCAGACATTCAAGGGTGTCAGCTAAGACTTTTACTGGAACAAATTATTGGAATACAACTTCCACATAGCCCAATATTATTTTTATTAGGCGATATTGAAGGGATAATATTGAAACCTAAATTGAATAAATATCAGAAAAAAATTCTAAAAATTGCATTGGCAGTAGCCAAAAAAGCTATTGCAGTTACTTGGAAATCAGATTCATACTTAACTATGGACCATTGGAATAATGAAATATATAGCTGCATTCCACTTGAAAAAATTACTTATAATTTAAGAAATGAATACGATATATTTTTGAAAATTTGGCACCCCTATCTACAAAAGATAGGACTAAATATATAGGTCCGTTGAAGATAAAATTATTAGTTATTTGGGGGAAAAAGATATATACTAAAGTTATTTTGAACTCCATTGAGCATGTGGGGATCCTCAGATATCCAGGCAATCCGTTTTTTCTTCTTTCTTTTTTTCTTTTTTCTTTTTTTTTAGACAGGGATGTTAAGGGGGGAAGGGTTAAGGGGAGAGGGAAGGCTAATATTAATTTTCATTACTCTGTTATTCTATTCATTTTATGTAATTAAAAATTTAATAAAAATATATATAAAATTAAAAAAAATTAAAAAGGGTGTCAGGGAAGAGAAATATGTGCAGTCACAATTACGACAGAGAAAGTACTCAGGAAGCTGAATAGTCTAAGGGTAGATAAATCTCCTCAACCAGGTGGAATGCACTCTCGTGTTCTGAAGGAAGTAGCAGTGGAGATTGCAGAGGCACTCGCAATGATCTTTCAAAAGTCGATAGATTCTGGCCTGGTTCCGGAGGACTGGAAGATGGCAAATGTAACTCCGCTATTTAAGAAGGGGGCAAAGAAGCAAAAAGGAAATTATAGACCTGTTAGCTTGACAGCGGTGGTTGGGAGGTTGTTGGAGTCGATTGTCAAGGATGAGGTTACGGAGTAGCTGGAGACATACGACAACATAGGCAGAACTCAGCATGGTTTCCTTAAAGGAAAATCCTGCCTGACAAACCTAGTGCAATTTTTTGAGGAAATTACAAGTAGGCTAGACAAGGCAGATATAGTGGATGTTGTGTATTTGGATTTTCAGAAGCCCTTTGACAAGATGCCGCACATGAGGCTGCTAAACAAGATAAGAGCCCATGGAATTACAGGAAAGTTACAAACGTGGATAGACCATTGGTTGATTGGTAGGAAACAGAGAGTGGGAATGAAGGGATCCCATTCTGGTTGGCTACCGGTTACCAGTGGTGTTCCGCAGGGGTCCGTGTTGGGGCCGCTTCTTTATACATTGTATGTCAACGATTTGGATTATGGAATAGATGGCTTTGTGTTAAGTTTGCTGATGAATCAAATATAGGTGGAGGGGCCGGTATTGCTGAGGAAACAGAGAGTCTGCAGAGAGCCTGAGATAGATTGAGGGAATGGGCAAAGAAGTGGCAAATGAATTACAATGTTGGAAAGTGTACGGTCATGCACATTGGTAGAAGAAATAAATGGGCAGACTATTATTTAAATGGGGAGAGAATTCAAAGTTTTGAGATGCAACGGGACTTGGGAGTTCTCATGCAGGATGCCCTTAAGGATAACCTCCAGGTTGAGTTGGTGGTGAAGAAGGCTAATGCAATGTTGGCATTCATTTCTAGAGGAATAGAGTACAGGAGCATGGATGTGATGTTGAGGCTCTATAAGGCACCATTAAGACCTCACTTGGAATACTGTGTGCAGTTTTGGGCTCCTTATTTAAGAAAGGATGTGCTGACGTGGGAGAGGGTTCAGAGAAGATTCACTAGAATGATTCCGGGAATGAGAGGGTTAACATATGAGGAACGTTTGACCGCTCTTCAACTGTTCTCCTTGGAGTTTAGAAGAATGAGGGGGGACCTCATAGAATTATTTCGAATGTTGAAAGGCAAACAGAGCGGATGTGTCAAAGTTGTTTCCCATTGTGGGGGAGTCTAGTATGAGAGGACATGAATTGAGGATTACAGGGCGCCCACTCAGAATGGAGATGCGAAAAAAATTTTTTAGCCAGAGGGTGGTGAATCTGTGGAATTTGTTGCCACGGGCGGCAGTGGAGGCCGGGTCATTGGGTGTATTTAATGCAGAGATTGAAAGGTATCTGAGAAGTCAGGGCATCAAAGGTTATGGTGAGAAGCGGAGGGGAATGGGACTAAAGGGGAAATTGGATCAGCTCATAATGAAATGGCGGAGTAGACTCGATGGGCCAAATGGCCGACTTCTGCTCCTTTGTCTTTTGGTCTTATGGGATGCAATACCCACTTGTACTTGTAGGCAGGTGAAGTCACTGCAGTGATGAGGGAACTAAGATGGGATGAATGGCTTCCCTCAGTTTTATCAACTCCAGACACTTCATTTTCTCATTGTCTTTGTTTATAATTAATACAGTTTCAAATCATGAAATAAACTCCAGTGGAATAATGCAAGAAGTGCTACAGGCAATGACCTCCGTAACGTCTGATTTACAAAATATGACAGAACAAGACACTGACCCCACCCTCCACCACAATCACCCCCCACATCAATTTCTTGCTCCTTAACAATAATATCCATTTCCTCACCTCCCTCTTCTCCTTCACTCATAAAGCTCCCATCCCCTGTTTCCCATTCCCAAGGCTTAATGCTGCCTTCCTCTCCCCTCCTTTATACCCCCTCCAGTGTCACATTATCCTGCCATTTTCCCAATGTATCATCCACTGTTGTCCCTCCACCCACCTAACCGGCTCCGTGCCCCCATTTTCCATCTGGCATCCCAGGAGCATCTAGAGGTTTATATTCTGAAATGAGCAGTTGCAGTGCAGTAGCCTCGGATTGCCGAGTGAGTGAGATGGAGTCTCCATTTCCAAACATCGCAGCCACACGGGGATTTCTTGTCTGAGTGTGGGGCGTGTGTCTGCTGGTCACTGCTGAACCTGAAATATAGACAGGAGAGTATGATATTGTGTGTGACAAGGTGCAGCATAGACCTTAACCTGTGAGGACATGTGAACAAAATAACAGACGGTCTGTCCTCATTGCAGGAGATGTAATCCCATGAAGAGATGTCTGTCATTATTCTCTGAGGTCACTCCAAAACAAAAATATGAATACCAGTTCAGACCTTTAGGGTGATCCACCGTTGGGCTAATGTTTCATTTCCTGAGTAAAACCATAAGATAAGATATAGGAGCAGAATTATGCTATTTGGGCAATGCAGTTGCTGTACCACTTAGACAAATTGGAAGAATGGGCAAAAAGTGGCAGATGAATTACAATCTTGGGAAATGTATGATAATTCATTTTAGCAAAAGGAGCAATAGTGCAGACTATTATCGAAATGGGAAGAAGGTTCAAACATCAGAGGTGCAAAGTGACTTAGGAGTCCTTGTGTGAGTCTCACAGAAGGTTAATTTACAGGTCGAGTCTGTGGTGAAGAAAGCAAATGGAAAGTTAGCATTTATTTCAAGGGGAATAGAGTATAAAAGCAAGGGGATAGTGTTGAGGCTTCGTAAGACACTAATCAGGCCACACTTAGGATACTGTCATCAGTTTTGAGCCCAATATCTCAGAAAGAATGTGTTTTCATTGGAGAGAGTCCAGAGGAGATTCATGAGGATGAGTCCAGCAATGAAGGGGTTAATGTATAAGAAGCATATGGCAGCTTTGGGCGTGCAGTCACTGGAATTTAGAAGAATGTGGGGCAATCTTATTGAAACCTACCGAATGTTGAAAAGAATAGATAGGATGGATGTGGAGTCGATGTTTCCTCTGGTGGGGGTATCTGGAACAAGAGAGTACAGCCTCAAAATTGAGGGGCAATCTTTTAGAACAAAGGTAAGGAACAATTTTTTTAGCCTGAGAATGCTGAACCTGTGGAATGCTCTGCCACAAACTGCAGTGGAGGCTAAATCGTGGATATATTTAAGGTGGAAATGAATAGTTTCCTAATCGATCAGGGCATCAAAGAATATGCTGAGAAGGCAGGTGTATGGGATTGAGTGGAGTCCGGGATCAACCATGATAGAATGGCAGGACAGCATTGATGGGCTGAATGGCCTAATACTGCTCCTGTCTCACGGTCTTACTTCTGATGTGGTCTTGCCAGAGAAAAGGTTAATACTTCTTTGTTCCTGTCTAATGCCCTTGTAAGTTGCCCTGTGTCAATTTAAATCTCTTCCACAAGGACCATACCTATCCTTGTCGACAGCTATCCTGAAAGTTAACCAGTTGTGGTCACGATTCCCGAACTGTTCACCCATTGAAAGGTCAGTCACCCGGCCAGGCTCATTCCCCAAAACCAGGTACAGTATGGTCCCTCCTTTCACTGGACTGTCACACATTGATTTAAGAAACCTGCTTAACAGATTCAAAACCATCTGACCCCTTACACTCAGAAGCTCCCAGTTTATATTAGGGAAGCTGAAATCCCCCATGACAGCAACCCTATTATTATTACACTTCTCCTTGATCTGATTACATATCTGCTCCTCAATTTCCCAGTGGCTATCAGGGGGTCCGTAGTACAATCCCATCAGTGGGATTGCACCCTGTCTATTCCTGAGTTTCACCCAAATGGACTCAGTTTCTGACTCCTCCATTATGTCTTCTCTGAGTGCAGCTGTGATATTGTCCCTGATAAAGAGTGCACCCCCCCCCCACCCCACCACCCTTACCTACTCCTCTATCTTTTCTAGAACTCCAAACACCTGGCACATTAATCACCCATTCCTGCCTGCCGCTCTGTCAACTAAGTTTCACTAATGGCTACAACACCGTAGTTTCATGTACTGATCCATCACCCTTACCCATAATACTCCCAGCGTTAAAATAGACACACCTCAAACTATCCGACCCATCCTACCCGTCATTTCAATTTTGCCTTTCCATACCTTCTCTGATGTCTAACTTCTGGTCAGATCCATTCCCTGCTGACCTGGGACTCTGGTTCTCAGCCCCCTACAAAACTAGTTTAAACTCTCCCAGGTAGCATCAGTAAACCTCACAGCCAGGATACTGGCTCCTCTCCAGTTCAAGTGCAAACCAGCCCAATCTATCTGCATATTGAAATTCCCGATGACTCTTTTAGCACTGCACTGTTGACTTGCATTTTCTATCTCTCATTGTAACTTGTAGACCACATCTTTGCTACTGTTCGGAGGTCTGTATATAACTCCCATCAAGGACTTTACCCTTACTGTTTCTTAGCTCTACCCACAAAAATTTTACACTTTCCAATCCTTTGTCACTTCTTCCTAATAATTTGATTTAATTTTTTCCCAACACAGCTGCACCATGTCCTCTGCCTACCTCCCTATCCTTTCAATACAATGTGTATCATTGCGCATCACCCAAATTTTCATCACCCTTTTCGATTTTGTCCCCGTTTTACATTTCAACTTATCCCATTGACTGCAATTTTGCCCTATTATCAGCCTTTGCTTACTAGCAGACTCACTACACACTGCCTCTGTTGTTAAACCAACGACTGGAAGCTCAGCCCTATCACTCCATTTCCCATCCCCTGTCAAATTAGTTCAAACCCTCCTGAACAGCTCCAGCAAAGCTGCCCACAAAGATATGTATCTTCCTTGGATTCACGTGCAACCTGTGAATATTCTTCCACCTTTTCCTTATCAAGACCCAGACGACCCAACATATTGATGCAGCTTCAGAGAAGGCACAAAAGCTGCTATATTTCTTTAGGAGCTTGAGGAGATTTGGTGTGTCACCGTGGAGAGCAGTCTCACTGCACACTGCCTCTGTTTGTAAACCAACGACAGAATATTATTACTATCATGATAAATGATATATTTTCCAATAGAAATACTAGTATTGGAATATCTTTATTTGTGGATGATGGAGCTATGTGAAAAAGGGATGGGAATGTGCAATTTATAACACGGAAACTTCAAGAATCATAGGTTAAGGTGGAAGATTGGGCATTAAAATGGGAATTCAGATTTTCAGCAGAGAAATCCAAAATAATGTTTTACACTAGGAAGAATACAGAACAACACTTGAAACTAAAACTTTATGGTACGGAATTAGAAGGGGTGGATACATTTACATTTTTAGGAATTTGGTTTGATAAAAGACTCACATGGTCAACACATATTAAAGAAATAATAACCAAAAGTAAGGAAGTGCTAAATGTTATGAGGTGTTCAACTGGAAAGGAATGGGGAGCTGATAGGAATCCCTTGAAAGCAATATACACAGGATTAATAAGATCAATACTGGACTATGGAAATATGGTATATGGATCAGCATCACATTGTGTGCTCAATAAACTGGGTATAATTCTAAGTCAAGCATTAAGGTTAATCAATGGGGTAATAAAGACAAAACCAGTGGAGGCAATGCAGGTGGAGTTGGGAGAGACACCTCTGGTACTGAGAAGAGCTCAGCTTGTGTTACCATATTGGCCTGGAGAAAATCATCCAACTCAACAGCTTTTAGATCCATGCTGGGAAAAGGAAAGAAGGAAATTCAGAAGTTTTGCATGGACTATTGAAGGAAAAGCAGGAAGGACAAGAATTAGTAATAAGGCAGTGAATGATACAGTGTCTTTTACTGGGCTGCCTCCATGACTCTGTAAAGCACCAGAGGTGGATCGTAAATTATTCAAAAAGAGACAGCAAAATAGAGAAGTGATTTTAAATTAAGATATAGTAGAAGCCCATGTAAATAATGATCATTATGTACTGTATATTTACAAATGCAAACAAATGCTTCAAAAATTGCAATGGTAGATTAGTGTAGGATTGGTAGTGCCTGATTTGAACATGAAAAAGCAGGTGAGGAAAAATGATGATTTCTCAGTGCATACAGGGGAAATGACAGCTGGACTATTCACATTGCAGTAGGTGGAGGAGGTAAGACCGATGAGAGTTGTAATATTGTCTGATTCAAGGACAACAATCAGGACTCAAAAAGATTTACATTTTGAGGCAAGATGAGACTTTGTAAGTAAGGTAATACAAACCTTATTTCGACCACATAATAATGTCCAGAAAGAAATGGGATAGTTGAGGAATGCAGGAAAGAGCAGGAGGTGATAACATCAAGATTGAGGTTTGGGCACAGATTTAAAGTACATTATTTTTCATGAAGAAACACAATACAGGGAGTTGTGAATATTGTAATCAACAAGACATAATCAAGAGAGGGGTTGATTGATCTTAGAGTTATCACAGAATAAAATTAAATTTAAAATTAACAGCATTTTGCAGAAAGGACTGCGGGATTATTGCATTAAATAAATAGTGCAGTTCCTTAAGAACACAGGACTTTTTATAAATTTGATACAAATATAAATATGGGGTCAAATTTAAAAATGTGTGTCATGATATGATGACCCCCACGCTGGTTCTGTAGTACCGATAATGCACCTTAAAGCTTTTGCCAACTGCTATAAAAACCTCAGAACATTATCAACTAGTGAAAAGCCCAGATGGGGTTGATGTGGAGGGGATGTTTGCGAGAGCGTCGGGATGTAAGTATACACAGGCTATTCCCGCTATAGGCTGTTTGCCGAGGGAAGACAGAGAAGGGAAACACCAGAGAAAAAGTCAGGCAGACACAGTAAACCAGACCTCCCACTTATCTGTTTCTGTCCTTGCTGCCATCGGTTAAAAGGCCCGTCTCACATCTGGCTAGAGAAATGCAGACCATCTACCTCTATTGGTTGAAGGTCTGCAGGTTCCCACTCTCCCTTTTTATCTCCATTGGTTTGCACGCAGATCCAACATATGGCTTGCCTTACCAGTGTTCATGTTTTTTAAAGTTAGGGGTTGAATCACATGAAAATTTTTCAGAAAGGTTCAGTTCCTCAGCACAGAGTCATCCTGCAAATTAACCATGAGGGAATCCTCAGAATTTTGTATTTTTTGTCCATTTAGAAAAGAGTCAACCGTTTCATTTCTTCTACCAAAGTGCATAACCATACACTTTCCAACATTGTATTCCATCTGCCTCATCTTTGCCCAATCTCCTAATCTATTTAACTGTTTCTGTATCATCTCTACTTCCTCAAAACTACCTGCCCCTCGATATATAATATAATCAGTGTGTCCACCATTTTCTTGTCCCCAATTATTACCTCTCCAGCATTGTTTTCCAGTTGTCCTATACCCACTCTTGCCTCTCTTTTACACTTTATGTATCTGAAGCAACATTTGGTGTTCTCTTTAATATTGTTGAGTAGCCTCTTTAGTATTCCATCTTATTCCTCTTACTGACCTTTTTAGTTGCCTTCTGTTGGTTTTAAATGCTTCTCAATCCTCTAACTTCCCACCAATGTGAGCTCAATTATATGCCCTCTCTCTGGCTGTTATGTTGCTTTTGACTTCCCTTGTTCACCATGGTTGCATCATCTTGCCTTTTGAACATTTCTTCCTTCTCAAATCCCCGTCTGAATCATCAGTGAGGCATTACGGAGGGTTATTTCCCTCTTGGAAATAGACTTTGAGGTTCAGCGTAAAGGAGTCTTTTTCCTTCCTTCAGAACTGGTGGCTGGATTTCATAAGTTTGGCTGCAAGTTCCCCAGACTGTTCAGATATTTCCTTGGTCCTCGGCTGAACTAGGGGACTTGACTAGAGAGTGTTGGGACTTGCAGAGCATTGACTGAAGAAGGCTTGTTCATCCTTGAGGACAGTATCGAGAAGGTCTCAGTTTACCTCACACTGAAGGCTGCCCTCTTATTGGTTGTTGGTCACGGGAGAGTCTGAGTCTCAGAACACCATGGCACAAACAAACCCTGTTATGATGACTGGAGAAAGCAATGATTTTCCCCTCCCTCCAGTCCACAGCCTGGGACATTTGGCCCACCAGTGACATACTTCCCCACAGTAAAAGCAGCGATCTTGACTCTGACACTGGGACCTATCATCAGCAGAGAGTCCTGTACAACCGACCTGAATGAGTTTGACTGGATCTTGAGTAGTGATGGGCTGCTCATGGTCCAAGGTTGGGGGGGGGGGGGGGGGGTGAAACTGATGCGTAGGGACTAGAATTGCACCGACTCACTTTGATTTCCTGAAGTGGTCCCACTTTCACTCTGCCACACGATTATTGAGATGGATGCACTGATCACTGAAAGCTTCTAAGATCTCAGCTGGCTCTCCCAAGGTGAGGTGTCCTTCAGTTCATTTGTGGCAGTAGAACATGGCCACAGCCTCCCTATTCCAACCACTCTCCTGGGCTAAGATCCAAAATTCAACTGCATTGTTGGCCGTGGACCGTAGCCCGTGTTGAATCTTCATCAACTGATCTGAGGCTCGCTGGCTCTGGTGAGGTGATCAAACATCTTCCTCCTAGCAGCCATGAATTCCTCAAAATCCCAGCAGATCTCTGACCTATGTTCCCAATGCGCTGTGGCCCAAGGTAGAGCTCTTCCGGTCCGGAGAGAGATAATGAAGGCCACCTTTCCTTGATCTGAAGGGAACTGGGAACAGCTGTTGTTCAAACATGAATGAGCATCGGGTGAAGGGCCACAGCAAGAACCCAAGTCACTGTCAAATCTCTCTGGGGTTGAATGATGTGCTGGCTCTCCCGAGCGACCTTGGCTTCCTCCTTGTGAAAGTTGTTGAATGGCGACCTGGAGTTCGTGAATCTCTGGGCCTTGTCTGGTAATCCTCGTCACCACAGAAGACAAAAGATTTTGATATCCCACTGGGTCCATGTTGGCTCAATTGTAATGTTACAAGAGTCCTTGATGAGGATGATTTGGACCCAGTTGCCGGGGTAAATGAAGCAAGGTTCTAAATGTGGTATCAAACTAGATCTGAACACAAAACAAATGCTGGATGATATCACCAGTTGGCTCACGATTGAGCACCAAACCTTTGTTCAACTGTTCCTTAAGTACTCAATTCGTGGTGCTCATACACGATTATCAATTAGCAGGACCATCATGAACCCTTAAAGGGGCCATGACAGATATCCGTTCCCTCGGAAACTGGTGCAGTTTGGAATGTCTTGTAACAAAGACTTCTGGATGTCCACATTTGCAGTTGAGAGTGCCATGGACACGATCTGTGACATCCCTGTTCCTGGCAGCAGAGATGAAACATATCAAGCTCTATCAAGCCCACAGAACCTCGTCCCTGTTCTTCTGAGAAAGGAATCTCCTATCATCACTGCATACTCTTAACCTCTCTCCTCTTCTGAGCCACATCACCAGACTCAGGGCCAGAGACCCAGTCATTCTGGATCCCCCTGGTAGGTCGTTTCCTCTCTGTTGTATCTAAAGTTAAATATTATTGAGCGGAACAGCCACAGGTGTTCTCTGCACTGGTTGTGCATTTGCCCTCCTTTTCCTGACAGTCACCCAGCTACCTGTCTCCTGAAGCCTTGGGGTAACTACCTCCCTGTAGCTCCTGTCTATCACCTCCTCAGTCTCCTGTAAGAGTCAAAGCTCATCGAGTTGCAGCTTCAGTTCCTTAATACATTCTCTCAGTTGCTGCAACTCGGTGCACCTGGTACAGATGTGTTCACCTGGGAGACTGGAGTCTTCCAGACTTCCCACATCACACACAGAGTGAAAAACACTGCCCCTGGAGCCACTCACTAAATTACTTTGCCATAATAGATGAGGAATGAAGAAATGAGAACAGAAAGGGAGAAACCTTATGGTCTTATGGAAGGTGGTGCAGGGATGAAATGGAGGAAATTCATGAGACATAATCTCCCACACACAGAGCCTTGCTGACTAATCCTAATCAACCCCAGTTGATTTGAAATAGCTCTTAACCCTCAGAACTTCTCCATTAAGACAATAAGTTATAGCAGTAGAATTAGGCCATTTTGCCCCATCAAGTCTGCTTCACCATTTCATCATGGCTGATCCATTTTCCCTCTCAACCCCAATCTCCTGCCTTCTCCCTGTACACGTTCATGCCCTGACTAATCAAGAATCTATCATCCTCTGCCTTGAATATACCTAAAGAATTGGCTTCCACAGCTGCATGTGACAGCAAATTCCACAGGTTCATCACTCTCTGCTGAAAAAAGTTTGTCCTTATCTCCTTTCTAAAAAAGGCCCCTCAATTTTGATGCTGTGCTCTCTGGTCCTAGACTCTTCCACCATAAGAAGCTTCCTCAACTCTGCCTGCCCCTCCACCTATCTTTCTATCATTTGCAACCCTGCCATACAAGCCATCAATTCCATTATCCAAATTATTGATATTTTACATGAAGAGATGTTGTCGCATATAGTCACTGGTCACTGGCAGCTAACCAGAAAAGGCTCCCTTTATTCCTAATCTTTGCCTCCTGACAATCAGCCAGCATTCTAACCACCCCAGTATCTTTCCTGTAGTATAATGGGTTCTAAGGCAACACCACAAAATGCTGGTTGAGCTTAGCAGGCCTGGCAGCATCTGTGTAAAAGAGTCAACAGTCCATGTTTCAGACTTGATGAAGGGTCTTGGCCCGAAACATCTTTTGTTTACTCTTTTCCATAGATACTGTCTGGCATCATCTGGCCTGTAGAATATTTCTTCTTTAGGATAGATCTATTTTGTGCATTCCAATTTTCTCCCAGAATCTCCAGCTATTGCTTATCTGCCATCATCCCTGCTGGTATCCCCTTCCAATCAATTTTGGCCAGCTCCTCTCAATGCCTCTGAAATTCCCTTTACTCCACAGTAATACTGATAAATATGACTTTAGCTCACCTTCTCAAAATAATTGCAGGGTGGATTCTATCATATTATGATCACTGGCTCCTAAGAGTTCCTTTAATTTTAACTCCGATTCATTGCACAACCTCAAATCCAGAATAGCTAATTGCCTAGTGGGCTCAAACACCAGCTGCTCTAAAAAAGAAAGCTAGTAGACATTCTACAAACTCATTCCCTTGGGATCCGGCACCAAAACGATTTAGTACTGCACAGGACATTCAGCCCACAATGATGTGCTGAACCAGCTGTAAAGCAAATCAAAACCATCCAGACATCAGTCCCTCCTACTTACACCATGTCCACAGCCCTCCTACTTCCTTAGAAAAACTGGGAAAGAAATACTTTCTGTCCACTCTATCTATGCCTCTCATAATCTTGAAAACCTCTATTAGATCCTTTAGCTCTGATGCTCCAAAGAAAACAAACCAAATTTATCCAGCCTCTCATGATAGCACATGCTCTCTAAACCAGGCAGCGTCCTCATAAACCTCTTCTGCGCCCTCTCCAAAGCCTCAATATATTTCCTATAGTGGGGCAACCAGAACTCTACGCAATACTCCAGATGTGATTGAACCAGAGTTTTGTAAAGCTGCAACATAACCTCCTGACCTTTGAACTCAATGCCACAACTAATAAAAGCAAGCCTTCCATAAACCTTGTTAACCCCCTTATTGACCTGCGCGGCCACTTTCAAGGAGTTTGAACTTGCATCCCAAGATCTCTCTGCTCAGCAACACGGTTAAGGACCTTACCCTTAAAGGTGTACCCTTGTTCCCTTCATAAATAGAGGCACAACATTAGTACTGAGGACTTATGTATCTTAATTGCTTTTTGGAGGCCCAATACTCCCTCCAATTTTACCTCAAAATGTCTGAATTTATTTATACACTCAGCACTGATCTCTTGATCCTCCACATCCTTTACTTTTGTAAAGACTGAAGCTAAGTACTTATTAAGTACCTCACTCCCATTCTCTGCATCCAAGTAGATATTTCTCCCTTTATCATTGAGTGGTCCCACCCTCTCCTCAGTTATCCTCTTACCATTGACATATGTATAGAATGCCTTGGGATTCACCTTATCCAACTTGCCAAGGATTTTTCATGGCCCATCCTGGCTTTCGTAATTCCCTTTGGTTCCTTTCTGGCTTCTTTGATTTTGTTTGATTTTACCCTCTGAAGATTTACATACATTATCTTTTTCTTCTTGACTAAATTCATCACCTCTCTGAACATCCAGGGTTCTCTTATCTTTCCATCCCCATCCTTCCTTCTGACAGGAACATACTTTTCCTGTACTCTGTGCAATTGCTCTTTAAACACCCTCCACATGTCTGATGTGGACTTGCCAGAGAAAAGGTGTTTCCAATTAACACTTCTTAGTTCCTGCCATATGTCCTTGTAAATTGCCCTATGCCAATTTAAAATTGTTCCACAAGGATAATACCTATCTTTGTAGATAGTTATCCTAAAAGTTAACGAGTTGTCACTCGTCCGTCACTGTTCACCCACTGAAAGGTCAGTCACGTGTCCAGGCTCATTCTCCAGTACCAGGAGCAGGGTGGCCCGTCCTTTCATTGGACCGTACACATACTGATTTGAGAAACCTTTCTGGATATACTTAACAAATTCAGCCCTATTGGAATCCCCTAATCTCTCCCATGTAGCAAGAGCGAATCTTGAAGCCAGGATAATGATTCCCCTGAGATTCAGGTGCAATCTGACTCAATCAACCTGCATTTTGAAATTCCCGATGATTATCTTAACATTTGACGTGCATTTTCTGTCTCCTGTTGTAATTTGTAGACCACATATTTGCTATACTGTTTGCAGGTCTGTTTATAACTCCCATCAGTGTCTTTCACTCTTGCAAATTCTACACCATCTGATCCTATGTCACTACTTTCTTGTGATTTAATTTTTTACCAACTCAGCCACACCACAACTTCAACCTATATTCCTGTCCTTTTGATACAATGTCTATCCTTGGGCATCAATCTTCTTTCATCCACAATTCAGTGATGCCCACAAGTTCATACATGCCAATCTGTAGCTGTGCTGCAAGTTCATCTAGCCTACTCCATATACTATGTGCATTCAAATATAACACCTTCAGTCCTATATTCATCACAGTTTAAAATTTTGTCCCCTTTCACATTGCAACTCATCCTATTGAGTGCAATTTTACCCAAACATCATCTTCTCTCTAGCAGTCTCACTACACACTGCCTCGGTTTGTAAACCAACAATTTGATCCTCATCCCTTTCACTTCATTCCCCATCCACCTGCCAAATTAAACCCTTCTGAATAGCACTAGCAAACCTGTCTGCAAATCTGTTTGTCCCCCATGGATTCAGGTGTAATCTGTCCCTTTTGTACACCTCATAACTTCTGCTTATCAAGGCCCAGAGGCTCGGAGTGAAGAGGAAAGGTGTAAAGTCCGAGCGGTTGTGAAAGGCCTCAGACTGCATTGTCTGTTGATTGTGCTGTCGTTGGGGTTGCAGTGTCAGAGAATGCAATGTGGTGAGACAAGGAAGGTGAAAGTTTGGGTTTCAGGGATGCCTCCATTAGTCAATTAGTTACCTTGACAACGGTGACGAAGGTGCTGTAGAGGAAACTGATGATGAACAGAATGGCAAAGGCAGCAACTGTAGGCAGATTGTCATCTCCATCCACGCGTCCCTGTTCTTCCTTCCCCTCCTCCCCTGTCAAGTCTGTGCAGATTTCTGAAAGATTTGAGAAAGTGAGAGAGTTAATTTCTCGTCAATAATTCTTGAAGATCAACATGGCAATAAACTTGAGTAAACTTGAAGACTTGGTTGCTGCCTATTCATTTCATCGATTATTATCTCTGTAGTTAAAACCTTCCAGATGCTGACAGATCTGCCAGCCATGTGTGAGTGGCAAAGGTGGTCATGTGTGTTTCTGCCCAATATCTAAACCATGAATAAATCCAGTGAATAGTGTCAGCACTCAACACATTGCTGCAGGTGCCAGGGTATCACTGGCTACATATTGTCCCTTCTTTCTCTAACTCTCCACTTTCTGAATGAATTCACCAAATGTCTTCACAGAGTTGATAAAGTACCTTTCCCTGTCAATTAACTTTGTATATTTGAAACAGTAGACCAATCCGGAATGTTTAGCCTCTCAAGTAGTCTATACAAGTTTCCAACAAGATCAAACCTGACACAAGGAAGTGTTAACAAGAACTGCAGGATCTCAGAAGTGTTAGTAATTTATTTTCATGTATTTAATCATGAAATTAGTCTGAGTACAGAGAGGAAATTAAAAAGCTGGTGGCATGGTGCGAAGACAATAACCTATCCCTCAAAGTCAGCAAGACAAAGGAATTGGTTGTTGACTTCAGAAGGAGTAGCGAACCACACAACCCCATCTACATCGGTGGTGTGCAGGTGGAACAGGGCAAAAGCTTTAAGTTCCTTGGGATGAATATCACAAATGACCTGATTTGGTCTGACCAAGCAGAGTCCACTGCCAAGCAGGCCCACTAGTGTCTTTACTTCCTGAGAAAGCTGAAGAAATTTGGCCTGTCCCCTAAAACCCTCACTAATTTTTATAGTTGCATCGTAAAAAGCATTCTTCTAGGGTGCATCACAAGCTGGTATGGAAGTTGTCCTGTCCAAGACCGGAAGAAGCTGCAGAAGATAGTGAACATAGCCCAGCACATCACACAAACCAATCTTCCATCCTGGGACTCACTTTACACCAGACGCTGTCAGAGCAGTGCTGCCAGGATAATCAAAGACAAGACCCACTCAGCCAACACAATTTTTGTCCCACTTCCCTCTGGGAGAAGGTACAGGAGCATGAAGATTCGTACGGCCAGATTTGGAAACAGCTTCTTTCCAACTGTGATAAGACTGCTGAACAGATCCTGACCCAGATCTGGACCGTACCTTCCAAATATCTGGACCTGATCTGCAATACCTTATTTTCCCTTTTCTATTTTCTAATTATGATTTATAATTTAAATTTTTATTATATTTATTTTGACTTGTACTTCAGGGAGCTTGAAGCACAGAAACAAATATCACTGTGATGATTGTACGCTCTAGTATCAATTGTTTGTTGACAATAAAGTAAAGTAATATATATGTGCACAGAGTTAATGAGAAGGGTCTTGCAGGTAGTCTTGCTTGTTTCAGTGATGTGAACTACACTGTTGTAGGATCAACTATCAATTGAAGGTTGACAATTGGAGTTGTCAGCCACTCTGTCCATGGGAATCTCTGCTGCAGAGAACCCAGTGACCCAACTTCTTTCCATCTCATCTGGTGGGGAAGGGTAACTTTAGAGGGTTCCTATTGGGAATGAACTTTTTTTTATATGATGTTTACTGGGAATATTCTGTTCCTACACCATCCAGGCCAATGTTTACATCACTTGAGATCTCTCTGCATCTAAAATATGAAGGATTTTTTCATTTGGAAATGAAAGGGAAATTGTGGAAAGTATTCAGCAGGTTAGAGAACATTTATGGACAGATAAAGGGATAACATTGAGTTAGCATCACAAGTGTACTGTGTACCATTGCTTCAGCACTAGTTCTGTGCCTGGTTGAGTACTGTGCATCTCTCTGGTTTACTGGAACTCAGCAACTGTCTGGTGTCCAGTTACATTCCACAATGCCTGCTCCAGTGAAACTCAGTTCCTCCAGTTCTGCTGACAGATAGAGTTGCTTCATGTCTCTGAGACACTGGTGAGCAAACGTTGATCCTGCAGTCATTATTTCATCATTCCCTCACTGACAAGGCCTACTGTGATGCTCCAGTAGGTGGATCACAGAGCAGTGAAGAGTTTGGTGTGGGACTGATGGATATGGGTAAACAGGGTAGGATGGCCAGTGTCCTTCACCAAAGAATTTCAGAGAAATAGTTTGTAATCTCAAACTAGAATCCAGCACAGTCACCTCTGGTTGTGTGTTCACGCCGTTGTCCTGAGGCTTGGGAACAGACTGCAGGTCAGTGATCCTGGTACTAGTACTGAGGGAGTGCTGCACTCTCACACAACTGTCTGAGATGTGACAGACGGGCCCAGACGGACACTTACTGATGGACAGACAGACCTTGTGTTGGTAGTTTGGAATAGAGTCAAGCTTTGAAAGCATCGGATGAACTCTGATTCTTTCCCACTCTCTGCCTCTGCATTATTAATCCACTCACACAACAACAACAATGCCACACTTGCCATTACCTATTGACCTTGCTTGGCCCTGAGTTGTGGCTGTGGCAGAGGATGTCAACAGTGGAGTGAATCTCAGAATCATACCTTGAATGTTTTTCACATCCAGCCTGACGCTGGTGTTGGAGGGGGGATGAGACACTGTGCATCTGAAAACTGAGCCTTCCTTCCACTCCTCTGTGCTCACGGTCAGGACGTAGCTGGCAATGAAAGTCCCCGCCTGTTCCAGAGCAGCTGGTCTCACACTGATGTTGGAAGAGATCAGAGAGTCCCCTTTCTCCCAGGTGATGGTTATTTGGTTTGGGTAGAATCCAGAAGCAATACACTCGAGGGTGACCGTGTTCCCACTCTTGGTCTCTCCCTCTGGCGGGGGCAGCAGTCTGACTTTGGGACCTTTTGTCTCCACTGGAACTGATGGGCAAACAATGGAAATGTCAAACATTTTTACTGAGGTAACAACGTTGTCCATTTTAATCGCTGACCTCTTGCCCACCTTTGGTACTTTTTGTCCGTGCTGATACTGGTGAGGTTGAAGAAGGTTGTTGGGCAGAGCAAGTGTACTCCACCCCACTGGCCCACTCCTCCACACTGGTCTGGAGTTGGCTGATCACTGTGCCTCGGGTTCTTTCCTCTCTCGGTTTTTTGGTCATGTTTGTTTTGATTTTCCCCCACTCGTTCACCTGCCAGTGGATTTGGACCTGGCTCAGATCAGTACCCACAATCATACACACCAGAGTAGCGGTCTGGTTGATCCACATCTCTTCAATGGAGGGGTTTTGGATAAAGACAGACAACTCTGCAGATGAGAAATAGAAAATTTACAAACTGGACAATATCTGCTGTCAGCTGGCTTGACAACTTCAGCTCAGACTTATCCTGAAGCTCAATTTGTACAGAATAGTACATTGGAATGAAATCAGGTTTGTTTGCAGAGTAGGTTGCTCATCTCTGCTTACAACCTTTGACTAAGAAAACAAAATCAAACATTAAGGATCTGATTTCCTCGGGACCCAGTCGGGTCACAACAGAGACTATAGGACAGTTGCCCAGCTACGTGACATTTAGCTGCTGGAATGCCAATGAAATATGCTATTGGAGCTGTGAATTGCAATGAGAGATGCAGTTTCTCATCAAAGACAACACTTTCTGCAATCTTCTTGTCTCAATGCATATGAGAGTCTGTAGATCCACTTATGACATTGATCTGAATCAATGAGCTGCCTCATATCTCTTTGGATAGAGCCTGGGATTCCTCCAGACTGAAAATTCTGATGCTGACTTTCGAGTCTCCCATGAAAAATCTTTCCTTTCATCTCTGTAACTGGTTTGCCACAGTCAATGATCTCACTTTGTCCCAGTTGTCCTGTTCACTTCATCTGTTTCCATCTCTACACTTTAAACCTCCCTGCCATTCTATTCACCATGGAGTCTGCTTTTCATTTGCTGGACACTCATAGACATGGCTTTGTGTCCCATCATCCAGGTCATCAGTAATATCAGTGAATCATTGCAGGGCCAGCAAAGATCATTGCAGGACACAGCTCATGATTAAATGCTGCTGGTTTCAGTCCCCTGTCAGATGACACAGTGATAATGGAGTTGTCGATGAACGATTGCAAACAATTTCAGTCAATTACTCTACAGCAGATCCAGGCGTGTGGGGGCAGCCTCCTCAGGCCAACATCGGGCAGTCACTGGAAGAGCTGAGCACCGTGATCACTAAACATGAAATAGCACACCGGGATTTGAACCAGGACATCTTGAGGAAGTCTCTGAACAACGACCACTAACATATCACCTGTGGAAACAGTGGAGCCAACACTTTACCACTGTTATACCACCATCAACAATGGTTACCGTGCCAGCCTATGGCCAAATTTTGGTAAGGCCGATCACCTGGCTGTTCTTCAACTCCCGGCATATAGGCAGAGACTAAAGTCCACAGTGCTGGTAGTGAGGATTAAGAAGATTTGGTCAAGGAAGGCAGAACTGCGCCTTCAGGACATTGAGTTGGTGAACTGGATAATATTCAGAGACTTATCTTCAAATCGGAATGAATATGCCACAGTTGTCACCAATTTCATCAAGACCTGTGTGGATGAGTGTGTGCCCTCAAGAGCATACTGGACATAGCCAAAGCAAAAGTTGTGGATGGACCAGGAGAGTTGTCGTCTGCTGAGGTCTCGATCTATGGCTGTCTAACCTGGTGATCCTGCATTAGACAAGAAGCCCAAGTATGACCTGCAGAAGAGTAAATAAACTCATCTTGGTCAAGATGATGCCAGAGTGCAATACTCCCTCGGTCAACCTCTTCCAGATAGCTCATGAGAATATCATTTTTTGGTCTTTTACGTCTGTCTTTCTCCTTAAATATGTTTCTGGGACTGTTAGAGTTAGAGACTGTGATTTTGCTTGGACATTGTTTCAGTGATCCAGCACTCTGCTGTCTTCGTGAAGAATCCGAGCATGTACTCAGATGGCTTCGATGTAATGAAACTTCAAGACAATGATTGACTCCATTTCAGCATTTAAACCGTACATTAAGCGAGCGAGAGTTTCAGTGCCGATTGCCTGTCTTCTGATCGGTGCTGGAGATGGATTCTGTGAGCTGCCCGTTGCTGTGTGGCTCGCTGTGACAGGCGGGTCAGCCTCTCTGCCTCGTGTGGTGTCCCTCTCTGCTCTTACAATGAATGTCAGTGATATCAGAGAAGGTGTTGTGGCTCTGTGTTTATGGACTGTGGACATTTTCTGACTTATCATTTTATATTCTGTGTTTTTTATTGCCCATTCATTCCTTTTTCCATTTTGTTGTATGAGGGAAGGGTGTTGGGGTCGGTGTTCTGTTAGTTTTTTGTGTGGGGGAGGGTTTGTTTTTTGGGGTTTGATTTTCCTGTTCCATTCTGTGAAGGGAAACGAGGATATTGCGGGGGTGAGAGTTTAACGGTCAGGATGCTGATTTTGTCGGTGTACAGGGTGGGTTTGATGTTTCCCTCTGAATGACCTTCATATTCATTCTTGTTTTCATGGCAATCTGGAGAACACAAATTTCAAGTTTTACGTGGATACAGGCTTTGATAATAAATGAACCTTTGAACAACTCCAATTGAACTTAGAGAAGGAATCAGATGCCCTTCAGCTCTGGCAGTTTTCAAGCCATTACTTCCTACAAGATGAAACCCAACTACATGAATGGCAGTGATGCTTCATTCCCAGATGAACTCAATGCCATTTAAGCACACTTTGAAGGGGAGAATAAAACTACATGTGTGAAAGTCCTAGCGGTGTCTGACAACCCTGTCATATCTGTGTCGGACACCAACGTCAAAACAGCTTTCAAGAGGGTGAACCCTCACAAGGAATTAGGCCCTGATGGTGTACCTGGTGGGGAATTGAAACCCTGTGCCAACTAACTGGTAGGAGAGTTCGGGGACATCTGCAATATCTCACAACTGCAGTCAGAATTTCCACCTGTTTCAAAAGAATGAGAATCATACCAGTGCCCAAGAAGAGCAGGCTGAGCTGTCTCAATTACTGTTATCCAGTTGCACTCACATCTACTGCTTTGAGAGGTTGGTCGTGGCCAGATTCGACTCCTGCCTAAGCAAGGACCTGGACCCACTGCAATTTCCCTATTGCTACAATAGGTCTATAGCAGATGGAATCTCACTTGCTCCCCATTCAGTCTTGGATCACCTGGACAATAACAATACCTGCAGTATGTCAGAATGTTGTTTACTTATTACAGCTCAGTGTTCAAAACAATCATACCCTCAGTTCTAATCTACAAGCTCCAAAACCTGGGCCTCTAGACCTCCCTCCACAACTGGATCCTTGACATCCTCACTGGGAGACCACAGTCAGTGTGGATCTGAAAGAGCATCTCCTCCTCACTGACAATCAACACTGGGGCACCTCAAGGATGTGTGCTTAATCCACTGTTCTACTCTCTCTGCACCCACGACTGTGTGACTAGGTACAGCTCAAGTGGCATTTATAAATTTGCTGATGAACTATTGTGGGCAGAATTTCAGGGTGATGAGGAGGCATACAAGAGCAGGATAGATCAGCTGGGTAAATGGTATCTCAATAACATCCTTGCATTCAACGTCAGTAAGCCGAAGCAATTGATTGCAGACTTCAGGAAGGGGAGGTTGTGGGACAACACATCAGTTTTCATTGAGGGATCGGCAGTGGAAAAAGTGAGCAGTTTCAAGTTCCTGGATGTCAGTATTTCCGAACATCTATCCTGGCTCCAACATATTGATCCAATAACAAAGAAGGCATGACACAAGGTTAATTTTATATTTTAATTGGAATTTGAGTAGTCTGGGTACAATAGACAATAGACAATAGGTGCAGAAGTAGGCCCTTCGAGCCTGCACTGCCATTTTGAGATAATGGCTGATCAATTACTATCAATACCCGGTTCCTGCCTTGTCCCCATATCCCTTGATTCACCTATCCATAAGATAGCTATCTAGCTCCTTCTTGAAAGCATCCAGGGAATTGGCCTCCACTACCTTCCGAGGCAAGGCATTCCAGACCCCCACAACTCTCTGGGAGAAGAAGATTTTCCTTAACTCTGTCCTAAATGACCTACCCCTTATTCTCAAACCATGCCCTCTGGTACTGGACACTCCCAGCATCTGGAACATATTTCCTGCCTCTTATCTTGTCCAATCCCTTAATAATCTTATATGTTTCAGTCAGATCCCCTCTCAATCTCCTTAATTCCAGCGTGTACAAGCCCAGTCTCTCTAACCTCTCTGCGTAAGACAGTCCAGACATCCCAGGAATTAACCTTGTGAATCTACAGTGCACTTCCTCTACAGCCAGGATGTCCTTCCTTAACCCTGGAGACCAAAACTGTACACAATACTCCAGGTGTGGTCTCACCAGGGCTCTGTACAAATGCAAGAGGATTTCCTTGCTCTTGTACTCAATTCTTGTATGTTGTTAAAGACTCGCGGAGTTCTACGGATGTACCATGGAGAGTATTCTGATTGCATTACCATCAGAAAAAGCTGCAGAAAGTTGTAAACTCAGCCAGCTCCATCATGGACACTAACTTCCCCAGTATCAATGACACCTTTAACAGGCGATGGCTCAAGAAGGCACCATTCGTCATTAAGATCTCCCACCACCAAGGACCTGCCCTCCTCTCATTGCCACTTTCAAGGAGGAGGTACAAGAGCCTGAAGACACACTCAACATTTGAGGAACAGCTTCTTCCCCTCCTAAATAGACAATGAATCCATGAACATTACCTCACTATCTTTTCTTCTTGTTTTGCACTACTTATTTAATTTATTTTTTATATTTATTTCATATACAAATTTATTGCTTTTTATTATTAAGTATTGCAATGTACTGCGGCAGCAAAACAACAAGTTTTATGACAAATGGCAGTAATATTAAAGCTAATCCTGGTAGAAGGGGTTGGTCACCATGGACTCAAAATCACCAACCACACCTCACGTCTGTACTTATGAATTACTGTCTCTCTAAACACACCAACATTGTGGAATACTCACAATTATACCTTTTTGTATTTCCTCTATTCATCTTGGCTTGGTAACACTGACACTTCCACACACTAATCCTCTCATTGGGTCGACCTGGGAGGAACATCTGTACTCAATCACCATCCGGGAATAACAGCTAATCTCTGACCCAACAATGAAGCTGCTGTGTTTGGCTCAAGTGAGAAATACAAAACACTCTACACTGAATCAGAACTGGTGTCACGGTTCCAGTCGCTTGAGCACAAACGTGTATAAGGAGTACAAGAATACAAGAGCAAGGACGTGATGCTGAGGCTTTATAAAGCACCAGTGAGGCCTCACCTTGAGTATTGTGAATGGTTTTGGGCCGCTCATCTTAGAAAATATGCCCTAGCATTGGAGGGTGTCCAGGGACGGTTCACAAGGATGATTCCAGGAATGAAAGGGTTATCATATGAGGAACATTTGCTGGCTGTGGGTCTGTACTCACTGCATTTCAGAATGATGTGGGGGATCTCACTGAAACCTTTCGAATGTTGATAGGCCTAGTCAGAATAGATGTGTTCCCCATGGTGGGAAAGTCTAGGACAAGAGGGCACAGCTTCAGGATAGAGAGGCGCCTTTTCAAAACAGAGATGTGGAAAAATTTCTTTAGTCAAAGTGTGGTGAATTTGTGGAATTTGCAGCTGTGGAGGCCAAATGGTAGGGTATATCTAAGGCAGAAATTGATAAGTTCTTGATTGGACATGGCATCAAAGGTTATGGGGAGAAGGCCGAGAACTGGGGTTGAAAAGGAGTTAAAAAAGGATCAGCCATGATTGAATAGTGGAGCAGAATCGATGGGCAAGATGGCCTAATTCTGCTCCTTTCTCTTATGGTCTTTTCGAATTCTGCAGAAAGTTAGGCACCTTGTGGATCACATAACATGTTCTGTGTCCTGCAGAGTAAGGGAGATTTTGTTGAGACACACTGAAGGTGAGGTCCTGTTTGAAGGGCACCGATGCCAATGATCCTTTTGAAGGTCTCCTTGTGACTCTCTCTGGGTCTGTCTGTCTCTGCTTTAGCCACTCAGATTGTCCTCTGCCTTCCCTCTTCAAACACTTGCACAGTTTCTTTATTTGCATAGTTCTGAATTTATCCTTTGTCTCTTCTTGCAATTATCTCTGTCTCTGTCATCACTGAACTCACAAGAAGAAAAGAAAACAGGAGAAAATGTAGACCACCAGATTCCATGCTCTGGGCTGAGATTTCTGGGGATTTTTTCCCTCTGAGAGAAGAAATTTCTCTGCACCTCAGTTTCAAATATCCGGCTCCTTATTTCTTAACAATCTCCCCTTATTCATTGCTCTCTGACAGATGACAATCTCTCAACATCAACCCTCTTGTGCCCCTTTTGTATCTGATATGCTTGAGTCCAGAAATCCTGGATTCTTCTAAACTCTAAGGAATGTAGACACAGACAGTCTTGTCGCAGTCACTGTCTGACAGTCACTTCAGTTACAGAAACAGGCCCTTCGGCCCATCCAGTATTTAAACTGCCCAGACACATTGACTTGCACCCAGAACATAGCCATTCATGCCCCACCCATTCATGTACCTACACTCCAAATTTATCCTCAGGAATGTCTTATACAACTTCAACATAACATCCAATCTCCTGTACACCATACCTAGATTTGTGAAGGCCAATTGCAACACATCACACTTAAATTCCATCTGCCATTTTTCTGCCCATTGAGTTGTAGAAAAGTACAGTCCAGAGACAGGCCTTTCAACCCATCTAGTCTGTGCTGAGTCATTTAAACTGCTAAGTCCCACTGACTTGCACCCAGACCATCACCCTCCATACCCTTCCCATCCATCTAACCATCCAAACTTCTCTTAAACATTGAAATCAAGCTTGCAAGCATCACTTGTTCTGGCAGCTCATTCCACACTCTCACAAATCTCTGAGCGAAGAAGTTTACCTCATGTTCTCCTTCAACATTTCACCATTCACCCTTAACCTATGACCACTAGTTGGCATTCTTCCCAACCTCAGTGGAAAAAGCCTGCTTGCTTTTATGTATCGATACCCCCGATAAATCTGTACTCCACCATCAAATCTCCCCTCAATCTTTTATGTTTCAGGAAAAACAGTCCTAAACTTTGTAATCTTTCCTTATAACACAGTTTCTCCAGTCCTGGTAGAATCCTTTTAAACTTTCTCTGTACTCTTTCAAGCTTATTTACATCTTTCCTGTAGGTTAGTGACTACACACTGTAATCCAAATGAGGCCTCATGAATGTCTTATACAACTTTAAGATAACTTCCCATCTCCTGTACTCAGTACTTTGACTTATGAAGACCAATGTGCCAGAGATTTGTTTATGACCCTATCTACCAGTGTCTCCACTTTCAGTGAATTATGGACCTGTATTCCCAGATCCCTTTGTTCTACCACACTCCTCAGTGTCCTATCGTTCACTGTGTAAGTCCTACCCTGGTTGGTACTACCAAAGTGCAACACTTCACACTTGCCTACATTAAATTCCATCTGCTATTTTACCATCTGGTCCATATCCCACTGCAAGCTCCGATATTCTTCCTTGCTGTCCGCTCCACCCCCCAATCTTGGTGTCAATTACAAATTTGTTGATCCAGTTAACTATATTACCATCTAGATCAGGGGTGGCCAACCTTTTACATTCCATGCATCAATTTTTTCACGCACGAGTTCAGATGCGCCATACAACTTTTGTACCCCCATTCATTTCTTGTAAAAATATGTTAATATAGACATATTTAGCATTTTTATATGATATATTGATTTAACATAAAAACAAGATAAACATTATTTACCTTAATGAGACTTTTGAGTCTGTTTTGATTTTGCCAAGATTTTAATATTTGGAGATAAATTAATTACTGAGAGCAGCAGAGAATTCTTTAAATTAGAATCAGTCAGTCGTGACCTCATTTTGTTTTTAATCAATTACTTGGCTGAAAATGCTTGTTCATATCTGTACGTCTTTCCAAAATGACAGATATAATTCTGGGCAAATTTTCTTAGCTCTGGAAAATGTTCACAGGGTAATGATCGCCAGAAATTAATCATGTCAGAAGCATTTGGGACTGAGGGAAGCTCATCAAATTTCATGTTCAATAATGAATTTGGTTTCAAGTCAGTAAGTTCTATACTTGTGTTACTAGGCATCTTCATGATCTTTGTTCAAGTGAAAATGGGTTTATAAATGCAAGTATGCAGTCTACTTCTTTAGCAAAATCATGAAAACAAATTTCAAAAGACTCTTGCAATAACCTGATTTTTTCAATATATTTTGTAAAATTGCCGTTAACTTCAGCACATTCACTCTGCTCTTTTAAGTGTGGAAACTGGCTCAAATCCTCATTTTCTAACTGAGAGGTGAACAGTTTTAACTTCATCTTGAAAGCATCGATTTCATTTATTAAGCTAGGAAACAATTTGTTCTTACCATGGAGTTTCAAATTTAGATCATTGAGATGCTTTTAACATCAACTAAAAATCCTAAATCAAATAGCCAATTGTTAAAAGGGCTCTTTCCTCAGGCAGCTCTTTTTTTTTCTAGAAAATTATGAACAGTATTTTTCAGTTTCCAAAATGTACTCAGAACCTGTCCTCTAGAAAGCCAGCACACCTCGTAATGAAGGACGAGATCACCATATTCCACATCTAACATTTCACAATATTCTCTGAATTCCCATCTGTCTAATCCTCTTGCTTTAACTTTATTCACACATTTCACAACCAGTAGCATACCATGCTGCAAATTTAAAGTTTTTCCACACAGTGACTCGGTGTATAATGTAGTGGTATTTTAGTAGAGGACAACCTAAAAAGTTTTGGAGCAGTAGTCCCAGCGGCTTTACCTATCATTACCGGCGCTCCATCAGTACAAACACCAATGAGTTTACTGGAATCTAGTTGTAGATTTTCTAGGCATGATTTCACTTTGTCAAATATGTCTGATCCTCTTGTTTTTCCATGAAGAGACTGAAGACCAATAAGTTCCTCAAAGACGCTAATATTATCATCAATTCCTCTTATAAAAATGCTTAACTGGGCTACATCACATACGTCAGCAGATTCGTCCAAAGCTGAAGAAAAGAAAGTACAAGCATGGACAAGGTCTTTCAGTTGCTCAGATACATCATGACAGAGCTCCTCAGTGCTTCTCGTAACTGCTTTGACAGAGCAATTTCATCTACAAGTACTTTCCTTTCGATACTTTTATCACCAAGACATCTTGCAAATATTTGCAGGCAAGGCTTAATAATTTCTTCTCCATCAGAGAAAGACTTCCGTTTTTTGGCCAACGCTAAAGTAATTTCGTAGCATGCTTCAGTCATTGCCAAACTTTAACAACTTCCATTAACAAATATATTTTCTCTCCTTTTGACTTCTTCCTTTTTATTAATCACTTATTCTTTCTGTAACTCAGACCCAAGTAGTAGCTTCAGTTTTCCTTCTATTTCAGTCTGATGTTGTGTTTTATAGTATCTATTAAGACCATGTCTTGTATTAGGTGAGAAAGTGTTTTCACAAACAATGCACAATGGTTTTCCTGACAGACCTGCTATAAATAAGAACTCATTTTCCCACTGTTCATTGAATTCATGCTTGCTATCACTTTCTGTTTTCTTTTGCACTATGATGGGTAACTGAATGTAAAAACAAGGCTTAATTTTCGAAAAAGCACACAACTGCAAATGTTCACAAAAGACAAACAAAGCACAACTCCATAGCACATTAGTGTCAATTGTAAACTGATTGGCAAGAGCCTGAGATGCATCACTGGTGCAGACGCCTGGCGACTGAGGATCAAATGAGTATCAAATGTGTATTGAACAGTTATGGAACAACTGCAGAACAAAAGTCTCTCTTTCCTAGTTTGACTCATTGAACATTTTTTTTTAAATTGAAAGCAGATTTAATGTCAAAGAAGATAATATTCACCAAAAGATGTGCACAAAATAATAAAATCACTAAAAATAATCGCTAAGTTTTAGATTTATTCTCAGTAAATCCCATTTCTAGATCTAAGCTACTTGAATTCCAGTTATAGTTTTTTTTCTGCAAATCAGTTTTTGGTTAATACTTTTTGCATGAGTGGGGTTACTTTTTTATTATTATCACTGCGGTAAAATGCGCCACTGGTTGGCCATCCCTGAACTAGATCATTGGTACAGATGACAGACAACAATGGACCCAGCACCAATCCCTGCAGAACTCCACCAGTCATAAGCCTTCAGTCAGAGAAGCAACCATCTGCTACCATCTCTGGCTTCTTCCACAAAGCCAATATCCAATCAAATTTACTGCCTTTTCTTGACATATCTGTCCAATCCCATAGGATTCTCCCTCACTTTGCCTGCTAGGGCAACCTCGTCCATTCATTTAACTCTTCTTATTTCTTTCTTAGGGTTTTTTCTGCAATTCTTATACCCCATAAATACCTGATTTGTTCCTACCTGCCTGACCCTGCTGAGCACTTCCTTTTTCTTCTTCACCAGGGCCTCAATATCTCTTGAAGACCAAGGCTCCCTAAACCTGTCATCATTGCCTTTTATTCTGACAGGCACAGACAAGCAATGTGCTCTCAAAATTTCACATTTGAAGGCTTCCCACTTACCGAGAACACCTTTCCCAGAAAACAATCTGTCCCAACTCACACTTGCCAGATCCTTTCTGATACCATCAAAATCGGCCTTTCTCGAATTTAGAATCTGAACCTGTGAACCAGATTTATCTTTTCCATATTTCTTTTGAAACTAATTGCATTTTGATCAGTAGATGCCAAGTGTTCCCTTACACAATCTTCTGTCAGCTTCCCTTAAAAGGCATCAAGTATTCCACACACTCTCGGTGGGATTTCTCCATGCCGATTAAGGAAACTTTCCTGTGTACATTTCACAAACTCCATCCCTTTTATAGAATAGGAGTCCAAGTCAATATGTGGAAAGTTGAAATGATCTACCATCACAACCTTATGTGTTTTGCAACAGTCTGCGATCTCCCTACAAATTTGTACCTCTAAATCCTGTAGACTGTTGGTTGGTCTTTAATATAGGCCCATTAACGTGGTCATACCTTTCTTATTCCTCATTTCCACCCATAAACCTAAATAGAGGAGTTCTCCAGTCTCTCCTGACTGATCACAAATAACACCATTCCTCTCCCTTTAATCCCTCCTGCATTGACATGTCTGAAACAATGGAACTCTGGAATATTGAGCTGCCAGTCCTGCCTCTCCTGCAACCAAGTCTCACGAATGTTTACGGTATCATAATTCCTTATGTTAATCTATGACATGAGCTCATTTGCCTCGTGTTTGCCCTGACAGACAGATGCTTAACTGCACCATTGCAACAGAACAGTTTCCAACAATGGTATGTTTCATTTAGTTAGCGTCACACATGAACCAGATGAGGAGCAGCAAAGTTAGTGGGGACAAGGAGCCCTCAAACAGTGATCCGACATCTTTGACACAAATATATTGTCTGGTCAGTGGTTGGCTCTCTCACCTCTTTGTCAGATGGCCGTAGGTTCTAATTTCTCTGACCATTAGTTGACAGCTGATCACTGGGACTCCTGGTGTAGGAAGGATTTAGACACCATAGATACAAAGACACCTATTTCGCCCCAAGTGTGCGTCACCTACCACACCTCATGTCGAAGATTCCTAAATTCTTGTCTCCAAAAATCACAGCTAAAACATTTTCAAATCATATTTATTGTACTTGGATCGGTACATTGACACAAACAGAGATTTAATACATTGTGCAGTCCCACACAGGGTTGAAATCCATTCAAACATGGCAGAAGAAGGTCTTAGGATGTACGTACAAACTCAGAGATTTGAGGTGAATCATGTTTGTTCCTTAATTTTGTTCTTGATCTTAATTTTATTCTTAGTTATTTCAAAAGGTCCAGATCTTAAACATGTTTTAATCAGCAAAATAACCCTCTGTGATAATTAATAATCGTAAAACTAACAAAACTAGGGTTTCATGGATTGAATCACACAGTGTTACACACAAGATTTAAAACTATCAGTCAGAACAAGTGAGACATTGACCAGAGTGGGTTTGCTGTGAGATTTATTGATGCTTCGGAACAGGTTGGTTGTGAGCGACTCATGACCCACCACACAGGAGAAAGTGGTGCCGCTCTTCCACTCCTCAGGAGAAACCTTCAGCTGACTGGTCATTGTGTTCCAGCCTTTTCTGGGGTCCTTGGTCACCGGCTGGTTCACAAACCCTGTCTTCAGGAGGGTGTCATTGGCCATCCAGGCCACATAGATCTCTGCGGGAGAGAACTTGGTGACCAGACACATCAAGGTCCCAGTCTGATCGGTGTCTATCTCATCCGATGATGGGGGGAGGAGGTAGACCTGAGGATGAGTCACAACACCACCTGGAACAGAGAGAATCTGTTAGAATGAATCTTCCAATAATTCCCTCCCTACCCAACACATTCTGGTCTTGTACCAACATGAACAATTTCTAAATCTGAGAGGCTTCACTTTATCTGAAACTAAAGGCTTTTCCCTTTCTGCTCATCATTGGGATTTGTGGAGTGGAAATCTTGAACCTGCTGCATTTTACAGCTTCCAGCGAGGTTAGTCCATTCAGTTCAATCAATGGGAGTCACCGAACACAGCAACTCGACAGAAAGTGGAACTCAGCCCCTGGACTTGCATTGTTACGCCCGTGGCCCCCTCCTTTTTGAGAATCGCAGGATCGCTATTGATTCGAGTCAGGAGACCCAGGAAATGAGAGAGAGACACACAGATTCCTCAATGGTTGGAATGTTTCCTTGGCCTCCGAGATAAAAAGCCGCGGAACAGGTCATTGTCTTTTGGAATTGTGTATTGAAAGCTGTACAATGCATCGAAGCCCCCCCAGGCAATGAACCGAGGGGGGGGGAGGTTGGTGGAGGGATTGCATCATCCCAACCTGATTGACATCTGAGACCCCGTGAGTCAGGATAAAAGAGGGTCTGTGGGCACAGCCCCTCAGATTCACGAGAAGAAATGCTAGTGATCCCATTTTAGCAAAAGCCGGTGGGAAGGCCAAATGCATCCTTTTCCATTTGCCCCGGAATCGGTGGGCCTTTACCATGGAAGAGCGGTTTTTAGCTAACAAACGGGGAAATCAACTCCCAACGACTCTCGAAGGATTGACATCATAAAAGGAATGGGCAAGTTTTAACCCGGCTTTCTCTCCAACCAAAAAGCTGCAGCTTGAGTGAACTAAAGTGACTTTTATATTTCCATCGGACAATACAATACCCCCTAGACAACGATAAAGCTATTTCTTATTGATTATTATTATACCCGCGCTTTTAGATTTAGTATTGACGACGTATATTATCTGTATGTTTGCATCAATATTATTTTTGTGTATTTTTATCAATAAATACTGTTAAAAATACTACCATCAGACTTCAACGGACCTCTCTATCTTTGCTGGTAAGTGACCCGGTTACGCGGTACGTAACAGCATCACCCTGTGCTGTTTGTTCCATCTCCCCTGGTGCAGGGGTGGCAGTCTCAGCTGTGTACGTGTGAGAAGGAGTGAGAACCTATGGAACTCTCCCCACAGAAAGCACTTGAAGAATTAACATGTAATATATTCAAGGATGGGTTGTATGTACTTCTTCATGTGAATGGGTCAAAGGATATCTGGAGAAAATAGGAATAGGGATTGAGTTTGGATGATCAGCTGAGACCAGACTGAATGGTTCAGCAGATCGAGAGACCCAATGGCCTGCTGCTGTACTCATTTTCTATCGTCTATCACAGTGCTGGATGGTGATAAATCTGTCAAATTGCTGAGATTAGACTCACACTGAATTCTGTCCACACGTACCTGTGTCCTTCCTGATGGATTTCTTCACTGGTGTTGGCAAACTCTCATCCTCTATCACACACGAGAACTCAGCCCCACTGTTCCACTCTGCAGCAGGGACTGTCAGTCTGCTGGTGATCATGTCTTCACCTCCGCTGCTGTCTGGACCCAAAGTCCTCACCCCATCTTCCCTCTTCCTTCCGTCCACCTGCCAGGTTACACTGAATCCCAGTAAATCACTGTGAACCACCTCACACAGAATGGTTGCTGTCCTCTTCGTCCAGATCTCTTCGAAGGAAGGTTTGCTTAAAGTGACTGAAGTGTCTGAACATTCAGCTGGGAGAAACGTCACAATTATTATTTCCCCATTCCCCAATGGATGAATTTCTCACTGTCAAGACCAACATTTCTGTTCATCTCTGCTCAATGATTTGCCAGTCCCATCAAGAGGAGATGAGACCAATCTACATTGGTGAAGAAAGGAATCTTCCCTAGGGTAGACACCCTGAGGGAATGTAAATGAGCAAGATTGACCCTTGCATTGTTCTTGCAGTTTCATGGTCACTTAAACTGTTTCCAGCCACTTATTAAAACAAATACAGAAAATTCCCAGTATTTCAGAGTGCGTTGGTGGAACAGGAAACAGAGCAAAGTATCACGTGAAAATCTTCCAGAAAATACACATCATATTGCAGAATTTATGAGAAACATTTAGTTTTTGTGACTAATATTAAATGCACTCTTTTTCTCTGTTAGATGTAACTAACATTTGCTGCTGCTTTGTCAGAATATTGTGTGTTCACGCTGCCCTCCAGAGGCTTCTGCACATTGTCCAGGCTGACTGTTCCCACACAGGAGCAGAGGGAGAGCTGCTCTGCTGGAAATTCAGTCCCAACTGTGGCACTAATCAGGGGCTGGGATTATGTTCAAAGGCAGAGGGAGGGAGCATTTGGATGATGAGTATCAGTGATTTCCAGAGTGTCTGTCCAGTGAAATGATCTGGATTCTCCTCCAGTTCTGAAAGTATTTTCTGGGATAGTATTGTGTCTATGGTGAAAATGTGGATTATGTTGGTTGAGAGCAGAAAACAGACCAATGATTGGCCAACTTAAGTGCCAAGCGAGATTAAAAAGATGAAGACATTGAAGCTGAGTCAATGGACAAACCGGTGTTCAGCTCACTACTCTATGAGGCTTCCCTCACCTCAGCACTGAACTGACTCTGCAGCTGCGGCCTGCAGCCATCGGCACTCACCTCAGCACTGAGCCTGGCTCCGTGGCCGTGGCCTGCAGCCATCGGTCTCCTGGACCGGTTGCAGTGCTGAACTGGTGACGTGGTTGTGGATTTACTTTAGGGGACTCTATGGTTCAGGTTCTGTGGATTGTTTGTTTGAATATTTTATTGTTTACACAATTCGTTCTTTCTTTTTCATACATTGGAAGTTTGACTCTGAATTCCATTGTGTTTCTTTGTTTTGTGACTGCCTGCAACAAGAGAATCTCAAGGTTGTATATGGTTCACATACTTTGATAATAAATATACTTGGAACTTTATCAGTTCCATCAAATAACTATACCAGAACAACACTGTGATTTAGTGCTGACCTTGAATTCATAGCACAATGTAAACAATTTCACAAATGGGGTGAGTCCCAGGACCCTACCTTGGATATTCTTCACTTGCTTCTTGATACGTGTGTTGGAGGGGGGATGAATCACTGTACAGCTGAAGACTGATTCTGATTCTGTCTCCCACTCCTGTAAACTCACGGTCAGGAAGTGTCTGGCACTGAAAGTCCACCCCTGCTCCAGAGTGGTCGGTGTAGCGCTGGTGTTGGAGGTGATCACAGTGCTGCCTTTCTCCCAGATGACATTTATTTGGTCCGGGTAGAATCCAGAGACCACACACTCCAGTATGGCCGTTTGTCTCTTCGTGGTCTCTTCCTGAGGTGGAGGCAGCAGTCTGACCTTGGGACCTCTTATCTCGACTGGAATAGACAAGAAAACAGGAAATGTCAAACATTTTGACTCAGGTAACTAATGCTGGACATTTAATCGCTGGTCTCTGACCCACCTTTGGTACTATTGGTCCGTGCTGACACTCGGGAAGATGAAGGAGATTCCTGAGCAGAGCACTCGTACTCCACCCCACTGAACCACTCCTCCACACTGATCTGGAGTTCGCTGAGCACTCTGTATCGGGACCCGTCCCTCTCCGCTTGATGGGTGTGAATTCCTTTAGTTTTCTCCTTCCCGCCCACGTGCCAAGAGATGTGGATATCTTCGGGATCTGTACAGAGAACCGTGCACTTCACGGTAGCAGTCTTGTAGTTCCACATCTCTTCAATGTCAGGATTTTGAATAAAGACAGACAATTCTGTGGATTACAAATGGAAATGCTCAGAATCGGACTGGAGATATTTCTTTTGGTTGTGTTAGGTCAACACAGATCATCAGTATATGACAGCTGCATTTAATGTAAACAGAATAACAGAAACACCCAGGACTGTATCGCGTGTCTTATATTCCTGTAAGTTTTGATTCAGAAAAGAAAATCAGAACAAAGGATGTGCTAATCGGTTTTGAATCCCTTTCTAATAACTGTACCAATTGGTTCACTGTGAGACAGAGAAGCATGCAGATTTCTCAGCAGAGACACAGCTCAGTATATTCTTTGCTTGGAGACTCAGTGCCATTGATCAGTAACAATGAACACTGAATCAATGAGAATCCCTTTCTCCATCTGGGCTGAGCCTGGGATTCACTCAGTTTAATAACTTCACATCCTGACATTCCAGTTTTACTGTGGCTGTGCCTCTCCCCATCTCTGCAACCTTCACGGCCAACACAAGCTTCAGAAGACATCATATTCTTTCAACTCTGCTCCCTCATACACCTGCACTACTTCTGCTGGTGCCTGTGGTTTTAGCATTCCTGCGTACAAACACTGAAGCCTCTGTCTCTCTTGAAATGAGCAGCCATGGTCAGAGTGTGTTGTTAAGTTGCTGGGCTGATGAACTGGGAAAAAAGTTTCAAATCCCAACCTGGTGGATGGGAGTTTAAATTCAATTCAACAATGCTTTTTGGAATTGAAAGATGTCTATGGAGGTATTTGTAGTGTCATTCCCTGTGATAACTTCCGGAGAGTCCCATCTGGTCCGGCTGGTCTGTGACTCCAGACCTGCAGCAACACGGCTGAACCTGAATCACCATCAGGAATGAGGCAGCAAGTCCCTCAGTTCCAGAGCAATCAGTGATTGATAGGAAATGATAAATGAATAAAACAGCTCTTTGATCAAGTGTTGGGTCACCTGTCCTCTGGGTTAGTGTCGGTTTTGTGTGAAGTTGTTGAGGCCGTCTCCCAATGCACGATCATCAGTTCACGGACATTGCAGCTCTCTGCACTTCGTGTACACCATTTACACACTCGGTCCCCTTTTGCTCTTTGACATTTAGTGTGGAGGCTGATTGTGTTTGTGTCATGGTTGAGACCTTCAGTGAGACTGTGAGTCAGTGTCTTTGTCTGAAGGAAGAGCAGATGTAACACACACTGTCCAGTCTGACTGGGACGGATCATCTGACAAAGTATGATGTGGAATTCTTAACCTATCTCATGTCAGTTAGATTATGAGCAATTTTCTTTTAAAACAGAAAGTCCATTGTGTAGTCTAGATGATCATTGCTGTTGTGTAATATCACAAATCTGTAAACCTTGGTGTACACTGAAGGGTCACAGAATTGTGAATCCCAGTTTAATCAGCACTGTGATGTTGTTAAACGTGTTTTGACAGGTTTCTTGATGTATCAGCCTGGTCTTGATGTTCAGCAGTCCCTGGGAAATGTGATCCTCTCATAAAACCTGACAGAGTCAAGATCGCTCCACTTATTGCTGGTGTTATTCCACAAGAAGCATGTATATCTGTGCTTGTGTAATTCTAACAAAACATTGTCCTTTCTGACATTCTTTGGGATCACTGAGTTTCCCTCTTGGACTGAATTCAGTGTCCTGCATGTGGATCAAAGTAACTTTAACAATTTGTCTGATCCAGGATTTATGCACAAAGCATATCAGATTGGACAGGAGACTGGTTAGAAGACTGTGTCTTGTCTCGCCAATTTGTCTTGTGCCCAACTTTATCAAAGGGTCATCCGTCCTTTGACTGAATCGATTTTGAATTTCAGCCCCGTTCACCTTCATCACCTCGTGCCTCAGCCACTGGGTGAAAAACAGGTTCCAGTTCTTGTTGACTGGAGTCAGACAGGAGGGAATCTGGCCAAGGAAACTGGAATTGGGATCTGAGTCACACTGAAGCAACAATGTACACAAATGAGTGAGTGTATGGACAACCAGAAACACAAGAGATACTACAGATGCTGGAAATCTTGAACAACGCACACAAAATGCTGTAGAAACACAGGAAGTCAGGCAGCATCTATGGTGGGAAATAAACAGTCGATCTTTCGGGCCAAGTGACTTCACCAGTACTGGAAAGGAAGTGGGCAGAAGCCAGAATAAGTGAGTGGAGTGGAGAAGAATACATTCTGTCAGATAAGAGGTGAGACCAGGTGAGAGGGAAAGGGTGTGTATGGGGAATGGGTATGAAGTAGAAAGCTGGTAGGTGATAAATGGAAGAGATAAATGGCTGATGCAGAAGGAATATGAGAGGACAGTGGACCATGGAGGAAAGGTTCAAGAGGAGGGGAAACAAATGTAAATGATGGGCAGATGAGGAGAGGTGATAGAATGAGGTGGTATCTAATATGGCGATTAGAAAAAAAAGGGAATAGAGAACCTGGGGGAGATTACTGGAGGTTGCAGAAATTAGAACTCAAGCTACCAGGTTGGCAGGTATCTGGATGAAATATGAGGTTTTGGTATTCTAACCTGACTTTGGCCTCACCAGGGCAGTAGAGGAGACCATGGACAAACATGTCAGAATAGGACTGAGAAGTCAAACTGAAAAAGGTGGCCACAAGGTTAATAGAAAGTCGAATAGAAATGTGATTGGAGAGGTAGTCAGTTTGAATCATGTGTTTTCTTCTCTCTTTGTTAAATTTCCATCCCAATGGATACCAGGGGCAGGTCTGGAATCCAGTAAATGGATTGTTATGAAATTCAATGACGAATTGATTACACAGCCAATCACTTTATTTCACACTTTCCTTCAGAACAATGATACTGTAGGGTAGAACCATCGGAGTATGTTGCATTGAGATTACTCTGGTAAAAGAACATTGGCACAGGCTCCAAAGGACAGTTTTCATCTGAAAATGGAAGATTCATAGATTTAAATGTTAGATATTTTCAGCTCTTTTCCCATGCTTGGAAAAAAGGGAGTCCCACATATTCCCACTCTCTATCCTCTGTATATCGCATCCTATCGAGATGAGGTTGTGTCAGCCATGATAAATGCATGTGCTCTCTGAACCAGGTCGAGGATCTGAGGACACAAGGTCACAACATTCACTGGAGGATTGGGCAACAATTCAAAAATAATCCAGACACCTACATTTCAGTGAGTGGACAATCGACAGAAGAGTCTCTCAGGAAACACTGGCAACAGACTCTGAGGACTGAAGCAAATACAAAATTGCAGAGATAATTTTTAGGAACTAACACTGATAAGACAGTGAAAAGGGAACAGGGAGGTTTTCTCCAGATGGTAAATCATGGGGCGTGAGCTTTGCTCACTAACTTATTTTCATTATAACTACAAACAGATACGACTAAAATTATTGAGACAGAATGGACAGGTGACCTCATCTAACACCTTTCCTGCCCAGTAGATGGGGTTAAAGCTGCTGGTGATATGATTTGATTCAAAGTGCAAAGATCATCTGTATATCACTCAACAAGTGACAGTAGGGACAGGAATTGTGTGGGAGTATCAGTTAGGTAGTTTAGTGCTATAAGTTAATTAATTTTTCTTCGAACATCACTCACCTTCTTGATACGTCATGTTGACCTGACCACTGAAACCGGAAGGTGTGTGATTCACTTCACAAGTATATTTCTGTTTCTTGGTCCATTCCTGCACAGGCACTGTCAGATAAGCGATTGTTTCAAATCCACCACCAGATCTCCGAGTGGAAGGGAGAACGATGCCTTCTTGGGCAGATCCAGCTTTTTTCCAGGATACCTGAACGTTGTCGGGAGAGAATCCAGATATCACACAGCCCAGGACAGCATTTGCTTGACTGTGGATCATCTCCCGGGATGGAACAAGGGAGCTGAGCTTCGGAGCTGTAACACATTTAATATCTGTCAGTACATGATTGCTTGGTCCATGCTTTGGACTTCATTCCCCCTCATCCCGAGCAAGTTCCCCAATTCCAGCCCTCTCAAGTATGTTGTTAATTTACAGCTGATCTGATGATCTGATGGTTCACACCAGTGAGTGGGAGGGCTGGGTGTATCACTTGGGCCTCCCAGCAGCGTGTCCCACTATGCTATGATATTGCAGAGAGGTGGGTCATGGGGTTGAGGTGCAGACCTGCCGTGATCTAATTGTTTAATGGAGAATGACTGATACCAGCTCCTGTGAGCAGGAGTACATGGTGTGGTACTGTTTCCACTGGTGAGTTTGGGAAAAACAATTTTAGGTTCAATGAGAAAGAAGAACAGATGGACAGGAGGGAATTATTTTGTTGTATCTGCAATGTTTGTTCAGATCTGTGAAGAAGATGGTTAAAGAAGGGCAGTGGAGTGGATTTCTTCATCACATTCACCAGGGATTGCTTTTATCAGAAGAGGGGCAGCTGCAGGGTGGAGGGGAAAGTGCAGGAGGAGTGGGGTAAAGTTTAAATTGTTGTTCTGTGTGCAGGGGTACGATGGGCCAGCGGTCTCTGTATGTGTACAGGAGCTGATCTGTAGGGAGGTTTTTGTGGGATGGGATGGTGGAGAGGTTCCTGAAAGGAGTGGATACAATGGAGGCAGATCAGCACAAGTTGTTTCCTCCACCCTCCACTGATACGGAGTTTCATTGAGTTCAGGAGGATGTTTCCCCCCATATCAATTCCATACGTTTTCTCACTGTGATTTTGGTGAGGAGTCATACTGCCATTGTAAGATTAGAGTAAAGGAGTTAATTGCCGTGCCGAACATTATCTGACAAGGGTTCGTGTTCCAGATTTACACTCTGAGATCAATGCAGCTTTTAAGAGAAAAATATGTCTCATACTAACATTGAGGTTTCTGTAATGGCTGGAACCCCACTGTCACCGTCCCTGCCTTGCACGTGTAGACTTTATTCTTCTTCCAGTCTGCCGCAGAGACTTCGAGCAAGCTGCTCATCGTGTACTTTGAATTTTGCCCCAACACCGCCGGGTATTTCTTGATTCCAGTGGTGATGTCCCCACTGTTAGTGGACCATGTCTGACTGATGCTCTCAGGCTGATAGTCCTTGACCAGACAGAGGAGCCTGATGCCTTGGTCAGATTCTGTGTTGCAGGAACTTGTGATGTAGACTGATGGTGTGGTCTTGTCCTCTGAAATGGAAAGAAATTCACAGATGTTCTGTAAATAAATGCATGACTAGCAGACAAAGGAGACATGTTATACATTATCATTACTAACTACTGTGCTGAAGTCTGAGATACATAAGCTGGGATCCCCACCCGACCCCTCCACTGTACTGTAGTAATTTTATGTACTGCACTGTACCTCAGCCACTAAAGAAAAACAAATTTCATGACAGATGTGAGTGAGGATAAACCTGATTCTGATGTGGGTCTCTATTGTGGACTGAGAGTGGGAAAGGGAAGGGAGTGAGAAGCATCAGAGAGACATTCTGGAAAGATCAATAAACCAATTGTTTTGAATCAAGTGACCTTGCCTGTTGTCTCAGAGCTGGTTGGAACTGCACCCATGCCAACTGCTGCCCCTGCTCTATCACATGTCCCACACCCCTCCCATGATGCTCCACCGTCACTGTTCCCAACATGTGTTGCTCTCGCCAGATTTACAAACTCACTCTCCACTCCACTTTGACAAATATGTTACTACGGAAAAGTCTTAGGCACGCTAGCAATATACATGTGTCCAAGATTTTTGCACAGTACTGTTTATAAATGAGTAATTTCCAAAATTATTCACCCCATGAAACAAAACTCTCAGCACTTCAACACCCAGCTGGGAATCTGTGTCACTGAGCTCAGAGGCTATGGGTCAGTCTCACAGTGGAGGCTTGAGCCCACAGTCACAAGTGTGCCCCAACACCCCGCCCAGAACCGTACTCATCCAATGTCCGATGTGAAGTTGATGCCAACATTGTGTTTGCCTTCTTTACCACAGACTCAACCTGTAAATTCACCTTCTGGGAGACTCGCACGAGGACTCCGAAGTCTTCCGCACTTCTGATGCACCCTCTGCACTCCTTGATGCATCTGACACCGTTCAAAATTCAACCCATGCAACTGAGGAAGAACTTCAACCGCACCGAGCCTGTGGAAATTACAAGCCAAACGCCTTCCCAACACACCAGGCCCAGAATCGCACTGAGATGAATGGTGACTGTGATCCTTTGACAAGTCTAGTCTGCGAGGGAATCATGGAGGTGGAAACCCCAGTTTAATCCAGGGAACTCCAGCAAGGTCCCGTGTCATGTGGTGGAGTGTGGTGACAGTTCTGGTGGCATCTGTCACTCAGTAAATCTTGGGGCACAGTGGTCTATGGAACTGTGAGACTGACTCCAGTGTAAGTGGCTAGACACTGGTAAATGGTTCACTTCGGGAATGCCAGCTACAGCCAGCACCATTCAAACCACAGTATCTTCAGTTTCCCTTGTATTGAGCAGCAGGGGAAAGAGATGTCAGCTGCGGTCTGAGGAACCTTGCTGCTGTTTATCAGCGTCAACCCTTGACAACAAGGGAGTTATGGGATCAAAGACCTGGGACCATCAGGACAACCATCAGTAATCTGTGACTATCTATTCATCTACCACACAGTCAGTAACTTTAAATTCCTGGGTGTCACTATCTCAGAGGACCTGTCCTGGACTCAGCATATAAATGTAATTGCAGAGGAAGGACAGTGCCCCTACTTCCTCAGGAGTCTGTGGAGATTTGGCACGATGTCTAAAACCTTGATAAACTTCTATAGATGTGTAGTGGGAAGTGTATTGATTGGCTGCTTTACAGCCTGGTAAGGGAACAGCAATGCCTTTGAATGGAAAACACTGCAAACGATAGTGGATACAGCCCAGTAAATAATGGGTAAAGCACTCTCAACCATTGAGCACATCTACATGAAATGCTGTCGTAAGAAAGCAGCATCTATCATCAAAGATCCTCACCACCCAGGCCAGGCTCTTTTCTCACTGCTGCCATCAGGCAGAAGGAACAAGAGCCTCAGGACTCACAGCACCAGTTTCAAGAACAGTTACTACCCTCAACCATCCGGCTCTTGAATAAAAGAGGATATTTACATTCATCTATTGAGATGTTCCCATAAACAATTATCTCACTTTAAGGACTCTTTACTTTGTTATTTATCGCTATTTATTTAGGGTTGCATTTCAACAGTTTATTGTCTTCTATGCTCTTGCTGTTTCATTGATCCTGTTTACAGTTACAATTCTATAGATTTGCTGAGTATGCCCACAAGAAAATGAATCTCAGAGTTGTATGTGGTGACATATCTGTACCCTGATAATAAATTTTACTTTGAATTTTCAGACTTCAAATGAAGATTTTCCAATGGCGGGGAGCTTTAGGAATTGTAGGCTAAAAGTGACCATTCCCTTCCAACATCACCCAAACAGACTAGATTGCCATGTTGTAGTTCAGCTTGTGGACAAGTGACACACTGCAGAAGTACTTGCTGGGTTGGGAAAGGCCCTGGGATGTTCTGGGGTTGTAGAAGCCAAAAAAAAACAAATTGTTTTCATCAAAATAGGAAAGGTACGTTGCATCCGGAGTTTCTCTGGTTAGTAGATTATTTCCCTCCACGTCTCTCTGAATTCAGTAAAAGAAAACTGGGAACGGTGTAGTAGCCAGAAACCAGACTGACGGAGTTTGGTGAAAGGTCACTGATGTGAAACATTAACTCTGTTTCTCACCCCACAGATGTTCCCTGAGCTGCTCAGTGTTGACAGTGCAGGAGGCACAATAATGTCAGCTGAGGATTGCAGCTGAGGATCTTTTACATCCCGGGACCAGCAGGTGGTAAGTACAGTTCTGTCTGGATCAGTGTTCCTCTGGGTCTTTATAAAAACACCCATCAAACTGATAGCAGGGTGCTGGGTGAAGAGGGGAACTGGATCTGGGTGGGTCACAGGGTGCTGGGGTGAAGTGGGAAACTGGATCTGGGTGGGTCACAGGGTGCTGGGGTGAAGAGGGGAACTGGATCTGGGTGTGTCACAGGGTGCTGGGGTGAAGAGGGGAACTGGATCTGGGTGGGTCACAGAGTGCTGGGGTGTAGAGGGGAAAGATCTGGGTGGGTCACAGGAGCTGGGTATTTGTACAAAACGATCGATGGTGAATCAGCAGATTGGTGGAGGTTCAGTCTGATTTCAGTCTGTATTGTAGTAAGTGGATAGAACATCGGGGAGTATGAACAACAGATGGGCAATTTTATTTATTCATTCGTCTTTTGGGATCTGGGCTTTGCCGGTAAAGTCTGAATGAATTGCAGCTGAACCCTGTGTCCTCTTGTTGCAACCATTTCAGCCCTGGGAAAAAGCCTCTGACTCTCCACACGATCAATGCCTCTCATTATCTTTTTCAACTCTATCATCCTCCATTGCCCCAATGAGAAAAGGCCAAGTTCACTCAATCTATCCTCATAAGGCATGCTCCCAATCCAGGAACCATCCTTGTAAATCTTCTCTGCACCCTTTCTATGGCTTCCACATCCTTCCTGTAGTGAGGTGACCAGAACTGAGCACAGTACTCCAAGTGGGGTCTGACCAGGGTCCTATATTGCTGCAAAGGGTAAGGATGGTGAGGATGAGACATCTCCTTCCCTGAGGGACATCAGTAAAACCGAAGGGTCATCATTACTAATGACTAGATTTAAAAACAATACCAATTATTAAGATGATGGAAATCTGACCACAGATCCAAACCTGTTGCAGATTATGATGAACTGAGTTTAGATTTGTCAGTTTTGTTGTGGTGGTAACCATGGACTGTTCATCCATCCCTCTGCACTACTCATCTGCTTTGATGTACTGCCCTGTTTCCCATCACTCCGAATCCAACTTTCTGCCTGTCCATTGGATCACTGTGTCCACGGTGTCCTGGACAATATTTCTCCTTCAATAACATCTCCAGAACAGACTGTCGGATCGTTCTCCCCTTGCAGTTTGTGGATTCTGCTGTGTGCAGAGTGGCTCCACATTCCCGACTCTACAACAGGGCTGTACTTTGAAACTACTTCATTGCCTGTGAAGAGCTCGGGGACACCATAGAAACATAGAAAATAGGTGCAGGAGTAGGCCATTCGGCCCTTCGAGCCTGCACCGCCGTTCAGTATGATCATGGCTGACTATCCAACTCAGAACCCTGTATCTGCTTTCTCTCCATACCCCCTGATCCCTTTAGCCACAAGGGCCATATCTAACTTCATCTTAAATATAGCCAATGAACCGGCCTCAACTGTTTCCTGTGGCAGAGAATTCCACAGATTCACCAGTCTCCGTGTGAAGAAGTTTCTCCTCATCTCGGTCATAAAAGGCTTCCCCTTTATCCTTGAGCTGTGACCCCTCATCCTGGACTTCCCCAACATCAAAAACAATCTTCCTGCATCTAGCCTATCCAATCCCTTTAGAATTTTATACGTTTCAATACGATCCCCCTCAATCTTCAAAATTCCAGTGAGCATAAGCCTAATCGATCCAGTCTTTCTTCATATGAAAGTCCTGTCAACCCAGGAATCAATCTGGTGAACCTTCTTTGTACTCCCTCTATGGCAAGAATGTCTTTCCTCAGATTAGGGGACCAAAACTGCACACAATACTCTCCATACGGTCTCACCAAGGCATTGTACAACTGCAGTAGAACCTCCCTGCTCCTGTACTCAAATCCTTTTGCTATGAATGCCAACATACCATTTGCCTTTTTCACCGCCTGCTGTACCTGCATGAAAAGTGCTCTGTAAATGTCAGCACTTTATCTCGCAACCACTTTTACTGAATCACCAACAACACTGGTTAATGCAGGAAAACACTTGTTAAAAAAACCGAGTTGGGGGATGGAGGAGGGCAAGAAATTAGAGCAGTTGTTCTGTCTGTGAACTGAGAATAAGCAGTTCATTTGAACAGTGAAGTTCAACTCCCCCATGAGTGTGTGATGGGACAGGTTGGGGGAAGCTTCACTCTGTGTCTGACCTCTGCTGCCCCTGCCCTGGGAGGGATGGGACAGTGCAGAAGGATCTTTCTATTTAATCCGTGGCTGCCAGGACAGGACATGGGAGCTGTAATCTGCATTTAACTCATGCCCTGTGTATCCTTGGGTGATTGTTGGAATCCCTTTGAGGAAGAATTTCCCAGATTTACAAGATAAATACTGATTCCATTGAATGACAGAGCAGAGAGTGAGGCCATTCATCCGATAGTGTCTGTGCTTCCCTTTAGCTGAGCAAACTCAATAAACCCATTGGTCTCTCTGCTCTTCCCTGTATCCCTACAAAAGGCGGATCTCCTCCTGTTCCCTCTCTACACTCACTATTGGCCACCACCATTATTCAAGCAGTGTGTTCCAGATCACAAACGTTTATCAACAAACCTTCCCTTAAATGCTCGCCTACTACACATTATTGACTGAAACGCTTCCTCCCCACCCCACCTGCACCACTCCCCTCTCCCCCGCCCACCAATGCAAGGCTGCCCGGAATGTGTGAAGGAATTGTGATTTCAATTCCCTGCCTTACCCTCTTGCACCACTTCCCCACTGCCTTCCCACTCCAAAATTCTTCCCCACCATACCCAGCCTCCTCACCCATCAGGGAATAAAACTAAAACCTCAATCCCATCAATTTATCCTGGGATATCGCCGATACTTTTGCTGTATCCCGGGACGGACCTCAGGCCGGACATTACATGATGGGACTGACACCCACCTGTACCCTGGGGATATTGAGCCATCAACCAGATCATACATGTGTAACCATTCCCTCAGATTATGTCTCAATCCCATTACCTTCAACATGAAAGCAGCCGACAGTAAAACCCGATCCCAATAACTTGACACGGAACAGATCCATTGTTGTCACTGACAGGGAACGAGTTCAACTGCAGTGAAACGCTCAGCCCCTGAACGTGGCTTCAGTTGGTGCTGAGGATCAGAAGCCAGACTTGAACCAAACACTGAGCTCACTCAGCACAACCGGCCGGTGTCAAGGCACAGTCTGGTGACAAGATCCGACCCCATTCCCCTGAGCCTGTTCCCGGTCTGTGGACAGTTCACTGGTGCGGTGCGGTATGTACTGTTACTGGGCTCTAGAGAAACCCGCCGGTTCGGGGAGATTCATGTACTCGCTCTAAATATCTCACTGATATCAGGTGAATCACCGAATTCGCCAAAACCGTAAATAAATAAAATTCTAGTGCGTGAAGGTACAATTGAGAAGTTGGTCTTACCTGAAGTCACTGTCAGCGAGGTTCCTCCGCCCCAGTAGTCAAGATAGTCACAGTGCTCCGTCTCCCCATTCACCCAGTGCAGTAACTTCACTTGCCCGTCACATCCAATAATCTCAGCAAAATGTCAACATGATCCCTGTCCGGACCGGGAGCAGCCGCTTCCTGGATTTCCATCCCAAACTCCGTCCTTGTCTCTTCCTGGCGTGTCAATAAAACAGGCATTTTCACAGTTTTCCTGTCTGCGGACATTGGCTCCCGCCATCACCCAGAATCAGAGTCGAATCCTTTTTGGGCTTTTAATTGTCCGGAAATGGACATTTACACCCAGCAGTCCGAGTCAGGCTTCAGGGACTTGACTCTGGGAAGCAGCAATGCGGAATCCGTGGAGACAGACTGCGCTGCAGACGCTCCTTTGTCGGGGCCAGTTTCTGTTCAGCTCCCCGTCACCGTGTTCCATAGTCACAGTGCTTCACCGCAGGTCACAAACCGCCTTCATCACATCCAGCCCGAAATCCAGTGGATCCCAGAGCCGGCCGGCGGATTTATTAAACCCTCCCTCTGTGTCCGGGTGTCCCACACAGCGGGTCTCAATCTCGGCCACCCCAGTCCTGAAGTGGAGATGATATAACCCACCGGGACCTTTCACTGGGCTTCCACTGACAGCTCCTCCTCGGTGGTCCCGTTCCCTTCCAGACACTTCTCCAGTGGAATTTGTACCCTCTCGCAGATTATCCACTTGGGATCTGATTGATATTCACGGATCCCGGGGTAAAGGCCGGTGGAGGCGCCCGAAGAGCGCCATTTAAAGAGGGTTTTTTGCAGTAGGTTTGTGTATGGAGGGAGCCGCCATCTCTCACACTGTGCCACCCAGTTATAGTCACAGTGATACACCGCCGTACGATAACCTCCGCCCCTCTCACTGTCTCCCAGCACAGTCACTCTTCAGTCAAACCGCACTAGAACACCAAAGTGTCTCTGATCATTAATGTACCTCATGGCCCGACCATTTACTGTCACGTGTGGACGAAGGACCGACACCTGACCAGGTCGATCGGTGACCCCATTCCCACTCACGGCGCTTGGGTCCGAGCTGCCCTCCGAAGTGATCCTCTGAGCCCCTCGGCCCATCCATCCAGCATCTCTTCTCGGGAATCCCCGCTGACAACCCGCCTTCCATTTCGTGGACGAGCGGATGTGGCCCAGAACGACCGGCATACGGCTGTGGCGATCACTGCTGCCCTTTCCTTCGGCGCCCGAAAGGCAGGCGCTCTCGCTTGGTTTTTGTCCCGGTCCAGTCCCGGTCTCTCTCACTGTGTCTCTCGCACAGTAATAGGTGGCCGTGTTGTCCAGTCTCAGGCGCCCGAAGAGCGCAATTTAAAGAGTTTTGTTGCGGTAGGTTTGTGCATGGAGGGAGACGCCATCTCTCACACTGTGCCACCCATAGTCGTACCCTCTCGCACAGTAATAGGTGGCCGTGTCGTCCAGTCTCAGGCCGGTCATTTGCAGGAAGGCGGTGCTGCTGCCCTTGGAAGCGGTGAACCGGCTCTGGACTCCAGGCGCGTAATACTTGTAGCTTTCACTATAATACGCGACCAGCCACTCCAGCCCTTTCCCGGGGACCTGTTTCACCCAGTGCATCCAGTAGCTGCTGATATCGAACCCTCTGACCTCACACGACAGTCTGAGGGACTGTCCGGGCTTTGCCACCGCTGACTCGGGCTGTGTCAGCACGACTTCGGACCGCACGCCTGTCAATAAAAAAGAGCAGAAATTAATAAAATGTTCCACGGACAGAGGTTCACAAAGCCTCCGAGAAACAGCCGGTCGCGGGTGGGCGACAAGTCGCGGGACACCCACCTGCCAGACAAGACAGGAGGAGACAGAGATAAGGAACGACCCCCATCGCCCTGATCACTGAGCCGGACTTGGACACTGTTGAGATCGGCGGCTTCAGCTCAGGCCGGCTTTGTCCGGAGCCGCAGTGAGCGCTGTTTAAATAGGGACGTGGGCTGTGAGTGAGAGAGGGAGCCGCGGTTTGAACAGGCTCTCACACACTGAAACCAGAGGCGCAGCTTCCTGTCCCCGCCCACAGCAGCGATTTCAATTCCCCAAAAGGTGTTTGTCTCTGCAACAGGCGGCAGGTCAGCGGCAGTGACCAGATCCGGATTAAAGATCTGTCACACTCTGCTCGATTCATCAATTTCAGTGATGAACAGTTTGTGTAAACTGAAGCACACAGATTCCCAGCGAGAGAGAATGAGAGACAAAAGTCACTGGACAGATATCCCCCTGAGAGACAGGGACTGAGAGACACCAGTCTGTGGACAGATATCCCTCTGAGAGACAGGGACTGAGAGACACCAGTCAGTGGACAGATATCCCTCTGCGAGACAGGGACTGAGAGACACCAGTCAGTGGACAGATATCCCCCTGAGAGACAGGGACTGAGAGACACCAGTCAGTGGACAGATATCCCCCTGAGAGACACCAGTCAGTGGACAGATATCCCCCTGAGAGACAGGGACTGAGAGACACCAGTCAGTGGACAGATATCCCTCTGAGAGACAGGGACTGAGAGACACCAGTCAGTGGACAGATATCCCTCTGAGAGACAGGGACTGAGAGACACTAGTCAGTGGACAGATATCCCTCTGAGAGACACAGACTGAGAGACACCAGTCAGTGGACAGATATCCCCCTGAGAGACAGGGACTGAGAGACCAGTCAGTGGACAGATATCCCCCTGAGAGACACAGAGTGGGAGACACCAGTCGGTGGACAGATATCTGAGAGACAGGGACTGCGAGACACCAGTCAGTGGACCGATCCCCCTGAGAGACACCAGTTAGTGGACAGATCCCCCTGAGAGAAACCAGTTAGTGGACAGATCCCCCTGAGAGACAGGGACTGTGAGACACCAGCCAATGGACAGCTGCCCCCAGAGACACCAGTCAATGGAGAGAACTCCCCCTCAGAGACAGGGACTGAGCTACATCAGTGTGAGGAAAATGTCTGAAGTAAATAAAATAATTTACACACAATATTCTGTCTGCACCCAGAATCAATAGCAAACAGAAGGGGGTGGAATATACACTGATCTGAAATCTTCTCTCTCAGGGACCTGACAACAGGAATCTCAGAACTAAGTCCTGGAAAGATCTCCCTTCACCAATATTAGAAGACTTTAACCTGTTTCAGCCTATGAGAGGGGCAGGACATTTGATGGAAAGTATTTCCCAGCAGAAGCCAAACAGCAGGAGAAACATTTGTGTTTGGAAACAGAATGGTTGTGAGTCAGGTGTGCAGACAAGTGATATGGGATAGGTCGCTGAGATAGGTGGAAGAAATCCATGGAGAAAATAGTCTGTTTCTATCAAAATTACCCATCCTGGTAATGGCAATATGGTGTGTCCCAAATTTCGCATTCCACTCAAATATAACTATATTGATTGAATTACTTATCAAACCAAGTCTCATCCTGTTAGCAACCCCATTCCATAAAAACTCAGTGTTACAGAAATGCCAACAGAAGCTCCAAAGATCTCATCACTGGGAGAGAAAGGATACATCAAGAAGATGGGTTACACCTGGGGACAACTTGAAAGATTGACCCAGGACTGAGGAATCTGACAGCTACTGCCAATGGCCTATGCCCCAGTTGGGATGATGGGCTTAATCAGCAGATTTCATAGCTTCAGGACAAACCAGAATCATTTTGCAGTCAATGAAGTAATTTTTGAAGTGGAGTCACTGGTGTCACTGAGGGAAAGTGGGACCCAAATGGCATAGAGTAAGCAAACTGAAACAGCAATGGAGTAGAGAGATTCAGACATTCTGTGATGCTTGTTGAGGGCAGACAGGCAGTGGAGAGCTTTCCAAATCTTTTACCTCCACTGGAAAGGCAGTACTTCACCGTTCACTGCCTGGCACGGCCAGCCTGCACCAGGGGCTCCAATCTCTGCAGAGGAACCATAATCCACAAAGAGTGGCACAAAACTGACAGTGATCCCACTGAGATGGGTAAAAATACCATGAGTGTCGGGAAAGGCTCCAGGATATCTCACTGTCACATCCTCACATCCCACTGTGGTAGCAGTCGATACAGGGCAGTGACAGCTGTCAGAAAATGAGGAATAGATGTAGGAGGAGGGGCCTTTTGACCCGATTCACCTGCTATATCATTCAATAAGATCATCACTTATATTTTAACTCAAATTAAAATCATATCAGTAAAATAGCTGTTGCCTTGAATGCTCTCAGGGACTGAGACTCTACAGCCCCTTGAGTCAAGAATTCCATAGATTGAATGTCCTCTAGGTAAAGACATTCTCTCCATCTTGCTCTTGAATAGTAGAACTCTGAGCATGTGCCCCTTGGATCTAGACATCCAGGCCAGCAGAAACATCCCCTCAACATCTACCCTGCCATCACTCCAGAATGAGATAGATTTCACACCACTCTTCCAAACTCTGGAGAGTGGAGTGTAGTCCACCTCACCTCTCCTCACACAAGCTTGCTGTGCCAGCAGTCAAACTGATGAACACTGTCTGCACTACCTGTGTCACAAATCTATCCGTCCTCAGGTAGGGAGGGAACCAGATTTGTACTCAGTACTGTAGAGGTTGTTTCCCCGTGGCTCTCTGTAATTGGAGGTACATGTCTCTGCTCTTCTACTCAGTGTTGCCACACCTTCATGTTAACTTTAGTGATTCATAGACAAGGGACAGAGTTACCTCTGAACAGCACTCTTCAGTCTTCCAATCTGAACACAGTACTCTGTATCTTTGTAATGTTTTTAACAAAGTTGGTGACCTCACTTATTCCCAGATTATATGCTATCAGCCTTGTCTGGATCCATTCAGTTTTCCTGCCTGTATCCCTGGAAGCCTCACTGTCCACTTACACACAGCACACAATGATTCCTACCATGTTATATATCAGTGCATGTCTGTCCTCCCTTCTCCCTCATGTCCCTGTCTCATCTCCCTGTAAATCCATCCCGAACAGTCACTCTACCCACCTCTTGTGGCAGTGAGTTCCACAGCCTCACCAAGACAGAACATTCTTCAGAGTTCCCTGTGACATTTCTTGCTAACTATCTGACCCTGATAAACAATTCAGGAAACTGAGTTCCCCACTTCACCCCTGAAGCCTGGTTTATCATTCCATGTGATCATGGCTGATCTGACCATAACCTCACTCCGACATTCCCACCTGCTCTCAGCTACCTTTCAAATTTTACCTTCCAGGAGTCCATCTCCCTCTACTTTAAATATGCTCGGAGATTCTGCTTCCCTGGTCTGGCAAGGAAGACAGTTCCAAACACATAACTCTGCAGTCAAAAATATTACCTCATCTCATTCCCAAATAGTATCCAATTGTTATTAAATAATGCTCCTTTGTTTTAAATTCTCCCACTAGAAGAAAGATGCTCTTCATGGCCACACTGTCCAGACCTCTCAGGATCTTCTATACGTGGTGTCCACTTTAATAGGTACAGTACCTCCGGTACCTAAACAAATGACCACTGAGTGTATGGTCGTGGTTTTCTGTTGCTCTTACCCATCCACATCAAGGTTTGATGTGTTGAGTGTTCAGAGATGCTCCTCTGCACACCACTGTTGAAACGCATGGTTATTTGTGGAACTGACACCCTCCTGTCAGCTTGAACCAGTCTGGCCATTCTCCTCTGATCTCTCTCATTCACAAGGAGATTTCACCCACAGAACTGCCCCTCACTGCACGGCTTCTTTATTTCACCATTCTGTGTAAACTCTAAAGACTACTGTGACTGAAAATCCCAGGAGATCAGCAGTTTCTGAGATACTCAAACAACCCCGTATGGCACCAACAATTATTCCATGGTGAAAGTCACTTAGATCACATTTCTTCCCCATTCTGATGTTTAGATTGTACAATAATTGAACCTCTTGACCATATCTGCATGATTTTATGCATTGCGCTGCCACATGATTGGCTGATTATGTATTTTTGTTGACAAACAGGTGCACAGGTGTACCAAAGTAGAACGGAACCATTGTTACACCAAATCCAATGCAGCACAAAAAAAGCCACAAAATAACACAAAAATAATAAAAAAAACATTATCAATATAAGTATGTAAGAGTGCATATAAATAGATTAATTGTATCCTTAAGCACAGGAGTGTCTCTACATAAGGTGACTGACAGGTAGTGGAGGCAGTTATGATAGAGTCTTTTAGGAGACTCCTGGATATGTATATAGAGCTTAGAAAAAGGAGGGCTATGGGTATCCCTAGGTAATTTCTACAGTAAGGATATTTTTGGCACTGCTTTGTGGGCCAAAGTGCCTGTATTGTGCTGTAGGCTTTCTGTTTCTATCTTTCTAAAGAATAATGTACTTGTGGTTGGAGACCTGGAGGTAATGGTTAGTGAGTAGAGGTAGTTAGTAAGGGACTTCAGGTAAGACGATGGAGGGCAGGGTCAACTAAAGGTGTTATTTTTTATGAGTACAAGACCGTGCTGGACATTAAGAACTTAAAGTACTGCAGGTCTACCCCATCAGAATCAGAATCAGCTTTAAAATCACCAGCATATGTTGTGAAATATGTTAATTTTGTGGCAGCAGAGCAATAATTCCAGTAAGTATAAATGTATATTAAATAATTAAATTAAGATAAATAGCACAAAAACAGAAGTTATTAAAAAAGTAGTGAGGTAATGGACATGGGTTCAATGTCCATTTTGAAATCAGATGGCAGAGGGGAAGAAGCTGTTCCTGAATCACTGAGTGTGTCTTCAGGCTTCTGTATCTCCTTCTTGATGGTATCAATGAGAAGAGCACGATGAGAAGAGGGTGATGGGGGTCCTTGATGATGGAAGCCACTTTGCTGAGGTCCTTCTCCTTGAAGGTGTCTTAGATACTATGGAGGCTTGTACACATGATCAAGCTGACTAATTTTACAACTCTCTGCATCTGTCTATGATTCTGTGCAGTAGTTCTCCCCCCGCCTTCCACCATCACCAGACCAGATGGTGATGCAGCCAGTCAGAATGGTCTCCAGCATACATCCATAGTAGTTTTCAAGTGTTTTAGGTGACAAACCTAATCTCCTCAAACTCCTGATAAAATATAACCTCTGGCTTGCCTTCTTTATTGCCCGGGAACTTGAAATTGCTCACTCTCTCTACTTCTCTATGAGGATTGGTATGTGTTCCCTCATCTTACCCTACCTGAAGTCCAATATCAGCTCTTTGGTCTTACTGATGTTGAGTGCAAGGTTGTTGCTGCGACACCACTCAACTAGCTGGTATATCTTGCTCCGATACACCCCCTGATCACTATCTGAGATGCAGCCAACAATGGTTGTATCATCAGTAAATTTATGGATGGGATTTGAGCTAGAATAATGCAGTGGGTTAAGCCCACATCCCTGAGCTGCACCAGTTTTGATCATCAGAGAGTACGAAATATCTGCACAGACTGTGGTCTTCTGGTTAAGAAGTTGAGGTCCAGTTTCAGAGAGAGGTTCAGGGGCCCAGGTTCTGTAACTTCTCAATCAGTTCTGTAGAATGATGATGTTAAATGCTGAGCTATAGTTAATGAACAGCATCCTGACATAGGTTCTCGTATTGTCCAGATGATCCAAGGCCACATGGAGAGCCATTGAGATCGTGTCCTCTGTAGACCTACTATGGCAATAGGCAAACTCTCGTGGGTCCAAATCCTTGCTAAGGCAGGAGTTGATTCTAGTTATGACCAACCTCTCAAAGCCTTTCTTCAGCAAGTTGCTCGTTGGGGGAGAAAGTGAAAGAGTTGGAGTTGGTACGAACTATGCTGCTGACTGTGTCAGAGAGGTGTAAAGGAGTTGGTGTGTGAAGGCGATGTGTAGTCTATCTGTGAGTGTTCATCTTAGCCAGTTTCCTTGTGATCGCATGACCCTGTTGGACATTGTTAATGTGGAGTGTTGCAAGTTGAATTCACTAATATATTGGTGGATGGCGGGGTAGCTGCATGGCTTTGAACTTAGCGGGACTTAGGCCTCAAGCCGTGGCCTTGCCTGTTTACAGCTGCCCAAGAGAGAAGTGTTGGAATCAGTGCACTCCATTGGAGGCAATATAGCATGGTATCCAAAGTGGAGTCAGTACTGGTCCCCAGTGTTGACTTGGCAGAAGGCAAGCTGTATTGTGGTTGACTGCAGATGGCTGCAACTTTCATGGAGTCAGTGTCTGGGACTATACTTTCTGTGACTATTTTACTGATATTTTATATGAGCTTACTGTCTTATATGTGCTCCTGTGCTATGTATGACTGTTGGTACTGTGTTTTATACCTTGGTCCCAGAGTAGCGCTGTTTCATATGGCTGTATTCTACCTCTCTACTTCTTTGTTTCTGTTTTTGCTCTACTACTTTAACTTAACTGTGTAATAGACATAGATATACTTAATGTAACTCAAGTTCTTTTTTCTTTGGTCTTGCTGACATTGACTGAGAGGTTGTTGTTGTGGTTCCACTCAGCCAGATTTTAAATCTGCCTCCTATACGTTGATTCATCACCACCTTTGATTCAGCCTCCGACAGTGGTGACATCAGCAAACTTAAATATGGTATTGGTGCTGTGCTTACGCACACAGTCGTATGCATAAAGTGAGTAAAGCAGAGGGCTAAGCACACAGCCTTGCTGATGGAGATTGTGGAGGAGGTGTTGCCAATCCAAACTGACTGGGGTTTGCAAGTGAGGAAATTGAGGATCCATTTGCACAATAGACAATAGGTGCAGAAGTAGACCATTCAGCCCTTTGAGCCTGCACCACCATTTTGAGATCATGGCTAATCAACTACTATCAATACCCAGTTCCTGCCTTGTCCCCATATCCCTTGATTCCCCTATCCATATGATACCCATCTAGCTCCTTCTTGAAAGCATCCAGAGAATTGGCCTCCAATGCCTTCTGAGGCAGAGCATTCCAGACCCCCACAACTCTCTGGGAGAAGAAGTTTTTCCTTAACTCTGTCCTAAATGACCTACCCCTTATTCTCAAACCATGCCCTCTGGTACTGGACTCTCCCAGCATCTGGAACATATTTCCTGCCTCTATCTTGTCCAATCCCTTAATAATCTTATATGTTTCAATCAGATCCCCTCTCAATCTCCTTAATTCCAGCATGTACAGGCCCAGTCTCTCTAACCTCTCTGCGTAAGACAGTCCAGACATCCCAGGAATTAACCTCGTGAATCTACGCTGCACTTTCTCTACAGCCAGGATGTCCTTCCTTAACCCTGGAGACCAAAACTGTACACAATACTCCAGGTGTGGTCTCACCAGGGCTCTGTACAAATGCAAGAGGATTTCCTTGATCTTGTACTCAATTCCCTTTGTAATAAAGGCCAACATTCCTTTGGCCTTCTTCACTGCCTGCTGCACTTGCTCATTCACCTTCAGTGACTGATGAACAAGGACTCCGAGATCTCTTTGTATTCTCCCTTACCCAACTCTACACCATTCAGATAATAATCTGCCTTCCTGTTCTTACTCCCAAAGTGGATAACCTCACACTTATTCACATTAAATGCCATCTGCCAAGTATCTGCCCACTCACCCAGCCTATCCAAGTCACCCTGAATTCTCCTAACATCCTCATCACATGTCACACTGCCACCCAGCTTAGTATCATCAGCAAATTTGCTGATGTTATTTTCTATGCCTTCATCCAAATCGTTAACCTAAATGGTAAACAGCTGTGGTCCCAATACTGAGCCCTGTGGCACCCCAATAGTCACCACCTGCCATACCGAGAAACACCCATTCACCGCTACCCTTTGCTTTCTATCTGGCAACCAGTTTTCTATCCATGTCAATGCCTTCCCCCCGTTGCCCTGAGCTTTGATTTTACCCACCAATCTTCTATGTGGGACCTTACCAAATGCCTTCTGAAAATCGAGGTACACTACATCCACTGGATTTCCCCCGTCTAACTTCCTGTTTACATCCTCGAAAAACTCCAACAGATTAGTCAAGCATGATTTACCCTTGGTATATCCATGCTGGCTCAGCCCAATCCTATCACTGCTATCTAGACATGCTACGTATTGGGTATTGGGACACCGTCTTGAAGGCAGTTAAACCTGTGAACCAGAAAATGAGCCTGCTCCCATAACTCGAGAATCACCTCATACTAGAGACATCGAGATCAAAGTGAAATTCCCCAAAGTCTTCAATGCCCCAGCACAGAAATGGATTGATGGAGGAAAAGAATGATTTTAAAATCTAACACAAAACTGCAGGTCTATCAGCTACAGTGACCTCTGTCCTTCTGTTTGCTTCTGAGACTTGGACTACCTGTACTCAGTGGTCACTTTATTCAGTTTACCTGTACACCTGCTCGTTAATGCAAATATCTAATCAGCCGATCATGTGGCAGTAAATCAATATATAAAAGCATGCAGGCATGGTCAAGATGTTCAATTGTTGTTCTGATCAAACTTCAGAATGGAGAAGACATGTGACATAAGTTGATACAAGAGAGCTATTGATAGTGGTGAACCCAAGTACACAGTTAACTAAATTTAACAGGCTCATACTCGAAATAAACAAGACAACACAAATAAAATCCAAAGGCGAATTCATGAACAGTAGAACAAGAATTGCATCTCTTACAATTGAGCACTGAGTGTTCAGCACAAGGCCTTTAAGTACAAACTTTCCATGATGGAATGTCGCAGGCAACAATTGGTAGTCTGAGTCTAAACGGGACAGTGGCAGCTAACCACACTCTGGGGAACTGGAGTGCCGAAACTCGGGCACATACCACTGTTCATTTGGGATCATGACACTAAGTGATTTTGTCCATGGAATGATAGTTGGTGCCAGACAGGGTGGTTTGAGCATCTCAAAAACTGCTGATCTCCTGGGATTTTCATAAACTCTAGAGATTACAGCAAATGGTGTGAAAAAACATTAAACATCTAGTGAATGGCAATTCTGTGGGTGAAAATGCTTTGTTAATGATAGAGGTCAGAGGAAAATGGCCAGACTGGTTCCAGCTGACAGGAAGATTCAAATAACCACGTGTTACGACAGTAGAGTGCAGAAGAGCATCTTTGAATGCACAACATGTGGAATCTTGAAGTGGATAGGCTACAGCAGCAGAAAACCACACGAGGTTCCACTCTTGAACTTAACGAAGTGACCACTGTTTTTTAATTTAGTTTTGGGATTTGTGGATTGTTGGGAAGGCCAGTCTTAATTGTCCATTCAGAGATGTTCTGGAGGTGGTGCAAAGTGGTGTTATTGAACTACTGTAGTCCTTTGGGTGAAAGACCTCACACACTGCTGTTGGGTGGGGAATTTCAATTTAGACCCAGTGATTATGAAGCATTGATAAAGTATTTCCAACTCTGGATAATGAATGATTTGCTGTTGATGATGTTCTTATGTACTTTGCCTTTGCTGGTTCAGCTGTCCCTTGGTGGAGAGGCTCATTGCCATGACTTGTCAAAGGCAGTCAGTCTGATCTCATCTCTGGAATTCAGCTCTTTGACCCATAATTGTATCAAGGCTGTTATCAAAGAAGAACCAACTGGTCCTGGCAAAGCCTTAACTGGTCACTGGTGATTAGGTTATTTGGTGAATAAGTTCCACTTGCTAACACTGTTGACTATTGCTCCCATCACATTACCAAACATTGAGGAGACTAGTTGGACAATTATTGGCTGATTGGATTTGTCCCATATATCAAGAGTGGACATATCGGGCAATTTGTCTCATTCTTGTGTATATGTCAGTGTTGCATCTGTACTGGAGCAGTTCAGCTGGAACCGCCAGTTTAATGGGATTGGGCCAGAGCACAAATTTACTGTTGCAGCAGTTTAAACACCAACTTCAATCTGAGTCCATCTCTGTTTTCTTCCCAGGAGAACTCAATATTTAAGTTGTTTCTTTGTGTTGTTTCTTTCCAAAGGACATATGTCCCCATGATTGCACGGACCCCTTCTCCCTTCAGATTTTCAGTCCCACTAGTCAATCCTGTTTTACAAGGATGTTGCCTGGTCTTAAGGATCTGAATTATAGGGAAAGGTTGAACAGGTAAGGGCTTTATTCCCTACAGTGCAGGAAAATGAGAGGAGATTTGACAGAGGTATACAAAATTATTAAGAGTATTGATAGGGTAAATGTAAGCAGACTTTTTCCACTGAAGTTTGGTGAGACTAGAATAGAGGTCATGGGTTAAGAGTGAAAGGTGAATTGTTTAAGGAAAACAATAGGGGGATCTTCTTCATTCAGAGAGTGATGATAGTGTGGAATGTGCTGCCAGTGGAAGTGGTGGATGCACGTTCGATTTCACATTTAAGAGAAATTGGGACAGGTACATGAAGAGCTATGGTCTGGGTGCAGGTTGATGGGACTAGGCAGATTAATAGTTTGGCATGGATTAGATGGGCTGAAGGGTCTGTTTCTGTGTTGTAGTGTTCTAGTTTCTATGACTCTAAAGAATTGTTTATTGGTATTGGCCCTTAAATTAAAAAAAAACTATATCATCAGTAGTGTGCTTATTCATTTTAGTAAGTCTTTTTCCTCTGGAAGTTCCCCTGTTCAGAATAAGTCAAGCTGACATCTCCTACAGGAAGCCTGAGAAGGATATTGCCTCTATATCACTGCTCAGTTTCATCCACCTGTCAAGAACGAAAATATGAAATGTGTTTCTGTCAAATCAACAGCTGCACACAGAGATTCTGTTCAAATTTATCCTGTGTATTGACTGTCAGAAGGAGATTGTTCAGCCCACCAGTCAATTCCCAATTAAGCTGACCTACGTCCAAGCTCCATTTACCCTCCTTGGCTCCACAGTTTTTAATAATCTAAATCAAACAAAATTCTATTGATTTTGAAAGTTTCAATTGGCAATCCCCAGTCTCTACCATTTCCAGGGAGAATTGTGAATACCCTGGGTCCTAAATATCCTAGCACTGGAATAAACAGAAGAAGCAATCTTTCTGTGATTCTTCTGTGCCAATCTTCAATATTTTTAAACTCCGCAATTACACTAGCCTTCAACGTTCCATACTTCAGAGAACAGAAAACCAGACTTAATAGTCCATTGCGGTCTCAAAAGTACTTCACTGTACCTCGTCCACACAACCCCCTCTCCAAGGAAAATACATTCTTCCTGAGGGGTGATACCAAGAATCACAGCTAGTGTGCCAGATATGGTCTAATTAGATCTCTACTCCATAGCAGTGTAATATCAACCCCACCCCCTTCCTATCCCTGTTTTCCCCACAAACTGCAGCACATTGAGACCTTAAGCTTAAATTCATCTTTAGGAATAATTTAGAACCCAAACTGCCAGTGGACTCTCACCCAAAGTAAACCTTCCACATTCCCTCTCTGTCCACTGGGATTTGTTATTTCCTTATGGAATCTGTGTCAGTCAGCTGACACAACAGAAACAAGACCTCTCTTGAAACACGAGCTCACCGAACAACAACCTCTGTGACTGTGGGCAGTTTACCTCCTTATGTTTCTCACCACACCTGAGTGTTTTCATTTGTACCTGCCTCGACCTACCATTGGCTTGTATTCATTAAACTAGAGTCATAGAGATATACAACACAGAAATAGGTTATTTGGCCCATTTGGTCCATGCTGAATATATTTAAACTGCCTACTCTCATCAAACTGGACCCCTGATCTTCACACCCCTACCATCCATGTACCTATCCAAACTTCTCTTAAATGTTGAAATTGAGCTCGCACCCACCATTTGTGCAGGCAACTCATTCCACTCTCTCACAACCATCTGGGTTAAATGGTTTCCCCTCATGTTCCCCTTAAAATTTCACCTTTCACCTTTAACCCATGACCTCTGCTTGTCATCACACCCAACCTCAGTGGAAAAAGCCTGATTTTCATTGATCCTATCTATAGCATAAAAATCTCACAGCTGGCTGTCCCATTCCAGCTCCCACTGCCTATTGCCCATTCGAAATTGAGACATGGGATATGGTCTGCTCTACAACATTGACTATGTGGCAAAGCAAGGCTCCAATTCCATCTACAAATTTGCCAATGACTCAACTGTTGTTGGCAGAATCTAAGATGGTGAAGAGGAGGCGTACAGGACTGAGATAGATTGCCTGGTTGAGTGGTGTCTCAATAACAACCTTGCACTCAACATCAATAGACGGAGGAATTGACTGTGGACTTTAGGATGAGGAAGTCGAGGGAACATATTCCACTCATAGTCAGGGGATCAGAAGTGGAAAGGTTTAGCAGTTTCAAGTTCCTGGGAGTCAGCATCTCCAAAGATCTTTCCTGGGCACAACATATTGATGCATTTACGAAGAAGACACCTCAGCAGCTACATTTCATTAGGAGTTTGAGGTAATTTGGTCGATCATCAAAAAATCTAGAAATTTGTACGGATGTAACGTTGAGAGCATTCAACTGGTTGCATCAATGTCTGGTATGGAGGGGCCACTGTGATGTAGATATGCAATGGGCTGGAGGAGTGAGGAGAGTGAAAACCCCAGGAAGAGATAAAGACAGTGGGAGAGGAACATGGTGAAGGAAAGGAAACCCTATAGATGTGGTTTCTCTGCCATGACTCTGGTACTACACAGAATTAAATGAAATGTACAACACAGCAGCAGATTCAGACCAATTATTTCATGCCATTGTTTATTTTCTGCATGAACCTTCAATGACTCGATTTTGTCCAACTGAGATTAGTGATATTTTACAATAGTTTGGTTCCCCATCCCCACAGATGAAAGCATTTTTCTCCTCCACCCAATCAATTATCTTTTTTATTTGAGCATCTAAACCTTCCATTTATTACTAATGGTCAAAATTTCAGTTTCCCCAAGAAAGAGCCTTAAAGTAGAATCCAGTACATTCCAGTATCAAGGAGACAGTGACCCTGCTGGGAGAATTTCATGGGACTGGGTAAGAGGAGAGTACAGATTGTTTTTTGTCCAAGTTAAAGCATAGGTTTTCATGCCTGCATTAACCTGGGTGAAACTTCATGAACCCTCAGTTCTGGTTGCTGCATTGCAAGGATGTGGCGGCTTTGGGAGAGGGTGTAAAGACGTTCATGAGCATGTTGCCTGGATTAGAGAATATTACCTGTAAGGAGAGGTTGAACAATCTGTGACTCTAACTCTGGAGAGTAGGCTGAGAACCCAACTGATAGAGGCTTATAAAAGTATGAGAATCATCAACAGGTTGAACAGTCAGAATCATTTTCCTAGGGTAAAATGTCATTTCAAAAGGACAGAGATTTAAGGTGAAGGTGTAACATTTAAAGTAGATGTGTTGTGTAAGCTTTTATTTAAACACAGGGAGTGGTAGGTGTCTGGAATGCACTGCCAGGGGTTATGGTGGAAACAGCATGACAGGATCTTTAAGATACATTTGAAAAAGCACATGACCATTCAAGATAAGGAGGGATATGGATTCTGTGCTAATAGTTCGGTTTAGATTAATTTGGTGTTAAGGTTGTCACAGTCATCATGGGCTGAAGGTCCTGTTCCTGTGCTGTACTGTTCTGTGTTGTAGGTTTACTTGAAGCTCAGTAACTATTTGTTATTAATAGCTGACAGATGTCTGAAACTCTGCGATAACATTAACACTCAGTCCTTACACTTCCTCTCCGGTTTCACAGGCAGGTTTAATTTGAGCAGGGGGCCCTCCCAGTGGAGCTGTGTTACTAACAAGAATAAACACACTGCTTTACATATGGAAATACAATTCTGACATTGTGCTTCTGCACAGAATGAGGCAAAATGAATCGAAACTAAAGGTCAAAAGACACACGGACAGCAAGACCCTCTTCTCGTTACAGAGCATTTGCCATGTGTCAGAAACGGGCTCACTGTAATGATGATTGACTGTTACTGATTGATTTATTGATTATGTTATGGGAATGAGCAGTTCAAATGTATGTACACCTGCACTTTATGTTCTGAAGCATTTGGGAGACTCCCACCAACAACTGAAAGTGTGTTTTCTCAGACTGAGCACAGAAGTCCATCCTGATGACGGTAGTTCAGGTAATCAGATAATTGTGAATTGGCAGCAACAAAGTGGAATGTAAGGACAAAGCAAAAGATGCCATGGACTGTCTTGTCAGTATTATGTTGATTGGCAGAATCCCGGTGTGACATGCTGGAGCTGATGTTTGTTGATGAGAACCAAAGCTGCCCAGTGAATCAAGTTTGGACAGAAACAACAGGACAGACAACAATCACTATGGATCACTGTGGCAGCTGGGGGTTATCATTGGCCTGGAAGCTCTCAGGCCCTGAAGATCAGGGATAACGAATTTAGGTATCAGAAACAGGTTTAATATCATCGGAATATGCTGTGAATTTTGTTGTATTTGCGGCAGCAGTACAATGTAATACATATTAATAGGAGAAAATAAAAGAGTGCATATATATAAGATAGTTAAATTAAGTATGTAGGGCAAAAATAAAAGTAAAAAAGTAGTGAGGTAGTGTTCATGGGTTCAATGTCCAATCAGAAGTCAGACGGTAGAGGGAAAGAAGCTATTTCTGAATCGTTGAGTGTGTGTCTTCAGGCTTCTGTACTTCCTTCCTGATTATAGTGTTAATATGTATTCTGGAATTATGGTATATATCAAATATTAATTTCAACAGCAAACAGTCTTCAGACCTGAACGTGGATTGTAGATTGAGTTAAAAATGCACCCAGAACAATGGTCTTCTTGGAGCTGCAGATTGGGGTTGAATGCAAACTGAGAACCTCACCATTGATGTCTGCATATGCATGAATGCAACCCAGAGCCAGTAGTTATTAACATTCATTTTGGGTGTCTGGAGTGTTGGTGTGAACATCTAGCTGTTTAAAAAATATATACATTGTAACTATTGAATTGTCCTATTGTTACCTTTGATTTTTAACATATAAAAATGTTGTGTAATTTTAGATCAGGGACCCTCTTCTGAGAGTGTCTCCAGTATGTTGCCTATTTGTGTGCTGAATAAAGACTTCTATATCTTCAGCTTCAGTGTCTCCTGGTGATTTCAATCACTGTCACAACAGTACCAATGAAAATGAGGCAAGAACAGGGTGATGGGGTCCTTAATGATGTATGTCACTTTTTAAGGCATTAGTCCTTGAAGATGTCCTGGATGCTACAGAGACTAGTGCCCATGATGCAGCTGATTAGGCTTACAACTCTCTGCAGCTTATTTCAATCCTGTGCAATACCATTGCTGTCACCCGCCATGCCAGGTGGTGATGCAGACAGTTAAAATGTTCTCCATGGTACCTGTGTAAAAAGATGAGAATGTCTTTGATGAAATACCCAATCTCCTCATAATCCTAATGAAATATAACCACTATCGTGACTTCTTTGTAACTGCATTGATATGTTGGGCCGGGGATAGATCCTCAGAGATACGATGGCGGAGCTACAATGCTGCTTTACAGAGACCCCTTCAAGCTCATCTGTGGAAGCAGTTTAATTTCTACCTTTGATGTTTTTCGGTTTCTTTTTCAGTGTAGATGTGGTTCTATTGGAATCCTTGAACTGGAGTTACACTCAGACTTTAGTTCTTTGTGGTGTTGAGACCCACTCCAGGGCGTTCACGACTGGTCACTTTTTGAAATCTCAAGGACGTGGCATCGAAGACAAACATACAGTCAGGGTTCTGATGCCTCATGGCCCTGTGGACAAGTTGATTCTATACCGGTGCCACCAACTGTAGTGTCACGGTAGAAAATGGAACATTGGGAATGGTGGATCAACTATTGGAGATGCTGTACTCAGAGAATCACAATCTCTCTCGTTGGTGGGGCAGAGTTTGTCACCAATTCTTGAGTCAGCGAATTCAAAAAATAATATGATACAACAGACTTTATCATTGCAAATCAGCGAGTTGTTTTGTGATGTCTTCCTTCTCACTGTGAAAGGGGGACACCACTCTTTCCCTTCATTAGGGACAGAGAGAGCCTGTGGCATGTCAAATTGTCAGGTGAACAATTAGTTTTCGTTGTACTGCAGATCATGGTCTTTCCTGTAGACTTTGCTATTGCTTGCTTGGTGGGTGGAGAGTACTGATGCTTTGCTGCTGCTTGTGTGTGGGATGGGACAATAGAGGGCTTTGGGGTTCTACCATTTTTACTGTCACTCATTCTTTGGGGCACTATTCTGTTTTCGTGGATGTCTGCAAGGAACAAGAATTTCTGAATGTATATTGCATACATTTCTTTGATACTAAATGAAACTATTGAACTTTGAGATATAGCCACCCAGGTACTTGAAATTCCACTTCTGATATCCAATTGTCATTGAAATGTTGTCAGCTGATGAGGTCTGCAAGCATAGATATCTACTAAGCCTTTCTTTTTGGCACCTGGACAGTAAAATGTGTAGTTTTACTCCTGGAAGAGCCTTGGATGAATACCTTGCTGTTTGTTCTTTGTATACACCTTGAATAAAATAACATCACCTGAACCGGATTTGAGTCTCTTTAAACTCTGAATCAATTCTGGCAAGAACAGATTGACAGATCTCACAATACTTGCAAATAACTGTCCTGAGGAAGGTGTTGGGATGGTACTACATTATTATTTTGAGAATTTTGCCCCTTCAACTGTTGGATTGGATTGTATAATAGTAATTTTCCTATTAGGTTAATTTTGTTATGTTTGTTTATTTTAAATAATTACTTATATACATGTAATTGTTCAGTGGGTTGTCATTGTCTGTGTATCTCCTGGAAACTCTCAGTTTCAGTGGTGGGTATCACGTTACTCAAATAGAGACTACTTTATTGGTTAATTTAAGCAATGGAATTTGAATAGAATGTGTACTACCAGGAGTCAGCAATCATAAGCAATGGTTTCAATGCCCCTTCCAGACTTCCAGAGAACATTAGGTTGCAAAACCCTTAGGATCCAGCACAGGTTGAAGTTTTAATCAATGAATCCATCAGACAGGCTGGGGAACCCAGGGTAAACCCAATTAAAGTGTAGGACTGGTCAAAGAGCTGAGCATGTATTTCACATTTCCTTAATTAACTAACATGGACTTTATTGAGTTTTTGCCACAAGTTCATTCTAAAATGATTCCTGAGTTTTCTCTCACCCTCCTCTATATGGGAGTCCAGTCCTACTGTCAATTACTCTGTCTGAGGAGCTTCCTCAACAAAGTCCACAGATTCATTCTGATGAATTTAAACCTGCAGTCTGTGTCTTTCTCTTCCTCTTTAATTTAAATCCATCTTATGGATGTCATTTCCATTCCCTTCACTCTTCCATCACTCTGTGTCAGACGTCTCAGTGAGTCAGTAAATTTTGGTGCAAACCATTTCAGCACATCATCCTGTTGGACTGAGGCATTGCTTCCAGATTCCTCCTCAGACCAGACACTTTCTCATCTGCTATCCCCTCTCCTTCTATGACCTGTCATCTGATGTATGCTGCTATGAAACACCTTCTGATGATTTCCTATATTAAAGCCACACTGTAAATGCAAGTGGTTGCTTTTGGGCAAAATTGTCCAATTATTTTGCATTGCAGACCAACCATGTCCACAAATGGGCCACAAAAGTTCTTGATGATGAACGGGGGCTGAGACCCAAGGAAGTCACATTTTCTATTAGAATGTACAAGAGTGTAGAAAATAAAATCAGAAAACAGCGAGACAGGCAGTGTCTGGTAAAGAACATTAATCACTGGTGATTCAGGTCTGCATTCCCCTTCAGATTGCAGTGTGGTCACACTTACCCCTTTTGATGGTTAGTCCCAGGAACACTTACAATAGCTTCTGTACTCAGTCTGTACTGTTTCCTGTACAGATAGAGAGATACAGCACAGAAACAGGCCCTTCATCACACTCTGTATTAACCATTAACCACTGCGTCTGTACTAACCATTAACCACCAAGTTTGCACTAACTATTAGCCACTAACTGAGTAGCGACCACTAACCATTGGATACACAATTGGCTCGATGGTAGGAAATAAGAGTATGGTGGTGTCTGGTTGTTACTCAGACTGGAGGCCTGTGACAAATGGTGCACCTCAGGGGTCAGTGATGGGCCCTTTGCTGTTTGTCATCTACATCAACCACTTGGATAAGAATATACAAGGCATGAATGTAACTTTGCAGCTGACATTAAAATAAGACCATAAGACACAGGAGCAACATTAGACCATTCATTCTGTCATGACCAATTTATTAACCCTCTCAATCCCATTCTCCTGCCATCTCCCCATAATCGTTAAGACCATGAATAATCAAGAAGCTATCTGCCTCTGCCTTAAAAATATCCAATGATTTAGCCTGCTCAGCCATCTGTGGCAATGAATTCCACAGGTTCATCACACTCTGGCTCTGGTCTTTGACTCACCCAGAATAGGAAACATCCTCTCCACATTTTGTCCAAGGCTTTCAATTTTGGATAGGTTTCAATGAGTTTCCCTTCCTGTCATTCTTCTAAACACCAGCAAGTACAGGCCCAGAGCCATCAAATGCGCCGCATGTGTTAACCCTTTCATTCCTGGGAACATTCTCATGAATTTTTTCTGGACCCTCTCCAATCCCAGCACATCATTTTTTCAGATAAGGGTTTTTTTTTAGATTGGGAGCCCAAAACTGCTCACAATATTCTAACCATCTGACCAATGGCTTATAAAGCCTCAGTAAAAATTAATGGAAAGTTAGACGATTGAGAAGCTTTTAAAAACCAACAGAAGGCAATTAAAAAGCCATAAGGAGCAAAAAAATGAAATATGAAGGTAAGCTATCCAAATAATATCAAAGAGGAGACCAAAATATTTCTCCAATATATTAAGAGTCAAAGAGAGGCAAGAATAGATATTACACAGCTGGAAAATGATGCTGGAGAGACAGTAATGGGGGACAAGGAGATGGTAGAAAACTGATTAATATTTTGCATTAGCCTTCACATTGGAAGACACTAGCAGTCTCCTGAAGTTTTGAGAGTGTCAGGGGGCAGAAATGAGTACTGTTGCTATCACTAGGGAGAGGGTGCTTGGGAAGCTGAAAGCCTTGAATGTAGGTAAGTCACCTGGACCAGGTGGCTACACTGTAGGATTCTGAGAAAGGTAGTTTAATAGATTTTAGAGATATTAGTGTAACATGCTGTAAGGTTTCACTGATATGCTAATAGTTTCTCTGTAGCAGCAACGTTTGGGTTTTGACTAGAGATAACAGGGTTTGGAATGCTGTTGTTCTTTCTTGTGAGTCTGGAACAGGGATTTTCGCGGGCTTTTGCCGGGGAGAGATGAGGAGAGAAGACGCGAATGGAGTGAGTTGGTAAACCATTGGACGGAGTGGACCTGGAGCGAGGGTCCGAACGACAGTGACGATTGGAGGAGGTCAATGGTGGAAGACCGGCTTATCAGTGAGCTCCAACATTGCACAATAGACTGTTTCATAAGAATGGGCCCTTTTTCTTTTGTTCGTTGCCTTTACTAACCATATAGTCAAAGTAAGACTTATAAAGCTTAATCGTTTAATCGCATATTGTGTATGGATTTTTTTATTCTGGGGTACTGATTTGTAACAGGGGACACATTGCGCAGCATCCACGCAAAAAGATTTTTGTTTAGGACTGGCCAGGCTAGGGGCTATCACCTCCTATATTAAGCTGCTAACTAAATTAAAAGTCACATTAGTATTGATCTTTTGAAAATTGATAGATTTTGGCATAGTTCTGGAGGATTGGAAAATTGTAAATGTCACTCCATTCTCAAAGAAAGGAGAGCGACAGAGGAAAGGAAATTATGGGCAGTTGGCTTAGCCTCAGTGATTGGGAAGATGTTGAAATCAATTGTCAAGGATGAGGTTTTGAAGTACTTGGAGGCACACGATAAAATAGTCTGTAGACAGCATGGTTTGCTTAAGGGAAAATCCTGCCTGACAATTCTGTTGGAATTATTTGAGGAAATAACAAGCAGGATAGTCAAAAGGGAATCAATGGATACCGTGTACTTGGATTTTCAAAAGATCTTTCACAAGGTGTCACAAATGAGGCTGCTTAGCAAGATAGGAGCCCATGATATTACATGAAAGATACCAACATGGATAGAGCTTTGGCTGATTAGCAGGAGGCAGAGAGTGGGAATAAACCATTTCTGGTTGGCTGCCAGTGACTAGTGGAGTTTTGCAGGGATCAGTATAGGGACTGCTTCTTTTTATGTTGTATGTTAATGATTTGGATGATGGAATTTCATTTTTAGAATCTTTTTATTGGTATGTAATCTTCAACAGCTATAAAATGATACAAAACTTCAACAGATTAATATGTATACAATTAATAAAGCTGAAGAAAAAACTGATCGTAAAATATAAAAATGGAAAAAAAAAACTCATATATATAGGAAAAAGGGGGAAAAATCCCATCTAAACTACAAAAAAAGAGAAAGAAAACCATTAGGAATCAACCCCCCCAGAGCAATACGTTTGACCATCATCGAAATATATTTTAAAAAGTCATTAACAGCCATTTCATATTTATATTAAAAAATTGGAAGGAAACCATATAACTTAATTCAAATAAAATGATAATATTTGGCAAAAGAACCCCATCTTCTCTCAATATCAAATTGAGGATCAAAAGTTCTACTTCTAATTTTATCCAAACTAAGACATAACATTACTTGAGAAAACCATTTAATTAATGTAGGTGAAGAAATATCTTAACATTTTAATAAAATAGCCCTTCTTGCCAGTAGTGTAACAAATGCAATTGCATGTTGATCTGGAGATGAGATACCCTGAATATGATGCAATACTATTCCAAATAGAACAGTCAATCTATTAGTTTGTAAATTAATTTTCAAAGCTTTAGAAATTGTAGAAAATAAAGATTTCCAAAATGATTTTAATGAAGAACATGACCAGAACATGTGACAATGTAGCTACTTCAGTTTTACATCTATCGCAATAATTGTCTATACTAGGAAATATATTAGATAGTCTCTCCTTTGTTAAATAATAACGGTGAACAATTTTAAATTGAATTAAGCAATAGTTGGCACATACAAAAGAATAATTTACGTTTTTCAAAACTCAAAGCCAATCTTAATTAACAATGGTCACATTAAGTTCTCTCTCTAAGTCTTGCTTAATCTTTAGTGAGAAGGTCTCATTTGGTAATAAAAATAAATTATAAATTCTGCTAATGGAACCTTTCACTAAGGGATTCAATTTCAAAATGGTTTCCAGCAAATCGGATTCTTGTAAGTATGGAAACTTAGGTAAATATTGTTGTAAAAAATGTCTAACCTGAAAATATTGAAAAAAAATGTGTATGAGCGAGAGAAAATTTATTAATTAACTCCACAAAAGTCATCAATCGACCATCACAAAATAAATCTGTAAAAGAATGGACTCCTTTATTTTTCCATAGAAGAAAAATGGGGTCAGTTGTTGATGGTTTAAATGAAAAGTTTTGATATAAAAGACTAGACAACTTAAATTGTTTAAAATATTAAAAATTACGAAACGGAACCCAAATCCATAGGAATTATTTAATAACTGGATAGAAATTTACATTTGGAATTTTAGAGAGCTGTAAAGGTACTGGAGCTCCTAAAATTGAAGTTAAATGAAATTGTTTAACAGCTTTTAATTCCAAATCAACCCATAATGGTTTTAGTTTCTTATCAAGCCAATATAACCAAAAACATAATTGTCTAATATTCACAGCCCAATAATAGTCTTAAATTAGGAAGTGCAAGTCCACCATCCTTTTTTATTTTTTTTTAATGATACTTATTAATTTCTGGTCTCTTATTGTTCCAAATAAGAAATGAGAGTCAATTTGATCAAAGTTTTTTAGTTAAAAAGATAGGTATATTTTGGAAAATATATAAAAATCTAGGCAAAATCATCATTTTCACAGCATGAATATAACCTATTAAAGAAAATATAAGTGGATTCCATCTAGATAATAGTTGTTTCATGGAATCAATTAAAGGAACTATATTCGCTTTATAGAGATCTTTATATTTTTAGTAACTATAATACCTAAATATCTAAATGTATTAACAATTCTAAAAGGAATATCATTATATATACTAACATGGACATTTAATGGAAATAATTCACTTTTATTCAAGTTATGATCAGATCCTGAAAATTTACCAAAATCTTTAAGTGTTTCCAAAAGATTAGGAATTGATTCCTCAAGATTTGAAATAAGAACCAAAAGATCATCTGCATAAAGAGAAATCTTAGGTATGGTTCCATTCATAGAGACACTATGAATATTCTTAGCTTCACGTAGTGTTATAGCTAAAGGCTCCAATACAAGATTAAATAATAAAGGACTTAATGGACATCCCCATCTAGTGCCATGAGAAAGTGAGAAAAAAGACCTGCAGTTATTAGTAATGACCATGGCATTAGGATTCTTATAAATCATTTGAATCCACCTATTGAAATTATTACCAAAACCAAATTTTTCTAATACTTTAAATAAATATGGCTACTCAACTCTATCAAATACCTTTTCTGCATCGAGAGAGATAACACATTGAGGTTGCTTAGATAATGATGAATATATAATGTTCATCAATCTCTGAATGTTAGAGAAAGAAGAACGGCCTTTGATAAAGCCTGTTTGTTCCATAGAAATTATTTTAGTTAAAAAAATTTCCAAGAAATTAGCCATTATTTTAAAGAGAATTTTTGCATCCATGTTTAATAGTGAAATAGGTCTATATGATCAACATTCAACAGGATCTTTATCTTTTTTTAAGAATTAAGGAAATAGATGCTTCATAAAAAGGTACATTACCCTTCTCAAAGGATTCTTGAAATATTTCCAAAAGATACACAGAAAGTAATCTTTCAAATTTTAACTAAAATCCCACTGAATAACCATTAAGTCCAGGAGCTTTTCCTGATTGCATTGATAAAAAAGCTTTCTGAATTTCATGGTCGGTAATTGGAGCATCAAGGATCTGTTGATATTCAGGAGAAATTTGTGGAAATTTAATCTTATGTAAAAAAGCCCTCATTTTAGAGTAATCTGCAGGAAATTGAGATCTATAAAGATCAGAGTAAGAATCTTGAAACGTATTATTAATGTCCTCATGATTACTTGCTATATGTCCATTATTTTTATGAATCTTTAAGATGTCTCTATTAGCTCTAGCTGCTCTTAATTGAGAAGCTAAGAGCTTATTATTTTTATCCCCAAAATATAATATTGTCTTTTCAATGTAAGCAAATATCCTAAAATAGGATATATTAGCAATAAATTATATTGTGATTGTAATTCTACTCTTCTTTTAAATGAAACAACATTTGGAGAGATTGCACTGATGTTATCTAATTCTTTAATTTGTTTAGAGATTTCATCTAATTCCATTCTTATTTGTTTCTTCAGTTTAGGACATATAGCAAGTATATGAAATAATTTGACCGTGTAGATAAGCTTTTAATGTATCCCAATTTACTAACTTAGAGACGTTTCCTATATTATTAAAGAGAAAAAACTCTTTTATCTGAGCTTTGATAAACTCAGCAAATTCTGAACTTTGTAATAAATGTTCTGGAAAATGCCAAAATGGTCTGGTAGAAACAACATCTTTCAGTTCAAATATGGTTTAAAGAAGCATGATCAGAAATAGCGATCACATCATACTCACATTTCTGAACATTGAATAAAAGTTGAGGGTCAAATATAAAATAGTTGATTCTCAAATAAATATTATCCAAAACCATTTTCCTGTTACAAATTATTCTTTTAACAATCAAAAATCTACCATTAATATCAGCTATAATATCCTCCTGATTAAAAGGAATATTGGAATCAACAAAAATAGACACCTCTAGTTTTACTCTGGGAGTTTGCGTGACACTGAGGGTCTTCCAAAATTTAAAAAAATCAATTTTTATCACATAACCTGATATGCGTCTCTTGAGCAAAGATTATATCAGTGGAATCCGTTAATAACTTTAAATGTTTTCTTACACTTAATACGATTATTCCAACCGTGAACATTCCAAGTTCAAACATTTAGCTGTTTAGATATCATCATGGAACTTTGTATCTAAAAATAGTTAGACGCATGTCAGGATAGGGTTGTCGAAAATGGCGGAGATGAACAATAATAAAAATAATTTTGCGTATGCTCTGGGATTCCATAATGGGGAAAGAAAAGAAATCCCACCCAAACTACAAAGCCCCGAAACAAGTCGATATCAATCGACGCAAGCCCCAAGAAAAGCATGGATGCAAATACAAATACAAACTCCGCCTACCTAGGTTAAAACAGAGAAAGAAAAAAGAAATCTCTGTCTCCCTCTACCAAACATAAAGCTCATTACAGTTGACATCTATCTCAATATAATTAACTGGGAAGGAAAGTGTTTTTCTTGTAAAACAAAGGACCTTCAATTGAAAGCATCCTTCATAACATTAGATAAGGGAAGAAAAACACATCCGAAACAATTCTTGAAATATTTGCACAGAAGAAAAACAATCACCGGACAATAAATTGTCCGGTTTATCTTTAAAATATAAAGAAATCTAAATAAATACTTTCAAAAATCTTTACAAAAGCATACGAAACAAAAAAAATCATTTAAATGCTGCAGAAAAAAATCCTAAACGGTTCAAACATATTACAGTCTATCAACAGTTCTCCCTCTATGTCTTCTGAAATTGAAGCCATCCAAACCAGTCTTTTTCAGAGATAAAAATGTGTTTTAAGGTAAAGACTTCTGTAACCATCAGATCTTCCAATCTCATCACTCTTTACACCGCGAGACAATCAAGCTATTATAAATCATTCAAGCTTCCGGGTTCAGATTCGTCATCGGATGCGTCGAATAAAGAATTAATAAAACTCAATGCTTCAACTGGATCATCAGAAATATGAAAGCCAGACTTTTTGACAAAGAGCCTTAATTTCGCTGGATATTGAAGCAGTGGAAAGAACTTTTTTTTATCATACGCTGATTTCATAACAGCTGCAAATCCAGCACGCTTCTTAACAATTTCACGTGGAAAATCTTCAAAAAAGCGATTGTCTTAATTCCGATACTGAAAAAGTCTTTCTTTTTCTCGCAAGCTTAGTAATAGGTGTTTGTCTCTGAAACAGAGAAAACGCACAACAATATGTCTGTTTTTACCTTGATCCAAAAATTTTAAAGTGCCGAATCTGTGAGCCATTTCAGTATCTGAAGGCTGTAAACTAACCTCCGGAAATAAAGACTGAAACATTTTTGAGAAATAATCCAGTGTGTCGGCCAATTCTGATTTCTCTTTCAAATTATCTATCTATCTATTTATTTATTAAATTTTAGAAATTACAAAGAATAAATGTGATGATAAATTAGTAAGAAAAATAATATTAACCCTCCCCCTCCCCTTAACCCTCACCCCCTTAACCCTTATCTAAAGAAAAAAAAAAGAAAGAAGAGAAAGATTGCCTGGATATCGGAGGATCCCCACATGTCCCATGGAGTTCAAAATAATTTTGATATTTATTTTTACTTTCCCCAATTACTATATAATTTTATCTTCAAGGGACCTATGTATTTAATCCTATCTTTTGTCAATATGGGAACCAAATTTTCAAAAATATATCATATTCTTTTCTTAGATTATATGCAATTTTTTCACGTGGAATACAACTATGTATTTCATTATTCCAACAATCCATAGTTAAATATAAATCAGATTTCCAAGTAACTACAATAACTTTTTTGGCTATTGCCAATGCAATTTTTATAATTTTTTTTTCTGATACTTATTTAATTTAAGTTTCAGTATTGTCCCTTCAATGGCTCCTAATAAAAATAATAGTGGACTATGTGGGAGTTGTACTCCAGTAATTTGTTCGAATAAAAGTCGTAAATTTATCCAAAATGGTTGAATTTTAAAACAAGACCAAGTAGAATGTAAAAAAGTACCAATTTCTTGATTACATTGAAAACATTGGTCAGACATATTTGAATTTAATCTATTTATTTTCTGTGGTGTTATATATAATTGATGTAAAAATTATATTGTATTAATCTAAGTCGAACATTTATTGTATTTCTCATACTATCAGAACATAATCTTGACCAGTTTTTTCCATCAATTTTAACATTCAAATCAGATTCCCATTTTGTCTTGATTTATGAATTCCTGATTTAATTGTCTGTTTTTGAATCAAATTATACATACAAGATTTAATTTTTTTAATTTTTCCTTTCTGAATTAATTTCTCTTTTAAATTCGAATATTATTCCAACGTGATCGAGCTTCAAGATCAACAATCCGTTGTTGGGCTTTTTCCAAACAAGAAGAAAGGTCCGCAGTATTTCGACTAACTTCTTTAAGATCAAGACTCAAAGAGTCGACTTTTCCTTCGAATTTCTCTTTTAGTTGAGTTATCTCAATGCTGATATTGCTGATTTGAGATTCTAGTCTCTTTACCTAGGGGGGTTCCTCCGAGAATTCGTCGGCTTTCTTGGGCTTCCCCTTGCCCAGGTCTGGATTTCTTTTGGCGCTTCTGAGAGTAGCCATAGTTATAACTGTTATTCTACAGATCCAACTGAATAAAGTTGAAATTTCAAAGTTTAAATTGGAAAAGGGAGAGATTAAAGGCGGACAAGAAGCGACTATGTCTTACATGTCCGTAACCGGGACTCAGAGTCCGGATGATGGAATTGATGGCTTTGCGGCCATATTTGTGGATGGTACTAAGACAGGTGGAGAGACAAGTGGTGTTGAGGAAGCAGGGAGGTTGTAGAAAGACTTGGGTAGACTAGGAAAGTGGGTAAAGAAATAGCAGATGGAATACTTTGTCAAGAAGTTTAAGGGCATGCACTCTGGTAGAAGAAATAAAAGCATAGGCTATTCTTTAAATGGGCAGAAAATTCAAAAGTCCAAAGTACAAAGGAACTTGGGAGTCCTGGTGCAGGGCTCCCTAAAGGTTGAATTGGTGGTGAGGAAGGCAAATGCAATGTTAAAATTCATTTCAAGCGGACTAAAATATAAAGGCAAGTATGTAATTCTGAGATTTGTAAGGCACTGACGCGGCCTCACTTGGAGTGTTTTGAACAGCTTGGGTCTTTTATTTGAGAAAGGTGTGCTGACTTTGGGGACAGTTCAAAAAAGGTTCATGAAAAAGATTTTGCAATTGAATGGATGGCTCATCTTATGAGGAGCACTTGCTGCCTCTGGGTCTGTACTCATTGTAATTTAGAAAATGAGCAAAGGAGACAATGGCACCTAACTGCTCTGCTTGCAGCTTTGGAAACAGCTCTATTTCTATATTTAATATCTCTACTTATCCCTTTCAGGGTTCTTTTGAAGATCCTGATCTGGAGATACATGCTGACTTCAGTTCTTTGCAGGAATGGACCCGCTCTCGGGGTCTGACAACTGGCCGTTATTCGATAAACCAAGCGCGCAGCCTAGGAGATTAGCTCGCCTTCGGAGTTTGGGATTTTGTGGCTCTGGAGGTGGATGGATTCGAGGTCGGTGCCTCTGCAGGAAATTGGTGTGTCGTGGGAGACGGAAGATCTCTGGCTGTGTGCCCAGAGACCCGAGTTCTTTGGGCACAGAGCTCAGAAAAAGCGATGCAACAGACTTTTAACCTCTTAAATCAGCAAGTTGTTTGTTATGTCTCCCCTGTCGCTGCAAAACGGAGACACCCCTTTTCCTTTAGTAGGGAGAGGGAGAGGGAGAGGGAGAGGGAGGGGGGGGGGAGAGAGAGAGAGAGAGAGAGAGAGAGAGAGAAGCTGTGGTATGTCAAATTACTGGGAAAACGAGTAGTCTTTGAGGTATTGCAAGCCTGTGTCTTTATTTAATCTTTGCTGCATGCTTGAGTGCTCAGTGGAAGCACCAATGCTTTTCCTTTGCTTGTGAAGGAGGGGGGATCATTTCTTTGTCGATTACATGTGGGAGGAAGCTAGTGGGGCTTTGGGGTTCTAACACTTAACTGTCATTTATTCTTTGGGGCACTCCTATGTTTATGCAGATGGTTGTGAAGAAAAAGAATTTCAGGATTATATTGTTTCCATTTCTCTGACATAAAATGTACCTTTGAAACATTAAAATGAGGAGTATCTCATTGAAACTTAATACCTAGATAGAGGGCATGTGCAGAGGATGTTTCCTACAGTGGGGAATTTAGGTCTAGAAGGAGAAACTCAGAATAGAGAGATGTCAATTTAGAAAAGAGATGAGGAGGAATTTCTTTCACCAGAGGGTGGGAAATCTGTGGAATATTTTTTAGATTACGAGGATATTCAGTCCTCGTTTATTGTCATTTAGAAATGCATGCATGCATTAAGAAATGATACAATATTCCTCCAGAATGATATCACAAAACTAAAAAAAGGACAAACCAAGGACTCACACTGACAAAACCACATAATTATAGCATACAGTTACAGCAGTGCAAAGCAATACCATAATTTGACGAAAGCAGACCATCGGGCACGGTTTAGAAAAAGAAGTCTCAAGTCCCGATCAACTCCAGTAGTCCCGATATCAGGCAACAAAAGGGAGAAACTCTCCCTGCCATAAACTTCCAGGCACTGACAACTAATGCCTTTGGAAGCACCCGACAAAAGCAGATTCTGAGTCTGTCCGAAAACTTCGAACCTCCGACCAGCCCCTCCGATACAGCCTCCCGAGCGCCTTCGACCTTGTCCCGGCCGCCGAAACGAGCAAAGCCATAGTCTCGGAGGCCTTCTCCTCTGGAGATTCTGGACCGCGCAGTAGCGGCGGCAGCGAAGCGGGCATTTCAGACGTTTCTCCAGATGTTCCCCCCTGCTCTCACGTCTGTCTCCATCAAATCAGGATTGTGCACGGATCCTATTTGGAATATACCTGACATAACCACTATAGATATATACCTGAAATATAATCACTATGTATTAGCTATTTACTATACTACGTAATCACTTCTAGGTACCAGATATTAATCTGTGTTAGTTTCTAGACACGTTTTGTTATGTGTTGTTTTCACTAGATACTTTGTACTCTTTTAGCTGCATATTAAGGCATGTACAGAACACCTGTTGTTTTGCAGCTCTATTAGCTGAGATATATCCCATGTATTACACTCAGCCTTTGTTCAGTATGAGATAACACGAAGCTACGGGCGGGAATGTAATGTGAGGGGGGATGTCTGGAGAATATAATCTTGGCAAAGGCTCAGGTCCCAATGCGAATGGGTGGTACATAATGGTGGCGCACCGCGGGCTAGGCAAAAGCGATTAATTAATTCATATATAGATGATCTGCAATTAATACCCGATTGGGTATGGCGATGAACCCGAAATGTAACTGAGATAAGAAATTACTATAAAGAATGCTGTACACCAGAGCTCGGCGGGCTTTCAGTGACAAGTTCATTGATTGCCTCAGCCTTTGTTTGCAGATAAAGGTTTAATTTTCTTGAGGAATTGTCTGTGTCTCCAAGTCATTTTAAGTAACCACGACAAAATTGGCGACCGCGGCAGGACCGGAAAGAGACCCGAGGAAAAGATCCGGCGGGTTGAGGCCGCTTCCCGGTCCCTCGGGATCCCTTACAGAGCTAACAGAATTACGGGTGCACCCAGCAAAAGGTAAGCGCTTTTTGCGACAATTTGGATTAAAATTCTGTTGGTTTTGGGGGTCTCAGGGACTCAGAAGTGTGTAGCAACTGCCGAAGGGTCTCTCCGATCCAAAGAATCTGGCAGAATTGAGGGTTGACAGGAGGCTCAGAGGATTGATCGAGAACTCTGCAGTGGGGGTAAGTACGAATAAGGTAACAAGAAGTTGAGTAAAGAAAATTCCACGTGGTGTTGGTAAATCCCTGTGGATACCGCTTCGCACAAAGCGAAGGGCTGAAGGGACAGGGTGAGTGAAGAGAAACTTGTGTGAGTACTGCCCTAGATTGAGGGCTGCTCGGACAAAACGGTACAGAAGGTAAGAAGTATTTGATAAAGTGCTTAAACACTGGTAGACAACTGTAGGGCTAGGTGTAAAGATAGGATCGGGAAGCATTTGAACTGTGAGACTTTTAAGAAATAGTACCTAAGAAAAGGAGAAAATAACATGGCGGAGGAAAAAGGAACAGCAGTAGACATACTGTGCAAGAATTTCCCGATAAGTAGAGGTGAGATTATTGCAATGTCAGAGAAATGGGTAAAAAGAACCAAAAACCTGCGCACGAAATGGCCAAAAGGAGGGACATTCGATGTAAGTTTGTGTTAAGAGCTGGAAGCACTAATTAAAAATCGTAAACCAAACGATAAGTCCAAGAAAAGGGAGGAAAGGAGAGAGCAGGAGATGGAAGTATTGAAACTTTTTAGGTTGGAGGGGGAGAGATTGAGGAAGACAGGCAGGATATTGATTATAAACGAAAAAGGGAAAAGGGAACAGGAAATACAGTCGGGTGATGGAGAGGAAAAACCTGACAGAAGCCCGGCTTCAGCTCTATACCCAAATCTGAAAGAAGTAGAAAGACCACCTCCCTATAATGAGCAGGGAACACCCGAACAAAGCCCCATAATATCAGGAACAGTAAGCCTGCAGGGGGAAGTAGAGGTCTGGGACACTGAGGAGGAAAAAAGGAAATATGAGAAGGTGAGAGGGGTGCTGAGGAACGAGATAGAGGGAGAAAAGATAAAGATAGAACAGGAAAGAAGGGAGATGGAAAGATAAGTGGAAAAGCTACAGCAGCTGAGAGAGAAGAGGGATTATGAGGAATATCGGTTATACTGTAGAGACAGACGGACTAGAAGAGAACAGGAATCATCTAGACAGCAAGAATGGAGTGAGTTAAGAGGAAGTTGGAGAAAGGTAGGAGACGAGAGTTTGGGGGAAGTATGAGAGAGGACGGAGAGGCAGATATTGGAGATGGAAGAGGGGACTAGAGGAGAGAAGGAGCAAGGAAGAAGGTATACCCCAGGAAGATATGAGTGGCAGCCAGTAGAAATAGGGTCAGCAATAGATGAAGAATCAGGTGAGGCAGAAAGTTTGATTACACAGAACGGGGAGAAGGAAATGCTGCTACTGCTGATAAAGGGATCAGGACAAGTACAGTATATCCTTTGGGGATCCCAGGACCTGGAAGGGCTGAAAAATACTCTGCCTAGTCTGCACGAGGGGGCAGGAAAGTGGATTAGAGCCTTTGAGGAGGAAACAACGGGACGATTGTTGGCTATGGGAGATTTGAAGGCACTGCTGATAAGGTTGATGGGAACTTCCAAGCTGAAAGAACTGATGGTGATGGCTGGCTTACAGAATGTGGACAGTCCACAGACTGATGGGGCCAATTTTGATCCAGTGGGACAGAGGGTATGGCAGAGCCTCAGGAAGCTTTATCCACCCAGAGTGGACCCCAAAGCCTTAAAGGGGGAACTACTGGGAGACACTGAAAACCCAGCAGCCTATGTAGAAAACCAATTGAAAAGGTGGAGACTGGAGACTGAGCAAGAGGTGGAAAATAACTTGTTTCTGAACTCACTGTTCCGACAGAGCATTTTGGATGCAATGCTTCCACAGGTCAAGTCTAAATTGGAGGAAGTGGTTGGGCTGTCATCACTGCCCCACAAGCATTCAGTGATCACGTAGTCCATGCAGTGGAGAAATATCGGAGAGACAAACGAACGCTGGCTGAGCAGCAAGAAGAGGTGCAGCGAAAGCTATTGTAAAATGCAGCTCGAAGAACTGAAAAAGAAGGACAAAGAAAAAAGCAAAAAAATGCTGCCATCCATCACTAGTGTGAGTACAGCCATTACACCATTAGATGGGGGAACCGGTCATTCTGTAAGTCAAGGGCAAGAAAACCCCATGCCAGTAATGAATGTCTTCGGAGGAACATTTCCACCGATGCCCTATTGGGGACAGAGTAAATCTAAGCAACAGCCCAGACAGGACTGGAACTCCCAAGGAGGGGGACAGAGGAATTATGGGCAGAGAGGACTAGTGAAGAGACAGGGGGAAAGAGAGATAGAAAGATTATGCTGGGGATGCAACCAGCCTGGGCACATGAAGAGAGACTGCTCATTTAAACCATGGCCTGTCTCATTTCAGCAGGAGCCGTTGGCAAAGGAACCACAGTTTGGCCACATGCCAGCTCCTGGGGGTACGAGCGGACCTGTAAACCCCTATGCAAGATATTAGGGGTGCCCCGAGAACTCGAGTGGGAAGGGACATTACCCAATGATAACGAGGGAGGCAGAGGAGGAACCTATGGTTCAGGTTATGTTAGAAGGGCAACTGACACCAATGATGATAGATACTGGAGCCACGTACACTTGCGTACAGCCACAGTATGCCCTTCACTTTCCCGTGTCAGGAAAGTTTATAAAGACGGTAGGGTTCTCGGGGAAAACACAGTTGACGCAGTACACGGCTCCAGTGCATTTGAAAATGGGAAATAAAGGAATTGTTTTACCGGTATCTAAAGGAACTCCGATTAATTTGTTAGGCAGAGATGCTCTATTGAAACTGGAATTAAAATTAGAATGCACCAGAAATGAGTTAAGTTTGGAAAGAGCAGGGGCTCAATTAATGGTGCGAGAAGATAAGAGAGCCAATGTTTTTTGGATAGGAGACATAGAAGATCAGATCTGGGATACCTGGGAAAAGTGGAAACAGGGCGTGCAGCCCATATTACCTGAGGCTGTAGCGCCCAAATCTGAGTTACATTGCACTGTAATTTTCGATGAGGCTCAGAATAAGGAGGTAGAGAGGAGATGGAACATGAGGGCAGATATTCGACAACACCTAAAAGGGGAAGCCATAGTAATTGGGAAGCAGGGGGCAGCCCTGCAAGTCAGCTGGAATACCTTCTTGAAAGAATGGTACAGGATACCGGAAGCTGTACCCCACGTAACCCTGCTGGTAAACGAGGGATACCAGTCTAAAGACTTAGGACCCCTAGTAAAGCAGGTAAGCACCATAACGGTTTGGAGAAAGGTTATGCCTGAGGTATGGATATCCGGAGACAACAACTACATTAAAATAGGGGTAAACATAGATGTGACAGGAACTATGAAGGAAGTTGAAGTAACTCCTCAGCCACATATGCTGTTGTTGGGGAAGGCAAGGGGTCAGCAGGAAAATAGAATATTGGACAAGTTGCCATCTATTCTGTGGACTCAACATGACACGGACGTGGGGAAAATAAAAACAGCCAGTCCGGTGAAGGTAAGGTTAAAAAAAAAGGAGCAGTTCCACCTAGGAGACCACAATATCCCTAAGACCGGAAGCAGAGGAAGGTATAGCGCCGACAATACAGGGGCTGTTGGCGGCAGGAGTGCTTACGAGAGTAAACAGCCCCTGCAATACTCCGCTGTTGCCTGTCCCAAAAGCGGACAGGTCTAAATGGAGACCGGTGCATGACCTACGAGCAGTGAATGAGGTAGTAGAGGATTTGGCAGCAGTGCTCCCGAATCCACACACACTGCTGACTAATATCCCGCCAGAAGCAAGCTACTTTTCAGTAATTGATTTGTGTTCGGCTTTCTTCAGCATTCCCCTAGCCGAACAGTGTCAGTATTTGTTTGCATTTACATACAGAGGCAGCCAGTACACCTACACTAGAATGCCACAAGGATTTAAGCATTCACCACATGTTTTTAATAAAGTACTGAAGGAAGATTTGGATGGCATTTCGCTGGTAAGTACACTGATACAGTATGTGGATGATTTGTTGATTTGCTCTGAAAGTAAGGAGCAGTGTGAACGGGATACTGTGATACTTTTAGAGAAACTGGCGTATGGAGGACATAAAGTATCTAGGAAAAAACTGCAATTTTGTAAGCAGCAGGTGGAATATTTAGGAAGGATGGTATCTAAAGGCGTAAAGGCAATAGCGCCAAGTCAGATTGAGGCGATAACGAAAGCTCCAAAGCCCCAAACAGTAGGGCAGATGATGATGTTTCTAGGAATGACAGGATATAGCTCAGATTGGATAGGAGAATATGCTGAGCTTGTAGCACCACTGAGAAAGATAATGAAGGAAGCAGGCCATACCAATTTGCAGTGGAATGAGGAGGCAGAGATAGCTTTCAATACTATTAAGCAGGAATTGCAGTCAGCCCCAGCATTAGTATTGCCTGACTATGAAAAGATTTTCCATTTGTATGTATCTAATCGACGGGAAGGCTATGCCGCAGTAGTGTTGACACACGTGACAGGTACAGGGAAAGCGAAGCAGCCAATAGCATACTACAGTGCAAAACTGGACGAGGCGGCCCAGGGCTATCCACCTTGTTATCAGGGATTGGCAGCACTGTGCTATGCGTATGAGAAGGCATCATTAGTAACTATGAGTTATCCTGTGATACTGTACACACACCACAAGGTAGCAGAATTGCTGGATAGAGGGAAATTTGTGTTAACACCAGCCAGGATAGCAGCATATCAGATGCTGTTGACCTTTCCAGATGTAACCATACAAAGATGTACCACCAGTAACGTAGGCGATTATGTCCCTTTGAGCTGCGAAGGAGAACCCCATGATTGTGTAGGGAAAACGATGACATTTGCCAAGCTGAGAGCATATTTACGGTCAGAGGCTCTAGAGGATTTGGATAAAAAGGTTCTGTTTGTAGATGGTTCTTGTTATAGGGATAATGATGGAAATCATGCAGGATTCTCAATAGTACAGCAGGACCAGTCAAGCTTCAAGACCATCAGAGTGGAAGCTTGTCCACAACTGTGCTCGCCCAATTAGCAGAGCTCAAGGCTTTAACAGCAGCGTGTGAGATGATGGAAGGTGAGAAAGTAGACATTTACACTGATTCGGCATATGCCCACGGGGTGTGTCATCTGTTTGGGGCAGTGTGGAAACAGAGAGGTTTCAGGAAAAGTAATGGAGACTCAATTCAACAGTGTCAGCAAATTTCAGACTTAATAAAAGCACTTATGAAACCCCAAGCACTGGCTATAGTGAAATGCCAGGCACACAAGAAAGGGAATGGGATGATAACTAAAGGAAATCAAGCTGCAGACGAAGCAGCCAAGAAAGCATCTGGGTGTACATCAGTTATTATTGCACCCCAGGTAAGCCTAGAGCCAGAACCCAGGCTAGAGGACCTGGTTGAAATGCAAGGTAGGGCAACATTGGCAGAACAGACAACGTGGATGCGACGGGGGGCCAAACAAAACTCAGAAGGCCTGTGGAGCACGGAGGATGGTTTGTGGGTAGCACCTACTCCTTTGTTGACTATCCTAATCTCAGAAGCACATGGAGTGGACCATTGTGCAAGTGGGGAAGTAATAAGGAAAATAAAAAAGGATGGTTTCTGGTCGCCTTACTAACAGGCTTCGGTAGACCATATTCTAGCACAGTGTGAGGTTTGTGCACAGAATAACGTTCGAAAGGGGATTAAAACCCCAATAGGTCACATACCCGTGCCTGAAGGACCCTTTCGACATCTGGTGGTCGACTACGTAGATATGATAATGATGGTAAGAGGGAAAAGATACATTCTGGTGGTAATTGACAGGTTCAGCAGACGGGTAGAGGCAGTACCCTCGAAAGATCAAGGGGCAGGAACAGTGGTAAAGTTCCTGACAAATGAAGTGATCCCCAGATTTGGAATACCTATGGAGATTAGCTCGGATAACGGTTCGGCCTTCATCCAAAGGCTGGTCAAATTGGTATTACAAGTACTGAGAATAAAACAAAGGTTTGGATGTGTGTACCACCCACAGTCACAGGGCATGGTGGAAAGAATCAATGGCACTCTGAAGGCCAAACTGAACAAAATTTGTGCAGAGACTAGACTGAATTGGGTTGATGCATTACCGTTAGCATTATTGAGTTACCGTATGCAGACTAATCGGGTAACATGCTTGACACCACATGAAATGCTAACTGGAAGGCCCATGCCAGTGCCCCAATGGAGAGGACCATATAAGGGACCCAGTTTAGAGCAACTAGAACTTGAACTAAGACAATACATGTGGCAATTAACTATGATACATCAGTCTATTTATATACAGGAAAAACAGAAAGAGCCGGAGACGGTCCAAAGGGAAGGTCCAATCCAACCGGGAGATCAGGTCTACGTGCAAGCGTTTCGAAGGAAGTGGAACAAACCAAGAAGGGAAGGGCCTTTCACGGTAATCAGGGCATCAACCACTGTGGTTCAAGTGGAAGGGCGCTCCACTTGGTATCATCTCAACCACTGCACTAAGGCAGTTCCGCAGGTACAGTCAGAGGCGGAACCCGTGGTAGGTGGTGAGGAGGAGCAGACCGCAGAGGCCAGCCGGGAGGATCAAGAAGCCGACACTGCAGCACAGGAATTTGACCAGGTGGTAAGGGAGATCTTTGGTAGTTCTGATGACTCTGGGAATGAAGTTGGGGATAGTAGTATTCCTCCAGATAATGGGGATGGTTTGGGTGCAATCAGTTTTGCCCCTCAGAATAACACACCTGCCTACTATAGCGCAGACTTGGAAACCATCAACATGGAGGATATGGCAGGGAATGATGTAACCCTGGGAAACTCGGAAGCACGCAATAAGAGAAGTAGCACACACACCGTTTTGTCACAACAAGAGAACACATGGTACCAATGGGCAGTGTATACAGCAAGCACGATGGAAAGACAGAATTGCTACCTGTGCTCAAGGGCAAACCCTGCGCAGCACGTAGTCCCCATGCCTTATAATTCTTCCACTTGTGCGCAGTGGCGTAGGAATCACAAGGTGCGATGTGAGCAACGATGTCCTGGTCCAGTCAGTGCTAGGGCTTGTTACATGAGAATTTGTGTTAACACTGATCCCTGTTATAGAAACTGTCTGAACAATGCACCCATGTGCTCATATTGGTGTATGCTGTATCAGGCGTCCTGACATTTTGACCAAAACAAGCTTGCCTATCACTGTAATTATAGTAGACGCTGGGCTATAAATAAAAGGAGCCAGACACCTATGCAGGAACAATTTATAATGCAGGGTCATCTGAATGATGAATGTTTCATGCGGGTGGGCACTCGCCTGGTTGGCCATTTCCAAGGCACCTGCACTCAGACGTGGAATGTCACCCCAGGTAAAAAAACACTTAATAGGTACCCCTCCTCCTGAGGGAGCATTGGACTCTCAGACTATCCCATTAGCAGACACTTGGTGGCTGTGTGGACCGAAAGGAGGTCTGAGATCTACGCTCCCCCTCAGGTGGGCAGGAACATGCACGCGTGTCATGCTGCTTCAGGAAGTTATAATGTCCCCTGAAGTACAGTCCAGCACTACCTTCCCTGAGCAGCGGACACTGCTACGGCGGAAGAGAAAATATGAACCTAACCTGACAATCCGGATTGACAGTATAGGACAGCCGAGAGGTATACCTAACGAATTCAAGGCGCGGAATGAGATTGCTGCAGGCTGGGAAGCTCTCATACCTGTGATAGGGATAAGTAAAAATGTTGAATGGATAAATTATATATACTACAATCAACAGCGGTTCATCAACTACACTGATGATGCACTGGAGGCCTTAGGGCAACAGCTGGATGCAACTAGCAGGATGGCGTGGCAAAACAGACAGGTACTGGATTGGCTTTTGGCAGAAAAAGGGGGTGTGTGTGTGATGTTTGGAGATCAATACTGCACTTTCACCAGAGCAATGAATAAATTAAAGGATCTGCGGAAGGAGGTCAAACAGAATGCAGGGTTTGGGCATCAGTGGTTTGACTGGTTAGAAAGCAAACTAGGGGGATGGGGTGCGTGGCTGACTAAATTGGCAATGACTGCCGGCATTGTGCTGATAAGTTGTGCATTTATTCTGTGCTGTTTTCTTCCGCGTATCAAGACTTTGATAATGCGTGCGACAGCAAAACAATTTCCGATGCTCCTGGAAATTTTTGAATCTGACCCTGGACAAGGAGAAAAACCGATGATGTACTGTTACAGTCTGCACGATGCACCAAGCGGACTGGAAAGGGTTAATGATGTGGACACTAGTCTGCAAGGGTGTCTGAGTCTTTTTTCCTGTCTCAGCTACAGAGGGACAGGTTTTTGGCTCAACAGCCTAGGTTAACACAGAGAGAGATCATTTTGAGCTCCGAGTATGAAAATTGTAGTTGACCCAGATTTGGGATTAAAATGCTGAACTTTATTTTGGCTTTGGTGCACGGCCTCTGAGTGTTCTCTTTTTGTGTGAGACCCTGTGGGTCTCAAAGGGGGGATTATATTGAGAAATATACCTGACATAACCACTATAAATATATATATATATACCTGAAATATAATCCCTATGTATTAGCTATTTACTATACTATATAATCACTTCTAGGTACCAGATATTAATATGTATTAGTTTCTAGACACATTTTGTTATGTGTTGTTTTCACTAGATACGTTGTACTCTTTTAGCTGCATATTAAGGCACTTACAGAACACCTGTTGTTTTGCAGCACTATTAGCTGAGATATATCCCATGTATTACACTCAGCCTTTGTTCAGTATGAGATAACACGGTGCTACGGGTGGGAATGTAATGTGAGGGGGGATGTCTGGAGAATATAATCTTGGCAAAGGCTCAGGTCCCAATGCGAATGGGTGGTACATAATGGTGGCACACCGCAGGCTAGGCAAAAGCGATTAATTAATTCATATGTAGATGATATGCAATTAATACTCGATTGGGTATGGCGATGAACCCAAAATGTAACTGAGATAAGAAATTACTATAAAGAATGCTGTACACCGGAGCTCGGCTGGCTTTCAGTGACAAATTCATTGATTGCCTCAGCCTTTGTTTGCAGATAAAGGTTTAATTTTCTTGAAGAATTGTCTGTGTCTCCAAGTCATTTCAAGTAACCACGACAATCCCTACTTAACAAGTAACAGATCTCCATCTCCAGAGAGGCCGCGCATGCTGCATCGTGCCGCCATTTTCTCCTCCTCCTGAGGCAGTGTGGAATTCATTGCCACACTGTGGAGTCCAGGCTATTGAGTGTATTTAAAGCAGTGGTTGATAGCTTCTTGATAATTCAGGGCATTAAAGACGACAAGCAGAAGGCAGGAGAATGGGGTTGAGAGAGAAATGGAGCAGCTATGATGAAATGCCAGAGCAGACTTGATGGGCTGAATGGCCAGTTTCTGCTCTAATGTTTAATGGTTTTATTGTCCACATTGCTCACTGAAAATGGGGTCACAGGCAGACAGGGTGGTGAAGAAGTCTGGTACTATGCTGGCCTTCATTCAGAACATTGTGCAGAAAAGTTGGGAGCACATGGTGGAATTGTAGAAGGTGCTGGTGAGGTTGTATTTTTATTCAACCTGCTGGTGAAAAGATGTGATTAATCAGGAAAGAGTGCAGAAAAGATTCACAGGGATGTTGATAGGACAGAGTCAAAGGGAGATATTAGCTAGGGTAGTATGTTCATTGGAGTAAATATACAAATTACGTAACATATAATTTGTATCTTTGAGTATTGGTCACTGTGGAGATTCAACATAAAAGTGAGATGGGATGTTTTCCTGTTACTGTACTTGTTTATTAAATCTTTAACGTTCTCTAACTTCTTCAACCCTGGTGAAAATTTCAAACCTGTAAGAGTTTCAGTGGTGATTTCATAGAGATGCATAAAATTAAGAGGGGCATGAACAGGAAAAGCTCCCTCAGAATATTGGCAAAGTGACTGGATTGAATGAATATCGTGGTCAGCACGGAAAAGTGGGGTAGAGGGGCCGGCTTCAATACTCCTTGACTTTCTAACTCTACAAATGCAACTGCAATTTACAGTGGTCAATTAACCCACCAACAAGTGTGTATTTGGGATGTGGAAAGAAGGCAAATTTAAATGTAGCATACTCATTTGAAGAGTTCCTGCAGACTCAGGACCCCCTAATGTTCTGGAATCCTCCTGTGCACTATTTCACCCACATCATCCACCCTCGGTCTGGCTGTTACACTGACACCCAGTGGCTGTCCATTAGTATTATAGCTGTCTGTTTGTCTGAAGCCTGAATATTTGGAGGTGTTCTTCTGACCCCCCCCCCCCCCCACCCCCCAGTGTTTGCAGTTTATCACTGCAAGTTTACAAATACTTCCGGTCAAATTGACTTCAATCCAGACACAAGTCTGCAGATGCTGGGATCTGGAACCACACACTGGTGGGCTGTGCAGCATCAATGGAAAGAAACTGTTGTTACGTTTGATGAGAAAACCATGGGGAGATGGTCCAGAGTTGGCCCCCGTGAACTACGCTACTAACGAGAGAGAGATAAAGAGGGGGAGAGGCGCCATGCTGCACATGCTGATAATGTGAGAGAGACAAGGATTTAAAATTATGGCTTCTTCGCTGATTGTTGACTTTACTTCCGAGGACTTGGCCACTTTGCCTGCTTGTGTGACACAGCATAGTGGGTGCCAGGTGCCTACTGAGACAGGAGGGAGTGGCCCAGTTTGATGGACATGATGAGTTGATGGATGGCTGGAACCCCGGTAGGGGAGTTAAAAGGCGACTCTGCTGAGACACAGGCAGACACGCCACTGGACACTGAACGAGTGTTGTGCACCCACAGGAAGGTGGGGGCTTGGAGGATCGATTCGGGGAAATCGGTCAGAGGCTCACAGTGTGTGAAGGCAGGCTGGTGGGGGCTTGTGTGTGTGTCCACCCTCAATTGGGTGATGTCCACCACTGAAGAATGGTCTGGCCTGAAATGGAGGGGTCATAATCGACGACCACAACAGTACAACGGAACAAGAAAACAACGGAAGGTTTGCCTGCTGCAGCTGCACATCTCTCGCTCACTCTCTCTCCAATGTCACAACAGCAACTACCTCAACCCAAACTGAACTGAACTGAACTCTGCATTATCTTAAGACTATTCATTTACCCCTAGTCTATGATAGAGCTTGGTTTTGATACTTATTCCTACACTTCTGTATTTATCATTGCTAACCTGTTTTATATGTATATTTGCATTTTTGACACTGTATTACTTAGTTTACTAATAAACACTTTTAGTTACAGTGCCACCAGATGCCAACATATCATTCCATTTCTGCTGGTTTGGTAACCCGGTCACGGGATACGTGACACTGTTGAATTACAAATGAGGATAGTCCACGTGAGTATCTGGGTTACAACAGACAGAATTAAATTACTGAAGTAAAGAAAACATGATCATGTTGTGAATCAGAAGTAAAAACTCTTGCAAGCACTGGACAGACAATATACATTGTACATCAGAGGTGGAGGGAATGAAATGCAGTGTCAGTGAGTAGACCATATACATCACCAAATGTACCAACTCATGGATGTCAACGATCAAGTCAACACAACTGTAAAATAACAAAACCACAGTCCAATGAACAAGAGCTCAGATCATAGCTCTATTGAAGACAACCTATAAATGCAAATTATTGCAAAGTAAGAACGCATTGACAGAAAAAGACAAGAGAAAACAGGGGCTGTATAAAATGTCCTATCAGTGAGACACTAGCTGGTGAATGAAATCCCTGCTCTTTCCTTGTCTGTCACTTTCAATGTGACATATTCAACTAAAGATATCCTCTAGTCTCAGGGCCTCCTGGCACAATGGACACCGAGAGACTGTCAGTTACGATTACCTTGAGGCCATCCAGCCCTCTAGGTTCTCCCCGTTCTGGTAGGACAGGTCAAAAAGCTTTCTGGGAAGCGTAAAGGAGGTGGGATATGTTTCATAATCAATAATGCTTGGTGCAACCCCCAGAATGTCCATGCCCTCAAATCTTTTTGTTCCCTGGATCTGGAGTACCTTGTGCTGCTGTGTAGACCTTTCTGGTTGCCTAGGGAGTTCATGACTGTTATTATCACAGCTGTGAATATTCTGCCACAGGCTGATACTGACCTGGCTCTCAAGCTCCTTGAGCACCCAGAGACTGCACACCCAGAGGCTGTCTTCATCATCCCCAGTGACTTTAATAGAGTATCACTGTTTAAAGTTTCTCCAACGTTTTGTCAGCACATCCAGGTGAGCACACAGGCATATAGCATACTCGACCACTGATGCTCTCCCTTCCACAATGCTCACAAAGTGCTCCTCTGCCCACACCTTGGAAAGTCAGATCTCTACTCCATCTTGCTTCTGCTGATGGACAGGCAGAAGCTGAAACAAGGGGTGGCTATTGTTAAAACCATCCACTGTTGGTCTGACCAATTGGTCTCCATGCTACAGGACCGCTTTGACATCAACTGGAGTGTCTTTCATGATGACGATGTCTCTGAGTTCACAGATGAGGTTACGAGCTTCATCTGAAAGTGCATCGAGGAGCCAGAAATCGGCCAGGGTCACGGTCTACCCAAACTGCAGGGCAATGCAGAGAGTGGTGCGGACAGCCCAGCATATCTGTGGATGTGAATTTCTCACTATTCATGATACTTATAGAGACAGGTGTGTACAAGAACACTGGGGACCGAAGTCACCTCAACCACAAACTGTTCCAGCTGCTACCATCTGGGAGATGGTACCACAGCATAAAGCCTGGACCTACAGAGCCGTGAACAATTTCCACCAGGCCATCAGACTGATTAATTCATGCTGATACAATTGTATTTCTATGCTAAATTGACTGTACTGTTGTACATATTATTTGTTACAAATTACTATAAATTGCACATTGCCATTTAGACAGAGACGTAACGTAAAGATTTTTAGTCATGTATGTGAAGGATGTAAGTAATAAAGTCAATTCAATTCAATACAGCAGCCAGTTTAATTGAAGGCTCAATATTTGGAGGTGTTCCTCTGACCCCTAGTGTTTTCAGCTATTATTGCAGGAAAGAAATTGTTCTAATCAAATCAGCTTCAGACAAAATTGGCATCTGGACTCCAACAGGAAAAATGAAATCATCACTGAGGGACAAATAATTACACATGTTACAAATAAGAGATAAGATCAACTGAAATTACAGGTGAGGTAGTATGTTTGGAGAGAGAAACAAACTAATATTACAAGCTTTTCAACAGAGGAAATTAGACAGTTTAAGGTTGAAAACTAAGTACACTATCAAAAAAAATCCATTTCACTCTGACGTCCACTCTCCACAATGACCAAGAGACCATGACACTCCAGCCTGATCACCTTTTAAATTTGCTTGTCAGAAATAAACAGTTCCCCGGGGTCTCATTGGGGTTGTGGAGTTTGGAAAGCGGTAGGTCAGGATGAGAGAGAAAAGGGGACAGAGAAGAAGCTGACCTGAAATTGGTGAATTCACTATTTTGGATATCAGATTGTAGATATCTCAAGTGGAAAATGAGATCCTTTCTGTGGTAATGTGGAGGGGGATTAAAATGGCTTGCAAGTGGAAGTTATCAATGGCCATGGTGTCTGGTGTGCAGGTATTTGTTAAAGTGGTTCCCTAGTCGGCACTTGGGTCACCTTGAGAGCACTGAATGCAATAGTCAACAATGGATGAGATGCATGGAAATCTGAGCCTCACTGGAAAGTCTGTTTAAGTGATTGAATGGTGGTGAGGAGGTGTAAGGACAGGTGTTATACCATCACCAATTTCAGGGGAAATGCCTAGGGAGGGTGAGTTATCAACAAAGCAGTAAATCACAGACAGGGTGGTCCTTGTGGAAAGCAAATAGGTGGGGAGGGGGAATGGTGGGATCATATTATATCTGTGGGAAATATCAGTGAAAGAATTGCTGGATGTGAAGGCTGGTGGGGTGAAAGGTGAGGAAACTCTGTCCCTGTTCTGTCTGAGGGAGATGGATTCAGTGCAGAATTGCTGGAAATGGAGGATATGTGGGTCAGGTCTCTATCAACCACAGCATGAGACTGAGTTGCAAGCTGCTGTTCTTTCTGAAAAGACGACATTTCAGATGTCCAGTGTTGGAAAACCACATCTTGAGAACAAATGCCACAGAGATGGACAAAGTGAGAAAGGAATAGCATTCTTACATCAGAGAATTTGATGGGAAGATTAATCCTGGTAGCTATGGGAGTTAATGGCTCTGTAGTGATTGAAAGTGGACAAAAAAGAGGAAGTTGGAAATGGTTGATGTGAATCTTAGGTTTTGGAGGGGTGGGTAATCAACATTTTGGGTGAGCGCCCTTCATCTTAACATTAACTGACAGAGTAGAACAGAGATCACCAGTAACAAGAGAGGTAAGAGGGTGGCTGGGAAAGAGCTGGTTGTCTTTATATCTTCTTTAGTGACATCTGAGGTGACAGATGTCTACAAAATTGCAAATGTTTTGTCTTTGTATAAGGGCAACTGAGATTAGGCAGCAGAATCTAAGTCAGTGAGTCTCACAGCAAACATAGGGAAATAATGGGAGAAGATTCTTAGGGATAGGACATCTGGTGAGGTGTGGATATGATGGACTGCCAGTTTGGCTTTCTGCTTCAGAACTTGTCATTATGAACAACTGAGGTTTTCTTAGGGCTGATCTCTTCTCTGCAATTCTGCTTTTTTTTCTGTCCATGCTTCAAGCAAAACCCTCCTGAGAATAGGAGCAGAGTGGACTGGAGAAAACTGAAGTTAAATATCAGTGGGCAGGTTATTCATGATCAGAGTACCACAGTTTAGAGTACCACAGGTGACCGATGACTGACAGTCAGCTGATCATGCTATGGCGGGAAGAACAAGGATCTAGCAAATGTTCTGCTGTGCATCTCTTTTTTCTAACCTAATTCTGCATATATTTTATCTCAGTCCCTCCCTTTATACACATATGATTTATCTTCCTCTATAAGCTACCTCTGAAATATTCATATTAACATGTCAGTTAGTGTCTAACATTGCTGACTAAATGAAGTGACACGAAGCAGTTGTCAAAAATGGGACAACTTCAAATTCAAGTAATCTGTCTCTCACCAGTTTTCAGTGATTTTCAGCTGGTTGCAATCTTGTTGATGGATGTGTGTTTTATAGAACTGTTTTTCAGAGCAGGGTGAAATAGAGAATAGAACAATTATGGGAGAAGATGCCAGTGCTGACAGCCTAAAAGTTTGAAACTATGGCCGCAGTAGAGGGTGCAGGAGATGCAGGAAAGGGCACGGGATCTGAGTTGAGAAGAACAGATGCAATAAAAAGAGAATTTGTACTTTTGCAGCATCTTTGTCAGTCTCAGGACACTGACAGGACTTCACAGTTAAACAGAGTTTCTGTCTGAGGTATCTTATGGGATCAGAGCAAGAAGGAATGACACATTTCCCTCCCCAAATAGCAGAGTGAACATGATAGATTTTAACAATTCAGCTGTTTCACATAATCATTTTCCCCTATTTATGTTATGTGAATTCGAGTTTAGTTTAATGTACTGAAGCAAATTGTCCTAGATATGGTGAGTTTTTAATCTGTTTCTCTCAATCTATTACCGTTGCAAAATCAAAACTACAGAGTCTCAAAAAATTTTATTTGCGGCAATGTCAAATTAACTGGAAAACATCCAATGGTGTAATGTTACTTTCAGCCTAACACAGAGACACTGTGTACAAAAACACCCACTTTCTTACACACATTGAAGATCAGTCCAGGTACACTGTGAAAGTTAGCAGTTCCCTAGCAAGTTGCACAGAATCCCCTCACTTGACCTGATGGAGAGAGTCCTGAGGAGGAAGTCCAACAAATCCAAAGCTCTCAGGGAATGGAGGCACAAAACCTGTTTGTAATCCTGACAAATCAATAAGCAACACACACAAAATGGTGGAGGAACTCAGCAGGTCAGGTCTATTGATGCTGCCAGGTACTCACTACTCTCAGTGTAAAGGTAGCTCTTAGATCTCTTTTTAATCTCCACCTTCTTATCTTCTACAAGTACCCTCCCATGTTGGATTTTCCAAAGACTGAGGAAAAGACTATGACTGTCCACCATTCCATACCCCTCATGATTTTACAAACTTCTGAGGTTGACCCACATTCTCCTCTGCTCCAGATAATAAAGAACCAGTATGGCTTACCTCCCCCTATAACTCAGGCCCTCTAGTCCAGGCAGCGTTCTTGTACATCTCTTCTGTACCATTTCCAGCTTGACAATGTCTTTCCTATATCAGAGTGACCAAAACTGTACACAATACTCCAAGTGAGGTCCTCTCAATGATTTATTTAACTGCTGCATACCCTCCACTCTTAAACTCCATGCTCTGCCCGATGAACTTGTGAGCAGAATTCAAAGAACTGTGTACTTGGACTCGCAGGTCCCTCTGTTCCACAACACACATCAGTAGCTTGCCATTTACTGCATAATTCCTTCCCTGGTTTGACTATCCAAAAATGCATCACCTCACTTTGATCTAATCTTTGATATCAAATTTAAATCTAATTTTTGATGGAAAGCAGCCAGGGAGTGAATGGGCCAGTGAAGGAGTGGAGATTTGAGGCTTTAACTTGAGAGATTCTGGCAGTTGGACTGTGCAAGATTTGAATAGCTCAGCAGAAATGAATAGCTCAGACTCAGCAGAAAGTAGCTGTTTGGGCAATCGAGGTCAGGTGACGAAGCAGTTTGAAAAGCTCAAACAAATAAATAGAGGGTTACCTCAAGCGGAGCGGCCTGTGGAAAGTGGTCAGTGAAGGAGTGGAGATCTGAGGCTTTGACGAGAAGGGGCAGAGGATGAGATTGTTCCCAGTTAGTCTTCACAATGCATTCTGAAACGGGGATGTGCCTCTACTGTCAGATGTGGCAGTCTTGGGGGAGCTCCCCTCTCCCACAGAGTCACAGCTGCCAGAAGTGCTTGCGGCTGGGCGATCTGGAAGACCGTGTGAGGAATCTGGAGCAGCAGCTGGATGACCTTTGACTCATAAGGGAGAATGAGACAGTCATAGATGAGAGCTACAGGGAGGTAGTCACACCTAGGCTGCCAGAAGCAGGTCATTGGGTGACACTCTGAGGGGGGAAAGCGAAGGAGAGTAGACAGGTAGTACAGAGCATCCCTATAGCCATTCCCCTGAATAATAAGTTTACCGTCCTGGATGCTGTTGGTGAGGACGACCGACCAGGTGTGAGCCATGGTGGCAGGGCCTCTAGTACTGAGTCTGACCCTGTGGTGCAGAAGGATGGGATGGAGAAGAGGAGAGCTGTTGTCATTGGAGACGCTATAGTCAGGGGAGCAGACAGGAGGTTTTGTGGATGTGAGAAGGAAACCCACATGGTTTGTTGCCTCCCAGCTGCCAGGGTCCAGGATGTCGCCAACAGGGTGCATGACATCCTGGTCCGAGAGGGAAAGCAATTAGAAGTCGTGATACATGTTGGGACCAATGACATAGGCAGGAAGAGGGATGAGGTCCTGAAGTGTGAGTTTTGGGAACTAGGCAGAAGGCTGAAGAACAGGACCTCAAGGGTGGCGTTCTCAGGATTGCTGCCAGTGCTACGTGATAGTGATGGTAAGAATTGGAGGAGATGGCAGTTGAATGTGTGGCTGAGGAGTTGGTGCAGGGGGCAGGGTTTTAGATTTCTGGACCATTAGGAACTCTTCTGGGGCAGGTGGGACCTGTACAGTTTGGATGGGTTGCACCTGACCTCCAGGGGGAGCAATATCCTTGCAGGTAGGTTTGCTAGCATGGTTTGGGAGGGTTTAAACTAACTTGCAAGGGGGATGGGACCCGGAGTGATAGAGCAGTGAAAGAAGTGCATGGAGTAAAGCCAGATCTAACATATAGAGAGGCTTTGAGGGAACAGAAGCAGAGTTAAGTGTGTTAAGGTAGAAGGGCTAAAGTGTGTGTACTTCAATGCAAGAAGCATCAGGAACAAAGGTGATGAACTGAGAGCCTGGATTCATACATACATGGAATTATGATGTAGTGACCATTACGGGGATTTGGCTGGCACCAGGGCAGGAATGGATTCTCAATATTCCTGAATTTCAGTGCTTTAAAAGGGATAGAGAGGGGGAAAATGGGGAGGAGGGGTGGCATTACTGGTCAGGGATACTATTACAGCTGCAGAAAGGGTGGGTAATGTAGCAGGATCCTCTTTCGAGTCAGTATGGGTGGAAGTCAGGAACAGAAAGGGAGCAGTTACTCTACTGGGGGTATTCTATAGGACCCCCGGTAGCAGCAGAGATACCAAGGATCAGATTGGGAGGCAGATTTTGGAAAGGTGCAAAAATAACAAGGTTGTTATGATGGGTGACTTTAACTTCCCTAATATTGATTGGCACTTGATTAGTTCTAAGGGTTTAGATGGGGCAGAATTTGTTAAGTGTGTCCAGGATGGATTCCTGTCATAGTATCTTGACAGGCCGACTAGAGGGAATGCCATACTAGATCTAGTATTAGGTAACGAACCGGGTCAGGTCCCAGATCTGTCAGTGGGTGTGCATCTGGGGGACTGTGATCACCGCTCCCTGTCCTTTAGCATTAACATGGAAAAGGATAGAATCAGAGAGGACAGGAAAATTTTGAATTGGGGAAGGGCAAATTATGAGGCTATAAGGCTAGAACTTGCAGGTGTGAATTGGGATGATGTTTTTGCAGGGAAATGTACTACGGACATGTGGTCGATGTTTAGGAATATCTTGCAGGATGTTAGGGATAAATTTGTCCCAGTGTGGAAGGTAAAAGAATGGTAGGGTGAAGGAACCATGGGTGACAAATGAAGTGGAAAATCTAGTCAGGTGGAAGAAGACAGCATACATGAGGTTTAGGAAGCAAGGATCAGATGGGTCTATTGAGGAATATAGTGTAGCAAGAAAGGAGCTCAAATGGGGCTCAGAAGAGCAAGAAGGGGGCATGAGAAGGCCTTAGCGAGTAGGGTAAAGGAAAACCCCAAGGCATTCTTCAATTATGTGAAGAACAAAAGGATGACAGGAGTGAAGGTAGGACCGATTAGAGATAAAAGTGGGAAGATGTGCCTGGCGGCTGTGGAAGTGATCAAGGTCCTCAATGAATATTTCTCTTCGGTATTCACCACTCAGAGGGAACTTGATAACGGTGCAGACAATATCAGTGAGGTTGATGTTCTGGAGTATGTTAATATCAAGGGAGAGGAGGTGTTGGAGTTGTTAAAATACATTAGGATGGATAAGTCTCCGGGACCTGGCGGAATATTCCCCAGGCTGCTCCACGAGGAAAGGGAAGAGATTGCTGAATCTCTGGCTAGGATCTTTATGTCCTTGTTGTCCATGGGAATGGTACCGGAGGATTGGAGGGAGGCGAATGTTGTCCCGTTGTTCAAAAAAGGTAGTAGGGATAGTCCAGGTAATTATAGACCAGTAAGCCTTACGTCTGTGGTGGGAAAGCTGTTGGAAAAGATTCTTAGAGGTAGGATCTATGGGCATTTAGAGAATCATGGTCTGATCAGGGACAGTCAGCATGGCTTTGTGAAATGCAGATCGTGCCTAACAAGCCTGATAGAGTTCTTTGAGGAGGTGACCAGGCATATAGATGAGGGTAGTGCAGTGGATGTGATCTACATGGACTTTAGTAAGGCATTTGACAAAGTTCCACATAGTAGGCTTATTCAGAAAGTCAGAAGGCATGGGATCCAGGGAAGTTTGGCCAGGTGGATTCAGAATTGGCTTGCCTGCAGAAGGCAGAGGGTCATGGTGGAGGGCGTACATTCAGATTGGAGGGTTGTGACTAGTGGTGTCCCACAAGTACCTGTTCTGGGAGCTCTACTGTTTGAGATTTTTATTAATGACCTGAATGTGGGGGTAGAAGGGTGGGTTGGCAAGTTTGCAGATGACAAAAAGGTTGGTGGTGTTGTAGATAGTGTAGAGGATTGTCAAGGATTGCAGCGAGACATTGATAGGATGCAGAAGTGGGCTGAGAAGTGGCAGGTGGAGTTCAACCTGGAGAAGTGTGACGTGGTACACTTTGGAAGGACAAACTCCAAGGCAGAGTAAAAAGTAAATGGCAGAATACTTGGTAGTGTGGAGGAGCAGAGGGATCTGGGGGTACATGTCCACAGATCCCTGAAAGTTGCCTCACAGGTAGATAGGGTAGTTAAGAAAGCTTATGGGGTGTTAGCTTCCATAAGTTGAGGGATAGAGTTTAAGAGTCGTGATGTAATGATGCAGCTGTATAAAACTTTAGTTAGGCCACATTTTGAGTACTGTGTCCAGTTCTGGTCGCCTCAGTATAGGAAGGATGTGGAAGCATTGGAAAGGGTACAGAGAAGATTTACCAGGATGCTGCCTGGTTTCGAGAGTATGAATTATGATCAGAGATTAAGGAAGCTAGTGCTTTACTCTTTGAAGAGAAGGAGGATGACAGGAGACATGATTGAGGCGTACAAGATATTAAGAGGAATAGACAGTGGACAGCCAGCGCCTCTTCCCCAGGGTACCACTGCTCAGTACAAGAGAACATGGCTTTAAGGTAAAGGGAGGGGTTCAAGGGGGATATTAGAGGAAGGTTTTTTACTCAGAGAGTGTTTGGTACGTGGAATGCACTGCCTGAGTCAGTGCTGGAGGCAGATACACTAGTGAAGTTTAACAGACTGCTAGACAGGTATATGGAGGAATTTAAGTTGGGGGGTTATATTGGAGGCAGGGTTTGAGGGTTGGCACAACATTGTGGGCTGAAGGGCCTGTAATGTGCTGTACTATTCTATGTTCTATATGTCAACAAAATAGAGAGAGTACAGAGAAGATTTACTAGAATGCTACCTGGGTTTCAGCACCTAAGTTACAGGGAAAGGTTGAACAAGTTAGGTCTTTATTCTTTGGAGCGTAGAAGATTGATGGGGGACTTGACAGAGGTATTTAAAATTATGAGCGGGATAGATAGAGTTGACGTGGATAGGCTTTTTCCATTGAGAGTACAGGAGATTCAAACAAGAGGACATGATTTGAGAGTGAGGGGGAGAAAGTTTAAGGGCAACATGAGAGGGAATTTCTTTGCTCAGAGAGTGGTAGCTGTGTGGAATGAGCTTCCAGCAGAAGTGGTAGAGGCAGGTTCGGTATTGTCATTTAAAGTAAAATTGGATAGGTATATGGACAGGAAAGGAATGGAGGGCTATGGGCTGAGTGCGGGCCAGTGGGACTAGGTGAGAGTAAGCAGTCAGCACGGACTAGAAGGACCGAGATGGTCTGTTTCCATGCTGTAATTGTTATATAGTTATATGGTTAATCTGCTACTCCTTAGCTCTTCTTTCTAATGGATCAAGGTTTTTTTTTTACAAAATATCTTTATTGCAAATTCAGTTCTGCAATATATTAAAACCAGAGACTAACACAATTAGTACATTACAAATAGACAAACGGCATTAAAATAAAATATTTCCATCATCAATGCTGGCAACAACCCCCATGGAGCCCAACAGTCCTGAAATGCCTCTATGGTCGCCACGGACAGCATGTGTTCCTTCTCAATATTTACCCATGCACAAACATACCTCCTAATCATTTCCAGGCAGTCTGCCCAGGCAGATCCTCCTGCCACCCATTTCCAAGACCCATGGGTGGCTGAGTTCACCAGGCCCAGGGGCAAGTTGACAAGGACATCCTCATCCCTCAATGCCCCACCTTCCTTACTGGATGACCATATACAAATAGGATGGGGCTAAAGTGTAACCAGAAACTGAGAAGCAGCCCATTTAGATATGCAAAAAGGGGCTGCAGCCACACACACTCCATGTACACATGATACACAGTCTCCTCCAGCCAACAGAAGTGACATGTGACTGGAAGATCTGTGTACAAACTAAAGAACTTATTGCAGAGCACTGCTCTATGCAGCAGCCTCCACCCCAGATCCCCAAGGTACATCGGAAGAACTCCCTCAGAAAGGGACTTCCATTGGGGTCCTCCCTCACCTCCAGGTGGAAAGACAGATTGCCAATGGCATGTTGGAATGGTGGACAAGGGCTAGGAAGTGGAGGGTGTGGAGCAGCAGCCCATACAGGCACCTCTTACTTGATTCCCTTAATGGAATTGTGGGCATTGAGGAGCGACAGCTCAAGATCTGTGGACTTGGCTCTCAGATAAGATTGCGGGGCGCAGGCCCGACAAGGAGCTCAGCATGAATCATTCCACACACTTGAACTGCACCAACATCTATTGAGGTCGGGCAAAGGTCAGCCAGGACTTTGCCCTGTGCTAGAGGAGGGGATTCCCGGCCTGAGGCAACTATGCTCCAGAGTCTGCAAAGCAGCACAGCTGATACCAACAGGTGGTGGCCACATCTCATTGTGAAGACAGCAGCCCCTCCGGAGAAAGAATGTCACCAACACGTGCCACCTGGGAGGGTGTTCGGTATACAGGAATCTCTGCAGGGTCCTGAGATGGAGAGCCACCAGTCGAGTATGTACACACACCAGTGATTGTCTGTCTTCTCCCACTGGGAGACTCAAGACCATTGCAGAGACCCAGTGTTTCCTGTTCCTCAGAAGAAGTCCAGTAACTTCCTCTGCATTCTCGCAACAAAGGGGGCAGGTGGGTCCAAAGTGACCATCCAGTACCACAACGGAATCCACCAGCTAGTTTATGACAACCACCCTGAATCAATAGGATAGTACCCTGAGAAGGCCTGACCAGCGCCCCAGCCAGGCCATGACTTTCGTTTCCATGTCATGGCAGTTCACCCAGACAGGTCTCCCCAGAAGGACTCAGGTAGACCCCTAGATAGAGGAGATGCCTGGTGCTACACTCAAAAGCTCTCATCTCCTCCAGCAGGGAGTCCACCTTCCACTGACCCAATAAGAGTCTGATACAGGGCGCTGCCGAGAAAATAACTTGGGAGTCACGCATCCTCCGCAGGTCACTGGGGTCTGTCACCATGAGGAGTAAGTCATTGGTGTAGGCCGAGAGGATGAACTCCAAGTCTGGTTCACTCAGATCCAGACCTGTCAGCTTAGGAATGTCTCCTTTCATTTATCAGTCTTTTTATTAATTAAAGAAAGTACATACATACACACACACACACACACACACACACACATATATATATAAACAAGGAGAATTATCTCAAATATTTATATCAATAATAATTCATATAAAAGATGAAATAAACAATATCAAGATCGTACATAGTATTAATCTAATAGTATGTAATAAAGAATAAGATAATCAATTCTCCTCTTATCATTCCATGAAAAGAAGAAAAAAGATAAAGGAACTTTTATAAATTTTATATACATACAAAAAAACCCACTAAACAAGATAAGCAAAAAACAAACAAGAGAGAAGAACAAAAAGAAATGGGGCAGCTCATACTGAGAGTGAAACCAAGAAAAAAAGAGAAATTTTCTGATCAAATCCAACATTTCGAGAAGGTAACTGAAAGAGCAATGAATTAACTCATATGAAAATATTGAATAAAAGGTTGCCAAGTTTCTTCACATTTAAAGATGTATCAAATGTCTGATTTCTTATTTTCGCTAAATTTAAAAATGACATAATGGAAGTAAGCCAATAAAGAGCAGTTGGTGGATTAGAGTCCTTCCATTTAAGTAAAATGGCTCTCTTAGCCAATAAAGTTGTAAAAGCTATCATCCGCTGAGCAGAAACAGGAATATATCCTGCTTCCAATGGAATGATCCCAAAAATTGCTGTCAGTAATTTCGGTTGTAGATCCAAATTCAAGACTTTTGATAAAGTTTTAAAGACATCTTTCCAAAAATTATCTAACTTGATACAAGACCAAAACATATGTGTTAAAATAGCCACTTCAATATTACATGTTTCGCAAATAGAATTAATATTGGAAAAGGTACGGGCTAATTTATCCTCTGACATATGTGCTCGATGTGCTACCTTGAACTGTATCAAGGGCACATATAGATTAAGTATTTACCAAATGGAAAGATTTATCCTACTGATTATCTGAGAGAGACTGTCAAAATTCCAATTCCCACAGAGCTTTAAATTTATTGTTAGGTACCATACACAAATTCAATAACCATTTATAAATGACAGCTATTATTCCTTTTTATAAATGGTTTAATGTGAAAAAAAGAGTATCTATTATATTGAGTGAATAAGCAGAGAGAAAGTTTGGAAATAAACTACGTAGAAAAATCCTAATTTGTAAATATCTAAAAAAAAGTGTGCATTAGGTAGGTCGTTATTTGTCCACTATCTGAGTGAAAGACATTAAACAATCCCCCATAGGGGTTTTTGGTGACGTCATCGTCGAGCATGGCAGCTTAAGTCACTAGCTCCTCCGGAAAAACGCATATTAAGCCCCGTTAACCCATCAAATATAAAATTTTTCAAGAAATATTTGAACTGAAAAGAGGGGCAAGAATGGGGAAAAGGAATGGAAATTTAAAAAGTGACACTGCGGAGCCTGCGTCCGAGAGGGGTGTAGCGAGCGGCTCTCCTACCCGACCACGTGCTAGTGAGGCGGCTGCTGGGCCTCGTTCAGGCGAAGTGGCAAATATCTTTGAAATCCTGAAAGAGATAATGGAGGTCCAGAAAGAAATAAAGCAGCAGCTCCATGATTTTAAATCAGAGCTTGCCAACGTTAATCAAAAAATAGCAGTGGCAGAGACTCAAATCGAAAAGGTGAAAGATCGCATTCAAAATGTAGAATGGATACTGAGTAAGACAATAAAAATATTGTATCATCAAGAAGGTAAATTGCTTGACCTGGAGGGAACATCACGGCGGAAAAATATCAGAATCTACAACATTCCCGAAGGAGCGGAGGGCTCGTCTATGACGGAGTTTGTCTGAAAGTTACTGTGGGACACGCTAGAGCTTCCTGCGGCTATGGAGCTAGAAGTTGAGAGAGCCCACCGCGTGTTGGTTCCGAAACCTACCCCAGACAGAAAGCCACGCTCAATAATAATAAAATTCCATTGGTACAGCACCAAGGCGGAGATTCTACGAAGTGCCTGGGGTAAGAAGAGAGTGTTTTTGGATGAAAAATTAATATATTTCGACCAAGATTACCTCCCCCCCCCCCACGGTCCTCCAGAAGCACAAAGAATACTCTGAAGTAAAGCGAGTACTAAAGCAAAATAAGATTAGATTTCAAACTCCGTACCGTACCCTGCTAAATTTCGAGCGTTTTATGACAACGGGACACAGTTGTATCAGACAGTGGAAGAGGCGACTACAGACATGAAGGCCAGAGGGTTGCCCGTCAGCATTATCAAAATGAGAGAAAGCCTGGCTGAAGAATTATCCCGCTCCACTTGGGAGATACTGCGAGAAACGAGAAGGCAGGAGACTGGAGGAGGGCGAGAGAAATATATCAGGAACAGACCGGGAGTTTCCCAAAGACAGTCCTCACCCCCTTCAGAAGAGCCAAAAAGTTTGGCTAACTTTAAAAATGTTGAGAAGCTAAACAGAAGCAAAACTACATGGTGATATACCTATCTCGAGAAATACTTATTATAGTGTGGATTTTATATCACTTAGTTGTTATTCTTCATTCACTCACTTACTCCTTTTTCCCCACCAAAATGAGAATATATATATATATATATGTGTGCATATATGTGTATGTGTTTAATGTGTGTGTATCTATATATATATATATAAATGTGTGTGTGTGTGTGTGTGTGTGTGTGTGTGTGTGTGTGTGTGTTTGTACATATATATGCACACATGTAATATGCATTGAAGACTGCAATGGGGGCCCTCAACTCACAAGTAAGAGGGGTTATCCCCCACAGCTAGACATTTCCTCTAGCTCAACACAGGGTCATCTACTAGAGACCTCAGCCTTGGAATCACACGTTTGTTGCCATTTTTGTTGTTACTTGCGTTTCTTGGTTCTTATTTGTTCAGGGAGTAGATCGATTAAGTTTTATTCCAATTTCAATGATACATTGACAGATAAATACCGATGGCTAAGGACACGGTAAAATTCATTTCTTGTAATGTCAATGGGCTATTAAACCCAATCAAACGTAAGAGAATTTTATCCAAAATGAAAAAAAAGAACAAGCCCATGTAGTATATTTACAGGAAACTCATTTAAGTGATAATGAGCATAAAAAACTAAAGAGAATGGGCTTCACTAATCTGTTTTTCTCCTCATATAAATCAGGACATAGGAGAGGAGATGCTATTCTTACCTCAAGTAAGCTAAATTTTGAAAAAGTATTCAAAATGGGAGATGAAGAGGGCAGATATTTTCTGGTAAGGGGGAATATAGATGGCAATTCAGTTACTCTATTGAATATATATGCACCCCCGGGAAGTGATATTGGTTTCTTTCAGAAAATTACTAATATTATGGTAACGGAAACAGAAGGTCTCCTGATATCTGGAACCTATGAAACAAAATCTTTACACAAGAAAGTTAATACACTTTTTGAGGATGCTGGTTTCATTGATATATGGAGGGACCTTTTCCCTGACAGAAGGGATTACACTCATTATTCTGCTCTCCATTCTGTATACATAAGAATAGACTATTTCATAACATTTGGAAAAGCCAAAGACAAAATAAACACCTGTGGAATTGGGACAATAGATGTAAGTGACCATGCACCTATATAATTACCAGTTGATTTTGACCTACAACCAAAGAATACTATTTGGAAACTAAATTCAAGTCTACTTAATGATCCGTACTTTAAGGAACAAATTAAAAAAGAAATTGGTCTCTACTTAGAATTTAATGATAATGGAGAGGTTTCACTCTGAAGGCGGTCTTAAGAGGGAAAATTACAGCAATATCTTCATATGAGAAAAAATAAGGAATAAAACATTAGAGGAATTACAAAATAGGCTGAAGGAACTACAGTAAAAACATAAATTGAAGTTGGCACAGGATACATTAGGGGAAATTAAAAGAATTAGGAAGGAAATAAATAATTTGGCTATGCAAGAAATCTGGAAAAACTTACTGTTTCTGAAACAGAGACATTATGAAAGTGGATTGAAATCTATGAGAATACTGGCGTGGAAACTGAAAAAAAAGATAGCAGAAAATATAATTCATTGAATTAGGGGCCCAAGAACGAAAATGATAAAAAAAATAAGCTAAGTGAAATTCAAGAAGCTTTTAGTGTTTTACAAAACTCTATATTCCGAAGTTCCAAATTGATACCTTCTTCAATTCTCTAGAGTTACCCACTTTAAGCAAAGAGCAAAATAGAACGATGACTGCTGACATAACTGAGGTTGAATTAAAAGCTGCAATTAGTAGGCTTAAATTAGGCAAGTCAGCAGAATCAGATGGGTATATGGCAGAGTGGTACAAAGAATTTAAAAATGAGTTAATTCCTATTTTACTCCCCACCCTGAACTGGGCTCTAAAAAAGGCACAAATGCCACCCAGTTGGAAGTGATAGTCTCAGCTATACTGAAAGAAGGCAAGGATAAAATGGAATGTGAGTCATTTAGACCAACATCCATTCTTAATGTAGATTATAGGTTATGTACCTCCATCATGGTCAAACGATTGGAGGAGTTTCTACCCATACTGATACATAACGATCAGACAGGTTTTATACGACAACGCCAGACACAAGACAATATATGTTATGGATCACGTTATGGATCATATACAAAAAAATAAAATCAAAACAATAGTGATAAGCATGGACGCTGAAAAAGCATTTGATTTGGTCAATTGGAATTTTCTTAACGGAGTTCTACATAGATTTGGTTTCCAAGACACAATTATTAAATCTATACAGAAACTATATGACAATCCTACTGCTCGGATTAAAATCAATGGATATTTATCAAATAGTCTTATCCTAGAAAGGGGCATGAGACAGGGTTGTGCATGGTCACCACTACTCTTCGCATTATATCTGGAACCATTAGCTCAATACGTCAGACAAAATGAAGATATCAGGGGAATTACTATTAAAGGGACAGAGCATAAATTGGCTTGTTAGCCGATGACATTTTGATCTATCTAGGGCAACCAACATATTCTTTACCTAAGTTGATGCAATCCTATGAACAATATGGTCAATTATCAGGAGACGAGATTAACATAGATAAAACCCAATTACTTTCATATTACTATAGCCCACCAAGAGAAATTGAGAGTCGATACCTCTGGGCATGGTACACAGAGTCTTTCAAATATTTGGGCAAATGATTTGGCAAAATTATTAGAATGTAATTATCAGCTTTTATATAAAAAAATTAAGGAAGATGTGGCAAGATGGAACCTGATTCCCTTTTCCAGTCTCAGTTAGATTGAGATTGAGTCTAGTAAAATGAATATACTGCCCAGACTGTTATATCTCTTTCAGACCCTACCAATAGAGATTAATCAAAATCAATTCAATGAATGGAACAAGATGTTTTCAAGGTAAATTTGGCAGGGTAAAAGGCCTAGAGTCGACCTCAAGACTTTGCAATTAGCAAAGGAAAAGGGGGGATGGGGCCTACATTCTCTTGGAGATCATTATTTTGCAGCACAATTGAGAGCTGTGATATGTTGGTGTAACCCATCATATGACGCTCAATGGAAAAACATTGAGGAGCGGGTACTTCCCATCCCCATCCAAGCAATTTTGGCTGATAACAACTTGCAAAGGTACATAAATAATATTGATAACCCATGGGTGAAATTGACTCTTAAAATATGGAAAACTACTATAAAAGAATATAATCTAGAGGGAGATATTGCAATTCCTAAATGGTGTGCATATGACTCGGATTTTACACCAAATATATTGGATGCTAGATTTAAGGACCGGACAGCTAAAGGAATAACAGTTCTTTGCAACATAATGAAAGAAGGAACACTGTTCAGTTTTGAAATGCTTAAAGAGAAACACTTATTAGAAAAACAAGATTTTTATCGGTATTTACAGATGCAACAATATGTTAATAAGATGCTTAAAAATGTAACCAAGGTAAATACGTGCTTGATAGAGCTCTTTAGAAAAGCATATAATTCAGATAATGGTAGTAGAATCATTTCAAGCATATGTAAGGGGTTGTTAAATCTTAAATCACATTCGACTTCATACATTAAAACAAAATGGGAGAAGGAAGGAGGGATAATCATATCTGAGGAAGAATGGACGATAATATGGAGATATCAATGGAAGTGTACCAGTTCACAGAAATGGAGGGAATTTGGATGGAAAAACTTGATATTTTATTACACCCTCTCAGAAATCCCATTATGATAGTAACCTCCCTGTTTGCTGGAGAAATTGTGGAAATCAAAATGCAATTCACTATCATATTTTTTGGGACTGCCCTGTTACCAAAAACTATTGGAGGGGGATACACAATGACCTACAAGACATCTTTAAATGTGAAATAACCTTAGAGAGTAAGACCATATATTTTGGATATATACCTCAAGAATGGTTGAAAAGAGATAAATATTTATACTGCTGGTGGCTGGTAAAAAGACTCTGACTAGGAAATGGTTATCACAGGAGAGCCAAACTTTAAATATATGGATGGAAATTACGATGGACATTTACAAAATGGAGAAGGTAACAGGATCTGTTAACCATAAGCTGGAACAATTTGATTCATATTGGGAAAAATGGTTTAACTACATAATGCCTCAAAGGCCTGATTTTAATCTCACAAATAAATGAATCTGTTGTAAAAAAAAAAGATCACTCCCTACTTGTACATAGTTCTTGCCTTTTGTTTGTTTTTTCTTTCCACTCTTTTCTATAAGTGTATACCTCAGATAAATACTTTGTGGAGATTTGTGATTTATATGATATATAAGTACAATGTCTGAAATACATCTTACAGAAATGTTTGTTTGATGAGGAACTTAAATAAAGAAATAAATTGCAAAAAATAACAATCCCCCATAAACAAGTCTAAAGAAGTTATTACTCCTTTGGTTTTGCAGATTAAAAAGGTCTGATTAGAAATTGATGGTTAAAAAAAATTGAGATAGATTGTAGTAGAAAGAACAGAACTATTAAACTCAAAGGATCTACGAACCTGAAACCAAATTATTAATGTATGTTTAATAAGGGGATTAAGGACTTGACTACCAATCTTAGAACGCAAAAAAGGAAGAGGATCTCCCAGTAAAGAGGCCAAAGAATACCCCTTCACTGAGTTTTACTCCAAATCCACCCATAAAGGACAGTCATGTATGTCTGAGAAATGTATTCAAAAAGAAATACATTGAATATTAATTGCCCAGTAATACACTCTAAAATATGGCAAAGCCATACCACCATACTTCATAATTTCTGCAATAAAATTTTACTCAATCTAGGATTTTTATTATTCCAAATGTAAGATTGAATTTTAGAGTCTATTCTATCAAAAAATAGTTTAGGAACAAAAGAAGGGATTGCTTTGAATACATATAAAAACATCAGTGACACTATAATTTTAATAGCATTAATTCGACCAGTTTATGATAATGTCATGGGAGAACATTTAGAAAGTACCTGTTGCATGTACTCAACTAACGGAAGAAAATTATATTTATACAGGTCCGTAAAAGTTTTGGTCATTTTAATACCAAGATCAGTAAAGTTATGCGAAAAGGAATTTGATCATTGTAACGTTCTCCTTCGCATGTAACGAACGCCGAATTAAACGTCGAGATAAACCACAGTCAATAAGAACCAGATCGCAGTAAGATTAACCATTTACTGTTCACTCTTCACATTAACATATGGTGAAAACTGTTGATAAAACAATACAAGATTGATACAGTATTTGTTCCTTCCTTAATATCACATTTCAATTGTAAATACTTGCAAAGGTGACTATAACTACATTACACTAAGGTGCAGTATACAGGGAGAGTTTACCTGCTCCATTGACTACTTTAAATACACTTCCATGCAAACTATCCGCGACTCTGTAACTAAACGTTATCGACCGTCGTTACTTCTAACAGGATCGGCATTAACATCTTAGTTCAATATATCGATTATCTATTAACTTACAGCGTTGCTCTCACTGTGATTTCTCATGCCTGCAAAACAACTTCTGCTCAGGTGTGCCTCGTGGTGAGCCCCCACCCTCGCGTTAATTCCAAACCGGTATTTTCCCACATGACGCGGCGAAACCGGATGTGACGCCATCGCATGCCGATATATTTTACATGCAATGAATATACTTTAAACACTTCTAATTCTAACTAGAAAATACTATCGAATGAATTACTAAGCAGAAATATTATAAACTAAATAACTGTCGTAAAGACAGCACACACCCCGCTTGACCTTCGTAAGGTCACAATGAGCAGAGTACAAAACTTAGTCTCTTAATCAGTCATTGGGTGGAAGTAGAATAACTTCTGTAACTGGCCCTTGGTAAATTTTCACATCGCCGTGGTCGGTAGTCTTCAATTCGATCTTCCTGACATGTCCATCCCCGCTAGGGAATGTAGCAGTGATTCTGGCCGTTGGCCAGCTGTTGCGGGCGATTTGCTTGTCCCTGAGCAGGACTAAGTCTCCAACTTGAAGATTCCTGTGGGGTTCTGTCCACTTTCGTCTCTGTTGCAACAAAGGTAGATATTTTTGTCTCCGGCGAGGCCAGAACTGATTTGCCAGAGCCTGGACTTGTCTCCATTGCTTTGTGTACAAATCCTTGTCTGAGAAGTCTCCTGGTGGAGGAGGTGCTCCTGCCTTCTGTGTAAGGAGCATTGATGGCGAAAGGATGAAGGGGTTTTCTGGGTCAGAAGACACAGGTAGGAGTGATTGTGCGTTTATAATGGCTGTGACCTCTGCCATTGGGGTGCACAGTACCTCGTGGGCCAATCCGGTGCGTTGCTGCATCTCAGGTTTCCTTTTCTGGGTTTTCCGTAAGGACGTGAACCGTTTGACTGCCTGCTCTTTGTTATCTGGTGAGCGCTGGCGTGGTTCTCTGAAAGGCAATGGGGCAACCCCATTATTTGCTTCATCTCTGAAGACCTTGGTGTCTTTGGTTTTTAAAGAAATGGTATCTTGAGCTGATTGTGCAAGTTTGTTTCCGTGCTCGGTTCGAACGAAAACTGACTGACCTAGCGTCTCGTCGGTTACTTTACGCTTGGTAATGTCTTGTTGTGCTTCTTCAGGGTACACCTTAGTGAGGCAGATCTTGGAACAAGAACGGCTTGACTGAGTTTGACCGCAAACTTCTGTACAGTTCGAGCTGACAATTGTTGTCCTGGAGTGAGCCTCTCCCTCCCCGCCGTCCTGTTGTGGGGGTGAAGGAGCGTTGTCGGTTCTTTCATTCTTGACTTCATCACGGAGCCGCGAGGGTAAATTTTCTTCCTCGTATGGATGTGATGCAATCGTGACTCTCTGAGGTTCCTCGTAGCTGGGGAAGTTATCGAATACGTATGGAGAGGGGAGACGAGCCTGCCTGTCTATTTGATATTGTACATAGTCGCTTGTGCGTTCCAGTCTGGTCCTTTCTAAAGTAAATCTTACTTCGGTCAGATCACGCGACCCTTCAGGTTCTTCTATGTACCCTGCTTCCGCCATGGCAGCTTCTTCTTCTCTTTCTAGCTGCAGCACTTGCAACTCTGTCGATATTTTTGCCATTTCCAACTGGGTTTCGGCTTCTCGGGCGGCGCTTTCGGCTTCTCTGGCAGCCTTTTCGGCTTCTCTGGCAGCCTTTTCTTTCTGGATTTCGGCTTCCCTGGTGGCCTGTTTCATTTTCAAAACTGCTTCTTGTCTGGCGTAACGCAGTCGCACCTTGGCGGCTTCTGCCTTGGCTCTTGCCTGGGTGGACTTACTTGATGTCGGTTTACCGCCCTTGTCGCTGGGCGGCGTCGACTTGATGCTGGATCGAGCTGACATTGCAGCACTTGAAACACCTGATAATGCCGCTTTTTCACTGTAACGTTCTCCTTCGCGTGTAACGGACGCCGAATTAAACGTCGAGATAAACCACAGTCAATAAGAACCAGATCGCAGTAAGATTAACCATTTACTGTTCACTCTTCACATTAACATATGGTGAAAACTGTTGATAAAACAATACAAGATTGATACAGTATTTGTTCCTTCCTTAATATCACATTTCAATTGTAAATACATGCAAAGGTGACTATAACTACATTACACTAAGGTGGAGAATACAGGGAGAGTTTACCTGCTCCATTGACTACTTTAAATACACTTCCATGCAAACTATCCGCGACTCTTTAACTAAACATTATCGACCGTCGTTACTTCTAACAGGATCGGCATTAACATCTTAGTTCAATATATCGATTATCTATTAACTTACAGCGTTGCTCTCACTGTGATTTCTCATGCCTGCAAAACAACTTCTGCTCAGGTGTGCCTCGTGGTGAGCCCCCACCCTCGCGTTAATTCCAAACCGGTATTTTCCCACAAGACGCGGCGAAACCGGATGTGACGTCATCGCACGCGATATATTTTACATGCAATGAATATACTTTAAAAACTTCTAATTCTAACTAGAAAATACTATCGAATGAATTACTAAGCAGAAATATTATAAACTAAATAACTGTCATAAAGACAGCACAATCATATTGATTCAAGTAGTTATTAATAGGAAATTACTCACTTTTGTGCAAATTTAATTTATATCCAAAAAAAAAAACTACTAAATTCAGAAAATATAGACTTCCTGACTGGGAGACCTCAGTCAGTCCTGATCAGGATGCATCTCCAACACCATCTCACTGAACACGGGGGCTCCCCAGGGCTGCGTGCTCAGTCCACTGCTGTTCACTCTGCTGACCCACGACTGTGCTGCAACACACAACTCGAAACACATCATCAAGTTTGCCGATGACACGACAGTGGTAGGTCTCATCAGCAAGAACGATGAGTCAGCTTACATAGAGGAGGTGCAGCAGCTAACGGACTGGTGCAAAGCCAACAACCTGTCTCTGAATGTGAACAAAAGAGATGGTTGTTGACTTCAGGAGGGCATGGAGCAACCACTCCCTGCCAAACATCTTAAGCCCCTCGGTAGAGATCGTAAAGAGCACCAAATTTCTTGGTGTTCACCATACAGAGAATCTCAGCTGGTCCCTCAACACCAGCTCCATAGCAAAGAAAGCTCAGCAGTGTCTCTACTTTCTGTGAAGGCTGAGGAAAGTCCATCACCCACCCCCCAGCCTCATCACATTCTACAGGGGTTCGATTGAGAGCATCCTGAGCAGCTGCATCACTGCCTGGTTCAGAAATTGCACCACTTCGGATCGCAAGACCCTGCAGCGGATAGTGAAGTCAGCTGAGAAGATCATCGGGGTCTCTCTTTTGGCCATCACGGACATTTACACTACACACTGTATCTGCAAAGGAAAAAGCATTATGAAGGACCCCAAGCACCCCTCATACAATCTCTTCTCCCTCCTGCCATCTGGGAAAAGGCTCCAAAGCATTCAGACTCTCATAACCAGACTATGTAACAGTTTCTTCCCCCAAGTTATCAGACTCCTCAATACCCAAAGCCTGGACTGACACCTTGCCCTATTGTCCGGTTTATTATTTATTGTAATGCTGGCACTGTTTTGTGCACTTTATGCAGTCCAGTGTAGCTTTCTGTGTGTTGTCTTTTTTCTACGTAGTTCAGTCTAATTTTTGTACTGTGTCATGTAACACCATGATCCTGAAAAACATTGTCTCATTTTTACTGTGTACTATACCAGCAGTTATGGCCGAAATGACAATAAAATTGACTTGACTTGACTGGAGTTGACATAAATGACATAGCAGGAATAGATTTCTTAGGATCTGAAATATAAACTAACAAGTCATCTGCATACACTTCTGCACTTTATCTCCTCTCTTAATACCTTGAACCTTGTTAGAGCCCCGAAGAGCAATAGCAGGAAGTTCTAAAGCCAGGTTGAATAACTGCGGACTAAGAGGACAACCCTGCTGGGTACCACTGTATAACCTAAAATAAGGAGCTTTTTGATTGTTAGTTATAACTGCCGCCATAGGAGCTTGATAGATCAGCTTAATCCAGGAAATAAAACCTGGACTAAAATTAATTCTTTCTAAAACCGCGAATCAGAAGGACAATTCTACCCTATCAAAGGCTTTCTCTGCATCAAGGGAAACAACACATTTGGATTCTTTAGATGGAGAGGAATGAATAATGCTCAATAATCTCTGAATATTAAAATATGAGTATCTATTCTTAATAAATCCAGTTTGATCCTTTGAAGTAACCTTAGACAAAACATTCTCGAGGCTGTTAGCCAAAACCTTAGAAAGAATTTTAGAATCCACATTTAATAAGGAACATTGTCTGTAAGAGGCACATTCAGATAAATCTTTCTATTTTTAGGCCTCATAGAAAGTTTTCTGGAGGGTCCCAGAAGATACCGGATCAGTAAAAATTTGGCATAAATGAGGTATAAGTATTTCAGTAAACGTCCTAAAAAATTCTACCGTAAATCCATCCAGTCCCAGAAAATTAACTGATTGAAAACAGGATATAACCCTTGCTATTTCCTCTTTTTTAATAGGTGCATCTAATGTATTCATATCTTGAATAGAAATTTTGGGTATAATCAAGCTCTGCAGGAATTTATTCATAAAAGTAGTGATGTATGGAAAATCAGATTCATAAAGGTTACGGTAAAAATCCAAAAATACCTTATTAATTCCCTGACAATCTGATGTTTCAGTTCTATCAGTTCTTTGTATTTTCAAAATCTGTCTTCTAGCCATAGTTGCTTTAAGTTGAGCAGCCAACAATTTAGAACATAGAACATAGAACAGTACAGCACATTACAGGCTCTTTGGCCCACAATGTTGTGCCAACCCTTAAACCCTGCCTCCCATATAACCACCCACCTTAAATTTCTCCATATACCTGTCTAGTAGTCTCTTAAACTTCACTAATGTATCTGCCTCCACCACTGACTCAGGCAGTGCATTCCACGCACCAACCACTCTCTGAGTGAAAAACCTTCCTCTAATATCCCCCTTGAACTTCCCTCCCCTTACCTTATGTCCTCTTGTTCTGAGCAGTGGTGCCCTGGGGAAGAGGCGCTGGCTGTCCACTCTGTCTATTCCTCTTAATATCTTGTACACCTGTATCATGTCTCCTCTCATCCTCTTTCTCTCCAAAGAGCAGAGCACTAGCTCCCTTAATCTCTGATCATAATCCATTCTCTCTAAACAATAGACAATAGACAGTAGATGCAGGAGTAGGGCATTCAGCCCTTCTAGCCAGCACCGCCATTCACTGTGATCATGGCTGATCATACACACTCAGTACCCTGTTCCTGCCCTCTCCCCATATCCCTTGACCCCGCTATCTATAAGAGCTCCATTTAACTCTCTCTTGAATGCATACAGAGACTTGGCCACTTCTGCCTTCTGAGGCAAAACATTCCACATATCCACCACTCTCTGAGTGAAAACGTTTTTCCGCATCTCTGTTCTAAATGGCCTACCCCTTATTCTTAATCTGTGGTCTTTAGTTCTGGACTCACCCATCAGTGGGAACATGCTTCCTGCCTCCGGCATGTCCAATCCCTTAATAATCTTATATGTTTCAATCAGATCCCCTCTCATCCTTCTAAATTCCAGTGTATACAAGCCCAGTTGCTCAAATCTTTCAACATATGACTGTCCCGCCATTCCTGGAATTAACCCTGTGAACCTATGCTGCACTCCCTCAATAGCAAGAATGTCCTTCCTCAAATTTGGAGACCAAAACTGCATACAATACTCCAGGTGGGGTCTCACCAGGGCCCTGCACAGCTGCAGAAGGACCTCTTTACTCCTATACTCAATTCCTCTTGTTATAAAGGCCAGCATGCCATTACCAGGCAGCATCCTGGTAAGTGTCCTCTGTACCCTTTCCAATGCTTCCACATCCTTCCTATAGTGAGGCAACCAGAACTGAACACAGTATTCCAAGTGAGGCCTAACTAGAGTTTTATAGAGCTGCACCATTACATCACGTCTCTTAAACTCTATCCCTCGACTTATGAAATCTAACACCCCATAAGCTTTCTTAACTACCTTATCTACCTGTGAGGCAACTTTCATGGATCTGTGGACATGTACCCTCAGATCCCTCTGTTCCTCCACACTACCAAGTATCCTGCCATTTACTTTGTACTCTGCCTTGGAGTTTGTCCTTCCAAAGTGTACCACCTTACACTTCTCCAGGTTGAACTCCATCTGCCACTTCACAGCCCACTTCTGCATCCTATCAATGTCTCTCTGCAATCTTTGACAATCACACTATCTACAACACCACCAACCTTTGTGTCATCTGTAAACTTGCCAACCCACCCTTCTACCCCCACATCCAGGTCGTTAATAAAAATCATGAAGAGTAGAGGTCCCAGAACAGATCCTTGTGGGATGCCATTAGTCATATCCCTCCAATCTGAATGTACTCCCTCCACCACAACCCTCTGCTTTCTGCAGGCAAGCCAATTCTGAATCCACCTGGACAAACTTCCCTGGATTCCATGCCTTCTGACTTTCTGAATAAGCCTACCGTGTGGAACCTTATCAAATGCTTTACTAAATTCCATGTAGATCATATCCACTGCACTACCCTCATCTAAATGCCTGGTCACCTCCTCAAAGAACTCTATGAGGCTTGTTAGGCATGATCTGCCCTGCACAAAGCCATGCTGACTGTCCCTGATCAGACCATGATTCTCTAATTGCCCACAGATCCTATCTTTAAGAATCTTTTCCAACAGCTTTCCCATCACAGATGTAAGGCTCACTACCATACATTCCTTCTTAATTTTAGAAGTATAACTTATTATCTGACCCCTCAAATATGCTTTCATCACTTCCCATAATACAAATTTATTATCAACTGAATAAGAGTGTGTATCCAAAAAAATTGGATCTGTTTTTTCATAAAATCACAAAAATATTGACGTTTTAATAACATTGAATTAAATCTCCATCTATAAGTCGATTCCTTCTTATCTGTCATTATCATTGTCATTATTAAAGGAGAATGGTCTGACAATATTCTTGCTTTATATTCCATATTTTTCACTCTATCCTGAATATTCATTGATAGTAAAAAAATATATCCTTGAGTAAGATTTGTGTCTGTTTGAATAGAACAAATAATCTCTTTCTCTTGGGTTAATTCTTCTCCATATATCAATCAAATTTAAATCTTTCATCTATGATAAAGTTAATTTTACTGCTTTTGATTTTGTAACAGCCTTGGTTGATCGATGGTAGAAATAAACCAATTGGAAAAAGAGATTACAAAATTATAAAAAGAATCTCAAAGGCATATGACAGAAGGAAAATGAAGACAACTTGTCAATAAGAAGCTACAACATAATACGCTTCAGAAATACCGAACGGAAAACGCAATTATGAGAACTAAGCAGAGGTAATATGAGTTAGGTGAGAGATCACACAAGATCCTTGCATGGCAGTTGAAAACAGAACCAGCTTCCAAAACGATAAATGCAATTAGAACAAATGCAAATAAAATTACTTATAAACCTTTAGAAATTAACAAAACCTTTAAAAGTTTTTACTCTGAATTATATCAATCAGAATCACAAAGTCACGTTAGTGAGGTAAAAAGATTTTTATCACAAATAACTCTCCCAAAATTAAATTCAGAAGAACAGAAGGAATTAGATATGTCTTTTACATTAAAAGAGGTTGAAGATGATTTAGGATCACTCTGGAGTAATAAATCTCCAGGAGAGGATGGTTTTTCGCCTGAATTTTACAAAAAGTTTAAAGATTTATTAATCTCTCCTTTTGTAGAGTTGATACGTCAAGAGGAAAGAACACATAAACTTCCAGAACCTTTTTCAACAGCGATTTTAGTAGTATTGTCAAAAAAGATAGAGATCCTTTAAAACCAGCATCATATAGGCCTATTTCTTTGTTGAATACGGATTATAAAATAATAACGAAAATTTTATCTGGTAGATTATCTAAATATTTACCAAAATTAATGCATATGGATCAAACAGGATTTATTAAAAATAGACAATCGGCAGAGAATGTAACTTGTTTACTTATTATAAATTATTTAGCACATAAGAGGGAGGAAATGAGTGTAGCAGTAGCTTTGGATGCAGAAAAAGCATTTGATAGATTGGAATGGGATTTTTTATTTAAGGTATTGGAAAAATATGGATTAGGAGTACTTTTTATAAACTGGATTAAAACCTTAAATACTAATCCCAATGCTGAAATAGTGACAAATGGCCAAATTCCAACACCAATCCAGTTAAAAAGGTCAACAAGACAAGGTTATCCATTATCACCTGCTTTATTTGTATCGGTGATTGAACCATTAGTTGAATTAATTAGAACTGATTCAGATATTAAGGGTTTTAGAGTTAATCGGGAGGAATATAAGATTAATTTATTTGCTGATGATGCTCTGATCTATTTAACAAACCCATTACATTTGTTGCGTAAATTATCTTCTCGACTGGAAGAATATGGGAAAGTATCAGGGTATAAAATAAACTGTGAGAAAAGTGAAATTTTACCCCTTACTAAAGGATACTATAGTCAATGTTGATTAGTAACTCAATTTAGATGGCCGTTAAATGGTATAAAGTATTTAGGTATAAGTGATGATAATGATAAAAATAATTTATATAAATTAAATTATTTATCACTGTTGAAAAAATTTCAAGAAGATCTTGAGAAATGTATGATGTTACCAATGACACTAGTGGGTAGAGTTAATGCTGTATAAATGAATGTATGAATGTACATGTGAATACAGTATGAATGTACTGTAGATTACAGTATCTATTTCAAACACTACCAATACAATTGCCGCAGAGGTTTTTTCAAGAGTTAAATAAATGTGTGAGGAAATTTCTTTGGAAAGGTAAGATGTCAAGAATATCGTTGGAAAAATTGAAATGGAAATTTGACTTAGGAAGCTTACAACTTCCAAATTTTAAGAATTATTATAAAGCAAATCAACTTAGATTTATTACATCTTTTTTGATGAAGAAAAAATGGCATGGATTAGAATAGAATTAGATAAAATAGGAGAAAATACATCGGAAGATTTTATATATAAATGGGAATCTAAAATGGATACGGGAAAAGAAAGAATCTCCTATATTAATACATTTGATTGATTTATGGAATAAGATAAATGTTGATGATGAAATAAAGAAATCTTTATTAGCAAGGAGACCTCTGATTCAAAATAGACTAATTCCTTTTACAATGGATAACCAACTTTTATATAATTGGTACCAAAAAGGGATTAGATGTATAGGAGACTGTTATAAAGGTATATTGATGTCATTTGAACAATTAAAGAATAAACATAAAATATCACATAACACTTTTTTTTGCTATATTCAATTAACAGCTTACTTATGAGATTAACTAGGTCAGACAATGTTATTACTGAAACCTAATGAAATTGAAATTTTAATTCAAAAAGAAAAAAATTTAAAAAATACTTCTTTTATGTGTCGTCTGATTCAAAAACAGACACTTAAACAAGGAATCCATAAGTCAAGACAAAAATGGGAAATGGATCTGAATATTAAAACTGATTAAACAAGTTGGGCAAGACTATTTCTTGACAGTAAAATACAATAAATGTTCGACTCAGATTAGTAAAATATAATTTTTTACATCAATTATATATTACACCGCAACAAATAAATAGATTAAACCCAAACTTTTCTGATTAATGTTTTCGATATAATCAAGAAATTGGTACTTTCTTACATTCTACTTGTTTCAAAATTCAACCTTTTTGGATAAATTTAAGAGTTTTACTGGAACTAGTTATTGGAATACAACTTTCACATAACGCAATATTATTTTTACTAGGTGACATTGAACGGATAAAACCGAAACTTAAATTGAACAAATATCAGAAAGAATTTATAAAAATTGCATTGGCAGTAGCCAAAAAGGCTATTGCAGTTACTTAGAAATCAGATTCATATTTAAGAATGGATCATTGAAAAATGAGATTTTTAGCTGTATTCCACTTGAAAAAATTACTTATAATTTAAGGAATAAATATGATACATTTTTGAATATTTGGCACCCTTATTTACAAAAGTTAGGATTGTATATATAAGTGCTACGATGATAAAGATGTTGGCTCGATGATAAAGATGTTGGTCCTCTGGGGAAAGAAACAAATTAATATTAAATAAATATTAAAGTTACTTTGAATCCCATGGAGCATGTGGAGATCTTCCACTATCCAGGCAGTCTTTCTTTCTTTTTTTTTCTGTTTTTTTTGTAGGTAGGGATATGTTACGGGAGGAGGGGTTAAGGGGAGGGGGAGGGCAGATATTATTCTATTCTATGTAATCAAATTTGAAAATTGAATAAAAAAAAATAAAAAAGACATAAGGCTCACTGGCCTATAATTACTTGGACTATCCCTACTACCTTTTTTGAACAAGGGACAACATTCGCCTCCCTCCAATCCTCCAGTACCATTTCCATGGACAACAAGGACAGAAAGATCATAGCCAGAGGTTCAGCAATTTCTTCCCTTGCGTCGTGGAGCAACTTGGAGAATATTCTGTCAGGGCCCAGGGACTTATCCATCCTAATGTATTTTAACAACTCCAACATCTTCTCTCCCTTAATATCAACATGCTCCAGAATATCAACCTCATATTGTCCTCACCGTCATCAAGTTCCGTCTCAGTGGTGAATACTGAAGAGCAGTATTCATTGAGGACCTCACTCACTTCCACAGCCTCCAGGAACCTCTTCCCACTTTTATCTCTAATTGGTCTCTCCTTCACTCCTGTCATCCTTTTGTTCTTTATATAATTGAAGAATGCCTTGGGGTGTTCCTTTACCCTAATCGCCAAGGCCTTCTTATGCCCTCTTCTTGCTCTTCTCAGCCCCATCTTAAGTTCCTTTCTTGCTACCCTATATTCCTCAATAGATTCCTAAACTTCATGTATGCTGCCTTCTTCCACCTGACTAGATTTTCCACTTAACCTGTCACCCATGGTTCCTTCACCCTGCCATTCTTTTATCTTCCTCACCGGGACAAATTTATCCCTAACAACCTGCAAGAGATCCTTAAACATCGACCACATGTCCATAGTACATTTCCCTGCAAATACATCATGCCAATTCACACCTGCAAGTTCGAGCCGTATAGCCTCATAATTTGCCCTTCCCCAATTAAAAAATGTCCTGTCCTCTTTGATTCTCTTCTTTTCCATGATAACGCTAAAGGCTAGGGAGCGGTGATCACTGTCCCCCAGATGCTCACCCACTGACAGATCTGTGACCTGACCCGGTTCATTACCTAATACTAGATCTAGCATGGCCTTCCCCCTAGTCGGCCTGTCAACATACTGTGACAGGAATCCATCCTGGACACACTTAACAAACTCTGCCGCATCTGAACCCTTGGAACTAATCATGTGCCAATCAATATTAGGGAAGTTAAAGTCAGCCATGATAACAAACTTGTTAATTTTGCACCTTTCCAAAATCTGCCTCCCAATCTGATCCTCGGTATCTCTGCTGCTACCGGGGGCCTATAGAATACCCCCAGTAGAGTAACTGCTCCCTTTCTGTTCCTGACTTCCACCCATACTGACTCAAAAGAGGATCCTGCTACATTACCCACCCTTTCTGCAGCTGTAATAGTATCCCTGACCAGTAATGCCAGGGTCCCCTTTTCCCCCCTCTGTATCCCTTTTAAAGCACTGAAATCCAGGAATATTGAGAATCCATTCCTGCCCTGGTGCCAGCCAAGTCCCCGTAATAGCCACTACATCATAATTCCATGTATGTATGTATCCAAGTTCTCAGTTCATCACCTTTGTTCCTGATGCTTCTTGCATTGAAGTACACACACTTTAGCCCTTCTAACTTAACACACTTAATTCTGCCCCTGTTTCCTCAAAGCCTCTCTATATGTTAGATCTGGCTTTACTCCATGCACTTCTTTCGCTGCTCTATCGCTCCCGGTCCCATCCCCCTTGCAACTTAGTTTAAAGCCTCCCAAACCATGCTAGCAAACCTACCTGCAAGGATATTGCTCCCCCTGGAGGTCAGGTGCAACCCATCCAAACTGTACAGGTCCCACCTGCCCCAGAAGTGATCCCAATGATCCAAAAATCTAAAACCCTGCCCCCTGAATCAACTCCTCAGCCACGCATTCTCCTCCAATTCTTACCATCACTATCATGTAGCACTGGCAGCAATCCTGAGAATGCCACCCTTGAGGTCCTGTTCTTCAGCCTTCTGCCTAGTTCCTCAAACTCACACTTCAGGACCTCATACCTCTTCCTGCCAATGTTGTTGGTACTAACATGTATCATGACTTCTGGTTGCTTTCCCTCTTGTACCAGGATGTCATGCACCCAGTTAGAGACATCCCGGACCCTGGCACCCAGGAGGCAGCAAACCATGTGATGTGCTTCTCACATCCACAAAATCTCCTGTCTGCTCCCCTGACTATAGAATCTCCAATGACGACAGCTCTCCTCTTCTCCGTCCCATCCTACTATACCACAGGGTCAGACTCAGTGCCAGAGGCCCTGCCACTGTGGCTCACACCTGGTCGGTCGTCCTCACCACCAGCATCCAGGATGATAAACTTATTATTCGGGGGAATGGCTACAGGAGTGCTCTGCACTACCGTCTACTCTCCTTCGCTTCCCCCCCCCCCCCTCAGACTGTCACCTTCCGGCAGCCTAGGTGCGACTACCTCCCTGTAGCTCTCATCTATGACTGCCTCATTCTTCCTTATAAGTCGAAGGTCATCCAGCTGCTGCTCCAGATTCCTCACACGGTCTTCCAGATCCCCCAGCCGCAAGCACTTCTGGCAGATGTGACTCTGCGGGAGAGGGGAGTTCCCCCAAGACTGCCACATCTCACAGGAGAGGCTCATAACTGACTCAGGAGGCATTGTAAAGTGTAACTGGGAACAAGCTCGTCTTCTGCCTCTTCTTGTCGAAGCCTTACGAGTCAAAGCCTCAAATCTCCACTCCTTCACTGGCCCACTCACTTTACCTGACTTATCTCCATGTATATGAAATTGACTTTTAGATTTCAAAAGTTGCTGCTCAATGGGAAAAGTCAAAAGCAGATCATGCTGTGTTTGAAGTTTCACCCTTTCCTTTTTTAAATCTTCAGTAGGTGATACTGAATAAACTTTATCTACTTCTTTAATCCTGTTAGTAATCACTAAAAGCTCTGCTTTAGTTTTCCTTCTTAAAGCTGCTGAATATGAAGTTATCTGTCCCCTAAGAATAGATGTCATCACATCCTATATAACCAAATCTGGTGTACCCTCAGATGCATTTGATTTTAAAAATGAGATTTGCTCTTTAATAGAATTTACAAATGCTGAATCCTGGAGCAGTGTAGCATTAAATCTCCACTGAGATGCATTCCATGTATTATCAGGGAACTTCAATGTTAGTCTCGTGGGTGCATGATCCAGCAATGCAATAGCATCATACGCCCAGTCAGCAACAAAAGACACCAATCACATATCCAACAGAATAAACTCAGTTCTTGAATATTTATGATCTACATGTGAAAAAAAAAGAGAAATCCTTATCTTTAGGATGGAGAAATCTCCAAATATCACCCAAACCGTATTCTAGTAAAAAGGAATTAATACAGGTCGCAGCCCAATTAGGAAGCCACAGATTGGTTGATGACCTATGTTACATACCTTGTAATGAATTAAAAAGGACCAGCAGAAATGGACACACCGGCAGTCTGAGTCCTCCATTATAAACACTATTTTATTAGTAATGATATGAAAAAGTAATATAAAACAAGATAAGGCAACCAGGTTAACAGAGTGTATGCATATATAAGTGAGTAAATAAAGTACCCAAGCTTCTCCCAGCTCAGGTGATAAATGATACAGTCTTACGATTGTGTAGGTATGAAGTCAGTTCAGTTCTGGATATTGAATTAAGTAGTTTGAGGAGAGAGAGCGGGCAGCGTGTGTCCCAGATCAGCGACAGAGAGAGAGCAACAAAAGCCTGTGAGCTGCCTTGGAAACGGCAATGCAGAACTATATGATGGACAGTTGGTATTCAGCATTTGTGGAATATATACAAGGTCAACTGGCTTTGTAATCAGACACACCAGAGACAAGGAAGACACTGACACTGGTTGAGCTTTGTGTGCCCACAGCAAAGGTGGGGTTTTTGGCTCAAATTGGGGAAACGGGGTGACAGGTGGAAAGCTATCGGTGTGTTTAACCATTGCCTGGGTTGATAGCTGTACCATGTAAAAACAGCACCCTCAGTTGTGTGGTCACAGTCGGTGACTTTAATAAGTTTCAGGAGCAGGAGGACGACATGGAAGATTCAACGGCATCCACACTGGGAAGACAAACCATCGCTGTCTCTCTTCAATCTACTCAATTCAATACCCAGAACTGAACTTCATTCCTGTACAATCATAAGACTGTATCATTTATCACCCGAGCTGGGAGAAGCTTGGGAACTTTATTTACTCACTTATATATGCATATACTCTGCTACCCTGTTTGCCTTATCTTGTTTTATATTACTTTACCACGTGGTTACTAATAAAATAGTATTTATAACGTAAGACTCAGACTCCAGGTGTGTCTATTTCTGCTGGTCCTTTTTAACCCATTACAGGGTACGTAATAAATTGGGGCCTGCGTCCGGGATATGAAAAAAATTGGTGGGAGCTATTCTGAAAGTTTGGGGGGCTTGTTTGTTGAGTGATTATCTTCCTTTGATTGGCTTGTGAGGGGAAAACAGCAGAAATGGATGGTGAAGAATTTCTGGCAGTGCCAGACCCTGCGGCTTTGAAGAAAGTTAAAAAGTCTGAGTTGTGGGAAGTTGTTAATGCATTGAAGCTTAGGGAGGCTAAGATGGGTATGACGAAGGTGGAACTCAAAAGGATAATAGTTGAGCACTGTATTGCTACAAAGCACTTTAGTAAGGAGGATTTAAAAACATTTCCTCTTGGCAAAGGGGAGATCCAGTTGTGACTGGAACAGATGAAATTAGATAGACTTAGAGAAGAAGCAGAAAAGCAGAGAGAGTTCAAGAGAGAGAGAATTGGCAGTGACAAGCGCCAGGTAGTGGTAATGAGCTGGTGATGCCATTTAATATTAGCCAATAAATTAAGTTAGTACCACCATTTGATGAAGCTGAAGTCAATAGGTATTTCCTGCACTTCAAAAAGGTGGCACAGACTCGGCAATGGCCAAGGGATCAGTGGGCTGTCATGTTACAAAGTGTGTTGTAGGGGAGGTCTCAGCAGGTGTATTCTGCCCTGACCCTTGAATAGTCAAAGAATTATGATATAGTGAAAGATGCTGTACTTAAATTTCATGGGTTTGTTCCAGAGGCGTATAGACAACAGTTCAGAGATTTGAGGAAGTCTTGGAATCAAATCTATGTGGAGTTTGCCCATGAATAATGGGTGTATTTTGATTGCTGGTGTACATCAAAAAGGGCGACTGGGCATATGAATGCCTTGATGGAGTTTATACTGATTGAATAATTTAAAAATTGTGTCCCTGATAGCATAAAGACATACTTGAATGAAAAAGAGGCTGTGACCCTGTCAGAGTCTGCTTGGTTAGCAGACGCGTATGATTTAACCCACGAGGTAAAGTTTTTCCCAAGCAAAAACTGCCAAAGGAGTAGCAGAGATAACAAAGATACCCTACAGGTTAAATCAGAGAGTAAGTTGGGAACTAGTGACAAATGTAAGGAGGAAGGAAAGCAGTCAAAAGGGAAGTTTCCTAGTTTTACCTGTCACTATTGTAAGAAGATTGATCATGTGGTGGCAAATTGTTTTGCTATGAAAAGGGAAAGGGAAAAGAAAAGGAGACAATCCCTACTGGTCGTGTTCAATTGATTGAGACACCGTGGAGAAAGAAGGGGTCACTGAGTGGTCGAGGGATTTAAGCGGTTTATCTCGGATGGGTTCGTGTCTGTAAAAGAGGGGTCAACCACCGGTTCCAGTGAAAATCTGGAGAGATACTGGGCTTTTCAGTCACTGATATTGGATAGTGTTTTGGACTTTGGTGATGATATGAAAACTGATGAAGTCAATACTATTAAAGGAATTGGAAAGGGGACTAAGTCCGTGACTTTGCATAAGGTAGCTTTGAAATGCAAACTGGTGCCAGGACTTGTTAGGATTGGGGTACGATCTGAGTTACCAGTGGACAATGTTGATGTCTTGCTGGGAAATGACCTTACAGGTGGGGATGTTTATTCAGCAGTGCAGCTAATGAGCAGGCCATTGGCTGACGACTCACACATGGATTCTGATATTTATCCCGCATGCTCAGTAACCTGAAGCATGTCCAAAAAGTCTGCTGATGCAGATAATTCAGGGCAGGGGGATTCTGCAGCCCATGATAGTAAACACAGGGGTTCAAATCATGAGGATTTGTCAGAGACTTTTCTACCTTCCATGTTACAAAAGGATTTGGGTAGTAAGGAGGATGACAAAGGTTTGTCCTTGTCCAGAGATGAATTTATTGCAGAACAAAGCCGAGATTCAGATTTTCCTGCATTAAAGGAGACGGCTCTCCCAGAAGAGGAGGTTCAGAGAGAGTCAGTAGAATATTATCTTAAGGTTGGGTTGTTAATGAGGAAGTGGAGACCACCTACTGTGCCTGCAAGAGAGGATTGGGCCATTGAATGTCAAGTTGTGATTCCAAAAGTTTACAGGGCTGAGATTTTAAATATGGCTCATTGTATGCCTTTAGGTGGACATTTTGAGGTGAAAAGACTGTGAACAGGATTATGAAGGAAATTAAGAAAGGAAGTTGTGAATTTTTGCAGGACCTGCCATACCTGCCAGGTTGTGGTGAAACCTAACCAGGTTAGTCAAGTAGCACCACTTAAACCAATATCTGTTTTTGGTGAACCATTTTCCAGGGTCATAGTGGATTGTGTTGGCCCATTGCCAGAGACTGCATCTGGGCATCAGTACTTGTTAACAATTATGTGTGCTGCGTCTCGGTTCCCTGAAGCAGTGCCACTCAGAAACACCCAGGCCAAGACTGTGGTAAAAGCATTCATCAAGGTTTCACACTGGTAGGTCTGCCCAAAGAAATTCAATCTGACCAGGGTAGTAACTTTACTTCGAAAACATGCTGGCAGAAAATTGGTGAGTTGGGTGCTAAGCACTTTGTGTCATCTGCATATCACCTAGAGTCCCAGTGAGCTTTGGAACGGTTCCACTCCACTATTAAGACCATGATTAAACATATTGTGTGGAAAATGAGAAAAATTGGGATGAGGGGGTTCCCCTACTCCTATTTGCTGTTAAGTGATTTGATTCCAGAATCATTGGGGTTCAGTCCATTTGAACTTGTTTTTGGTCACAAAGCTAGAGGACCTTTGACCCTACTCAAAGAATAGTGGTCTGGGGGGGGGGGAGAGGAGGGGGAGTGGGAGAGGGAGAGGGAGATAACCACAATGTAAAGTTTTTCCTGAGCAAAAACTACCAAAGGAGTAGGACAGATAACAAAGATACCCCACAGGTTAAACCAGAGAGTAAGTTGGGTACTAGTGACAAGAGTAAGGAGGAAGGAAAGCAGTCAAAAGGGAAGTTTCCTAGTTTTAACTGTCACTATTGTAAGAAGATTGGTCATGTGGTGGCAAATTGTTTTGCTATGAAAAGGGAAAAGGGAAAAGAAAAGGAGACAATCCCAACTGGTTGTGTTCAGTTGGTTGAGACACCGTAGAGAAAGGAGTCACTGAGTGCAAGAGGGATTTAAGCAGATTATCTCAGATGGGTTCATGTCTGTAAAAGAGAGGTCAACCCCGGCTCCAGTGAAAATCTGGGATTCTCCACTCTGCAGCATATGGAGTAGGTCGCATTTTCTAGCTGCTCAATCCCTTCTAATATATTTTATATCCCACTAACAGATCCCTTTTATTTCTGATGACTTACTACTTCTACTGAAGGATTTCATGACTTAATTACAATGGCCGAAAAAAGTCATTCTGGTATTAAATTGAGAAGCAGCAAGACTTTCCATGAAATAGAACAAACGGAACAAACCAAGAAAATGGAGAAATCTGTTACACTAGCGGGAATATTTTCTTCAATACAAGACACGAAGTCGGAATTCGGATTGCTTAATATTAAAATTGATAAGCTGACTGGTTCAAACGGGAAGCTCGAAAAAGCTATTTCTACAATTCAAGACTCACTGAAAAGTTTGGACACTCAACGTCAAACACTTCAGCAGACTACAACCTGAATCGAGAGTGAGCATGATTTATTCAAGAAAACTACTAAAGACCAAGGAATGAAGATATCTTCGATGGAAAAGAAAATCAATGAAATTATCTCGGAACTATCTAAAACGAAGAAAAGAATGGTTGATTTAGATAGTAGAAGGTGCCAGAGAAATCGGCGTATTCTGGGACTGCCTGAAAATACTGAAGCTGGTGATCTGTTAAAATTCTTTTCAGATATGCTGTATTCACTTTTCAATGAGACTGTCGAAGCTAGCCCCTTAATCGACGGAGCTCACAGAATTCCATTCTCTCAGCGTTCATCCGAAATACATCCTCGAGCAGTTGTACTTTCTTTGCATTATTATACGACTAAAGAAGCTATTCTTTGAGAAGCCAGAAAGAAACGGAAATTACTCTTTAATTCAACAGAGATTCGTATAGTTGAAGATTATCCTCCCAAAATCTTTGCCGAAAGAAAGAAATATCAAGAAGTTATGAGTGAAATGTATAAATTAGATTTAAGTCTCTCCCTTCGCTTTCCAGCAAAGCAGATAATTTTTCCTGAAAATTCTCAACCATTGAGAATCTAAGCTCTGCAGGAGGGATGGGAGTATATTAAAAACCTTAAAATTAAGCCTACTGAATAAAATATTAAAGTTACACTGATTATTCAATAGACAATTTTGAAGTATCTGCTGTATGAGTTGTTTATGGAGCTTTTGAGTTAAGTACATGCTATACCTTTTCATTCTCTGGTATGGGACATGGTTGATTTAATTTTTTTATCTTATTAATAATAAATAAATATATAACTGTTTTGTAGGGAACCTTTATAGTATTGTACTTTAGTGGTCTGTATAGGACCTGTTGTGTATTAATCTTTTTATTTCTTTTATTTGTTTCAATACTTATAGTTTTAGGTCTGTTATATACACATACTCATTTACTTTTCTTTTTTGAGAGAAAGAATATTGTTTGTAACATTATTTGCTCAGATTTATTCCTTCTATTGAATCTGTGTTTAAGCTACTTTAGCTGATTCTAAGATGGCCATTGTTGATTATGTGTTTATTACTGTTAGACACAACATTATAATAGTTGAATTCTGTTTGTGCCTTTTATTATGGCTATTTTCCGTGGGATTTTTGCTGTTTTTATTTCTGGGGCTGTAAGATGGAGAACAGGGTCAAAGGTTATTAGTTAGCATGGGACCAGCCTATCGGTTCTTTCCTTTCTATCTATTGGGCGGGGGGACGGGTCTATTAGAGTAGGTTTTTTTCTTGATTGGGCAGTTCTTTTGATGGATTTCTCTTTCGTAAATGCGTCACTCCTTCTGGTCGTACCCACGCCATTTGGTTTAATCTGTACTTGCGTAACAATTCTTTTATATAATATTAAACTCAATTTTAAATATGGATGTTAATAACACTGGTATAATATCTTGGAACTGGAATGGTGTCAAACATCCCATTAAGTGTAAAAAGATTTTTAAGAAATTAAAAACACAATGCTGATATTATTTTTGCACAAGAAAATCATATACGAAAACAGGATGAGAACTGATTTTCTCGCTTTTGGAAAGGCCCTCTATTTCGCTCGCTGACGGATAGTAAAACAAGAGGCATTTCTATATTACTTCACCCCAAAATCCCTTTTGTACACCTTAATACTACTACAGATTTGATTGGAAGATATTTAATTGTCACTGGTTTATTATGCAAGCAAAAGGTAGCTCTGGTGTGTGTATATGCACCTAATGTAGATAATTCTGATTTTTTTAAGAAACTTTTTCCAGAGTTACCGAGTCTCAATGAATATAAGCTGATCATGGGTGGTGACTTTAACTGTTGTTTAAATCTGGTGATTGACAGGTCATCAAGCAATCTGTTGCTTCCTAATAAATCGGTAGCTTGTATTAACTCTTTTTGATCAGAATATGGCCATGTCGATATTTGGAGATATAAACACCCCAATGATAAATATTTCTCTTTTCTTTCACACGTCCATCACAAATATTCTCGAATTACTTTTTTTAGATACACATCTACTAAATTCCATTGTTGAATGTGTGTAGGACATCATTGCGCTTTCAGATCACGTGCCTTTAAAGTTAACCCTTAAGCTCCCAGATAGATTTTTGAAAATTTCACAGTGGAGATTGAACCCAGTTTTGTTACAGGATCCAGCTTTTGTTAATTTTATTAAGGAGCAAATTTCTATATTTTTTGAATTTAATACAACTGAAGGAATGTCAAATCTGGTTCTATGGGACACCTTGAAATCTTTTCTTAGGGGACAGATAATTTCATATTCAGCAGCCTTAAGAAAGAAAACTAAAGTGGAATTGCCAGTGCTTATTAATAAAATTAAACAGATAGATAAAGTATATTCAGTTAAACCTACTGAAGACCTATATAAAGAAAGGGTTGAACTTCAATCACAGTATGATTTTCTTCTGACCTTTCCCATTGAACAGCAAATTTTTGAATCTAAAAGTTTATTTTATATACATGGAGAAAAATCTGCCAAAATTTTAGCGGGTCAGTTAAAGGCTGGGATGGTCAGAAGACAGATTTTAAAAATTCGCCAACCAGATGGAACAGAAACTTTAGATCCTTATGAAATTAATAAGATATTTATGGACTTTTATTCTAATCTTTATAAATCTGAATTCTCTGATAGTAATATTACTATGAATAGACTTTAACAAAGGTTAAACATACCTCAAATTTCGATTCAAAATGCTTATATGTTAGATGCACCTATTAAACAAGAGGAGATAGCCAAGGCTATCTCCTCTATGCAATTAGGTAAAGCTCCGGGACCTGATGGTTATACGGTAGAATTTTGTAAGACCTTTCATGAAATGCTTATACCACATCTTCAACAACGTTCACTGATTCTACATCCTTTGGGAACCTTCCTAAAACTTCTTATGAAGCACTAATTTCATTGATTCAAAAAAAGGAAAAGACCCACTGGAATGTCTTTCCTATAGACCTATTTCTTTACTGAACATAGATTTTAAAATCCTAAGATTCTAGCAAATAGGCTTGAGAGTATCTTGCCTAATGTTATCTCAAACAATCAAACAGGATTTATTAAAAATGGGTACTCACATTTTAATATTTGAAGATGATTAAATATCATTTATTCCCCCTCAGCCAAAGGATCTGAATGTATTGTATCTCTAGATGCAGAGAAAGCCTTTGATAGGGTGGAGTGGCTTTATCTATTTCATGTTTTGAAGAGGTTCAATTTTGTTCCAGGATTTATTTCCTGGATTAAATTGATTTATCATGCCCCAGTCGCTGTGGTACTAACTAATAATCAAAAGTCTCCTTACTTTAGATTATGTAGAGGTACCCGTCAGGGCTGTCCCCTTAGCCCTTTATTATTTAATTTGGCTTTAAAACCATTTGCTATTGCTCTTAGGGATTCCAATTCTGTGCAGGGTATTAGGAGAGAGGATAGATTACATAAAGTTCCGTTATACGCGGATGATTTATTAGTTTACATTTCAAATTCCATATTTATGGAATTTGGTACTTTTTCTGGATATAAACTTAATTTACATAAAAATGAATTATTTCCTATTAATATTTTTTTATTATTATGATCAAATACCTTTTAATATTGCCAAAAACATTTTATTTCCTTGGTATCAAAATTACAAAAAATTTTAAAGACCTATATAGATATAATTTCTTCCATTTTGTTGAATATACTCAACAGGCACTTTCCAAATGGTCACCTATGTCGATGTCACTGATAGGTCGAATAAATGCTATTAAAATGGTTATTCTACTGAAATTTTTATATATATTTCAAGCAGTTCCCTCTTTTGTTCCAAAAACACTTCTTGATAAAATAGCCTCTCTGATTTTGTCTTATGTTTGGAATAATAAAAGCTCTAGAGTGAATAAAATTTTATTGCAAAAATCCAAAAAAAAGATGGAGGACTGGCTTTACCAAACTTTAGATTTTATTATTGGTCAATTAATATTCACTATATTACTTTTTGGATTTATGATACAGACCACTAAGATCACCCTTCATGGTTAGAACTGGAGGAAAATTCAGTAGTGGGGTTTTCATTAGCTTCTTTATTAGGAGCACCTCTTCCCTTTTCGCTCTCCAGAATAGGTAGACCAGCTCTTAACCCTATTGTTAAACATACTTTAAAAATTTGGTTTCAATTTCGTAGATTTTTTGAATTAAATGATTCTTTTACTTTCTAGTAATATTTAGTTTCTTTTTTAAACCATCAACTTTGGATAAGGCTTTTCTAACATGGAAAATTAAGGGAATAAAAACTTTTTTAGATTTGTTTTTACAAGACTGTATAATGTCTTTTTCACAGTTAATGGATAACTATGATATCTCTAATACACATTTTTTTAAGGTATTTACAGGTTAGGAATTTCTTACGTGATTTTTTTTTATCAAATTACCCCTTGGACTGCTCTTTGAATTTGGCTTATGTTATTTTTCAGTTTAAACCTTTACAAAAATGATTAATAGCTATCATTTATAAACAGTTAGTGAATGCTTGCACATCACCTAATGATAGGGTTCAACGCACCTGGGAAGCAGAACTTCAACATTCACTCTCAGATAACCAATGGAGTAAAATTTATTATTTAATCAATAATTCACCTATCTGCGCACACCATATTTTAATTCAGTTTAAGATAGAACACAGGGCCCATATGTTGAAAGATAAATTGGCGCATGTTTTTCCCAATATATGCCCTATTATGACAGATGTAACACAGAAGTGGCTACTCTAACCCATATGTTTTGGTCATTTGTAAGTTTAAATAATTTTTGGAGGGATGTGTTTGGAATATTATTTAAAGTTATAGATGTGGGTGTTCAACCTAATCCACTTACAGCAATTTTTGGGATTTTTCCAGAGGAAGCAAGCAAAGTGTCTGCTTCCGCCCAACATGTGATAGCTCTTTCAGCTTTACGGGTTAGGAGAGCTATTTTGCTGCACTGGAAATAATATAACTCACCTACTGTTTTCTATTGGCTCTCCTCCATCATGTCATGTTTAAGTTTGGAGAAAATAGAGCCACATTTGATACATCCTTTGATTTTGAACAAGTCTGGCAACCCTTTATTCAATATTTTCACATGATTTAATTCCTTTAATTATTTTTCTTTATTCTTTTTGGAGAATATCCTTATCCATGAAGGTGGATGACTGGAAGGATGTGTTTTTTTTTTCTCTCTTTTATTAAGTTTATCCTCAATTGGACTGCCCAATCTTACTTTTTCTTTCTCTTTTTTTTGTTTCAGTTTAGTTAGTGGGGTTTTTCTTTCTCTATCAATAAAATTTCCAATTTATTTACAATTGCAATGAGGATTGTAATTTCTTTCTGACCATTGTATATATAACAGAATAATATATTACCTATTTGATTTTGATATTATATACTTTATGTTTTCACGATTGGTGTTTATATGTCTTTTATATTATCTACTTGTTAAACTCCTCTTTTGATTTGTATATTCTTTATTTGAAAATCAATAAAAAAGATTGAAAAATGAAATAAAAGATTTATTCCCTGACATTCCAAGACAGTGCACAGCTGCAGTGCATGATGTAATTGTAGATAAAGTTGATCCCATTAAGCAGCACCCTTACAGAATGAACCAAGACAAAAATAAAATGGTTAAACAAGAAATTGAATACATGCTAACAGCTGGCATTATTAGTCCATCTACCTCAGACTGGGCATCGCCCTGCGTTATTGTCCCAAAGCCAGACAGAACCATGAGATTCTGTACTGACAAAAGGAAAGTTAATGTAATAACCAAGACAGATGCGCATCCTATTCCAAGAGTGGATGACTGCATTGATAGAGTGGGGAAGGCTAAATACCTTACAAAGATTGACCTGTTCAAAGGATACGGGTGTGTTCCTTTGACAGAAAGAGCTAAATAAATATCTGCATTTGTGATACATTTGTCATACACCTGGACTGTATGAGTACAATGTTTTACCCTTTGGGATGAGAAATACTCCAGGGACATTCCAAAGGATGATGAATTCAGTGATTCAGGGTTTAGAGAATACAGGGGCTTACATTGATGATTTGCTTGCATGGAATGACACCTGGGAGGAGCATATCTCAGCAGTAGAGAAACTGCTTGAAAGGCTGTCCAAGGCGAATCTCACTGTAAACCTCGCTAAAAGTGAATTTGGTCATGCTGCTGTCATGTATCTTGGCTACGTACTAGTTCCTGTGTAGGCCAAGGTTCAGGCTATTGCTGAGGTTCTCATTCTGACAGACAAGAAAGCGTTAAGAAGGTTTTTGGGAATGGTTGGGTATTACCGCAAGTTTTGTAAGAACTTCGCAGACATTGCTCTCCCCTAACAAAACTCCGAGGGAAGAGTGAAAGATTTGTATGGAGTGACCTTTTCCAGGAGGCATTTGAACGCTTGAAAACCATCCTGCATTATCATCCTGTGATCAAAGCACCTGATTTTAATAAATCATTTTCAATCACAGTAGACGCTAGTGATGAAGCTGCCAGGGCAGTATTGTTGCAAAAGGATGACGATGAAATTGAACATCCCGTAGCTTACTTCTCAAACAAATTTAATGCACATCAGAAAAATGACCTTACTGTTGAAAAAGAGTTGCTATCACTCATTTTTGTATTGCAACATTTTGATGTCTACATCTGTTCTGCGCAGAAAGCACTTGTGGTTTACATGGACCATAATCTATTAGTATTTCTGAGGAAAATGAAGCATAAGAATAGAAGGTTACTTAACTGGAGACTGATCTTGCAAGAATATGACATGGAATTAAAACACGTGAAAGGTACTGACAATATTATAGCAGACTGCTTGTCTAGATGTTAAGTTCAAGTTTGTATATGCTTTGCTATGTTACCTGATAATTATACATGTATTGCTTTAAACTGTATAATCAATCGTTAAGACAAAAATTTTGCTCCATCAAAATTTTTCCGAAAAGGAATGAGGTGTGACGAGATCTTAAAGATTATTAAATATGGACGGAGGGAAGGGAAGGGAGGGGAATGGAGGGGAGGGGAAGGGAAGGGAAGGGAGGGGAAGGAAAAGGAGGGGAGGGGAGGGGAGAGAGAGAGAGAGAGAGAGAGCGAGAGGGAGAGAGAGAGAGAGAGAGAGAGAGAGAGAGAGAGAGAGAGAGAGAGAGAGAGGGAGGGAGGGAGAGGGAGAGGGAGAGGGAGACCTGTGAGTTTCCTTGGAAAAGGAAATGTGGAGGTATATGATGGACAGCTGGTGTTCAGCACTTGTGGAATATATACAAGGTCAACTGGCTTTGTAATCAGACACACCAGAGACAAGGAAGACACTGACACTGGTTGACCTTTCTGTGCCCACGGCAAAGGTGGGCTTTTTGGCTCAAATTGGGGAAACGGGGTGACAGGTGGAAAGCTATCGGTGTGTTTAACCCTTGCCTGGGTTGATAGCTGTACCATGTGGAAATGGCATCCTCTTTTCTTGGTCACAATCGGTGACTTTAATAAGTTTTGGAAGCAGGAAGACGATGTTGAAGATTCAACGGCATCCGCACTGGGAAGACAAAACATCGCTGTCTCTCTTCAATCTACTCAATTCAATATCCAGAACTGAATGGACTTCATCCCTATACCATCATAAGACTGTATCATTTATCACCTGAGCTGGGAGAAGCTTGGGAACTTTATTTACTCAGTTAAATATGCATATACTCTGCTAACCTGTTTGCCTTATTTTGATTATATTACTTTATCACGTAGTTACTAATAAAATAGTGTTTATAACGGAAGACTCAGACTCCAGGTGTGTCCATTTCTGCTAGTCCTTTTTAACCCTTCACGGGGTAAGTAATACCTATCAATCGAAGGATTGAAACAGCAATTAAAGTCACCGCCCATAATCAACTTATATTCATTTAAGCTTGGCAACGCAGAGAATAACCTCGTAAAAAATTCAGGGCTATCTGCATTAAGTGCATACACACACACCAAAGCCAAATTTGACCACATAACAAGCCAGTAACAATTAAGTATCTTCCAATTGAATTAGTTACAGTATTAAAATGTACAAGAGATTTTAGTATTATTAAAAATAGATACCCCTCTAATTTTAGTTACTGATGAGGAATGAAACTGAGAGCCCCTCCAAAATTTAAAAAGTAATGGCTCGACACAGATCACATACATCTGGCCAGGCATGGGCCCTGACGTACTTCTTTTCTCAGTTGCTAAATTCCCTGTACACTTCCTTCTTTTCCTTTACCAGAGCCTCGATATTCTTTGTCAGCCAGGGTTTCCTAAACTGGATATGTCTACCATTCACACTAACAGGAACATGCTGCCCCCTGGACTCTTGATATCACCCTTTTAAATATCTCCCACTTGCCAACTGTTTCTTTATTTTTAAGTAGATTCACCCTGTCAAGCCCAGCTAGATAGAGCCTAATTGCTTCAGTTGGCCTTGCTCCAGTTAAGGGTTTTACCATGTGGACCTATCTGATAGGAAAATGCTAGATCCCATGGTTCTCCCTTTCTTTCCCATTTCTATTTTAAAACTAATAGAATTGTGGTCACTAGACACCCAAACTTGCACTTCAGTTACTTGGCCTACCTTTTGCCTAAGAGGAGTTTCAGTAGTATTCCTTCCCAAATAGTTTCCTCTATACAATGTGTGAGGACACTGCCTTGGACTCCCCACACAAATTCTTCTCCATCCAGGCCCTTTGCACCCTGGGTGGCCCAGGTGACACTAGAAAATTTGATACTTCCTTTGAGCACTATCCTACTATTCTCACAACAATGTACAATTACTCCACACATCAGTTCCTCTAGTTCCCACTGACTACTGTGGGATCTGTAATTAGCCAGACCAAGGTGACCATCCACTTCATATTCCTAAGTTCTACCCAAATGCCCTCACTAGATAACCCCTCAAGAATGTCCTCTCTAAGCACTGCCGTTATGTCCTCCATTATCTAAATGGCAACACCCTCTCCAGTCTTATCTGTTCTTCTGACAAGTCTAAAGCATCAGTAGCCCTGAACACTGTCCTTCTCTCAGCCATGTTTCTTTTACGGCCACAATATTCCACACTCCCATTTCATCTGTCTTACCTGTTAAGATTAGATATGGAAATGCATACAATTTACAGTAAATCAGTAATCTTATCTGCCACTTCACTGTAAACATGTATATCCTGATTGCTGGGTGAACACTCTTTGGTTGCTGAACATACCCATCTTCTCACTGACTCCACACCCTGCTAATATAGATTATACCCTCTCTTGTTGTAAAAAGTAGATTTCTCTGCTAATATTGGTACCTCGCCGGTTCACATGCAACCTATCTTTCACCATGATCCCCCTACTCAGAGCCCAGTACACTAACTCATCAAACCCCAGATAAAACACTCCCTTCCCAAACTCTTTCTCTGAGGCTAAAATACTGCCTTCCCCAACCAAGTCCTCCAATGCCTCCGCACATTGTTTGAGTTATTCCAGGATGCAAAATACATGACACCCTGTATTCATCTTCTACCGACTAAAACAAGGCATTGTCCGAGGGTTGAGAGGCAGCCTCCTTTGCAAAGCTCCCATGGAGGCCTACTACACCCTGGAGACCAATCTGGCATGCTGGCACTATGTCTGAATCGAGAAGTATGCGGTGGTGCTGGTTATAAAGTCCTGGAGCAAGTAGAGTATCTTGATAGAAAAGTTTGCACAAGACAGTACCTTACTTGCTTGGCACCGGAAATTCCAATGCCAGAAAAGGCTCCGTTGGTCCTGAAGGACTCCCAGGCCATGAGAGGTTGATACGTCTCAAAAAATGCTCCAGCTCCTACACCAAACGAGAATCATGACAACAAAGGAGGAGGGATGCTGTCCCGATATTAGTGGGAGAACAACAGCGTTTGTCTCCCTGTTTTCAGAGCAAAACGTCTTCCTGGTGAGTTGCCAGCAGCTGCAGCTGGGAGCTACTCAGTTAGCAGTGCCAAAATACCCAGTTCAAACTGGCAGAAAAAGTCCCAACAAAGCCTCCACACTAAAACAGTCACTCACTCAGATGTCCAAGAGACATTTTAAATCACCTCCAAAGTATCTCATGAACTTTATTTAGCAGTTTTCCCCTCAGTTTCTCCCAGTTCATTCAGAACAGCTCCACCTTGTGTTTGACCCTCATTTTCCTAAAAACGTAAAGAATGTAAACGTGAGCAACAGAAAACAATCAGATAACATCACATTTTGTGGACTGAATTAACAGAAATGCAATAAAAAACTGAGAGAGATGCTTGGATTGGGGAGGAACTGTTGATGCATTTACCTGGTATTACCTTTTCTCCAAGAGTCTGGATGCTGTACTGGGAACACGTGTACCTTCCCAGTGCTTGATTTTGGTGAGCTGATTCTGAGCTGCCTTGGCCAAGGGTTTAGGATGCCCATTATTTTAACATCAGAAATCATCAGATAATGTCTGAACACTCAGCATGAAATCAAAGAACTGTCACCAGCCTTACTGACTCTTTATACTCCAGACCAGTCCACCAGTCACACAATGACCTCTCCCAGCTCCTGACAGAGATCACAGGGTCATCAGGTGCAGCAGGAATCTTCACAGCCATAATTGTGTACTCCCTTTCAAAGTGCGCATAAAAGGTGTTGAGTTCATCTGGTAGTGAAGCATTGCTGCCATTTATGCTATTGGGTTTCGCTTTGTAGGAAGTAATGACTTGCAGTCCCTGCCAGAGTTGCCGTACATCTGATATCGCCTCCAACCTTGTTCGAAATTCTCTCTCACCCTTGAAATAGCCCTCTGCAAATCATACCTGGTTTTCTGGTACAGGCTTGGGTTGCTGGAGTTGAATGCCACAGATCTAGCCTTCAGCAGACAACAGACTTCCTGGTTCATCCACGGCTTCTGATTTGGGAATGCACACACTCATCAACACAGGTTTTAATGAAGTCGGTAACAACCGCAGCATACTCATCCAGATTCAAAGATGAATTCCTGAATACAGTCCAGTCCACCAATTCAAAACCGTCCTGTTGGCGCTCCTGTACTTCCCTTGTTCAAACCTTCTTGGTCCTCACTACTGTTGCTGCAGTCTTCAGTCTCTGCCTATACTCAGGGAGTAAAAGTATAGCCAGGTGATCAGACTTCCCAAATTGAGGGCATGGAATACCATGGGAGGCATTCTTGATGGTGGTGTAACAAAGGTCCAGTCTGTTTCCCCTGGTATTGCAAGTGATCTGTTGATAGTAGTTGCTTCATGAATTTTTCAGACTGGCCATGTTAAATTCTCCCAAAACGATGGTGAAGGCATTAGGGTGTGCTGTTTCGTGCATGTTGATCCCATTGCTCACATCATCTAAAGCCGGCTTGACATTGGTCTAAGGTGGAATGTAAACTGCTACAAGAATGACCCCAGAGAACTCCCATGGTAGGTAAAAAGGACGGCATTTTACTACTGGATATTCCAGGTCTGGTGAGTAAAATTGGGACAGCACTGATACATTTGTGCACCAAGAAGCGTTCATCATAAGGCATACTGCTCCACCTCTGCTTTTGAGAGAGTCTATAGATTTATCCTGATGGTGTATAGTACACCCATCGATCTGAATCACTGCATCCGGTACAGAAGGGGTTAACCAGGATTCCGTGAAACAAAGGACACACGCGGTCCTAATGTTCCTCTGATTCTGCACCCTGGCTGTGAGATAATGGATTTTATTCACCAGAGACTGCACGTTCGCCAGCAAGATCATCGATATAGGGAGTTTAAAACCCCATTTCCTTAAACGCACCTGTAATCTTCGCTCATGCTTTCTCCGAGGTTTTCTACATGGGCACTTCCAACCACAGACTGTGTTGTTTCCATCGGTTTTAAGCAGCAACAGTTCATTTGAATGCATTAAGACATCTTTGCTGACTGTACTGACCTTGGAAGCAGTTGTGCCTTTAAGCTGTAACAGGCTGAAATGGGAAGTCTAAACTGTATCCATTGAGAGTTCTGCTACTACTTGAGTCGCCCCTAGGTCAACCAGCAAGTAAACCAGTTCACACATCAAGATGAAGATGGAATATGAGACGATAAACAGAATTTACCATCTGGTTGGGAAGTAATTAAGTTTTGATATGAGAGCATTTCCTAAGCTAAACACTGTGTCACAGATAAACATGCAAGATATTCAAGAAATACATGTAACCCTCAGGTTCGGCTAGTGGCTTAATCTGGGGGAAGGGAGCCTCCGGCCTGGCCTAACTGGAGAAATCTTGTTTGGGTGGATGCTGCGTAATGTGTTCCCTTGTTTCAAATCAGTACCACGAAATATCAGACAGTGTATACAACATGCAATTAAACAATTGAGCTTTATAATTCCTAATTTGAATGTATGGGTTAGTAAAGAAACAAAAAAGGAAAAGAGCCCATTCTCATGAAACAGTCCAACGTTGGACTGTCGCACAACGTTGGAGCTCACGGTTCTGTCCATTGATTCCCCCTCAATCTCCTCCAAGCATCGCTGACATTCAGACCCCCACTGCAAGTCCACTCTGTCCAGTGGTCTACCAACTCTCTCCTTTCATGTCTTCTCTCTTCATCTCCCACTGACAAAAAACCATGAAATTCATTCTCTCAGCCTCACAAGAAAGAAACAACATGCCTCTCATTGGATGGCAGACACCCCAAAACCCTCATCATCTCTAGTCATAAACCAGACATTGCTGCTACAGAGAAACCATTACATTAGCAGTGAAACCTTACAGCACGTTACATACATGATCAGTGCTCAAATGAAGAAAAGTGGTACTGGATGGAAAATGGTGGGTTATTAGATGACAATGGAGTATGGTGAATCAGTCACAGACTGGTTACCCCAGCTGAGCTGCTTCCTCACTAGGCACCGCAGATACACTCCTTGGGGCACACTGCCGTGCAAAAGATGGTTGACAGATTCTCCCAGTGGTGGTGGAATCCAAAGTGCAGGATGCAAGCTTGACAAACAGTTGAGAGATGTATGATATGCCAGGAAACAAACTCCAAATCAATAGAGAAGCCACCTCAACTAAGTACTCCTGCCCCACCTGGTCCACTTTTACATCTACAAGTGGACTACATTACTTTACTGAAGTGCTGAGGATACTCAGATTTGTTAGTAATAGTGGACACATTATCAAGATGGATGAAGCCATCCCATCAAGAAAAGCTCCTGCCACACACACAGCCACAACTGAGATTAAGGACTATAATCCTACATGGGAATTGCCATGCCACATTGACTCTGACCAAGGAACATATTTCACTGGAAATGTTTGTCTAGAACGGGATCATCAAACAACGGCTGACTAAGTATCACGATGAAGACGTGCCATGGCCTATGGCCATTCCTTTGCTTTTATGCAGCATCTGAGCAACCCCAAACGAGAACACAAAATTGAGTCTGCTTGAAATGGTAATGGGGTGACCTATGTCACCACAGGGAGCTCTCAATCTCAGAAAAGCTGATATAATCAGTTCAGTTGATTACTGTGAAAAACTAACACAAGCTGTTCAGTCTGCTTCTCAACAGATTTCTTCTGGTTGTCATGGAGCATTGGAAGGAGGACACGCCTTGCTTTGAGCCGTGTGGGTCCTGCTCAAGAAACTGCAAAAGCAACTCCTGGGAGTTCAGTGGGAAGGTCCTTAGCAATGACTGTTAGTTACTAATTTTGCAGTCAATGTAGAAATTGAAATTAAGTGGATACACACTAGCCATTGCAAGCCAGCTAAAGTGCCTCAAGATTAAGACAAATGCTATGGAAAAACTTCAAGCACAAATTATTGGATATTTTCATTGGGCATTATTATTATAATCTATATTTTTTAGTGTTTGTTGAAAAGCAATCCTTCTGAATTTTCAGATGTGAGTTTTCAGATGTGATCTTTATAGAATCAAAAGAGAAGGCTGTTAGGAGCCTGACTGTCCCAGCAGACCCATAGTTTAAGCCTGCTCCTGTCCCACCGAACTTGTATCTGCCTACTTGAACTCCATTTTATCCCCCATAGTTCAGACTCTCCCCACCTACATCCAGGATACATCTCATGCCCTTCACCTCTTCAATAACTTCCAATTCCCCGGCCCCGACCGCTTCATTTTTATCATGGATGTTCAATCCTTATACACCTCCATCCCACATCAAGAAGGCCTCAAAGCCCTCCGCTACTTTTTGAATAACAGACCCCACCAGTTCCCCAGCACCACCACACTTCTCCGGTTGGCGGAGAATGTTCTAACTCTCAATAACTTCTGCTTTGGTTCTTCCCACTTTCTCCAGTGTGGTGAACTACATATACCTGTCTGGACACGCCACCCCCACCCCCCCGCTGACTGCTCCTGTGGCTCCTCCCACAGACCCCTGTATAAAGGCGATTGGAGGCACGGCTCCTCCCTCATTCTCCAGGATGTATTATAGGGATCACTTGCTGCTGACTGCTCTCTTTCAATGAATAAAAGCCTATATCTCGCCTCACATCTCAGAGAGTTATTGATGGTGCATCATCCAGATCAAGGGTGTAGCCATGGGCACTCACATGGGCTCCGGCTATGCCTGCCTCTTTGTGGGTTATGTGGAACAGTCTATGCTCCAAATCTATTCTGGCACCACTCCCCAACTTTTTCTCCGCTATATCGATGACTACATTGGTGCTGCTTCCAGCACCCATGCTGAGCTCATCAATTTCATCAACTTTGCTTCTAACTTTCACCCAGCCCTTAAATTCACTTGGTCCATCTCGGACAATTCTCTCCCCTTTCTTGATCTCTCGGTCTCCATCTCCGGAGACAGACTATCCACTGACATCTTCTACAAACCGACTGACTCCCATAACTATCTTGACTATACCTCTTCCCACCCTGCCCAATGCAAAAATGCCATTCCCTATTCCCAGTTCCCCCGTCTCTGCCGCATCTGCTCCCAGGATGAGGCTTTCTGTTCCAGGACTTCTCAAATGTCCTCTTTCATTCAAGATCATGGTTTCCCTTCTGGCGTCATCAAAGATGCCCTCACCCGCATCTCCTCCACTTCCCGCACTTCAGCCCTCAACCCATCCTCCCATCACCACAACAGGGACAGGGTCCCCCTTGTCCTCACCTATCACCCCACCAGCCTCCGGATCCAACACATTATCCTCCGCAACTTCCGCCAGCTTCAACAGGACCCCACCACCCAGCACATCTTTCCCTCACTACCCCTCTCAGCTTTTCGTAGGGATCATTCCCTCCGCGACTACCTGGTCCACATGCCCCTTCCCACAGAACTCCCACCCGACACTTATCCCTGTAAGCGCAAATGCTACACCTGTCCCCACACCTCCCCCCTTACCACCATTCAGGGCCCCAGTCTTGCCAGGTGAGGCAACACTTCACCTGTGAGTCTGCTGGAGTTGTCTATTGCATCCGGTGCTCCCGGTGTGGCCTCCTCTATATCAGCGAGACCCGACACAGATTGGGGGACCGCTTCATCGAGCGCCTCCGCTCCATCCGTCACAATAGACAGGACCTCCCTGTTGCCACCCACTTCAACTCTGCCTCTCATTCCCTTCTAGATATGTCCATAAATGGCCTCCTCTACTGCCATGATGAGGCAAAACTCAGGTTGGAGGAGCAACACCTCATCTACCGTCTGGGTAGCCTCCAGCCTGGTGGTATGAACATTGAATTCTCTAATTTCTGGTAATTCCCTCCCCGTCCCCCTATCCCAGGTCCTTCTCTGCCTCTCTCCCCTTTCAACTTTCTGCTCCTTTATCTCTACAGTTCTTTCATGCTTATCCCCTCCCCCCTTTATCTTTCCTCTGATTGGTTTTCCACCTTGTGCCTCTAGCCCTTCCCTCTCCCCTATCCCTATTACTGGGCTTCGGCCCTCTCTTCCACCCATTCCTGATGAAGGGTCTCGGCCCGAAACGTTGGCTACTCTTTTCTCACGGATGTTGCCTGACCTGCTGAGTTCTTCCAGCGCTGTGTACGTATTGTTAGAAAACACTATTTTTAATAATAGTTTTTTAAAGATTTTTCTTGTTAACAAGTTAGTTGTTTGTCACAGTATGTGGATGTTCATCGCCACTCACTGGCAGAAAATAGTATAGCAACTAAACAAATGGTTTATCACCTTTCTCATTTTTCTTTAGCTAAGTATCAGCACATTACGTACGTGATGTAATTGTTTTAATTATGTTTCTATTAGCAAGCTTTTTCTCTATCTAAGGAATTTCTTTACCTTGTCTATAAAAGTGAGTGATTTTCCACAAGTGACATGCTGGCCTCTTTACTCTTTTGTCTGTACAACTCTTGGCATCGTTTCTCAGCTCTTTCTGTAGTTTGCTTTGTACTTGTATGTTTGCTTGCATTCTAAAATAAACTGAAATCTTGGAATTAAGACAGCTCGCCAGTTTTAACTCCCAGGAAACACTGAGGATCAGAAAATAAACAGAGATCCAACAGTCTCTGCCACAGACCGTTTGGTAATAAAAGAGAGCCATAAATCGCTGGGGCTGGAAAATGTAACCCGCGTGAAGAGAAGATCCTGCCTCACCGACCTATTGGAATTTTTTGATGTAATCTCATATGAGATTGACAAGGGAGAGGCTGTGGATGTTGTGTATTTGGATTTCCAAAAGGCCTTTGATAAGGTGCCACATAAGAGGTTGCTTAATAAGATGAGGGCCATAGAATTACAGGAAGGATATTGGAATGGGTGGAGTATTGGCTAATAGGCAGAAAGCAAAGTGTGGGAATACAGGCATCCTATTCTGTTTGGTTGCCGGTCACTAGCGGTGTTCCGCAGGGGTCGGTGTTGGGGCCTCTTCTTTTTACACTGTATATCGATAATTTAGATTATGGATTAAATGGTTTTGTGGCTAAGTTTGCAGAATACACCAAGATCGGTGGAGGAGCAGGAAGTATTGAAGAAATGGAAAGGTTGCAGAGAGACTTGGACAGTTTAGGAGAGTGGGCAAAGAAATGGCAGATGAGATACAATGTTGAGAAATGTACAGTTGCACATTTTGGAAGAAGAAACAATCGGGCAGATTATTATTTAGATGGGGAGAAAATTCAAAAATCGAAAGTGCAAACGGACTTGGGGGTCCTAGTGCAGGATACCCTAAAGAATGACCACCAGGTTGGATTGGCAGTAAGGAAAGCAAATGCTATGTTGACATTCATTTAAAGAGGAATAGTGTATAAGAGTAAGGAGGTTGATGAGGCTCTATGGGGCACTGGTAAGACCCCATTTGGAAAACTGTGTGCAGTTCTGGGCCCCCTATCTTAGAAAGGATGTGCTGATGTTGGATAGAGTTCAGAGAAGATTCACTGGGATGATTCCTGGAATGCAGGGACTAACAAATGGGGAGCGTTTATTGGCTCTTGGATTGTGTTCATTAGAGTATAGAGGAATGAGAGGGGATCTCATAGAAAGATTTCGAATATTGAAAGGGTTGGACAGAGTAGATGTGGAAAGGCTGTTTCCCATGGTGGGTGAGTACAGGTCAAGAGGTCACAATCTTAGAATTAGAGGGCACCCATTTAAAACAGAGATGAGGAGAATTCTTTTTTAGCCAGAGGGTCGTGGATTTATGGAATTTGTTGCTACATACAGCTGTGGAGGCCCAATCATTGAAGGTTTTTAAGGAGGAGATTGGCAGGTATCTGATTGGTCAGGGTATCAAGGGATATGGGAAAAAAGCCGGAAATTGGAACTAGACGGGAGAATAGTTTAGCTCATGGTGGAGTGGCGGAGCAGGCTCGATGGGCCGAATGGCCTACTTCTGCTCGTTTGTCTTGTGATTTGTGTTTCTGGCATCACAATCAATGCTCTGAAATTTGTAGCTGGGATCAGTGAGGATTTCCTCTGAAACTTGAGCAAATCCCATCCTGAATTCAAATGGGAAGCAAGCAGTTTTTTTTTAAATTTTAATATGAGAAATAGAAAGGAAAACCAAACCTTTTGCAAAGTGTAATATACATGCAAGAAGTAAAGTAAACTTGAGTAGAATCATGTGGGACAAGAACCCTGTATCTGTCCCGATACAGACTGTCCACTTGAAATGTTGTCCCTCCCTTTCTTTCCATAGATGTTGCCTGACCTGTTCAGATCATCTGGCAGTTTAAATTTTCCTCCAGATTTTAACATCTGCAGTCTCTGTCTTCAAGAGAATTCTGTTCCCGATTAAATGCATAGAACATGGACTCCTCATCACCAGAAAACTGCACTGGGAGAGACAAGGGAATGATCTCAAGACAACATATTTGATCCAAGCGCTGGTGCCCAATAGATACCATTGTCTTTGGGGCAAGGATCATTAAGGGTGTTGGAATGATAGGAGGTGATAGCAACTGGACAATTGCTTAATCACTGATAGGATAGTGTGGAAGAATGTCAATTTGCCTATTAAATCTATGGTGGTTATATTCAAGAGCAAACCAGAATTTCTCCCTCTTGTCTCTCCCCTTATTCTGCAGTTTGTCTTCCTTTCAATATTCCATTTCCCATTTGAATGTCACAATTGGATCAGCTTCCTCTATCGGCACACCAGTGATTTCCAGACTCAAGCCTATCACTTGGTAACTCATTCTTTCCTGTTGTGTCCTTCTGTCAAACCGCTAATTCTATATCCTCCCCATTCACCAATATCCGGGATGCTGGAGGTCTCCCAGAATTCTAACAGTGGGATTGGATGGGGCCACTGGAAAAAAGTCAAAAGCATGTGAATGCTCTTTTTAAATTCTCTTGCCCCAAACAGTATTCAACCTCCTCTCTTGATTTGATTGGGCCACCAGAAAAAGTCAAAAGCCTGCAAATGCTTCATTAGAAGTCTCTCACTCTGACCGACATGTAACCTTTTCTCTTAATTCAATTGGGTGAGCAGAAAAACTTCAGTAGAACTCCCATCACTCACATCCCTTTTACACTGGTGACACAGCAGTGTAGACAGCAAACAGTTTCCAACTCCTCAGAGTGCACATCACACACAACCTCTCATGGTCCACAAAGCTCAACCTACATGGTAGAGCTAGCTCACCAATGCAAATTTCTGAGGAGGATGAAGAGAGCTGGACTTTGCAAATCCACACCCACATCATTGTACAGATGTACAGTAGAGAGCATCACAACAAGCTACTTGGTGATGCAAAGCCAATTTCACAACATAAGCCAGTGACATTGAACCTGATTCTGATTCTGATTTTTCTGGTCCACCAACTGCACTGCAGTGGAGAGGACGATTCTACAACAGGTAGTCAAAACTGTCCATTGTATCAGATTCTCCACCATCAAGGAGACTACACAGCATCCATGCCAGGAACACTAGACTCAAAAACAGTTACTTTCCCCAAGTAGTAAGGGTGATCAACACGCCCCACCCACTAACTCCACCACTACCACTACCTTATTATTTCCTCTCAGCCACCTTATGGGCAGCCTTCCATCACTTTATGGACATAAAATGAATCCACCTAATAATAAAACCTATTTATGTATTATTATTTGTAGTGTTTTTTATTATTATTGTGTTCTTTATCTTATTGCATTTTTGTGTTATTGTCCAGAGTAACAATTATTTTGTTTTCATTTAGACTTGTGTTCAGGAAATCATATTAAACAATCTTGAATCTTGGAGCCTTTGTGATTAGAAATACCTTCACAGATATTACCTGCACTTCCTCCTTTCCAAACAGAATAATTCCAGCTGCTCCATTGTCTAACTGATATCCATTATTCCTGGAATTATCCTAATATTTTCTCAGGGTGACTCATCCCTCCTCTGATACTGTGTCCTGAATTATGGATCAAATATACATTGGGGTAATATAAACAGATATAAAACTGATTCTCCTTTTGTCAGAATCAGTTTTATATATGAATTTACATCGTTATTTCCTTCCACTCTTACATCCTGATTATTTAGGTTGTTAAAGGATTACTAACAAATGAGATGATATCATCAGAAGGTTATGTGTACATTTTGGCTGTTCTTGTTGTGGAGATGGTGTGAATACTACATACTGCGTCACGAATATCAGTCTCACATCCCTGTGTCTGTCAGTGATAGAGAAATAATGTTAATACTCCAGATCGTTGTCAATGATATGATACTTGCACACCCAGACTGTTAGTTGGTTAAGGGTGAAGCTAACATTAGTATTGGTGTCCATGAGGTGGGTGAAATGACAATGTAGGAGCAGACATCTGTGTCCAAGTGCAGATGGTGCATGTCATACAGACAGTAGCATTCCCAATCTCCTGAGTACAGTTGTCCTCCATTGTGCCAGAGATTGCAGTGTTGGAGTTGCTGTCACAGAATCTTCACTGAAGTGTGTGGTATATTCTGTAGATAGTATACACTGCATTCATGGTATCAGTGGTGGAGGGAATGAACTGGGGTGTGGGTGGACAGACCATATACATCACCAAATGTACCAACACGTGAGGTGGCATTGATCAAACCTACAGATCTGTAAACTAGCAAAAGAGGCAAAGAATGGCCAAAGTACAGTCCCATCAAGAATGGATCAGATCAAGCCTCTGCGGTCCTGCCACATGTAAGTGTGAACGATGATGGATCATTAAAAGTGAATGAAATGAGTCGACTCCAATAGAACCAACTTCCAGGAGGGTGGAGCCCAGCACATGAGAGCTAAAGACAGTCATGAATGCTTTGTGATGAACTTCCCTCAGAAATGGTATGAAACAGTTCAGATTAGATTAGGTTGGTTTATGGCCATGTACACTAGGGTGCAATCAAATTCCTTCTTCACGTGAAGCTGGTAGAGCTGCCAGTGTACATGATGATAGGAAGTACATTTATAAGCAGAGAAATAGCACAATGATACAAGAATTATGCAGTGGGAGGTAATGCCACAAAACAACACACTACAATGACAGAAACAGAATAAAGAAGAGAATGGTATGAGAACGTGGCAACACCACCAGGTAGGAGATGTGAAAGAATTGATCAGCTCAGGAGACTGATATCAAGGGGAAAAGATGTTCTTCAGTCTGGGTATTCCAGTTTTCCCGCTTCTCAACATTCTCCAGAAGGTAGCAGACTGAAATGGTATGTTCAGCATGGTATGCATCCTTGATGATACCACATCTCCCTGAGACAATGCACCGTGAAGGCTGGCTGGATGGGAGGAATTAACAAGCCTCTGATGGACTGGGCTGTGTTTAGCACTATCTTCAGGTTCAGATGGTCAAGAGCAGAGCAGTTCCTTCACAGGAGTGTGATGCAACATATCCAAGTGCTTTCTACGCAAGTCTGTAGAAATTTGAGAGAATCCTGGCAGACATACTAATACAGAGATATAATAAAAGGAATATACTAATGAGCTTTCTTGATCACAACATCAGTGTGAAGCAAACTGGTGAGGTTGCTGGTAACATGAGTGCCAAGGAACTTCAAGCTGTTGAATATTTTTACTGCAGCTCCATCCATGAGTTGGTGCTGTACCTGGCCACAGATTTCCTGACACAGTGGAATCCTCCTGCGCACTGTTTCATCCCACACTATTCAGCAGTCCCCCTGTGCCCTAGTGGTTGCACATGTCAGAAGAACACCTCCAGTCGTTGACACTTCAGTCAAACTGGCTGCTCATAATAAGTGACAGTCTCTGGTTCTCAGTGAACAGGGCCTGGTCAAAAGACAGTCTGTTTCAGATTGGAAAGTGGGAGAGCAGAAACAGTGAGACAGGCAGAGTTGTGTGACAAACAGAAATCACAGACAACTTGTATGAAATAAAATGATGTGACCAGCAGGTTTTCGAACCCTGGCAGCTTTATACAGGGGAAGCTGCAAAGAGGAAGAAGAGAATTATTTTCACAACATGAGACTCCTTGTGAACATCTATATTTTCTGAGCAAGAAAGATCTCCAACCATTCCCTGCTCTTTCAGTGTCATCAAGAGAACACGGCCACAATCACCTTGATGAAACTTTGGAGATGGTTTGGGAATGTGATGAGGCCAACTCCATCATCAAGATTTATGGATCCCTGAAGGATGGAAGAAGCACAGGAGACCAAAGTCACTCTCCAGGGAGAGTGGAAATCAGAGTGAGATGGATACATTTCTGCTACTGTTATTGATTTTCAACTATTAAATCTACACAGACTGGCTGTGTCACAGCCTGGTATGGAAACATCAATGCCCTTGATTGGAAAATCCTACAAAAAGTAATGGATATAACCCAATCCATTACAAGTGAGCACATCTACATGAAACATTGTTGCAGGAAAGCAGCATCCATTGTTAGGGACTCCCCCCACATACAGTACATATTCTCTCCTCACTGCTGCCATCAGGAAGAATGTACAGAAGCCCCCGGACTCACACCACCAGGTTCAGTAACTGCTATTACTCCTTAACTATCACTCTTGAACCAAAGGGGATAAATTCACTCAACCTCACTTTCCCCATCATTGAATGTTCCCACAAGCTATGGACTCACTTTCAAGGACTCTTCATCTCATTTTCTCGATATGTATTGCTTATTTATTATTATTCTTGTTTTTTGTCTCTTGCACACTGGTTGAAAGCCCAACTTAGTATGGTCTTTTATTGATTCTATTATGACTATTATTCTATTAGAGGTTTATTGAGTATGCCTGCATGAAAGTGAATCTCAGGATTGTATACAACTATACTGGACTCCAAGAACTCTGGGTACAGCAGGTCAAGCACACCAGTGAGCTGCTCATTGTTCACAGTAGTTGGCCAGAGTGTCGTAAGAGCTGGTCTGTGGTTCAGAGGAGCAGAGGTTGTCTGGAGGAGAGGCCAGCCAGCAGGCCAGAGAAGAAGCAGGCCAATGGGCTGGAGGAGCCAGATTGTGTTTGGAGGACCTGATCTGTGCTGCTGCCTGCTACTCGAAGGCATTGGCGTGTAAAGGGGGTGTGCAGTGAAACCTTGAGTGACCGTCTTGAACACTTCTCTTGCAATTCCAAGACCCTGTTGGATATTGATTGACTTTTTGGTGGAAAGACGGACGGTCAGGCAACAACATAACCTTTGTTTTAGCAAGGACTAGGCCTCGTCGGGGGCTTGCATGCTGTTGCAGTCTAGGAGAGGAGACACTGGAGGTGGTGTAGTGTGGTGTCCATGCTCATTTGGGCATTTGACTCCCCTGTCTGTACTGCCCTCTAGTGTTCAAGCTGTGAAATGTCAGGCTGGGTTGCTGGGAATCATCAATTTGCAGGAATTGTCGCTCAGGGTTTTGGACTAAAAATGTGTTTTCTTGCATGACTATGTTCTTTTTCCTTCCTCGCTATTTTGTATGCGCTTGCATATTTTGCACGTTGGACCCAGAGAAATGCTGTCTCATTCAGTTGTATCCATTTATGGTTGAATGGTAATTAAACTTGATTTGATTCAACTTGATATGGTGACATAACTTTGCTAATAAATTTACTTTGAACTTTATTAAATCTGTAACTTCCTCAGTTCCAGAGATAGGTTTTGATTTAAGATATTGCTTTCTTTTTCTCTCTCCATAGGTAACGGCCATCAAGTGTTTTCATGTGTTTTATCTATGATTTGCAACATATGCGATCAGTTTCCCTCAGTGAGTATTTCATTCTGCCTTTTGTAACTCACATGCCAATTTGGACTGAAGTTCATTTACTTATTGCCCATTAGTAAAGGGTACAGAGGAGCTTTACCAGGATGCTGCCTGGTTTAGAGAGTATGGATTATGATCAGAGATTAAGGGAGCTAGGGCTTTACTCTTTGGAGAGAAGGAAGATGAGAGGAGACATGACAGAGGTGTACAAGATATTAAGAGGAATAGACAGAGTGGACAGCCAGTGCCTCTTCCCCAGGGCACCACTGCTCAGTACAAGAGGACATGGCTTTAAGGAAAGGGGAGGGAAGTTCAAGGGGGATATTAGAGGAAGGCTTATTACTCAGAGAGTGGTTGGTGCTTGGAATGCACTGACTAAGTCAGTGGTGGAAGCAGATACACTAGTGAAATTTAAGAGATTGCTAGACGGGTATATGCAGGAATTTAAGGTGAGGGGTTATATGGGAGGCAGGGTTTGAGGGTCGACACAACATTGTGGGCCGAAGATCCTGTAATGTGCTGTACTATTCTATTATGCTGCTGGCATTTACTGCAGCAATGAAGGTCTTCCATCCCTGTTGGTACTTGGACATCTTCTCTATTGTGCCCCACGCGTGGTTCTGGGTCCTCCTTTCTGCCTCTATGGTATGGTGCCAAGTTGTCTTTGGTCTCCTGTGTCTCCTCCATCTTTCATGTTGATGATGGAGCTGGCCTCATCATGTTCCCAAACCATATCCTACGTTTCCTCATGGTGATTGTGGCAATGTCCTCTTCATGACACTGAAGGATTAGGGTGTGTTGGAGATCTTTATTTGCCAGAAAATACAGTGGGTCTTCTGGAAGCGCATGGTGTTGAAACAATTTGGTACCTTGCAATATTAACCTGCAACTAATGGGAGTCAGAGGAACACCACCCAAACTGGCCGCTCACAATAACTGATAGTCTGGGTCTCAGTGTAACAGTCAGGCACAGAGGGGCCACTGGACTATGTGGATGAAACAGGACACAAGAGGATTCCACTGTGCCAGAAGGTCCCGATTCACTGCAGGAGATCTTCAGATGAAAATGTCACATAGAAAATTCAGACAAGGAAATGACAGGAGATTCATTCACCAGTTGGTACCTTGCAGACAGTGCAGGGCTCTACAATGGCATTCTAGACAATCCATGCTTTCTCCTGTTGTCTATGCCCATCAGACATCATTCCCCCTCCAACTCATTCTCCTTATTTCTTTCCATTTCCATCTCCATTATTCTCTTGGTCAATCTCTTTCTTGATCTGTTTTTAATTTCTCTCTCCTTCAGTCTCTCTTCTCCTTTGTCTTCTCTGCTTCAGTTTCACATATATCTGATCCATTCTCTCTTCATCTTACTCATTCTTTCCTCTCTCCATTCCCAGTCTGACTCTCTCTCCTTCCTCCTCCCTCTTTGCAGCTTCCCCTGTATAAAGCTTTCAGGGTTTGAAAACCTGTTGGTCACATCATTTTGTTTCATACAATTTGTCTGTGATTTCTGTTCTTCATACAACACTGCCTGTCTCACTGTTCCTGTTCTCCCACTTTCCAATCTGAAACAGACTGTCTTTTGAATCCGCCCGTTCTTCATTAAGGATACCAGTGGCTCATTTGTGTCCATGAAAAATCTTCAGTGCCATATAACTGGACTAGGTCAGCCAGCAGCAACCCCGTGCTTTTAGAAAGTAGCTTCAATGTGGATTTGATCTGAACTCTTGCTCATGGGACTCAACGTTAGTAATTATTTTGCTTCTTTTGCTATTTTACATGAGTGTGAACATGATCATTGACATCTCAGGAGTTGGCAAATCTGGTGATGTACACGGTCTACCCAGCTACACTCAATTTCAGTCCTTCCACCAATGATGCACTGCGGGTATTGTCTGTCTGGTGTTTCAAGAGTATTTTTTCTCTGCAACGTAACCTGAGCAGGTTTTACTTTGCTTTGGTGATGGTTACATTCTGCCTGTGGTAGCCCAGATGCTAATTTGAACTGACTTGATGCAGAGATTCAACAGTCTCTTTCCAGCCATCAGTACTACTGAAATCACTGTGTTTCTCCAGCAGATTGTGCGTTGCTCTGGATTCCAGTATCTGCAGCTTCTTGTGTCTGGATTGAAGTTGACTTGACGGAAAGCATTTGGTACCTTGCAGTGACAACCTGCAACCACTGGAGGTCAGAGGAACACCTCTGAAATAAAGCATTGAGGCATCAGTCAAACTGGCTGCTGTAATAGCAACCTCGAGCCACAGGGTGTCAGTGTTAGACAGACAGAGAGGGGTTGCTGGTGAGTTCGAGTGAAACAGTGGACAGGAGGAGTCCATTGTGACAGGAGGTCCTGTGACTACAGGAATTCTTCAGGTGAATTGTCACATTGCAACAAGGTTTCCACCCACACCCCAAAGACGTGCTTGTTAGTAGGTTTATTGGTGAATGTAAATTGTCCTCAGTGTAGATTGATAGTGTTCTACAGGCCTTTAGCACAAGTCGTCCATACCAACCAAGGTGCCAATCGAAGCTAGTCCCATTTTCTAGTGTTTGGCTCATAACAGACCAAAATGTTCCTCTCCATGAACCTGACCAAGTCTTTTTAAAAATTGTTATTTACTTCATTCAACCCCTTCCTCTGGTTGCATATTCCACACTTCCCGCCATTTCTGCTTTAAAAAGCCTTAAGGTTCTTATTAAATTTTACATCTCTCAACTGAAACCTTTGCCCTCCAGTTCTTGATTCTCCAATCTCAGGTAAAAGACTGTTCATTTAACACAGCTGTGCCCCTCGTGATTTTATGCATCTTTATAAAAGTGCCTCTGAGTCTCCTGCACTCCAAGCAATATAGCCTTAGCCTGTCGAACCTCTCCCCATAACAGTCCCTTGAGTCCTGACAACATCATTGTAAACCTTTTCTGCAACACACACAAAATGCTGGTGGAACACAACAGGCCAGGCAGCATCTATAGGAGAAGCACTGTCGAAGTTTCAGGCTGAGACCCTTTGTCAGGACCTTTTCTGTGCTTATTTAGTTTAATAGCATCTTTCCTGCAGCTTGCTGACTGAAAATGAACACAATTCTCTAAGTGCAGCCTCACAGATGCCTTGTAGAACTGCACTGTGACCTCCCAACATCCACACTCAATGATCTGTCTAATGAAGGGCAGCATTCACCATCCTATCTACTTCTGATTCCATTTTAAGTGAACCATGTCCTTTCAATCCAAGGTCCCTCTGTTCCACAACACTGTCCAGGGCCCCACTGTTTACCATGGAAGTCCCACCTTGGTTGGACTTTACAAAATGCAACACCTCACACTTACCTGAATTAAAAATCCATTTGCCACTCCTCTGCTCATTTACTCAGCTAATCAACATACACCTGTAATGTTTATAATCTTTTTCACAGTTCACTTTCCCCTTTGTTTTAATGTCAGCTGTGAATGTACTAACCGTGTTTTGTACATTCATATCAAAATCTTTAATGCAGATGACAAACAACAAACACCTGAGATGCACCTATTGTCACAGACATACTCCCTGTACACCCATAACAGTGTGGTCAGGTACAGCATCAACTCATTAATGGACAATGATGTGAGCCCCACCCTTAAGCAACTAACAGTCAGTATATACTATAACAGACAGCATATAATATTCACACCATCTCCACAGCAAGAACAGCCAAAATGTACGGGTAACCTACTGATAACATCATCTGATTTGTTTGTCATCCCTTTACAGCCCAAATAATCAGGATATAAGAGGGAGGGTGTGTGTAAGTAAGATACTGATTATGCCACAGCAGAGTATCGTGTCCAATCAGGACACAATTTCAGCAGGCCAATGAAAAAAACATTAGAGAATATTAGAATGATTCTATGGATGATGGACATGACATGTGGAAAATAGAACAGCTGGAATTGCTTTGTTTGCAAAGGATGATATCAAATGATATCCATGAAGATATTTATAATCAGAATCAAAATGGATGAAGACAGAAATTGTTGTCATTGGTGAATGTAGAGGGTGTGGAATGAGTGAGGTGACAAAAGGATGAGAGTCACATCAGGAAGGAGTGTTTTATGCAGTGAGAGGGTTGTGCCTAGAAATGACTGGTGAGCCTGGTAGAGGAAGCTGATCCAATTGTGATATTCAAAGGGGAAATGGCAAATTGAGAGGAAGGCAAAGTGCAGAATGATGGGAGACAAGACAGGGAGACATGCTGGTTTTCTCTTGATTACAGCCAGCTCAGATTTTATTGGTAATCAACTTTCTTCCACTCTATTCTGTTAATGATTCTCAGTGACTGGTCTGTCCAGCTGCTATCACCTATCACTCCAACACTCTTAATGTGCCTTGTCCCAGAGACAATGATGTCTATCAGGTGTCAGGAACATGCTGACACCATCTTACAATCAGGCACAGGGCCATGAGACTTCCAATTTTTCCAAAACAGCCTTTGGTAGAGACATCCAGATCATTTTCACAGCTAATCCAACCGAACTAGAAGAGGCTCTCCTTCCTGACGACATGTGTACATGTTCCTCAGCTGACTTTCGCCTGAACTCCAGGTGCTGGCAACATCAACGTCCAACCTTCTTTATTCGAGACCTAAACAACATTGGGACAACCAGACTTACGAGATTCTCACGTTCTGACTACTGAACTTCACTTCACGACTTCTTTGCATCTCCTCTGCAGCGCCGACCGGTCTGATCAACGGCTGAGAACGTGACCGTGTCTTCCAAACCCAACGGCCGAAGCTCGGGCGGGTCGATCCTTAAGCAGTGATTGGATGATCGGCCGTCACGTGGGGGTGTCTGTTGGCAGCGAGCTCGAGCGAGGGTTGGTCAAGATTCTCACCAGAGGGCGGGGTGACATGTTTGGTTGTCGGCAAAGAAAAGGAAGATTCGAGAATAGAGACGGATTGGGGAGCGCGGGTAGCGGCAAGCTCTGATTGGAGGATCGACCTGAAGGTGACGTATGGTCGCTCCGGTTACCGCTGCTTTAACCGCCGATTGAAGATTCAAACTCCCGGTGTCCGCGCGAGCTGGGAGGAAGTGAGCTCGCAGCAAATGGTTAAAGCGCGGGAGAAAGCGAGGGTCCGATTGGCTGAGCGGGAAAGATGTGTGAAGAGAAGCCGAGAGCGCGAATCCCTCCAACGGCACAGCCGCAGCGGCGGGAGAGACGAGACGCCAGAGCAGAGTTGTCGTGTCCGCTGACTGAAGAACAGCGGAAGCCCTTCGACGGAAGGGGGCACAAAGATTAACCAGACAGCGCGTTGCAGGGTAAGGAGAGAGGCAAGTTCGGGAAACATTCATTTCCTGGTGTCTCGGACCAGACCGTGCAAGGACAGTGGTGTGGTGTTGGAAGAGCTTCTGATTGTCTTACCTATGAACACTTGGCGGGTGGAGATGGAGAGGTTGTTGTATGACAGGCGGACTAGTGTGGAGTGTGAATACACAGGCTGGTGACGGTACTCAGATTATATGCTGGGTGGCGAGACAATAAATAGACGTTTATTTTGTTGTTGGAGGCTGGATCTGCAGGTACTCAGGATCATCTGGGAAACCGGGTGCTACAGAGATGAGACATTCACAGAGGTGGTCAGACCCGAAATGCACACTTCAGATAGATGGAGAAGTATGGGGAGTAGACACTCAGTATAGACCATGTGGTACAGGCCTGTGGCCATTCCCCTCACAAACAGGTATATGTTGGGACAAACAGTGGCTGAGATCCTGCAAAATGTGAATAGGGAGTTGGGTATGAACTTAAAATGCAGGACCTCAAGGGTAATGCTCAGTGGATTACTCATGATGCCATGTGCTGGTTAGTACGAGAAATTGATAATAGTCTAGATTTTCCCCTGCAGCCGGCAATGGTGTAATATCTGTCCCCTTCTCTCATCACCACCATTCAATCACTTAAACAGTCTTTCCAGTGAGGCTCAGACTTACCTGCACCTCATCCATTGTTGACTATTGCATTCAGTGCTCTCAAGGTGACGTAATTGCTGATGAGGGAATCGTTTTAAGGAGCATCTGCACTCGCGGCAACATGGCCGTTGTTAGTTCCCACTTGGAAGCCATTTTAATCCCCTTCCCCATTGCCACATCAACCTATCTGGCTTTCACATCATTCACTGTCATGGTGAGGCCAAACACACGCATGAGGGATAGAACCTCATATTCCAGTTTGGTTATCTACAATCCAGTGGCATAAATATTCAATTCTGCAATTTGAGGTAAACTTCTCCCCCACTGTCCTCTTTTCTCTCTCCTCTCGTACACATCTTTCATTCAAAACTCCCCAACACCAACGAGGGATTTATTTCTGCCAAGCAAATTTTAAGGAAGCAGGAGTAACAGTGCCTGTGTGAATTTATTCACAGCATCCCTTGGTCACCGTGGAGAGTGAGTAGCGGGCAGAATGAGATTTTTTTTCTGCAACGGCACTCGGTTTTCAACCACTAAATGTCTGATTTTCTCAGCTCTGGTGAAGTGATTGTGATAATAGTTTGTTTCTCTCTCCACATATACTGAGTGTCCTATAATTTCAGTAGTTTTTATCTCTTATTTGCAACATGTGTAGTTATGTGTCCCTCAGTCATGATTTCATTCTTCTGTTGGAGTTCAGATGCCAATTTTGTCTGAAGTCGATTTGATTCCAGCAAATTATTACCCTGCAATAATAACTGTAACCACTAGGGGGCAGAGGACCGACTCCAGATATTGAGCCTTCAGTTGAACTGACTGCTGTAATAGTAACCGACAGTGTCTGGGTGTCAGAGTAACAGTCAGGCACGGAAACGCTGCTGGACCGTGTGGGTGAAAATGTGTATAGGAGGATTCCACTGTGCCAGGAGGTCCTGAGATTACAGGAGCTCTTTAGATGAATATCTCGCATTGAAAGTGACAGACACGGAAATGGCAGGGGTTCCATTCATCAGTTAGTATCTCACTGAAAGGATATTTTATACAATCACTGGTTTCTCTCAATGTCTTTTTCTGTCAATACATTCATTTCCCTGCAATAATTTGCATTTATAGAACTTCAATAGAGCAGGGATCTGAGCTCTTGTTCATTGGACTCTGCAGTTGTTATTTTACAGTTGTGTTGATTTGATCATTGGCATCCATGAGTTGGTACATTTGGAGATGTATATGGCCGACTCACCGACATTCCATTCCATTGCCTTCACTGCTGATGTACAATGTATATTGCTTGTCCAGTGCTGGCAAGAGATTTTCCTCTTGATTTGCAACATGAGCAGGTTTTCTTTACTTTAGTAATTTAATTCTGTCCTTTTGTAACCCATTTGAAACTGTCAAATCCCTGAGATATTTAAATCATCCTTAGATTGTGTGCCACTCCAGGTCCCAGGATCTACAGACTCTTGTGTCTCAACTGAAGTCAATTTGGCCAGAAGCATTTGTTACCTTCCAGTGATAAACTTGGGACCAGATGAACACTAACTCAGTCGAACAGACTGTTGTAATACTAACAGACAACCACTGGGGGTCAGAGTATCAGCCAGAGAGAGAGAGGGTGGAGGATGTGGTGAAACACTGCACAGGAGGATTCCAGAGCGTCAGGAGTTATTGAGTTTGCAGGAGCTCTTCAGATGAATACATCACATTGAAATATGACATCCCTCTATATCCTAAATGCCTGCCTGTTGGTAGGTTAATTGACCACAGTAAATTACACTTGCATTTGTGGAGTGAGAGGGTCAAAGAGTGTGGAAACTGGCCCTTTGGCCCATCTCCATGCTGACCAAGATGCCCATTCAAGCTTGTCACCTTGACAGCATTTTGTGGGAACTTTTCCTATCCTTTGCCCACTTGATTGTTTGCATCCCTACAAAATCTCCACTCAGTCTCCTACAAATCAAAGGTTTTCACCAGAGCTGAGGAAGTTAGAGATTATTAGAGATTTTATAACCAAGCACAGTAACAGAAACATATCCAATCTCACTATTACATTGACCTCCACAGTGACTGTGACTCCAAGATACAAATCATATTTTCTGTAATTTGTATATTCACTCCAAGGAAAGTCTGAGCCTAGACAATGTTTCCCTTCAACTCAGTCATGGCAACATTCTTGTAAATCATTTCTGTACTCTTTTCTGATTAATAACATTTTTTCCCCTGGAGCATCAATAAAAACTGAGCACAATACTCCAAATACAACCTCATCAGCACCTTCTACAAACACAACATGTCCTCCAAACTCCCATACAGTGTTCTCACTGATGAAGACCAGTATAACAAAAGACTTCTTCACCACCCTGTCTACCTGTGACTCCACTTTCAGTAAACTGTGTACTTGAACTCCAAAGTCCTTCTGTTCCACAGCATTCTCCAGAGACCTTTCATTCACTGTGAAATTCCTATCTTGGTTTAACTTTCCAAAGTATTACACCTTGCACTTCCCTGAATGGAACTCCATCTGTCACACTTCAGCCCACTTACCAAGCTGAACAAGGATCCACTGTAGCTTTGCTAGCCTTCTTTGCTCTTCGCTTTACCGCTTATTTTTTGTCGGGCTGCAATTCGTGAGGGAGAGGTCATCCATTGGTGTTGCAGCACACGGTTTAAAAAGAGTTCAGGTGTGTTCAGGACTTTTCAGTGGGCTGCAATCACAGCGATTCAGTCTGCTTTGATAGAACTCGTCAGGGGCCAATAAAGAGAAGTGAGCTGTAAGTGGGGCAGCCATTGCGTGAGTGGACAGTGTCAGAGTGGTCAGGTTTAGCTCAAAAGCCTTCCTTGTAATCAGACGTGGGCAAGCACAGGTGGAAGCTTTAAGGAAGTTTCAGGTAAGTTTTAGTTTGTTTTTTTTTTCCACGTGGTACACAGACAAATGCTCTGAGAATGGGTCCAGAGTTGGTGATATGTTCCTTGTATGAGATGTGGTAACTTTTGGAGACATCCAGTGTCCCTGTTAAATATTTTTGTACGAAGTGCACTGAGCTGCAGCTCCTTAGAGACTGTCTGAAGGAATTGGAGCTGCAGCTCAATGACCTTTGGCTCTTGAGGGAAAATGAGGAGGTGATAAATAGGAGCAATATAGACAATAGGTGCAGAAGTAGACCATTCGGCCCCTCGAGTCTGCACCGCCATTCTGAGATCATGGCTGATCATTCACTATCAATACCCAGTCCCTGCCTTGTCCCCATATCCCTTGATTCCCCTATCCATCAGATATCTAACTAGCTCCTTCTTGAAAGCTTCCAGAGAATTGGCCTCCATCGTCTTCCGAGGCAGTGCATTCCACACCTCCACAACTCTCTGGGAGAAGAAGCTCTTCCTCAACTCTGTTTTAAATAACTGACCTCTTATTCTCAATCCATGCCCTCTGGTACTGGACTCTCCCAACATCTGGAACATATTTCCTGCCTCAATCCTATCAAATCCTTTAATTATATTAAACGTTTCAATCAGATCCCCTCTCAATCTCCTCAATTCCAGCATGTACAAGCCCAATCTCTCCAATCTCTCTGCGTAAGACAGCCCTGCCATCCCAGGAATCAACCTAGTGAATCTACGCTGCACTTCCTCAATTGCCAGAATGTCCTTCCTTAAACCTGGAGACCAAAACTGTACACAATATTCCAGGTGTGGTCTCACCAGGGCCCTGTACAAATGCAAAATGACATCCTTGCTCTTGTACTCAATTCCCCTTGTAACAAAGGCCAACATTCCAATTGCCCTCTTCACTGCAATAGTGAAGCAGTCAGCCCTAAGTTACAGGAGATGGGTACCTGGTGACTATCAGTAGAGGGAAAGGAAAGAGGCAGCCAGTGCAGAGTACCCCTGTGGCTGTTCCCTTCAATAATAATTAAAATGCTTTGGATACTGTTGGGGAAACAACCTATTGGGGGCAGCCACGGTGACCTGATTTCTACCACTAAATGTGTTTCAGTGGCTCAGGAAAGGGTGGGGTTTGGGGGGAAGAGGAGTGCAGTAGTAATTGAGGATTCCATAATTAGAGGACCAGACAGCAGATTCTGCAGACATGAAGGTGGTATGTTGTATTACAGCTGCCAGAGTCGGGGATGCTTCAGATCAAGTCCACAGCGTTCTACGGGGGAAGGGTGAACAGCTGGAAGATGTGATACATAACACAAAAATACAACTGCAGATGCTGTGGATCAAAGAATATGTACACAATGCTGGAAGAGCTCAGCAGGTCAGGCAGCATCCGTGAGGAAAGAGTAGCCAACGTTTTGGGCTGAGAAGGGCCCTGATGAAGGGTCTCAGCCCGAAAAGTTGGCTACTCTTTTCTCACGGATGCTGCCTGACCTGCTGAGTTCTTCCAGCATAGGTGTGATTCATATTGGTACTACTGACAGGGTGGAAAAGAGAGAAAGTCTGGAAGAGAGAATACAGGGAGTTGGTTAGCAAACTGAAAAGCGGGATTAGCAGGGTGGTAATCTCTGGACTGCTGCCTATGCCATGCACCAGCAAGGGTAAGAAAATGATGATATGGCAGATGAATGCACGGTTGTGGAATTGGGACAGGGAGCAGGGTTTCAGATTTCTAGATCATTGTGATCTCTTCTGGGGAAAGAGTGATTTGTAAATGAAGGACAGCTTACACCTGAACCTAAAGGGTACCAATATCTTTGCAGGCAGAATTTATAGAGCTTTAGGGCAGGTTTTTAACTAATTTGGCAGGGGAATGGGAAGCTGAGTGATAGGGTAGTTGTTATATAACTGGATGCAGTGTGTACTGAGACTGTGAGGAAGGACAGGCAGATGAAAGACAAAATTGCTGTTAGTGTAACGGGGCCAAAATAAAAAAAAGTAATGAATTCAGGACTGAAGGTGTAAATATTTAAATACAATATATGGAATTAGGTAGATGATCTTGAAGCAGAGATAGAGATTGGTAGTTGTGATGTTGTTGGCATCGCTGATTTATGTCTGGATGATGATCATAGTTGGGAGTTTGACATCCAAGGATACACATAATTTTGAAAGGACAGGCAGCGGGAGTGGGGTGGCTCTGTTGATTAAAACAAATAAATCAAATTATTGGAAATAAGTGAAATAGGATTGCATGATATAGAATCCTTGTGAGTGGATTTAAGAAACTGCAAACATAAAATGTCTCTGATGGGAATTATATACAAGCCTCTGAAAAGTAGCCAAGATGTAGGCTATAAATTGCAACTGGAGGTAGAAAATGTGTATTAAAAGGGCAATGTTATGATGGCCATGAGGAATATAATATGCAGGAAGACTTGAAAAATCAAATTGGTGCTGGATTCCAAGAGAGGAAATTTGTAGAATCCATACAAGATGGCTTTTTAGAGCAGCTTGTGATGAGCCCACTTGGGGAAAGGCTGTTCTGGATTCATGTTGTACAATGAATCAGATATGATTAGGGAGCTTCAGGTAAAGGAACCCTAAGGAGCCAATGAACATAATATGACAGGCTTCATCTTGCAATTTGAGAGGGGAAAGCTGAGGTCAGATATATCAGTTTTACACTGGAGTATGTATATTGGCATTATAGAGGCATGATAGAGGAGCTGGCTAATATTGATAAGAAGGGGATACTAACAGGAATGTTAACAGAACAGCAATGGCTGAAGTTTCAGGGAGCAATCTGGAAGGTGCAGGTTGGATACATTTCAAAGAAAAATAAGTATTCCAAAGTCAGGATGTTGCAACCATGAGTGACAAGGGAAGTCCAAAACAATGTGAAAGCAAAAGACAGGGCATAAAATAGAGCAAAAAATGAGTGGGAAGTTAGAGGATCGGGAAGCTTTTAACAACCAACAGTAAGTAACTAAAAAAGCCATTGGGAAGGAAATACAAAGGCAACCTGGTGTTTAATATCAAGTGGGATACAAAAAAGATTTTCAAATATATAAAGAGTAAGAGAGAGAGAGGCATGAATAGATAAAGTACCACTGGAAAATGATACCGGAGAAATGGTGATGGGAGACAAAGAAATGACCACCAATGAACTAAATGAGTATTTGCATCTTTCTTCACCATGGAAAACACTGACATATGATGGAAGTTCAAGAGTATCAGAGGATGAAGTGAGTGCAACTGCTGTTTCTATAGAAGGTGCTGGGAAGCTGAAAGCTCTGAAGGTGGATGTCACCTGGACCACATACCAGGGTTCTGAAAGAGGTGGCTGGGGAGAGTGTGGAGGCATTGATAATGATCTCTTAAAAATCACTAGATTCTGGCATGGTTCTGGAGGACACGAAGTTTGCAAGTATCACTTCACTCTTCACGAAGGGAGGGAGGCAGTAGAAAGGAAATTATCGGACAGTTAGCCTGACCTCAGCTGGGAAGAAGTTGTTTGTCGAGGATGGACAGCGGATTGACTGAGTTGCAGGAGACAAAGGGTAGAAATGAAGGGAGTCTTTCCTGGTTGGCTGCTGGTGAGAAGTGCTGTTCCACAGGGGTCAGTGTTGGGACCAATTCTTTTTGCGTTACACATTCATGATTTGGATGATGGACTGAATGACTTAATGGCCAAGTTTACAGATGATACGAAGATAGGTAAAGGGACTGGTCAGTTTGAGGAAGCAGCCAGCTTTCAGTAGGACGTAGACAGATTAGGACAATGGGTAAAGAATTGGGCAGTGGAATATAGTGTCAGGAAATGTATGGCCATGCACTTTGGTAAAAGGAACAAAAGTTGAAACTATTTTCTAAATGAGCAGAAAATTCAAAAATTGGAGGTACAAAGGGACTTTTGAGTCCTCGTGCAGGGCTCCCTAAAGGCTAACTTTCAGGTTGAGTTGGTAGTAATGCTAAGGCTTTGTAAGGCATTGGTGAGCACTTTGAGCAGTTTTGGATCCTTTACTTGAGAAAAGATGCACGTGTTGGAGGAGGTTCAGAAGAGGTTCACGGGAATGATTTTATGAATGTAAGTTTTGTTGTATGAGGAGAATTTGAATGCTCTGAGCCTGTACTGACTGTAGTTTTCAAGAAAGAGGGGGGATCTCATTGAAATGAATCAAATTTTGAAAGGCCTGGATTTTGTAGATAGGGAGAGGAGTTTTCCCGTAGTGGGAGAGTCCTGGGCCAGAGTGCACAGCTCTCTGAATACCGGGGATGTTTATTTAGAATGGAGATGAGGAGGAATTTCTTTAGTCAGATGGTGGTGAATCCATGGAATTTGTTGCCACAGGTACATTTGGAGACCAGGTCACTGAGTGTTTTTTGACAGATGTTGATAGTTTGTTGATGCCGAAAGAAGACAGGAGAATGGGATTCAGAGATAAAATGGATCAGCCATGATGAAATGGCACAGCAAACTCAATGGACTGAATGGCCTAATTCTGCTCCTATCTCTTATGGTCTCTGTCATTAACCATCTCCTTTGTCTTGTTAACAGTAAGGAAGAGGTTATTTGCCTGCCACCAGGCCTTGAGCTTTCTACCTCCTCTCTGTAGTTGTCCCAATGTTGTTGGTGATGAGCCCAACCATTGTTGTGTCATTGGCGAACTTGACAATGTGATTACTCGGTGTCTGGCCATGAAGTTGTAGTGTGTGTGAGCTGAGTATACAGCAACAGGCTCAGCACACAGCTCTGGGGAGCACCTGTGTTGAAGAAGATGGAGGATGGAAGAGTGGTTCTGCATCCTGACTATCTGAGGTCTGTTCATTAGGAAGTCCAATAGCCAGTTGCACAATAGTGTATTGAGACTGTGGAGTAAGGTCTGCAGGAGAGTAGTGTTGAATGCCAAACAGAAATCCAGAAACAGAATTCTGACATAATTGTCCTTGTTATCTGGTTGTGACATTCAGAAATGAAATGGAAAATCGAAGGGGAGAGAGACTGCTGAACATGCGGAGAGACAAGAGAGGAAGATCTGCTGATTTGCTCTTGAGTATAGACAAGAGGGAAATGGGCTTTGTTCCATGCTATTTTATGAGCGATTCTCTGGGATTAAACAATTGTCCAGCTGCTATCACCTCCTGTCATTCCAACACCCTTAATGTGGGTGTTCTACATTAGCATAGACACAGGGTTCTTCTCCCACATGATTCTGTTCAAATTGGCTTTACTTCTCCTTACAGGTCCATTGTACATATCTAAAGGTTTTTTTCCTTGTTATTCCTCATATTAAAAAAAGTTTCCCTTTTGAATTCAGGCCAGGATTTGCTCAGATTTCAGAATAACTCTTCTCTGACCCCTTTATAAATTTGAGAGCATTGTTTGTGCTACCAAGAATGTGCAGGTTGCATTTTGCAGCCACAAGGTTATGAGACACTCATTTTTTACCAAGCAGTGTGTGGTAGAGACAAACATCCCATTTTTCACAGCTAATCCAACCCCATGTAGAAGTGGTTCTCTGTCCAGATGACCATTGTATAATGTGTACACTTCACCTTGTTTCTTTAGAGAGTCCCTCACTTGCGGTGGTGACATCAACGTCCAAATCTCTGTGTTAGTGGTTAAAACAACAATGGGACACCCGTATCTTTCACTGTTGGAGATTCCATGGGTTCTGATATTTCAGTGACTCAACTTCACTAAATGATTTCAACTGCAGTGGGGAATTATTGCAGTTGTCAAGGAAAATAAAACAACTGGAAAAGCATGGTGTGTCCTGTCAGCACAGTCCTTGCAGCACCAACAACACTGTATTTCGATAAGGTGCCACATAGGAGATTGGTGAGTAAAATCAGAGCTCATGGCATTGGGGGCAGGGTTTCAACATGGATAGAAAACTGGTTGGCAGATAGAAAGCAAAGGTTAGCAGTGAATGGGTGTTTCTCGGACTGGCTGGACTCTGCACCTATTGTCTATTGTCTATTATCTATTGTCTATTGTATGTGTGAATATCCCACCAGCAGCATGGTCTATGGTGTCAGCATCTCCTCTGCAGCACCAGCTGGCCATTGACTGATCTGTGCATCCAAAGCCCAGTGGCTGAAGCACGAGCAACAAGATTGGCAAGCTGTGATTGGAGGATCCGTTGGCCACGGGGATGAGGGTGGGTGGGGTGCGTGAGCTGTCGGAGCTGCAAATTTGAATCCAAATAGTCGGCACTCAAGTGTGGGCTGGTCAAGGTTGTCACTGGAGGTTGGGGTTGATGTGTACAACAGCTGGGTGAGGAGGAGACGAGGGAGACTGCAGATGCTGGAATCTGGTGCAACAAGCAACCTGCTGGATAAACTCAGCTGCTTGAGTAGTATTTGTGGCTGGAGGAATATGGAGCAGGCATAGAGTATATATGGATAATCAGAGCTGTGATGGGCAGGTAGGAGACACATGATGGAGGGGAATGGTGGGTGGGGGAAGGTGGCAACAGGAGTGTAAAGGGTGGGGCAGGCATCATCTGTGGAGTTAGAGAAAATGGTTTCCATTACAGATTAGTGATGTTCTTCATTGGAGCAGGACAGTTCTGTCACAAATTGGAGTGGCTGATTATCTGGGATCATGGTGACATCTCTGAGACCTAGCGACTATAATGTGTCTCATAGGGAGATGTGGCCTTCCTCAAGCTTCACATTGAGTTGTCAAAGTGTGGATGATCAGAGTGCGGTTTTGAATTCAAGTGAGATCACCTTGGAATCTGTTTGAATAAAGAATACTTGAAAGCAGTTTCTAGGTTTGTGTTTTCCCCAATGTAGAGCAGACCACATTCTCAGCAGGAGATCAATTGCAGTAATTCAGAGAAGTGCAAATGAATCACTGTCTCATCTGAAAGGAGCTTTTGTATTTCTGGGAGTTGGGATGGGAGCCACTAGGGGTTCAGAGGAACACATCCAAATATTGAGTCTTCAGTTAAACTGGCTGCTGTAACAGTAACTGACAATCTCTGGGTGTCAGTCTAACAGTTAGGTGAAGAGAGGCTGCTGGACAGTGTGGGTGAATCAGTGCCCAGGAGGATTCTTCTGTTCCAGGAGGTCCTGACACTACAGGGGCTATTCAGATGAATATGTCACATTGAAAGTAACAGAGAAGGAAAAGGCAGGGTTTTCATTCATCAGTTAGTATCTCACGGATAGGACATTTTATACAATCTCTGCTTTCTCTCACTGTTTATAGGTTGTCTTCCATAGAGCTTTTGATCTGAACTCATGTTCATTGGACTCTGTTATTTTACAGTTGTTTTGACTTGACCATTGACATCCATGAGTTGGCATATTCGGTGAAGTATATGGTCTACTCACTGACACTGCATTTCATTCCCTCCAGCACTGTTGTACAATGTATACTGTCTGTGCAGTGCTGGCAAAAGTTTTTACTTCTGATTTGCAACATGAGCAGGTTTTCTTTACTCTGGTAATTTCATTCTGCCTGTTGTACCCCTTGTATGGAGTTGTCTCATTCAGTGATTCAATAGTTTCTTACAATTGATGCTGCTCAGCCCGCCAGTAGATTGTGTTTGGTTCCAGATTTCAGCATCTGTGGTCTCTTGTGTCTGGATTGGAGTCAATTTGACCAGAAGCATTTGTTACCTTGCAGTGATAAACTGTAACCACTAGGGGACAGAGGATCATCTCCAAATATTCAGGCTTCAGTCACACTGACTATTGTAATACCATTCAGCATCCACGAGGTGTCAGTGTTACAGTCAGACAGAGAAGATGGAGAAGTGGGTGAAACAGTGCACAGGAGGATTCCAGAGCGTCAGGAGTTCCTGAGTTTGCAGGATCTCTTCAGCTGAATATGTCACATTGAAATGTGTTTCCCTCCACATCACAAATACATGCGTATCTGCAGTCAAGTTTGCACTAGCAAATAATGGTGCCTCGGGTGATATCTTTCAGATGGTCCATGAAACCATTTCTTTCACTTATTTTACAAATTTCTTTTAAATGTGGTTTTGGTATTGTAACACTGAGCTACAGTTTGATATGATTGTGGGCAAATTGACTGATCTGGCACTTTGCTTTCTGCAAAATCAAACCAGTCAGCTTGCCAACATTTTGTGGGAAATTTTCCCTGTCTGTAGCCCTCTTGATTTTGTGTATCTCCATAAGATCACCCCTCAGTCTCCAACAAGTCACAGTGTTTCACCAGAGCTGTGGAAGTTAGAGATTGTTAAAGATTTAATAAACAAGTACAGTAGCAGGAAAAAGTCCTATCCCACTGTTATGTTGACACTCCACAGTGTCTGATTCCAAGATACTAATTATGTTCTGTAATTTGTCTATTAACTCCAAGGAACTTAGGAGACAACCTCTCCTTTTAACTCAAGTCATGGCAACATCATTGTAAATCTTTTCTGCACTCTTTTCAGATTAATAACATCTTTTCACCTAGAGAGTGAATAAAATTTGAACACAATACTCCAATTGCAACCTCACCAGCGCCTTCTACAATCGCACCATGTGTTACCAACTTCATACATAATGTTCTGACTGATGAAGGCCAGCATACCAAAAGATTTCTTCACCACCCTGTCTTCCATTGTCTCCACTTTCAGCAAACCATTTGCTTGACCTTCCAAGGTCCCTCTGTTCCACAACACCCTCCAGGGCCCTGTCATACACTGTGAAAGTCCTATCTTGGTTTAAATTTCCAAAGATTCACACCTTGCACTTCCATGAATAGAACTCCGTTTGCCATTTTTCAGTCCACTGACTCACCAAAACAATATCCCACTGTAATTTTGATAACCTACTTCGTTCTTCACCTTACTACTTACTTTTTGGTGAGCTGCAATCAGTTTGAAAGCTCGTTCATTGGTGACCTAGCATAAAGTTTGAACACAGTTCAGATGTTTTTGGGATATTTTGGGGGCTGCATTCATAGCGACTGTCAGCCACTCAGGAGCAACATTTAAGTGGAGCCGCCGTTGTGTGAGTGGACAGTGTTAGTGCTCTTCCTTCAGCTCAAGAGGCATCCTTGAAATCAAGCTTGGGTAAGCACAGGTGGATGTTCTAAGTTCTACATTTGTTTGTAATGTTGATACATAGCCTGTTATACTGAGAATAGGTCCAGGGTTACTGATATGTTCCTTGTATGAGATTTGGGAACTTTTGAAGACCTCCGGTCTCTTTGATAACTACATTTTCACAAAGTGCATCAAGGTGTAGCCCCTGAGAGGCCGTGTTGAGGAACTGGAGCTGCAGCTGGATGACCTTCGGCTCACATGGGAAAATGAGGAGGTGATAGATAGGAGTTACAGTGAGGTAGCCACCTTTAAGTTACAGGAGGCAGGTACCTGAGTGACTACCAGGAGAGAGAAGGGGAAAAGGCAGCCAGTGTGGCTGTTCCCCTCAATAGTAAGTATATTGTTTTGGAAACTGTTTGGGGGAGGACCTGTCAGGGGACAGACACGGTGACTTGATCTCCAGCACAGAGTCTGTCTCAGTGGCTCAGAAGGGAAGGGTAGGGAAAGGAGTGCAGTAGTGACAGGGGATTCCATAATTAGAGGAGCAGACAGCAGACTCTGCTAAGTAGAAAGAAGAAAAGCTGGACCTTCAGGATAGTAATCTCTGGAGTGCTGCCTATGCCCTGCGCTGGTGATGGTAAGAATAGGATGATTTGACAGATGAATGTGTAGCTGAAGAATTGGTGCAGAGAGCAGAATTTCAGATTTCTGGATCACTGGGATCTCTTCTGGGGAAGTATGGCCCGTACAAAAAGGATGGCTTACCCCTGAACCTGAGGGGGGCCAATATCCTGTGGTCAGGTTTGCTAAGAGCTTTTGGAGAGAGTTTATATTAATTTGTCAGGGGGATGGTAAATTGTGTGAAAGGACTGAGGGTGGGGCAGTTGGTATACGACTAGGTCCAGTCTGTAGTGAGACTGTGAGAAAGGACAGGCTGATGATAGGCAAAATGGCAGTCAGTGGTTTGAGTTAAAGTGGAACAGGGGACCAAAATTGAAAAGGGTGATTTTGATCTGAAGGTGCTATATCACAATGCAGCTGTGACAAGAGACCTGGAACGGTTAGGACTCAAGTGCTGGAGGATCTCGGGTTGGAATTAAGACACAATGTGCAAATGAAATGAAAGCAGAAACTAAACTAGATGATCAATGATAATCCAAGTCGTGCTGACAATTGTACACTGAGCCTCCATTCACATACTCCACAAATATTGAAATTTGGTGCCAAAACATGGCTACCAATTAGTGGGACAGTCCTGAGTCCTTAATGGGGCCACGCCAGCTATCCACATTCTGGAGAATTAGAGCATCTAAATCCTGGAAGCTGGCGTGGTTGGGTGCATGTCCTAACAGAACCCCCTTCCCAATAGCTGACACTTGACAGCCCTGGCTGCTCAGAAAGATGGTGATGGTAGTCATGGATAAGAGCTGGATCCATGATGTCTGTAGTGTTCTCGCTCACGTGTAAGAGAACTCTGAACTAAACACCGAGGTAAACCATAGTCAATGAAGACAGGGTCGCAGTAAGATTAACCGTTTACTGTTCACTCTTCCACATTAATGTATGGTGAAAACTGTTGATAAAACAATACAAAATGTATACAATATTTTTTTCCTTCTTGATATCACATTTACATCGTAAATACTTGCAAAAGTAAAACTACAACAACTACATTACATTAAAGTGCAACAGCCAGTCAGAATCTACCTACGCCATTGACTGCTTTAAATGCACTTCAACACAAACTATCTGCAACTCTTTAACTAACGAAAACATAAACCTCATCAACCGTCCTTACTTTTAACAGAATCAGCGTTAACATTTTTAATTCAACATATCGATTATCTCATGAACTTACGGCGTTGCTTCACTGATGTTTCTAGCGCGGAGAAAGAAAACTTTTCTTGCGCTGATCCTGCACATGTGAGCCCCCTCCTTCCCATTTCTCCAAACCGGTATTTTCCCACAAGACGAGGCGAAACCAGTGTGATGTCATCGCATGCCGTGATATATCACAGACAACAAATTTACTTTAAACAATCCTAACATTAACTAAAAAATGCTAACAAATGAATTACTAAAGCGAAAATATTATAAACTAAGCAAATGCCATAAAGGCAACACAATGTCCTTTTCAGAAACCCAGCACCATTCCTTGGGTACAAATCCTTCCAAATCCATGAGGAACTACTGAACACCCCGAACAGTTTGTTAATCCAAAATTCTTCTTGTGGTGAAGACCTGTTCCCTATCAACACACCTCGCTGGCAGGTGGACTGATGGTGGTGGGACTAAAGGACTGGTGTCAATGGGTCTTATTGTGGAGATGTGGAAAGTGGGACTGATCTTGAGGGTCTTGGGGAGCTGCAAGGTGGCAGCCACTGGGTTGACTTTCTTGAGAACCTTGAAGGGTCCAATGAACTTGGGTGCTAACTCTCTGGACTCTACCCGGGGAGGCAAATCCTGAGTAGACAGACAGACTGTTGCTCAAGCTGCAAAGTGAGTCCCTGTGTTCTCCTTCGGTTAGCCTTGATTTCAGCCATCCAAGTGGAAGCCAACAAACTCTCCCTTGCCTTAGTTGATTTCCCCTTGCAGCATTGGACGAGATTGTCAGCCTCATGCGCCCTAACCTTTTCCTCCTGCTCAGGGAAGAGTGGTGGATAATACCCGAATTGGCATTCAAATGGGGACGTCCCATTTACTGAATGCTGTAAAGTGTAATGGGTGTCCTCTGCCCACATCATCAGGTCTTTCTGAGGGATCATTCCAAATCTTGGTTCAGCCACTCCGTCTGGCCAGTGAACTGCAGGAAAGGCTCATTGTTGCCCCAATCAGCTTACAGAATGCCCTCCAGAACCATGATGGGAATTGTGGACAGTGATCTGACAGAATATCCACTGTGTATTCTGAAGAGCTGGAGCAGGACAATTTTGGCTGTCTCTGGCACAGACGGTAGCTTATACAAGGCAATGAATTTGCAGGCCTTTGAAAAATGTTCCACAGTTACCATGATGACAGTCTTCTCCTTGGGAGGCGGGAGACCCATGACAACATCCATCGTGATGTGTGCCCATGATCTGACTGGAACGGGCAGAGGGTGAAGGAGCACTTGAGGTTGGGTGTGGGGCTCCTTGTTCCGGGCATACAACTTATATACCTGCATCTTCTTTTGATGAACTCAAGCTTCCCAACAATCCCTGGGTGAGTGGTCATTCTCAATGAGTGTCCCCATTGAAGTACTTGTAAGTTGACAGAACTTGGGATGAACAGGTGGGCTTGGAGAACCATTCTCAGGAATCTCTCCTTGCATCTGGGCATTGTGATTGAGCATGTCAACCAAGGAGACAAGACATCTGGTTTCTGGATTGTTGACCCTGGTTGATAGGTCAGGATGAAATTGAAGTGGTTGAAGAAAAGAGACCACCTGACTGTCTGGAATTCAGTCTTTTGGCCCCCTCAAGCCAATGACTTCATTCCTCCCGAGGCAACTTGACCATAAGCAGTTCTCTGTTACTGGTGTCATACCGATACCAATGGTGGCTATCCCCAGCGGAGGATAATTTGATTTAATTTAATTTTATTTAATGTTATTAATTTTCATTTAATTCCATTTAATTTTCATTTAGTTCATTTAATTTTATTGTCTGAAGGTGCTTATTGAGACAACAGTGCTCTCACTTCAATGTCTGAGGTGTCCAACTCCATGAGGAAGGGAAGGTCCGGGTTAGGTGAATCCAAAATGGGAGCTGTCATGAATCACTGCATGAGCTCTGCAAAAGCAGCCTTCACTTCAGTGGTCCAAACAAAAGGGCCCATGGATTTTTTAGTTAGATCTGTCATTGGAGCTGCCACTGAGCTGAAGTTCCTAATGAACTTTCAGTAAAAGTTGGCAAACCCCAGGAACTGTTGGACTGGTTTCACATTGGATGGTTGTGATCAGTCTCTGACTGCCTGGGTCTTAGTTGGGCCCATCTTGAAATCGCCATGAGAGATGATAAAACTCAAAAATGAAACATTTGAACTTTTCTTGCTTAGGTTTACATAAAGTCCATGGACTAAAAGCCTCTTTAAAATGACCCTGATGTGAGCGATGTGCTCCTCCATGCACTCTGAGAAGATTTGGATATTATCCAAGGAGACAATCGAATACTTATGGAGAGCATCCTGGAGCACATCATTTATAAAGGCCTGGAAAACTGCTGCAGTGATTGCGAGGCTGAAGGGCATGACCAGGTACTCAGTGCCTCGTTGCTGTGTTGAATGCAGTTTCTACTCGTTGCTCTCCTTTCCACAGACCAGATTGTACGCACTCTGCAAGTCTAGCTTTGTGAAAGCTCTTGCCCCTTGGAGAATCTCAAAGGCAGTGTTAATGAGCAGAAGGGGTGATGATTTTTGGCTGTTTTCAGTTTAGCTCCCTGTAATCAATGCATGGCTGCAGGCTCTCGTCTTTTTTGGTACGAAGAAGAAGCCCACGCAGGCTGATGAGGTGGAGGATTGAATTAATCCCATGGCAAGAGCCTCTTTTATGTACTCTTCCACAGTGCTTTTCTTCATGTCTGAGTGCACATACAATCAACCCCACGGAGGACAAGTACCGGGCAGTCGATCGATAGCACAGTCATCGGAACAGTGCGATGGAAAAGTCGAGGCCTTTCCCTTGCTGAATACCTCTTCCTTGTCAAAGGAAGAGATTTTGACCAGTTCGGGTGTTGCAATTTCCTCCAAACTTTCCGTTGAGGACAACTCCTGAGGCTCCTTTGGTGAGTGGGGTGATTGAACAGACCTCTGAGTCTCCTTCATAGGTTTATTGAGACTCTTTTGTTAAAACAGTGACTTTACAAATGGTCCTTACACCCCCAGACTCGGCTCCAAGGGTCTGCATTTAGGAGTCTTTATTTAGGTTGGACCTCGCGGCATGATCCTTTTGGCTTAGCTGCAAGGTTCCAGACACCTTGGTTTGCTGAGATCCCACAGTAAAAGTAGCCACCTGAGCGACTCTGGCTTCCACCTTGTGAGTGTTGCCACATGGCGACCTGGATCTCCAGGCTCTGTCTGGAAATCCTCTCGCTCTGGCTAGACTCAGCAGATGAGAGACTCTGATACCCACTGGGTCCGTGTTAGGCTCAATCGTAATGTGATGGGAGACTGATGGTTACGACTCAAATGCTGGAGTATCTGAGGCTGGAATCCAGACATGATGTGACACTGAAATGAGAACAGAATACTTAACTGAACACGAGATGACAATCCAAGTAGAGCTGAGAACCCCTGGAAGCTGACGCGGTTGGGTGTGTATTGTAACACATGAAGTATATGGAATAAGATAAATTATCTTTTCCTGTAGTTTGAAACTGGCAGATGTGACCTTGTGGGCATTGCTGAGTCAAGGCAGCAAGAAGATCAGAGTTGGGAGTTTAATACGCAAGGATACACATTGTATCTAAAGGACTGGCAGGTAGGCAGAGTGGGGTGGAGTAGCTCCATTTGTATAAAATTAAATCAAATTCGGAGAAGTGGGTGACTTGGATCAGAAGATGTAGAATCCTTGTGCGTAGATTTAAGAAACTGAAAGGGTAAAAACACCCTGCTGTAAGTTCTACACAGGCCTCTGAGCAGTGGCCAGGATGCGGGTTACAAATTACAATGGGAGATAGAAGACAATGTTCCAGAAGGACAATGTTACGATAGTCAAGGGGATTTCAGTATACAGGTACATCGGGAAAATGAGGTTGGTGCTGGATCCCGACTGAAAGTTCCTAGAATCTTTACAAGCTGGCTTTTTAGAGCAGCTTGTGGTTGAGCCAGCTGGGGAAAGATTATTCTGGATTGGCTGTTGTATAAAGAACTAGATCTGATTCAGGAGCTAAAGGTAAAGGAACCTTTAGGAGACACGATCATAATATGATAGACTTCATCCTGCAATTTGACAGGGAGAAGCTAAAGTCAGATGTATTAGTATTACAGTGGAGTAAAGGGAGTTGCAGAGGCAGGAGAGAGGAATTGGCCAAAGTTGATTGGAAGGGTACATGATCAGGGATGATTGCAATGCAACATTAGCTAGAGTTTCTGCGAGCAATTCAGAAGGCACAGGATAGATATATCTGAAAAAGAAAGTATTCTAAAGGCAGGATGACACAACCATGGGTCATAAGAGAAGTCAAAGCCAACATAAAAGCAACAGATAGGGCATATAATAGATCTAAAATCAATGGGAAGTTAGAGGATTAGGAAGCATTTAAAAACCAACAGAAGAGATGAAATATTAAGATGAGCTAGCTAATAGCATCAAAGACAACAGAAAAAGGATATTTTCAGATGTGAGGAGTAAAAGTGAGGCGAGAGTAGTTTCTAGACCACTGGAAAATGACACTGGAGAGTTAGTAACGGAACAAGGAACTGGTGGATGAACTGAGTAAGTATGTTCCCTCAGTCATCACTGTGAAAGCCACTAGCAGTATGCTGGAGGTTCGAGAATGTGGGGGGCAGAAATGAGAACAGCTGCTATTACTGGGGAGAAGGTGCTTGGGAAGCTGAAAGGTCTGAAGTTGGAAAAGTCACCTGGACAAGATGGACTTCTCCTGAGGGTCCTGAAAGAGGTAGCTGAAGAGAATGTGAAGGCACTATTAAAGATCTTTCAAGAATCACTGCATTCTGGCACGTTCTAGAGTACTGGGAAATTATAAATCTCATTCCACTCAGTAAACAGCTCGCTGTCGTGTTGATGGGATTTTGGTGGTGGCGAGATATTCATTAGTCTCACAACCAGGGAAGAAACTGTTACCCAGTCTGGCAGTCGTAGTCTGGAAACTTCTGTACCTCCTTCCGGATGATAGTGAGTCAAAGAAATTGTGACTGGATGGTAGGGAACCTCAACAATGCTTTGGGCCCTGTATATGCAACACTCCCAGTAAATGTCAGAAATCTGGGGGGAGGGAGACACTGATGAGCCTCTCGGCAGTTTCACTTGGAGGCTCATGATAAAACAGGCTGAAGGCAACATGGTTTCCTGCGGGGGAAATCTTTGAGGAAATAACAGTCAGGATAGACAAAGGAGAATCAATGGTTGTTGTTTAATTCGATTTGTAGGAGGCCTTTGACAAGTTGCTGCACATGAGGCTGCTTTACAAGAACCCATGATATCACAGGAAAAATACCAGAATGGATAGAAGATGGTGCTGACTGGCAGGAGGTAAAGAGTGGGAATAAAGGGAGCCTTTTACGTTTGGCTGCCGGTGACTCATGGTCTTCTGCAGGGGGCAGATAGTGTTGAGGAAGAAGGGATTCTACAAAGGACTTCGGCAGATATGGAGAATCGGCAGAGAAATAGCATATAGAATATAATGGAAGGAAGTTTACGGGCATGCACTTCAGTGGAAAAGAAAAAAAAATAGACTATTTCCTCAACAGGGAGAAAGTTCAAAACACAGTGGTGCAAAAGCACTTGTGAGTCCATGTACACGGTTCTCTGAAGGTGAACTTCCAGGTGGGTAAAAAAGGCAAGTGTAGTATTAACATTCATCTTGAGAGAGCAAGGATTTAATACTGAGCCTTTATAAGGCATTGGAGTATTATGATTAATTTTTGACCCCCTTTCTGAGAATAATGTGCTGACATTGGAGAGAGTCTGGATGAAGTTCAGGAGAATGATTCTGGGAATGAAAGGGTTAATGTCTGAGGAGCATTTGATGACCCTGAGCCTGTACTCACTGGTGTTTAGAAGATTAAAGGGGGATCTTCCTGAAACCTATCAACAACAGATTTCCTGGTGGTGGCTGATGGAGTAGCAGCAATTTCCTGTTGCTCCAACTCTAATCATCTTAATATTTCCAACCTGTCTTGAAACTTTTTAAATGTGATACTTTTTCATTATGGCTGCATCAAGGGGTGGCAGACATGCTAAAAAGGCTGATTCCCCTGATTCTTTGGATTCTATTATGGACTTGCTGCAAAGTCATACACGAGAAGCATCTGAGAAGTTTCAACAATTCAGCTCTGAGTTTAAACAAATAGATGGTAAATTGGATTCTATTCAGCAAACACTTAATGAACACAATAAATATATAAAAATAATGAAGCAATGTTGTCATCTCTGGAAATGGAAGTGGATGAACTGCAAAAGCTTTGTGAAAAGAAATTGAAGTCCAATGAAAAGTTGAGACAAAAGATTATCAACACAGAAAATAGAAGTAGAAGGAACAACCTATGGGTTCTGGGTCTCAAAGAATTAATTGAAGGTAATCTTCCTAAGGAATTCTTTGCAAACTTTCTGCAAGAATTATTTCTGGAAATTCCGGTATCTTTGCCCATGATTGATCTAGTTCATAGGTCCCCCATGTGTAGATCTCCTAACAGAGATAGACCAAGATCTGTAATAATTTGTTTTCATGAATTTAAAACAAAGGATCTGTTAATACGTGAATCTCGACAAAGAGGCATGATTGATTATCATGGCAGCAAGATTAAAATTGTTGAAGATTACCCGCCTGAGGTTATGCAGGAGTGTGCTAAATTAAAATAAGTTATGTCCAAGTTTTTTAATAAGGGTTTTAAACCCTCCCTTCACTATCCCAGCTCGTCTCAGAATCACACTTAAAAATGGTTCTTTCGAATGGTTTTGTTTGATTGCTGAAGCACAAAGGTTTTTAATATCTGAAGGCTGGCTGCTTAGTTTGTCCTCACATGAAAACACAAGATTAAATGAGAAACCTTTAACTTACAAATCCCATCAAAGGGGCATGATTCGTTATAGGGTGAAATATTAAGATTCTCGAAGACTATTGGCTTGAGGTTATGCAGGAGTGTGCTAAATTTAAACAAGCTTTGTTGGAATTTTTCATCAAGGGTTAACCCGTCCCTTGACTACCTAGTTTGACTGAGAATCTCATTAAAGATGGACCCTTCAAATGGTTTCATTTGAATGCTGTAGCATAAAGATTTTGTTCTAAATTTAAGAGCTAACTGCTTAGTCTGTTTTTTCATGAAGATATAAGATTAAATGTTTAATGGCTTTCTGTATGAATAATGTTACTTTACTTTATTGTCACCAAAGAATTGATACTAAAGCGTACAATCAGCACAACGATATTTAATTCTATGCTTCATGCTCCCTGAAGTACCAATCAAAGTAAATATAATAAAATAATTTAAATTGTAAATCATAATTAGAAAATAGAAAAGGGAAAGTAAGATAGTGCAAGTCAGGTCTGGATATTTGGAAGGTATGGCCCAGATCCGGGTCAGAATCCATTGAGCAGGCAGTTGGAAAGAAGCTGTTCCCAAATCTGGCTGTACGAATCTTCAAGTTCCTGAACTCTGTCCTAGAGGGAAGAGGGACGAAAAGTGTGTTAGCTGGGTGGGTTGTGTCCTTGATTATCCTGGCAGCACTGCTCCGACAGCGTGCGGTGTAAATTGTGTCCAAGGATGGAAGATTGGTTTGCTATCTTTTCCTTTTGGTAAGCCTTTGTAACTAATTTCCTTTTGTATTTTTTAATACTGTATTTTTGATATATGAGAATTGAATTTCTTGTTTGGATATTGGTTAGTCCAGGTTGGAATATAAAGAAGCTGAAACTAACTGGAGCGATCACCAGGATTTTTTTGGGGGTTGTCTGTAGTTGTAGGTGTTGGTTTTCTGTTGGTCGGTTTTCTTTCTTTGGGAGGTGAGCGAGGGGATAGTTCTCTTTTCTCAGAAGTTTTTGTCAATTATTTTTAGCTAACTTATTGCTTGGCTACTATTTCTCAAGGTTTATGGATTGGTTTTAATTTACATTTTAACGCTTCCTTTAAATTATTCTAAAAATGGACCAAACTATTAATCTACTCAGTTTTAATATGAAAGGGTTAAATCACCCTGTCAAATGTAATAAGATTTTTGCTTATATTAGGAAATTTAAGGTCATTATTATTTTGTTTACAAGAAACTCACATACGCAAATGTGATAAGCTATGTATTTTTAGCCGTTGGAATGGACTTGTTTTTCATTCATCTTCTCAGGCCAAATCTAGTGGAGTTTTGATTCTGATAGATAATACACTTTCGTTTGTCCAACACAAAGTAGTGTCTGATACTACTGGACGTTTTCTTATAGTTTCAGGGAAACTGGATAATAATTTAATAGTATTTGCCAATGTGTATGTCCCCAATGTAGATGATCTAGTATTCTTTGAGGTTTTTTTTTTAATCATTTCCACCAGATCTGGGTCTTAATTCTTTAGTGATAGGAGGAGATTTTAACAATGGCTAGACTCAATTTTAGACCGATCATCTTTTAAACCAGTGTCTTTTAATAAATCAGCTTTGTTTATTCAATATTTTATTGAAATGTAATATTGTTGATGATTGGCATTTCTTACATCCTTTAGTTAGAGGGTCCTCATTTCTTCCCCACGTTCATCATACATATTCCAGGATTGATAATCAAATGATTTCATCAGTTCATTCCTGAGTCTATAAAGAGATTGTTGTTTCAGATCATGCTCCTCTATTTCTGTCTTTTAATCTCACCAATCTTCCGCAAACAAACAGAATTTGGTGCTTTAATGCAACTTTGTTACCTGATAAGAATTTTTAAAAATTTTTAGAGAGGCATATTATTTTGTTTTTTTTTGAAGGGAATAAAGAGGAAGAGACTTCTAATCTTATTGTTTGGGATACTTTCAGGGCCTATATTAGAGGACAAATTATTTCTTAAACTGTGAGTATGAAGAATAAAGCTGATAAAGAAAGAATTGAATTAGCCTATCAATTGAAACAATTAGATCAAAAACATGCTATAGCTCCAGATACTTTTTTTTATATAAAAGTCGTGTTGAAGTTAAAACTAAATATGATCTTCTGTTAACATATCCAGCTGAAACTCAGCTTCTTAAAAATAAAACTCCATTTTTCATACACAGAGATAAATCAGGCAAAATATTGGCCAAAAAATTAAAAACTACTGTGGTTCAACGACAAATTAAAGAATTTTGCAAAACTAATTTTGATAGGACAACTGATCACTCTGAAATAAATGATACTTTTACAGATTTCTGTTCTGAACTTTATAGTTCTGAATCCCCTAAAGATAATACTGTAATAAATATTTTTCTATATCAATTAAACATTCCTGCACTTTCTGCAGATAATTGTAAACAGATGGATCAACCCATTTCTCATGAGGAAATAGCCAAGGCACTTGGGGAATGCTCCAGATCCAGATGGATTTTCTGGAGAATTTTATAAGGCTTTTTCTTCATTAATTATACTTCAGTTACACTTAGTCTTTTTGGATTCTTTCAAATCAGGTAGCTTGCCTCAATCTTTCTATGAAGCCTCTATTTCACTTACTCTAAAGAAGAACAAGGACCCAACTGAATGCTCTTCATATAGGCCAATTTCATTACTCAATGTTGATACTAAAATCCTTTCCAAAGTTCTGACTCGTAGGATTGAAAATACTCTACCTTCTATTATTTCTAATGATCAGACTGGATTTATTAAAAACCAACATTCCCATTTTAATATACGCCATGTATTAAATGTTGTTTACTCTTTCTCCCAGGGGATATCAGAATGTGTGATATCCTTAGATTCTGAGAAGGCCTTTGATCACGTTGAATGGAATTATGTATTTGAAACCTTAGAAAAATTTAATTTTGGGCCAGCTTTTATTTAATGGATTAAATTACTTTATCTATCTCCTTCTGACCGGGTTGTTATTAATTTTCAAAATTCCAAACCATTTAAACTTCATCGCAGAACTAGACAAGGCTGTCTGTTGAGACCTTTGCTCTTTGATCTAGCTTTAGAACCCCTTGCCATTACTTTTTGAGAATCTAGTGATATCTGTGGTATTTTACGGAGTGGTATTACTCACAAAATTTGACTTTTCTCTGATGATATGTTGCTGTTTATCTCTAATGTTGAGACCTCGTTACCTTGTGTACTTCCTTTACTCTCCCGTTTTAGCCAGTTTTCAGACAATAAATTGAAACTACATAAGTGTGAATTATTTCCTTTAAATAAATTGATATCGGTTAAAACAAATCTCCCTTTTAAAGTTGTAAGGAATCTATTTACTTATCTGGGTGTAACAGTTACTGAGAATTACAAACACCTGTTTAAAGAAAACTTTCTTACTTTATTGAATTATGTAAAAAGGGTATCATTAAATTGGTCACTTCTTTCAATATCATTGATTGGACAAATCAATTCTATAAAACTGAACAGTCTATCTAAATTTATGTCTTTTTCAGACTTTACCCGTTTTTATTCCTGAAACCTTTTTTTTACCGTTGATTCTGTTTTATCCTCTTATATATGGAAAAATAAACGTCCTTGTTGAAATAAAGTTAATCTTCAAAAATCTAAAAAGTCTTGAGGTTTAGCCTTACCTAATTTTAGGTTTTATTACTGGGCATTAATATACAATATCTTACATTTCGGCTATATTATATTAATCGTGTAGATTGGTCAGTGTGGGTTTCTTTAGAAGCTAACTCTGTTAATAACTTTTCTATTAATTCTCTTCTTGGATACTCACTTCCATTATCTGTAAATAAACTAACTGATAATTTAATAGTTAAACATACTCTGAGGATCTGGATACAATTTAGAAAAAAACTTTTGTTTATTGAGATTTTCCCTTTTAAATCCCATTTATTCTAATTTTTTTAAACCCTCTGTGACTGAATAAGTTTTTAAGGAATGGGACAGGTTGGGTATTAAATGTTTTTGGGATATGTTTTTTGGAGGAAACCTTTTTTTTCATTTGAACAATTGTCAGCTAAATATAGCTTACCCAAAATTCACTTAGTTAGATATTTACAAAACATAGACTTTTAAAGATCACAACTATATACATTCCCTATAATCTAGGATAAGAACTTACTAGACATAATTTTTAGTTTGACATCTTTTCATCATGGTTCAATATCTAATTTTATGGAATGTTGCTGGAGATGAGGAATGTTCCTTCAGACAACATTTAGAATCTCTGGGAACAAGGTTTACAGATAGCAATATCTGAGGAAACTTGGAATGAAATTCTTAAACTGGTTAATGCTTCATCGCTATGTGCTTGTCATTCCCTCATACAATTTAAGGTGGTACATAGAGCTCATATGACTAAGGATAAGCTATCTCGTTTTTATTCGTATAAATCTCCCTACTGTGACAGATGTAATAATGGAGAAGTTTAATTAATTCATATGTTTTGGATTTGTCCAAATCTTGAAAAATATTGGAAGGAAGTTTTTCAAACTTTTCCCTTACTCTTTAATGTCAATTTTAAGCCCAATCCTCTGACGGCCCTTTTTGGTACTGTTTCAGGACAAGATATTAAGCTGAAGAAAACTGATTTACATATTTTGGCCCTTAGCTCTCTTATAGCTAGGAGGACGCTTCTGTTTATATGGAAAGATGTTTTTCCTCCTACTCATGCTCAATCTTTATGTGACGTTATGTCATGTTTAGATTTAGAGAAGATTCGTTGTTCAATTTTTGAATCTCGTGTAGACTTTGAAACATTGTGAGGACCTTTTATGAATTATTTTCAAAAACTTCAATTCATTGTTTAAACTCTTGGCTATTATTAATTTTTTGTTATATGAGAAGATATTTTACCTTCTTTTCTCCCTAATGAACAGCTTCGGTCTTGGTAGGGGTAAGATACTTTTTTTTTTGTAATAAATCAGTATAGTTTAATATAACTATCGATTAACTTATATGAATACGAGGTAATGTGTGTCTTATTATGAACAGATATAATGTAATTGGTGGTTTTTAAAATCTTTTTTGACCTTCTGCTTACACTTTCTTGTACTCTGTATTCTTCTATTTAGAAACTAATAAATATAATTGAAAGAATGGGCTTCCAACAGAAGTGTTGGTTTGGCATAATCTGAACTGTGACTGGTTTGAGTTTGCAGGATGTCATGGTGGAATGGAATGGGAGGATGTAAGAGACTATGAGGAGTGGAAGGAAGTGCAGACAGGCAGCATAAGTGGAAATAAATGAGAAAATGATCACAATGATCGAATTGAAGGAAGGTGATAGACTGGGAGATTAAAGTAATGTTTAATTTTAAGCCATGGAGTATAGTAAATGCCTTGAGTCCAAAGCACTGACAAGCAATCTAAACAACATCATAGGAGATTCACGTATGGCAAAGGTTCTGTGTGATGGAGCACTGTTGGTGGTTTGCTGAAGATTTGCAGCGAAGGGACAAAGCAATGAATGTACCAAATATTGGCAGAAGAGGTAAAAATGGTGTTGAAGAGGTGATAACGGGAATATCATTTAGAGAAAACTTAGAGGAACTAAAGAAAAATATTAAAGGAAGATTGAATTGATTTTATTATTTACATGCTTCACATACATGAGGAATAAATATCTTTAAGTTACGTCTCTGTCTAAATGTGCAATGTGCAATTTATAGTCATTTATAATAAATAATATGTACAACAATATAGTGCAGAAATACAGTTGTGTCAGCATGAATTAATCAGTTTATGGTCTGGGGCAAGAAGCCATTCTGGATCCTGGCTTTTATGCTGCAGGACTGCTTCCCGGACGGTAGTAGCTGGAACAGTTTGTGGTTGGGGTGGGTGGGGTCCCCAATGATCCTTCTGGCCTTTTTTACACACCTGTTTGTAAATGTCTGAATAGTGGGAAGTTCACATCTACAGATGTGCTGGGCTGTCCACACCACTCTCTGCAGAGTCCTACGATTGAGAGAAGTACAGTTCCCATACCAGGCAGTGATGCAGCCAGTCAGGATGCTCTCCCTTGCTCCCCTGTAGAACAGTTTTAGTATATAGGGCCCATACCAAACTAATTCAACTGTCTGAGGTGAAAGAGGCACTGTTGTATTTGTCAAGTACCCTGTGACCGGGTTACCGAACCAGTAGAAATGGAATATGCATTGGAGTGTTTAGTTCAGAGTTCTTTTACACCTGTGCGAGAACACTACAAGCATAATGTGTTGTATGTGGAAGCAGTGAGGACAGAACAAATGAGAGAAAAGTTAGAGGGAAATGATTCACATGCAAATGAAAGACAAAGTCAGTCAAATAATTCAACATTAGTAATAAATACAGCTAATTATTTTCATTAATGGGAAATGTTATTAATTGTTCTGAGAAACAAAACCTAAATTGGAAAAGATAAAAATGATAGTGAAGGCAGCAGTGAGGTTTTTGAATATGAGAGCTATTATGGAAGCAAGTGCAGGGAGAATTGAGTTGGAATAATCCATGTCTTGAGGTTTATTTACAAGGTAACTAATACCCATCCTGTCAATTCTGCAGTGGAATTCTGGAAAGTTAATAGCTCATGGACAGGAATTTAAGAGTTATGTGAGGAATTTTGCTGAGCAACTCTGTGATAGGTGTGCAAGAAACATGGTTTAACCCAACACTCATGATCGTCAATATGTATTGTGTTGTATGGTGTGGCTGATCATGGTATCATGACCATGATTATCCACGCCAAATTTTCCTACAGAAGTGGTTTGCTATTGCCTTCTTCTGGGCAGTCTTTTTTACAAGACAGGTGACCCCAGCCATTATTAATACTCAGAGATTGTCCGTCTGGCATGAGTGGACGCATAACCAGGACTTACGACCTGCACCAGCTGCTCATCTGACCATCCACCACCTGCTCCCATGGCTTGATGTGACCCTGATCATTAGCTACCCAGGTGCTACACCTTACCCAGGGCTGGAAGGAGCGCCTTACACCTACTTTGGTAGAGACATATCTCCACTCCATAACTCATCTCTCGATTTTGTAATTAATGGTTCTGATAGTGTAAGAAAAGATGGAGTTAATGGGGGTTGGGGGTACAACTTTTGATAATATAGAGATCTAAAGAAAGGAGAAGAACCAGAATACGTGGTTACTGAAGTACAGACAATGAAGGTACAATTGAAATCAATTATGTCTATATTCCTTGTAAAAAAAAATTAGAAATAGGGTTACTGGAACAAATTAGTACCCAGGGAAATACAGTATGGTGTGGGGATTTTAATGCACACAGCACATTGTGGGGAGAGCATGATGACAGTGATGGAGCCGTGAGAGAAGAACGTATGGAAAAGGAAAATCTGGAATGTCGAAATGATGGAAGAGGGACAAGAGTAAATTTGAATGCAGATTCTGAATCAGCAATTGATATAACATTAGTTCCATCACCTTTAGCAAGAAGGTGTTGATGGGAGGTTTTGAAAGAAACAACAATAGGCAATGATCGTCACTCTGCATTACGTCGAATAGGAATAGAAACAGTTTGATGGGTTAACATTACATCACCAAGATAGGACTGCTGAGACTTTCCAAGGCAGAGGAAGTGAAATATGCTTTATGATCAAATCCTTGTAGTGCACAAATGTTGTGATGCTGTTTCACTCCCGCTCACCAGACCTGGAATATCTTGCGATCAAGGGTCATCCATTTTATCTGCCACGAGAGATATCACTGATTATCTTGGTAGTGGTGTACATTCCACTTCAGGCCAGTGTAAAGCAGACTCTGTATGATCTGAGCGATGTAAGAACAGGCATGAAACAGCACATCCCGATGTCTTCCCCGCGGGAGGCCCGAGAGGGGTTTGGAAGAGCTTCCCAGCTGGACGGATACAAGGCTACCAACCCAGTGCAATGGACAAACGACAACAAGTATACAGTGCATCTGTGGCAAAATGTGTAAGAATCAGAGAGGCTTGAAAATCCACTGGTCAAGGATGAAGTGTAATGAGCAACAGAGAGCACCACAATGCACAGATTCCCAATCTGGGGAGACATAGGAGGGGCAGGGTCAGGAACCACCCCACAGTACCCAGAGCCTCCGCATGGTGCAAGCTGTTCATCCTAACATCACATCTCAGACCGTGCGGATCAGATGGCCCAAAGTCTGCCAGACAGCAGAGTGGCAAAGATTTGATGAGGACGTAGATCTAGTGTTGGAAACCGTGGCCAAAGTTCGTGTGGAGAGGAGATTGCAGATAATGACAACAGTGATCATAACTGCGGCAGCAGAAAGATTTGGTACCGAGGAAGAGAAGCGGGCTAAACAGTCAAATGTTAAAAACAACAGAGCCACCAAAATCAACAACATCTGGAAAGAACTCAAGGCGCTGAAGCAACAACATAAACTGGCAAACCATGAGGAAAGGGCACCACTGGAAGAACTGTGTGTGATGCTGAGGAAAAGGCTCATAACTCTGAGAAGAGTGGAGCAACATCAGAGACGCAGGACAGAAAGAGCACAGAAAAGATCTGTGTTTATCAGTAACCCATTTCAGTTCACCAAACAGCTGCTGTGACAAAAGAAAAGAGGAAAGCTGTCCTGCACAAAGGAACAGATAGACCACCATCTTCGAAGCACCTTCAGTAACCCAGACAGAGAAGTTGAACTGGGGGACTGTAATGCCCTCATCGCCCCTGCAGAACCAACAGAGGCTTTCAACCTTCAAGAGCCTCTCTTCAAGGAGGTTCAGCAAGTAGTCAAGAAAGCCAGAGCTGGCTCAGCGCCTGGTCCGAGTGGCACCACTACAACATCTACAAATGCTTCCCCAGGCCTCTCTGGCAGCTGCAGAGAATCCTCAAGGTCATCTGGAAGACAGGCAAAGTGCCCAAGCAATGGAAGTATGCAAACGGAGTGTGGATTCCAAAAGAAGAGAACTCTGTGAAAAGCAGCCAGTTTAGGATAATATCCTTGCCGAGTGTTGAAGGGAAGATCTTCTTCAGCGTGGTGGCAAAGCGCCTGACGGAGCGCTTCCTGAGGAACAATTACATCGATTCCTCCGTTCAGAAGGGTGGCGTTCCAAGGGTACCAGGCTGCTTGGAGCACACTGGAGTCATCACACAGCTCCTGAGAGAGGCCAGAGAGAATAAGGGTGACTTAGTGATTTTGTGGTTGGATTTGGCCAGTGCCTATGGATCAATCCCCCATGAGGCTGCTGAAGACATTCTGAAGAGGCACCATGTTCCTGAAGGAATCAGAGGCCTCCTTATGGACTACAACGAGTTCCACCTGAGAGTCACCAGGGCCAATAACATCAGACTGGTGTGGGCTGGAGACTGGTATCTTCACAGGCTGCAACATCTCACTCATCCTTTTAGCTCTGGAAATGAATATGCTGGTAAAATGTGCAGAGCCAGAGTGTCAAGGCCTGAAATCAAGATCTGGGATCCGCCAACCACCAATACGAGCATTCATGGATGATCTGACTATCACTACGGAGTCGGTGCCTGGTGCCAGGTGGATTCCTAAGGGGCTGGAAAGTTTCATGAGGTGGGCAAGGATGTCCTTTAAACCTGCAAAATCAAGATCTGTAGTGATGATGAAGGGGAGAGTACAGGAGAAATCTTGTTTCTCTATTGAGGACATTCCAATTCCTACCATCACAGAGAACCCTGTAAAAAGTCTTGGGAAGATGTTTGATGCAACACTCAGAGATAAGGCGGCAATAAGAAACACCTGTGGAAAGTTTGAACAATGGTTGCAAGAGGTTGACAGGACTGGCCTTCCAGGGTGGTTTAAGGCATGGATTTACCAGCACGGTATACTACCAAGAATCAATCCTCTGGCCACTGCTTCTCTGAGTTTCCAATTTCCACTGCTGCTGAATTAGAGAGGGTAGTCAGCCGGTTCCTGCGAAGATGGCTGGGTTACCAAGGAACATCAGCAGTATCATTGCTCTGTATGGGAATAACTGCAAACTGAGGCTCCCCCTGAAATCCATCGAGGAGGAGTTCAAGGTTTTGCAAGCAAGAGGGGTGCTGCAGTTCTGGGAATCTTCAGGGGAAAGAGTGACATGAACTGGTGCAGAATGAAGTAAGGGCAGCTGTGGAGGAGGAGAGGACCAGCAGAGCAGTGGCAATGATACAGCAAGGAGCCTGGACCAAATGGGAGCAGGTGATCGAGCGAAAGATAGACAGTAGACAATAGGTGCAGAAGTAGACCATTCGGCCCCTTGAGTCTGCACCGCCATTCTGAGATCATGGCTGATCATTCACTATCAATACCCAGTCCCTGCCTTGTCCCCATATCCCTTGATTCCCCTATCCCTCAGATATCTAACTCGCTCCTTCTTGAAAGCATCCAGAGAATTGGCCTCCACCATCTTCCGAGGCAGTGCATTCCACACCTCCACAACTCTCTGGGAGAAGAAGTTCTTCCTCAACTCTGTTTTAAATAACTGACCTCTTATTCTCAATCCATGCCCTCTGGTACTGGACTCTCCCAACATCTGGAACATATTTCCTGCCTCAATCCTATCAAATCCTTTAATTATCTTAAACGTTTCAATCAGATCCCCTCTCCATCTCCTCAATTCCAGTGTGTACAAGCCCAATCTCTCCAATCTCTCTGCGTATGACAGCCCTGCCATCCCAGGAATCAACCTAGTGAATCTACGCTGCACTTCCTCAATTGCCAGAATGTCCTTCCTCAAACCTGGAGACCAAAACTGTACACAATATTCCAGGTGTGGTCTCACCAGGGCCCTGTACAAATGCAAAAGGACATCCTTGCTCTTGTACTTAATTCCCCTTATAATAAAGGCCAAAATTCCATTTGCCCTCTTCACTGCCTGTTGCACTTGCTCATTCACCTTCATTGACTGATGAACTAGGACTCCTAGGTCTCTTTGCATTTCTCCCTTACCTAACTCTACACTGTTCAGACGCTACTTTGCCCTCTTGTTCCTGCTTCCAAAGTGGATAACTTCACATTTATTCACATTGAATGACATCTGCCAAGTATCTGCCTACTCACCCAGCCTATCCAAGTCTCCCTGTATTCTCCTAACGTCCTCTTCGCATGTCACACTGCCACCCAGTTTAGTATCGTCAGCAAACTTGCTGATATAGTTTTCAATGCCCTCATCTAAATCGTTGACATAAATCGTAAAGAGCTGTGGTCCCAATACAGAGCCCTGTGGTACCCCACTAGTCACCTCCAGCCAGTCCGAGAAACACCCATTCACTGCTACCCTTTGCTTTCTATCTGCCAACCAGTTTTCTATCCATGTTGAAACCCTGCCCCCAATGCCATGAGCTCTGATTTTACTCACCAATCTCCTATGTGGCACCTTATCGAATGCCTTCTGAAAATCTAGGTACACAACATCCACTGGCTTACCCTCATCTAACATCCCTGTTACACCCTCAAAAAACTCCAACAGATCAGTCAAGCATGATTTGCCCTTGGTAAATCCATGCTGGCTCGGCCTAATTCTATTACTGCCATCAAGATGTGCCACTATTTCGTCCTTAATAATGGACTCGAGCATCTTCCCCACGACTGACGTTAGGCTAACAGGGCGATAGTTCTCCGTTTTCTCCTTCCCTCCCTTCTTGAAAAGTGGGATAACATTAGCCACTCTCCAATCCTCAGGAACTGATCCTGAATCTAAGGAACATTGGAAAATGATTACCAATGCATCCACAATTTCCTGAGCCACCTCTTTTAGAACCCTCGGATGCAGACCATCTGGACCCGGGGATTTATTAGCCTTCAGTCCTACCAGTCTACTCATCACAGTTTCTTTCCTAATGTCAATCTGTCTCAATTCCTCTGATATCTTATGACCCTGGCCCATCCATACATCTGGGAGATTGCTTGTGTCCTCCCTGGTGAAGACAGATCTAAAGTATGCATTAAATTCTGTTGCCATTTCCCTGTTTCCCATAACAATTTCTCCCAATTCATTCTTCAAGGGGCCAACATTGTTCTTAACTATCTTCTTTCTCTTCACATAGCTAAAAAAGCATTTGCTATCCCCTTTTATATTCCTGGCTGGACTGAGCTCATACCTGATTTTTTCTCTCCGTATTGCTTTTTTAGTCAAGATCTGCTGTTCCTTAAAACTTTCCCAATCATCTGTATTCCCACTCATCTTAGCCCTGTCATACTTCTTTTTCTTTAATGCTATGCAATCTCTGACTTCCTTTGTCAACCACTGTGGCCCCTTCCCCCTCTTTGAATCCTTCCTTCTCATTGGAATGAACTGCTTTTGCATCTTTTGTATTATCCCCAAGAATATCTGCCACTGCTGATCCACTGTCTTTCCTGCCAGGGCATCCACCCATTTAACTTTGGCCATGGCTCCGTAGTCTCCTTTATCTAATTGCAACACTGACACCTCTGATCTGCCCTTATCCCTCTCAAATTGTAGATAAAAACTTATCATGTTATGATCACTACTTCCTAATGGCTCCTTTACTTCAAGATCACTTATCAATTCCTGTTCATTACACATCACCAAGTCCAAAATAGCCTCGTTCCTTGTTGGCTCAAGCACAAGCTGTTCCAAAAATACATCCCTTAGACACTCCACAAAATCCCTATCCTGGGGTCCAGCACCTACCTGATTCTCCCAGTTCACCTGCATGTCCCATAACGACTGCATTACCTTTAGCACATGCCAATGTTAACTCCCTAATCAACTTGTACCCAATATCCACGCTACTGTTTGGGGGCCTGTACACAACACCTATTAGGGTCTTTTTACCCTTACTGTTCCTCAGCTCAATCCACACAGACTCTACATCCCCTGTTCCCAAGTCACCTCTTGCTAAGGACTGAATCTCATTCCTCACCAACAGGGCCACCCCACCCCCTCTTCCCATATTTCTGTCTCTACAATAGCACGTATACCCTGGTACACTCAATTCCTAGGCCTGATCCCCTTGCAGCCATGTCTCCGTTATCCCAACAATATCGTAGTTCCCCATTTACATCTGAGCTTCAAGCTCATCTGTCTTATTTCTGACACTATGCGCATTCAAGTATAGAATTCTTAGCCCATTCCTCCTCTCTTTGCTTAAAACACTGTCTATTGTACCTAACCCAGCTCCTTGAACTTCCATCGGGCTAATTGCACCTTGAATTTTGATGAGCTTCTCAAGATCACCCAAACCTTCTACACATTTAACCCCATGCTCCTTCTGACCAACCTTCTGTACATGTAACTTTTCCAACCCATGTTCTGTCTCACCTTTCTCCTTTACACAGTTAATATTTGGGAAATGTGTATTCCCCACCTCTCCCTTATCCTTCATCATATCATCTTCTCTCGTAATCTGGATCCCTGCCCCCTGCACATCTAGTTTAAACCCCCCCGAGCAGCACTGGCAAACATTCCTGCAAGAATGTTAGTACCCCTCCAGTTCAGATGTAGACCGTCCCTTTGAAACAGATCCCAATGTCCCTAGAACAAAGACCAATTATCCAAAAACCTGAACCCTTCCTTCCTGCACCATGCTCTCAGCCTCGTATTAATGTGCATAATCACCCTATTCTTCGCCTCACTCGCACGTGGCACAGGTAGCAATCCCGAGATTGTCACCCTGGAGGTCCTGCCTTTCAGCTTCCCTCCTAACTCCCTGAACTCTCTAAGCAGGACCCCCTCACTCACCTTACCTACATCGTTGGTCCCTACATGGACCACTACATCTGGGTTCATGCCCTCGTTCTCAAGAATAGCCTGCACCTGATCTGAGATGTCCCAGACCCTGGCACCATGGAGGCAACATACCATCCGAGACTCCCGATCTGCCCCACAAAATCTCCTATCTGCCCCCTGACTATAGAATCCCCTAAAACTATCACTCTCTTCTCTTCCATCCTCCCCTTTCTAGTGCCAGAAGATCACGTGAACGATCTCTGGAAGGTAGATCCACACCGCATCCAGGTTGTTTATGATGTCCCTCCTAGCCCATCAAACCTGCATTGCTGTGGGAACGACCAGCTTGCCCCCTCTGTGAGAAGACCGGTACGCTAGAACATATTCTGAGCTGCTGCCCCAGAGCTCTTGCCGATGGCCATTATCAAAGGCGGCATGACCGGGTCCTCCGGACAATTGCTGAGACAATCTGCAGCACCCTTAACATCTGCCGGAAAACAAGTTGGTCAAGAATACTATCTGCTTTGTCAAAGAGGGGGAAACAAACAGAACACCAGAGACTACATTGCGGCCCGTCATTGTGTCGTGGTCGAAATCATCGAAACACGTTCTAATGCTTGAGCTTACCATGCCAAGGGAAGAACACATGGAGAAGGCCTACAAATTGAAAAAAGCCAAATATGAAGATCTGAGGAATAACTACCAAAGAAGAGGCTGGAGAGCAAAGTGTTGGCCCGTGGAGGTTGTGTGTCGTGGCTTTGCAGGCCAGTCACTCTGCAAAGTATACACTGCACTTGGAATCATGGGAGAGAGAAGAAGGAGAGCCGTTTCTACCACCAGAGATACAGCAGAGAAAGTTTCAAGACGGCTCTGGATAAAGAGGGCAGATCCATGGGTTGCTGCTAGGGGTCTGATCAACCCCAGTCGGGTCGCCTGGATGAGGATGTATGATGTTGAAAGACCCGAAACACCTGACGACCACGGGTAACATCACTGACGATGTGCCCTAGCTTAGCATCATGCAGATGTTTGTATAAGAATCAACAATCACATGTAGTAACAGAGGACCAATGTTATACCACCAACAGGTGCTTACTGTGCTATCCCACATCCACATGTTTGAAAGTCTGACCACCTGGATGTACTTCCACTCCCTGAGTATAGGCCTGTGAACCTCCACCATCTGATATCTGAATGAAAAATGAACACTACCTCACTACTGATTTATTTCTCCATTTGCACTACTTACTTAAACTATTTAATGAATAAAGATATACATCTCCTGTAATTCAGATTTTTCTCTCTTATTATGTATTGCATTGTACAGCTGCTGCAGAGACAATGGAGTTCATGATTTATGCTGGTGATATTAAGTCTGATTCTGATAGATCAGGAAATTATGCCAGAATGCCAGCTGTTTGAAAAGGCTGATTGGGGAAAGTTTAAAGAAATAAGTGATCCGGAATGACAGAATATTGAAATCAATCAGGATGTGGATCTTTTATGTGACAAGATTGTGGAAGGGATAATAACAGCAGCAACAATATGTGTCCTAAGGAAATGGAACAGAGCTGAAAGGAAAATGGTGCCATGGTGGAGAAAAGACTGTGGGGAAGCAATAAGACAAATTAATCGAGCATTCAGAATGGAATAGAGGACACACAATTTTCCAAAGTTATTTCAGTACTAAAAATGTAAGCAATAGTAAGAAAGCAATTTGAAAGTAGAAACAGAAATATTGGAGTAAGTTTTACGACTCCGGAGGAATACGAACTCCCATTGAAAGAGTTTGGAAGATGATAAAATTAATGAATGGTGTCAACAGGAAAATTGGATACCCAGTGTTACGTGATGGGGAAGGTTTGAACACCAAATTATATAAGTTGGGAATTAGAGGAAAATGCTGAATTGGAATAAAGATTTTAAAATTGGAAGATCTATCATGGTGTGAGGAGGGAAATCTATGTCAAGTAAACTGATTGTGGAAAATAGAATCCCTCAGGGAAGTGTGGGTGGCCCATTATTATTTACTACAATGATAAATGATATATTTTCTAATATAAATAGTATTGGAATGTCATTGTGTGTGGATGATGGAGCTATGTGGAAAAGGGGTGGGAATGTTGAATTTATAACATGGAAACACCAAGTGGCAAAGTTTTGGTGAAACGGCATGAAAATGGGAATTCAGCTTTTCGGTAAAGAAATCCAAATTAATGCTTTTTACTAGGAAGAGGATAGAAAAAACACTGAAAACTGAGACTTTGTGTAATAGAACTAGACAATGTGGAAACATTTTAAATTTTTAAGCATTTGGTTTGAAAATAGACTCACATGATCAGCACGTATTAAAGAAGTAATCAAAAGTAAGAAAGTGCTGAATTCAAAGTCAAGAAATAAGGTTAATCAGTGGGGGAATAAGGACAACACCAGTGGAGGCAATGCAGGTGGAGTTGGGAGAGACACCTCTGGAACTGAGAAGAACACAGCTTTCATTAACATATTGGGTCAAGCTACAAGGGCCTGGAGAAAATCATCCAACTCAATAGCTTTTAGATCCATGCTCAGACAAGGAAAGAAAGAAATTCAGAAGTTTAGGGTGCACTATTGAAGGAAAAGCAGGAAGGACAGGAATTAGTAATAAGGTAGCGAGTGATACAGAGCCTTTTCCTGGGCTGTCTTCATGACTGTGAAGCACCAGAGATGGATCCTAAATTATTCAAAAAGAGAAGTGATTTTAATTGAAAATATTGTTGAATATTATGTAATTATTATTATGGATATTTTCAAATGTACACAATGCTTTAAAAACAATAATAGTAGATTTTGGGTAGAATTTGTAGTGCCTGATTTTAACATGAAAAAGCAGGTGAGGATAAATGATGATTTATCTGTGTATACAGGTGAAATGACAGCTGGGCTATTCACTTTGGAGTGGGTGGAGGAAGTGAGACCAATGAGAGTTGTAATATTCTCTAATCAGAAGTCTAAAAGACTTGCATTCAGTAGCAAGACCAGAAATTGTATGTGGAATGATACAAACCTTATTTCAACCTAAAAATAATATCCAGAAAGAACTGGAATGGTCGAGGAATGCGGAAAAAAGAAGAAGGAGGAGGTGATAATATCGAGATTGAGGATTGGGCACAAAGGGTTAAAGTACATTGTTCTAAATGAAGAAACACAATAATGGGAGGTGTGAATATTGTAAAAAAAAAGATGTAATCGAGAGAGGGGATGGTTGATTTTAAAGTTATCACAGCATAAAATATGATTGAACATTAACAGCATTTTGCAGAAAAGTTCACAGGACTACTGCTCTAAATATGTTGCGCAGTTTCTTGAAGAACACAGTTCTTTTTTTAAATAAAATTGGATACGAACATAAATATGGGGTCAAATACTGTATAAATATGTGGGTCTAGATATGTTGAACCACACTCCAATTCAGAAGGTAGTGGTAATGCACCTTAAACCTTGGAAACCTATCGACTATTGAAGTTGATGTTAAGGAGTTGATGTGGAGAGGATCTTGCGGAGTGTGGGGACGTAAATGTACACAGGCCATTCCCACCTAGACTGTTAGCCGAAGGAAGACAGTGAAAGGAAACTCCAGTGTAAAAGATAGGCAAACACAGTGAACCAGACCTCCCACCTACCAGCTTCTATTCCTGCCACCATTGGTTAAAATGCCTGGGGTTCTCCTCCCGTGCATCTTTTATCCGGTTAGAAAAATACACAGACCACCTGCCTCTATTGGTTGGAGGTCTGCATGTTCACACCCTCCCTTTTAATTTCCATTAGTTTTCGTGCAGAGCCATTGACAGTCTTGCCATACCATTGGTCACTTTTTAAAGTTGTGGGGGGGGGCTGTTTAACAGCAAGAAAATTTTTCAGAAATCCATTAAAGCGGATGTTTCAGCAAAGCTGTAAAATTGTGAAGAGGTGAGGGAAGGGGTGGAGCAAGTGTTGTCAGGTGATAGGTGCCTCCAGGTGAGCGGGTTGACAGATTGGGAAAGGAAAAGTGGGAACAGCGCTGGAAAGTTGTAGGTGAGGGTGGAAGTGACAAAAGGCTGAAGATAATGGAATCTGATAGGAGAGGACAGTGGAGCATGAACTAATGGGAGAGAGGTGCGGAGAGCAGAGGAGTGCAGTGGGGGATGGGAACCAGTGGGAGGAGTGTGTTGGTATGGAAACCCTTTGAATGGAAAAGCCTACAAAAACTCATGGATACAGACCAGTCCATCACAGGTAAAGCCCTTGTGACTGTGAACGAATTCACCAGACAGACACTGAAGCTGGTGGATACAGAAATCTTTATTCAGCAAAACAAGCAACAGGCATCATACTCCAGATACTCATAGATGAAGAGGGCTGCGTGACCCTGTATTACATGAAATTTTTACAGGCTAAAGATCAAACGTAACAACAGGAGAATTCTGTAGTTAAAATGCATCCAGAATGCTCCCTTTAAATTACATATAATTTTCAAATACCTCCATCTTCACATCCACACTCCAGACACCCAAAATGAATATTAATCCCCACTGACTCTGGGCCACAATCATGCATATGCAGGTATCTGAGGTCGAATTTAGAGTTTCTTTGTTGTAATCAACCCCATTCTGCAGCTCCAAGAACACATTGTTCTGGGTGCATTTTAAACTCAATCTACATTCCATGTTTATGTATGAAGACTGGTTGCTGTTGAAGTTAGTATTTGCTATTTACCATAATTCCAGAATACACCCTAACGTCTCTCCACACGATTGAACACATCTACAAGGAGTGCTGTTGCAGGAAAGCAGCATCCATCATCGAGCACATCCACCATCCAGGACATGCTCTCTTCTCACTGCTGCCATCAGGAAGAAGGTACAGAAGCCTTGTGTCCCAGACCACCAGGTTCAGGAACAGTTATTACCGCTCAACCATCAGGCTCTTGAACCAGAGTGGATAACTTCACTCACACCACCAATGAATTGATTCCTCAGATGTAGGAGTGAATTAGGCCATTTGATCTGTTGAGTCTGCTCCACAACCTAAGGACTCTCACGGATTCTACAACTGATTCACAACATTATTTATTTATTATTAATAAATTATTTATGCATTTACTCTTATTCTTTTGATTTCTTTCTTATATTTGCACACTTTCTTGTCTTTTGCACATTGGTTCTTTGTCCATCTTTGTTGTGTGTAGTTTTTCATTGATTCTTTTGGGTTTCCTTATATTTGCTGTGAATACCTGCAAGAAAATGAATCTCGGGGAACGATATAGTGACAAATATGTACTTTGATAATACATTTACTTTGAACTTTGGGTGATCTTCCAGTGTGGAGGTGGAGGAGGACAGAGAGACGATGTTGGGAGCCAGATAGATCAGAGCTGGAAGGAAAGGCCGAGAGGGAGAGCAGTTACTGGATGCTGAAGAATTCAATTTTAATGCTGTCGAGGTGTAGGCTCCCCTGGAGGATATCAAAAGGCCCAGGACCCTACCATTTACTGCAGAAGACTTTGCCTGGTTTGACCTCCCAAACCGGAACACATCCTGCAGTGTCACAGAGCACTGAAATAGGACACTTGGCCTAACTGGTTGATGTGGACCAAGTTTCACATCAAAATTGCCCATTTGCCACTGCACACCACACATCCCTCTAAAACACCAACCCTTTTATGCCATGGACTAATATGATTTAACGAAGGGTCCACAGACCCCTGGTTGGGAACCCATGCTCCAAATCCTACCAATCCATGTACCTGTCCAATTGTTTTTCTTAACTTTTTTGTCTTCCTCACTGAAGACTGATGCAAAGTATTTGTTCAGTTCATCCACCATTTCCTGTTCCCCATTACTACCTTGCCAGCATCTTTTTCCAGCGGTTCGATAAACACTCTTGCCTCTCTTTTACACTCTATGTATCTGATGAACATTTTTATATCCTCTTTAATATTATTGGCTTGCTTCCTTTTGTATTCATCTGAAACTTCTTTCTGACTTTTTTAGTTTCCTTCTGCTGCTTTGTAAAACCTTTCCAATCCTTGTACTTCCCACCAGTTTTTGCTCAATTATACACCCTCTCTTTGGCTTTTATTTTGGCTTTGACCGCTTGTTTGCCATGGTTGCATCATCTTGCTTTTAGAATACTTCTTCCTCTTTGGGATGTATATATCCTGTGCCTTCTGAATTGCTTCCAGAAATTCCCACCATTGCTGCTCTGCTGTCATCCCTACCAGAGTTCTTTTCTAATCAACTCCTCTGTCATGCCACTGTAATTTCCTTTACTCCACTGTAATACTGATACATCTGACTTTACCTTCTCATATTTCATGTTGAAATTGATCATATTATTATCATTTTCCCCAAAGAGGTCATTTACCTTCAGCTCTCTGATCAATTCCGGTTCATTACACAATAGCCAACATGCCCACAATGATATTGGACCTCCACGGTTTCAGGTGTAACCTGTCTTTTTTGTAGAGGTCATACCTTCACCAAAAGAGATCCCAATGACGCATAAATCTGAACCTCTGCCCCCTGCATCAGTTCAGGATCTTCTCACTTTGTCTACCCTTGTCATTAATGCTAGTATGTACCAAGACTGTGACTGGAGTCCTTGATGATGATGGTTTGGACTCAGAAGCTGGGGTATGCAAAGCAAAGTTCAAGACATGTATCAAACTAGTTTTGAGCACAAAATAAATGCTAGACGATATCACAAGTAGGGTTATGACTGAGCACCAAACCTCTGTTCAGCTGTTCCTTAAACACTCAAATCTTGTCATCCAAACCATGATTACCAATTAGTGGGACTGTCTTGATCCCTGAAAGGCACCAAGTTAGCTACCTGTGCTCTGCAGGGTTAGACCATCTAAATCCCGGAAGCTGGTGCGGATGGGAGGTTTTTGTAATAGGAACCCCTGGCCTACGGCTGATTCCTCAATTCATGAGGGCTCTTGCTGCTCGAAGAAGCAGCGATGATGATCATGGATGAGGGCCATTTCTAAGATGTCTCTGTCAGGCACCCAGTGCCTGGATGGGAGCAAGGCTGATGGTGGTGATGCTCAGGGGCTGATGCAGACAGGCTTTAATTTAAGGTGAGATTGATCCTTAGGGTCTTGGGGAGCTGCAAGGTATAAGCAAGGTTTCTTTTCCTCAGGACTTTGAAGGTTCCTGTGATCTTGGCTGCCTACTTTCTAGATTCCACCCAGAGATGCAAATCATGAGAGGACAGCCAGTCCTGTTGCTCAGGCTGTAAAGTTGGTCCCTGCCTTCTCCTTCAACTCATTTGGTTTCCGCCCTCGGGGTAGAGGCCAACAAAATTTCTCTTGCCATAATCCATTTCTGCTTGCAGCATTGGATGAAATCTTCAGCTGCAGAGACCCCAACCTCGGCCTACTGTACCAGAACAAGAGGCAGAGGATAACCAAACTGACATCCCATGTGATGAATGCTGTAAAGTGTTCTGGGTGACCTCTGCCCACATCAAATAGTCACACCGCTCATCAGGTCTTTCCGAGGCCAGGCATCTTGGGGTAGGTTCTTGATTGGTCAGCTCGGTCTGACCATTGATTGGAGTGAAACCCAGAGGAAAGGCTTGCCGATTCCCCTATCAGTTTACAGAATGCCCTTCAGAGATGTGATGTGAATTGTGGACCATGATCCAGGAGAATGTCCACCGGGAATCTGTAGATCCTGAAGACTTGGTCCAGAACAATTCCAGCCATCTCCAGTTATACTTCCCTATACTTCCTCCCTCACCACCATTCAGGTCCCCAGACAGTCCTTCCAGGTGAGGCGACACTTCACCTGTGAGTCGGCTGGTGTGGTATACTGTGTCTGGTGCTTCCAATGTGGCCTTTTATATATTGATGAGACCCGACGCAGACTGGGAGACCATTTTGCTGAACACCTACGCTCGGTCCACCGGAGAAAGCAGGATCTCCCAGTGGCCACACATTTTAATTCTATGTCCCACTCCCATTCTGATATGTCTATCCATGGACTCCTCTACTGTCAAAATGAATCCAAACTCAGGTTGGAGGAACAACACCTTATATACCGGCTGGGTAGCCTCCAAGCTGATGGCATGAACATTGACTTCTCTAACTTCCGTTAATGCCCCTCCTCCCCTTCTTACCCCATCCCTGACATATTTAGTTGTCTGCCTGTTCTCCATCTCCCTCTGGTGTTCCCCCCCCCCCACTTTCTCCCGAGGCCTCCTGTCCCATGATCCTTTCCCTTCTCCAGCTCTGTATCACTTTCGCCAATCAACTTTCCAGCTCTTTGCTTCATCCCACCCCCTCCGGTCTTCTCCTATCATTTTGCATTTTCCCCTCCCCACACTACTTTCAAATCTCTTACTATCTTTCCTTTCAGTTAGTCCTGACGAAGGGTCTCGGCCCGAAACGTCGACAGTGCTTTTCCTTATAGATGCTGCCTGGCCTGCTGCGTTCCACCAGCATTTTGTGTGTGTTGTTTGAATATCCAGCATCTGCAGATTTCCTCATGTCCACTACAGATATTAGCTTCCCGAAGGGAATGGACTGGCAGGCTTTAGAAAACCAATGACAATTTCCATCATGACCGATATCCCCCTGGATGGTGGGAGACCTGTGACAAAGTCCATGGAGATGTGTGTCCAATGTCTTTATAGAACAGGTAGGGGGTGGAGGAGCCCTTGAGGTGTGGTTCTGTTTGTTTCGAGTGCACATCTTGCATGCCTGCATGAACTGTCAAAGTTCCTCCGACATTTGGGCCACTGATACTGCTCTTAATAAATGAGAGTCCTGGGTGTGCAGTTATTCTCAATGAATATCCCCATTGGAGTACCTGGAACCAGACAAAGCTCCGGACATACAGCTGACCTGGAAGGCCGTTCTCAGAAATCCCTCCCTGTGCTTTATCCTATTGAACAAGAGTGTTGATTTCCCCAATGTATTGGTTCTCCCACCCTGGCTTGTGGTAAAAAGGTGGTAGGCTGTTCCTCTCATTCCGGTTCATCACAATGACAGGACTGGGTGTCTGGCTTTGGTTCTTTGATTCTGGTCCTTAGGTCAGGATGAACTCAATGTGGTTAAAAAAACAAAGACCACATGGTCTGCCTCGGATTCAACCTCTTGTCCTCCTGGATATAAGCCAGGTTCTTCTGGTCAATCCAACTGATAAAAGGGTTCATGTTCCCCTTGAGCCAGTGACGCCATTCCTCCAAAGCTGTCTTAAATGCAAGGAGCTGCTGATTCCCGTTGTCATAGTTCCTCTCTGCTGGAGATTGCCGCCCGGAGAAGAATGCAATTGGTGGAGTTTGCCGTCCAAAGGTGATCATTAAGTCAAGATGGCACCCACTCTGATGTCTGAGGCATTCACCTCCATGATGATGGCAAAGTCCAGGTTAGGAGAAACGAAGATGGAAGCTCTTGGGAGCCACTGATTGAGGTCGATAAAAGTAGTCTCTGCTTCAGTAGTCCTGACTTAAGGGTCTGTGGAATTCTTAATTAGTGACATCATTGGAGCTGCCACTGAGCTGAAGTTCCTGATGAACTTCCGGTAGAAGGTTGGAGACCCCAGGAATCTTTGGACATGTTTGATGCCAGATGGTGGTTGGCAGTCCCTGACAGCCTGGGTCTTGGTAGGGTCCATCTTGAGATTGCCATTGGAGATGATGAGCCCCGAAAATGAAACAGTCGTAACATGGAACTCGGATTCTCCAACTTGAAGACTCTTTAACATCCCTGACATGAACAAAATTCTCCTCCATGGACTCAGTGAAGATTAGGATGTCATCCAAGTAGACAACAGCATAGTTATGTAGTGTATCTCAGAGCATGTCCTTTATAAAGGCCTGGAAAATGGCTGGAGCATTCACAAGGCTGAAGAGAATAACCAGGCACTCAGAAAGCCCCATCAGTGTATTGAATGTAGTCTTCCACTCATCGCATCAGTCATATGGGCCAGATTGTATGCGCTCTGTCGGTCTAGTTTTGAGAATACTCTCACTCCTTGGAGCATCTCGAAGGCCATATTAATGAATGTTAGGGCTTAGCAAATTCTGGCTGTTTGGCAGTTTAATCCTGTATAATCAATGCCTAGCCGCAGGGCCCTATCCTTCTTTTGTATGAAGAAGAAACTTGTGACTGGGGTTGAGGTGAAAGGCCAAATGAAGCCTGTAGCAAGGACCTCCTCAATAAACTCATCCATTATGCTTCATTCTGGGCCCGAGAGTGCATACAATCAATCGCGCAGTGGACCGGTACTGAGCAACAGGTCTATCAGACAGACGTATGGTCAGTGCACTGGAAGAGTTGAGGCTTTTTCCTTGCTTAAGACCTCATTCAAGTTCTTGTAAACAGAAGGAATTTCAACCTGTTTGTGTGTTCCTATCTCCTCTGGATCTTCCTTCGAGGATGACTGCTGAGGTTTATTTGGGGCAGGAGTGATTCAGCAGACCTCAGAGTCCACTCCCTCAGCTCACAAAGCTCATTCATGGAAACGGGGCAAATTAGAGTCCAAATCCCCATCTGTATCCTTAGATGATGGCAGCGAGGCTTTACAGAGAGTTATTCCCCCCTGGAAATAGGCTTCAAGGTTCGGTGAAGAGGAGTCTTTTCTCTTCCTTTGGAACTGGTGGCTGGATTCCTTAAGCTTGGCTAGCTTATTTCCGTATTCCATCTTCTGCTTCTTTTAAGACTTTTTTATTTGCCTACTGGTGGTTTTTTAAATCTTCCCATTCTAACTTTCCACTGATTTTTGCTCTATTATAGTAACTTCTTTCCACAGATAGTGGGTTCACTAGTCCATAGTTCCCAGCATTTGATTTTTATTTACAGCCCTTCTTAAAGGGCAAAATTATTCGTACATATCATGTTTGTCCCAGAAAGCATCTGAAAGGTCCAGAGAACTGAATTCCTGCACCCTATGCAAGGTTTCAGCAATGTACACCCAACCCTCGTTATATGCGGCTTCAGACTATGTAGATTCACAGTTATGCGAGGAACCTATTTCTACCAACTTATTATATGCATACAAAACTCAGTTATGTGAGGACCACTGCTTTCCCGCCAATACAAGTCAGGTGCGCGTGCCTCACAGTCTCACTCCCGCTGGTCTCGCATTGGTTTTGGCAAGGTGTGGATGTGCGATGTTGTGCTCTTAAACTTTTGTTAGTTTTACCTATGATGCAGTGATTTTGTACTTGAAATAGACAATAGGTGCAGAGGTAGACCATTCGGCCCCTCGAGTCTGCACCGCCATTCTGAGATCATGGCTGATCATTCACTATCAATACCCAGTCCCTGCCTTGTCCCCATATCCCTTGATTCCTCTATCCATCAGATATCTATCTAGCTCCTTCTTGAAAGCATCCAGAGAATTGGCCTCCACCATCTTCCGAGGCAGTGCATTCCACACCTCCACAACTCTGGGAGAAGAAGTTCTTCCTCAACTCTGTTTTAAATAACTGACCTCTTATTCTCAATCCATGCCCTCTGGTACTGGACTCTCCCAACATCTGGAACATATTTCCTGCCTCAATCCTATCAAATCCTTTAATTATCTTAAACGTTTCAATCAGATCCCCTCTCAATCTCCTCAATTCCAGTGTGTACAAGCCCAATCTCTCCAATCTCTCTGCGTAAGACAGCCCTGCCATCCCAGGAATCAACCTAGTGAATCTACGCTGCACTTCCTCAATTGCCAGAATGTCCTTCCTTAAACCTGGAGACCAAAACTGTACACAATATTCCAGGTGTGGTCTCACCAGGGCCCTGTACAAATGCAAAAGGACATCCTTGCTCTTGTATAGATTTATTATATATTATATATTTATATCTTTTGTATAAATATTTAACAATGCCTCCTAAGCGTCTGATGTCATATCCTGGGCCATCAGCCAAGTGGCAGAGAACGCTTTAACACTTGGAAAAAAAGTTGGAAATTATGAACAGCGGCATCAGGTGAAAGTAACACAGGTCTGTGACGCTACTGCCAGGAACAGAAACTTGCCTTTAAATTCTTTTGTTGCTTGACAATGCGCCAGCCCATCCTAAACATTTGGACAGCATTCCTTCTAACGTATCAGTGCGTTTCTTGCCGACTAACACAACATCGCTGATTCAGCCACTCGACCAAGATGTGATCCACATTCAAGGCGTATTTTTTTTTACGATGATCTATCTCTCAGATACTGCAAGCAACAGACGATTTTGAAAATCCCGGGAGTTTACCAATGGTGAGGGAATGGTGGAAGTCGGAACACTTGGCACAAATGGCGATGGACATGGACCCAAGTTTAGAACAGAGTCAGCATTTCCGTCATTCCCTGCCATCGACCCTTCTTCCCTACAAGCAATTTTAAGCTGAAATACAAAATGCTGCCAAGCAAACAACCTTCACCACTTTATTCAAACCAGTGTCATTTCCTGCTGCCGGGAATTCTAAGAGTTCTGTGTGTCTTCCTTCACCCCTTGCTGTGCTTGATATGATTCTGACACCAAAACACCAACTGTAACTGTTGCTACCCTTCTTCACTCACTACAATACCATCCATTTTAGTGTCACCTGTCATCTAATACTCGGGAATATGGGATTGATTCCCATCGATGAGAGGACTCCTTCATCCAGGTATCAGCAGTCATTTGGATAAAGCCTCAGGATAAGATTCAAAGGAACAATTCTCAGTCCGTCTTTGTGGGAATACTGCTAAATTCTGTGTTGTGTGAAAATATAATTGGATCAGGTTTTGGAGACTTGCACATTCACATACTGAAGGAGATTTCTCGTGCCAAAACACAGGTTGCAGAGCAGGAAGTGAAGATCTTTGCCTGGATTTAGACATTTGTCCATTAGCCTGGCCTTAGAAATGGCAGAGACTCCTTCCTTTCCTCTTCTCTCCCTCTTATTCTGTGATCTCTCCCTCCTTGCCCTTCCTTGGTTCTCTCTCTCTCTACCTGTCCTCTCTCTCCTTCCAGCTTCCCTGTGCTCACTTTAGACTTTTAGAGTTACAATTTGCTGTCTCATTTCACCCTCCCACCCGAAAGTTCATGGAGTCATAAGTTGGCTCTGACAAGCTGCCTGCACTTTGTACAGACTGTCAGAGCCATTAGCTGAGAGAGAGAGAGAGAGAGAGAGAGTTGCAGAGACACAAACAGGAAGCGGAAGGCAAAGCTGTTACTGTGAGCAGTGAAGAGTGTAAACTATACTGGAGGACTGGCAGCACGCACTCATGGAGGGAAAGGAGAGGGCAAGCTAGTGTCAGGAGGCGACATTTCTGGAAGGAAGCAGACTCTACTGGCAAGGTAAGGTCCTCAGTTGTTGCACATCCTGGATTTGTAGATGGCTGCAATGTCAATGAAATTAATTCACTATTTTACTGTTCATTATTTAATGTAGTTACATGATACTGTATTGAGTTGTTTCCATGGAAATTCCATTGATAAATTGTTTCTGTTTGTATAAAACTGCATGTGATAGAATTCCCTCAGATACGGTATTGGGAATGACTCTGTCAATAATCGTATTGGTCAGTCCTGCTTACACGAGCACTCCAGGTTATGGGCATGGGGAATCCCCACAGGATCTGGTCCCAAGTCATCACCTGTTCCTCCGATAATTTCCCCAGTATCTGATTTAGTGCCACTCCCCTCACGACCTGCTCTGCACTCCAGGTTATGGGTTGAGGCGATCACCTCCAATATGTGATTTTGGGTGCAGTCTTTAAAATCTAATACATATATATTTTCCCATATGACTGAACGCGGTGCACTCCCTGAGATATGGGGTTGGGAATCTGATTCTTGGATTCTTCCAAGTAACTGATTTTAATTTTTTTTTTCTCACACGTGGGAATCACAACCTTCCTGAAGATCAATCACAATTGATTTTCTTCAATTTACCACAATTTCTGGTCCTGTGAAGAGATATTTTTCCCATTGTCTGGTCTTTCATAGTTTTCCCCAAAGTCTATTCCTAGGGTATATTCCTTCAATATCTGGTCCTGTGTGCCTTTCTCAATGTCTGTTCCTTGGACTTACTCTGCTCAAATCAGGTGCTTGTGTCCGTCACCCAAATAGCTGTTGAAATGTGGGATTGAGACACTCACTATGAAACATTCCATCAATATCTGGCTCTGGGCTGTTCTGAGAAACTCTTCCAATGAGTCTCTGTGTTTTCCTGAATATCTTTCTCGGGGTGCAGCACCCCAGTATTCCTACTGTGAGAGTTCCCTTATGAACATGAGCAGGACATGTGGGGCTACACTCATATATTACAGGCTGGAAATCCGCGATATTTGTCCGGGATGCATTATCCACTTATTGTACTTGTAGGCCGGTGAAGTCACTGCAGTGATGAGAGAACTTAGATGGGCTGAATGGCATCCCTCGTTTTTATTAACTCAGACATTTTATTTTCTCATTTTCTTTGTTTTTAATTAATACAATTTCAAATCATGACATAAACTCCAGTGGAAAACTGAAAGAAAAGATATAGGCAACGTTTTCCACAACTTTTAATTTATAATATTTGACAGAGCAAGATCCATAATACGCATTCCACCACACTCCCCTTCCCCATGTTACCTTCGATCTCCGTAACAATAATACCCACTTCCTCACCTCCTTCTTCTCCTTCACTCACCACACCCCCATCCCCTGTTCCCCATTCCCAAGCCTTAACTGTGCCTTCCTCTCCCCTCCTGTGTACCCCCTCCAGTGTCACATATCCTGCCATTTTCCCAATGTATCATTCACTGCTGACCCTCCACCTACCTAACCGGCTCTGTGCCCCCATTTCCCATCTGGCATCCCCGGCGCTTTTAGAGGTTTATATTCTAAATTGAGCAGTTGCAGTGCAGTAGCCTTAGATTGCCGAGTGAGTGACAAACATTTCCAAACATCGCAGCCACATGGGGATCTCTTGACTGAATGTGGGGCAGGTGTCTGCTGGTCACTCCTGAACCTGAAATATAGACAGGAGACTATAATATTGTCTGTGACAAGGTGCAGCACAGACCATAACCTGTGAGGACAGGTGAACTAAATAACAGACGGACAGTCCTCATTCCAGGAGATGGAACCCCATGAAGATGCGTCTCTCAGTATTCTCTGAGGTCACTCCAGAAGAAGTATCTGAATACCATTCAGAGCTTCAGGGTGGTCCATAGTTTGGCTAATGTTTTAGGTCCTGAATAAAACCATAAGATAAGATATAGAGGCAGAATTAGGCCATTGGGCCCATCAAGTCTGCTCCAGGGTTTCATCATGGCTGATCCAATATCCCTCTCAGCCCCGATCCTGTGCCTTTTCCCAATATCCCTTCATGCCCTGACTAATCAAGAATCTATCAACCTCTTCCTCAAATATACCCAATGACTTGGGCACCACAGCTGCGTGTGGCAACAAAATACACAGATTCTCCACTTTCTGACTAAAGAAATCCCTCCTCATTTCTGTTCTAAGTGGGTGATCTTCTATTCTGAGGTTGGGTGCTCTGGTCTTAGACTGCCCCACCAGAGGAAATGGAAGAAACATCCTCTCCACATCCACTCTATCGATGCCTTTCATCATTTGGTAGGTTTCAATTAGATCCCTCCCTCATTCTTCTGAATTCCAGTGAATACAGGCTCATGGTCACTAAACACTTCTCATATGATAAGCCTTTCAATGCTGTAAACATTTTTGTCAACCTCCTTTGAAACTTCTTCAATATCAGCACATCCTTTCTTAGATAAGGTGCCAAAAACTGCTCACCATACTCCAATTGAGGCCTCACCAATGTCCTGTAAATCCCCAACATTACATCCTAGGTTTCATGTTTTTGTGTCAGTCTTCAAGGTGGCGTACACATTGAACATGCCAAAGAGAGATGTTATGGTGCAATGGGAGGTAAGGCTGAGCAAACTTGTGGGTTTGAAGATAGATAAGCCACTGGTCCTGATGGACTGCATCCCAGAGTACTGAAAATATGGCAGAAATTATAGTAGAAGCTTTGCTGATGATTTACCAAAATTCTCTGGACTCTGAGCAGATCCCAGCGGATTGGAAGGTGGCAAATGTCACACCACACTTCAGAAAAAGATGTAGGCAAAGGACAGGTAACTATAGGCCAGTTAACATCTGTAGTTGGGAAAAAGCTTAAAGCTATCATTAAAGTAGAAATAGTGAGGTATCTGGAAAGAAATGGATCCATCAGGCAGACACAGCATGGATTCAGCAACTGTAGGTCCAGTTTGAGGATATAATGTGTGCGGTGGATAGAGTGGAACAGATGAACTTTATTTACTTGGATTTCCAGAAGGCATTGGATAACATCCCACATAAAAGACATATCCATAAGATAAGGGTGCATAGAGTTGGGGGTGATGTATTAACATGGATAGAGGATTGGCTAACTAACAGAAAGCAGAGAGTTGGGATACATAGCTGTTACTCTGGTTGGCAATCAGTGGTGAGTGGTGTGCCGCATGGGTCAGTGTTGGGCTCTCAACTCTTCATGATCTACATTAATGATCTAGAAGAGGGGAACAAGTGTAGTGTATCTAAGTTTGCTGATGATACTAAATTGAGTGGAAAAATAAATTGTACAGAAGATACGGAGAGCCTGCAGAGAGATATAGATAGGTTCATTGAGTGGGCTAAGGACTAGCAGATGGAATTCAATGTGGGAAAATACGAGCTCTTTCACAGTGCACTGGGACTTGGGAGTGCTTGTGTGTGAATCACAAAAGATTGGTTTGCAGGTGCAGCAGGCTATCAAGAAGGCAAATGGAATGTTGGCCTTCATTGCTAGAGGGATGGAATTTAAGAGCAGGGAGGTTATGCTGCAACTGTACAGAGTACTGGTGAGACCACATCTGGAGTGCAGTTATGCTCTCCTTACTTGAAGGAGGATATACTGGCTTTGGAGGTGGTGCAGTGAAGGTTCACCAGGTTGATTCCAGAGATAATGGTTAGACCATGAAGAGAGATTGAGTCACCAAAGACTGTACTCACTGGAATTCAGAAGAATAAGTGGAGATTTTGTAGAAAGGTATAAAATTATGAAAGGGATACATGAGATAGAGGCAGGAAAGTTGTTTCCACTGGTAGGTGAGACTAAAACAAGGGGATATGGCCTTACGATTCGGGGAAGTAGATATAAGACGGAGATGAGGAGGAACTGCTTTTCCCAGAGAGTGTTGAGTATGTGGAACCCTCTGCCCAATGAAGCAGTGGAGGCTACATCAGTAAATATATTTAAAACAAGTTTGAATAGATCTTTTTGATTGAATTTTTTGAGGATGTGTCTAAACGCATTAATGACGATAGAACAGCAGATGTCGTGCATAAGGATTTTAGCAAGGCATTTGATAATGTACCCCATGCAAGGCTTATTGAGAAAGTAAGGAAGCATTGGATCCAATGGGACATTGCTTTGTGGATCCAGAACTGGCTTGCCCACAGAAGGCAAAGCGTGCTTGTACATGGCTTTTTCCCAGGGCTGAAATGGCTAGCACAAGAGGGCACAGTTTTAAGGTGCTTGGAAGAAGGTGCAGAGAAGATGTCAGGGATAAGTTTTTTATGCAGAGAGTGGTGAGTATGTTGAATGGGCTGCCAGCAATGGTGGTGGAAGCAGATACAATAGGGTCTTTTAAGAGACTCCTGCATATGTACGTGGAGCTTAGAAAAATAGAGGGCTATGGGTAACCCCGGGTAATTTCTAAGGTAAGGACATGACCAGCACAGCTTTGTGGGCTGAAGAGACTGTATTGTGCTGTAGGTTTTCTATGTTTCTCTGTTTCTGTTTCTATTTTTCCATAGATGGGATATTAAGCGTTCTGAGGAAAAGGCAGCTAGGTGAAGATGAGGCCATGGCCAGATCAGCCATGACCTTATTGAATGGCGGAGCAGGCTCGACAGGCCTGATGGCCGACTCCTGCTTCTTATGTTCTTATGTCTTTTCGAGATGAAGGCAAACTTTGCATTTGCCTTCCTCACCACCAATTCAACCTGCAAACTTGCCTTAATGGAATCCTGCAGAAGGACTCCCAAGTTCCTTTGCATCTCAGATTTTTGAATAGTCTTTCCATTTAGAAAATAGGTTACACTTATTTCTTCTACCAACGTTATTACCGTACAATTCTCAACACTTTGTTCTATCTGCCAGTTTGCCTATTCTCCAAATCTGTCTTAAGTTTTTCTGTAGCCTCTCTGATTCCTCAACTCTACCAGCCCCTCCATCAATTTTTGTATCATCCGCAAAGTTGGGCAAAAAAGCCATCAATTCTGTTATCGAAATCATTGAGATTTTTCGTGAAAAGAAACAGTCACAACACAGACCTTACTGGAACACCACTATTCACCAGCAGCCAACTAGTTAAAGCTCCCTTTTTTCCTTCTCTTTGCCCCCTGCCGATCAGCCAATGCTCTATCCATGCTTGTAGCTTTTGCTGTCGTAACCATGGGCTCTTAGGTAACACACAAAAAATACTGGAGGAGCTCAGTGGGCCAGGCAACGTCGATGCAAAAGAGTAAACAGTCAACTTTTCGGGCTGAGACCCACCATCAGACTAATGAAGTGTTTTGGACCCGAACATTGTTTTTTTACCCTTTTTCATAGATGCTGCCTGGCATCATCCTGCCTTTAGAATACTTCCTCTTTGGAATGCATCTGTCTAGTGCCTTCCAATTTGTTCCCAAAAACTCCAGTCATTGCTGCTCTGCCGTCAGCCCTGCGAATGTCACCTTCCAATTAATTTTGGGCAGCTCACCTCTCATGCCTCTGTAATTCCCTTCACTCCACTGTAATACATATAAATCTGACTTTAGCTTCTCCTTCTCAAATTGCAGAATGAATCCTATCATATTATGATCACTGGCTCCTTTACCTGAAACTCTCTAATCTATTCCAGGGCATGAAAGTCCCAGAAGATGTGGAGAGGATGTTTTTGAGAGTGTAGGGATGTAAACATGGACAGGCCATTCCCACCGTAGGCTGTTTGCTGAAGGAAGTCAGAGGTAGGAAAACACCAGATCAGAGTCAGGCAGATACACTGAACCAAACCTCCCACCTACCTGTTTCTATCCCTGCCCCCATTGGTCAAAAGGCCAGATGATCTTCCCACCCATCTATCAATGGACAGAAGAACATGCAGACAGTCAGTCTCTACTGGTTGGAGGTCTGCATGTTCTCACCCTCCCTTTTATCTCCATTGGTGGACACGCAGAGCCATCGTAAGGATTGCCCTATCATGGGTCATGTTTTTTTCGGTCTGGAGGGAGGGGGTGTGGGTGGTCGAAGTGCAGAAAATTTTCAGAAAGGTCCATTTGGTTCATGAAATTAAGGGGGATGTTTCGGCAAAGCTGAAAAATTGTCAAGGTTAAACAGAGAAACCTTTGGGAACAAAAGCACTACAGGTTTACACCTGCACCCAGTGGTGATGTTTACCAGTCGTTCCCGGTTCAATTATTCTTTCCAATCTGCATCTCTGTGCTTCAGGGAACTTTGGGAGTGAATTTGCCACTTGTTGGTCACATTCTGTGATGTTTTAAATAAAATGATGCTTAATAGAAGTTGCAATCCTCTTCCTCCTGATCGAATGGAGGCATTTGATATCCAAACACTAAGCTCTATCTCGAGTGGAAATGGAGGTGTGATGTTGCGTGTTGAGAACATTCATGTGGACTGAAAGACAGAGGGGAAGTGACCGGTGTGAAGAGGTGAGGGAAGGGGTAGAGAAAGTGCTGTAGGGAGATAGGTGCCTCGAGGTGAGTGGGTTGACAGGCAGATGGGGAATGGAATAGTGGTAACAGAGCGAGGAAGTTGTAGGTGAGGGGGGAGTGACAAAAGGCTGAAAATAATGGAATCTGATAGGAGAGGAAGGTGGAGCATGAACTAAAGGGAGAGAGGTGTGGAAGGCGGAGGAGAGTAGTGGGGACAGGAACCACTGGGAGGGTGTGGATTGTATCATGGACTGTTATGGAAGCACCTTTGAATGGAAAAGCTTACAAAAAGTCATGGTTACAGACCAGTCCATCACAGGTAAAACCCTTGTTGTGACTGTGAACAAAGTCACCAGAGAGACACGGAAGGTGACTTCAGCTTCAGTGACTTATCTACCTTCAGACCTTTCAGTTTCTCAAGAATCTTCTCCATAGTAATCGTATCTTCACACATTTCATGACCCCTGACACCTGGAGCTTCTACCAAACTGCTGGTGTTTTCCCCAGTGAAGACTGATGAAAAATATTTATTCAGTTCATCCGTCATTACCTTGTCCCCCATTTCTACCTTCCCAGCATCGTTTTCCAGTGGTCGGATATCTACCCTCGTCTCTCTTTAACACTTCATGTTTCAGAAGACACTTTTGATGTCCTCTTTAATACTATTGGCAAGCTTACTTTCGTATTCCATTTTAATCCTCTTCCTGACTTTTTTAGTTACCCTCTGTTGGTTTTGAAAATCTTCCCAATCCCAAATTCAGGCTGAATTTGATCATATTGTGATCACTTACTCCAAAGGATTCTTTTACCTAAAGCTCTGTAAACAATTCCAGTTCATTGTACAACACCCAGTCCAGAATAGCCAATCTGCCTGCAAGGCTATTGGACCTCCTCAGGTTCAGGTTAACTTGTCCCTTTTGTATAGGTTGTACCATCTCCAGAAGAGACTCCATGATACTTATATCTAAACCTCTGCCCCCTGCACCAGTTCCTCAGCAAGGCATTCACCATCCAAATCATCCGATTCTGACCTTCATTGCTATGTGGCACAGTCAGCAATCCAGAGATTCCTACCCTGGAGGTCCTGTTTCTCAGATTCTGCATTGAATCCTAAAATATCTCCTCAGGATCATTTCCCCTTTTCTACCTATGTCATTGGTGCCAATATGGACCAAGACTGGTGATTGTGATGATAGTCGTGGATGAGGGCTGGATTTAAGATACATCTTCCAGGCACCTAGCACCTTTCCTTAGGTCCGAATCCTTCCCAGCCCATGAGATATTGCAGAACAGTACGCGAATCTATATATCCTTTCTTCAGCATGAAGACCTGTTCACCCTTCAAAAAACCTGGGTGGTGGCAGGGCCAATGCAGCTGATGATGCTGGGGATAAGGGGTTTATGCAGACAGGTTTTAATTTAGAGATGTGGAAGTTGAGATTGATCTTTAGGGTCTTGGGGAGATGCAAGGTATAAGCCACCGGGTTTACTTTCCTCAGGACTTCGATGGGTCCAGGGAACTTGCTCACCAACTTCCAGATTCCACCCAGAGATGCAAATCATGATTGGACATCCAAACCTGTTGCCCTGGTGAAAAGTGGGACCCTGTCTCCTTCTTTAGGTTGCCTTGGTCTTTGCCCTCTGGGTGGAGGCCAGAAAAATCTTTCTTGCCCTAATCCATTTCGTCTTGCAGCATTGGCTGAAATCTTTGGCCACAGGGACCACAACCTCGGCCTCCTGTTCTGGAAAGAGAGGCGGAGGATAATCAAACTGACACTAAAACTATGACATTCCATGTGCCAAATGCTATGAGGTGTTCTGGGTAAACTCTGCCCACATCAAATAATCACACCACTCATTAGATCTTTCTGAGGCCAGGCACCTTAGGGTACATTCTAAATCTTGGTTGGTCCACTCTGTCTGACCTTTGGCCTAGAGGAAAGGCTTGCTGTTACCCCTTTCAGTTTACAGACTGCCCACCAGAAAAGTGAGGTGTATCGTGGACAACAATCCTCAACAATGTCCACCAGGAATCTGTGGATCCTGAAGACCAGGGCCAGGAAAATTTGGGCCTTCTCCACTGCAGACAGTTGCTTTTCCAAGGCAATGAACTTGTGGGCTTATGAAAACTGATCGACAATTACCATATTGACCAACTTCCCCTCAGATGGCAGGAGGCCCGTGACAAAGTCCATGGAGATGTGTGCACAACATCTTTCTGGAACAGCTAGGGGTGGAGGGGCTCTTGAGGTCAGGTATGGGTCTCCTTGTTCTGGGCGCCAACCTCACTTGCCTACATGTACTGCCAAACCTCTTTCATCATTCTGAACCACCAATGCCTCCTCTTGATAAACTTGAGGGTCCTGCCAATCCCTGGCGGTGTGGTCAATCTTGATTAATGTCCCCATTGAAGTACCTGGGACCAGAAGGAAGTTGGGACAAACAGCTGACCCAGCGGGCCATTCTTAGAAATCCCCCCCTTGTGCTTGGGCCTCATGAACAAAAGCATCAATTCCCCAACAAATTGCCACGTCCACCCCACTTGGAACAAAAAGGTGTTCAGCTGCTCCTCTCATTTCGATTCATCAAACTCATGGGACAGGGCATTTGGCTTCTGGTACTTTGACTTCGGTCGATTTGTCGGGATGAATTCAAAGTGGTTAAAGAACAAAGACCACCTGGCTTGTCTGGAATTCAGCCTATTGGCCTCCTGAATATCAGCCAGGTTGTTGTGGTCAGCCCAAATGATAAAAGGGTTCTTGGCTCTTTCGAATCATTGACACCATCACTCCAAAGCTAACTTAACTGGAAGGAGCTCCTGATTTCCATTGTCATAGTTCCTCTTTGCTGGTGATAGCTGCCTAGGGAAGAATGCACATGGGTGCAGTTTACCGTTGGAAGGTGAGAGTTGAGACAAGATGTCACCCACGCCAATGTCTGAGGTGTCCACCTCCATGATGAAGGGTAAGTCCGGCTTAGGAGAAACCAAGATGGGAGCTGTTGTAAACTAATGTTTAAGCTCAACAAAAGCAACCTCTACTTCAGTAGTCCAGATGGCATAAGTCCATGGAATTCTTAAGTAGTGACATCAGCGGAGCTGCAACTGAGCTGAAGTTTGCAAACCCCAGGAATCGTTGGACTTGACTGAGGCTAGGTGATGGCAGTCAATCATCTTTGCCTGGGTCTTGGTCGAGTCCATCTTGAGATTGCCATTGGAGATGGTGAACCCCAAAACTGAAATAGTCGTCACATGAAACTCGGACCTCTCCAGCTTGACATAAAGTTCATGCTCTAGAACGTTCTTTAAAATGCCCCTGACATAAACAGCATTCTACTCCATGGATTAGAGAAGATTTGGTTATCATCCAAGTTGACCAAGGCATACTTATGGAGAACATCCTGGAGAATGTTGCTTATAATGGCCTGGAAAATGGCTGGAGCATTCAGAATGCTGAAGGGCAAAATCAGATACCTTCGTGCCCCATTGGTGTATTGAATGCAGTCTTTCACTCATCGCCTTCCCCTACATGGACCAGATGTATACATCTGTAGGTTTAGTTTTGTGAACACACTCGCTCCTTGGAGCATCTAAAAGGCCAGAATCATGAATGGTAGGGGTAGTGATTTTTGGCCATCATGCGGTTTAATCAATGCATTGCCGCAGGCTCCTATTCTTCTTTTGGATGAAGAAGAAGACTGCACAGGCGGAAAAGGTGGGGAGCTGAATGAAGCCTGTGGCAACAGCCTCCATAATATACTCTTCCATTATGCTTCTCTCTGGGCCTGAGAGCACGTACAATTGACCCTGTGAGGGACAAGTACCAGGCAGCAGGTCGATTGTACAGTTGTAGGGTCAGTGCAGTGGAACACTCAAGGCCTTTCTCTTGCCAAAGACCAAGTCCTCATAGAACGAAGGGATTTTGACCTTTTTGTTGCTGCTCTCTCCTCTCGACCTTCCTGTGAGAATGACTCTGAGTCTTCTTAGGCAGCAGGGGAGATTCAACCGACCTCAGAGACCCCTCCCTAGGCTCAAAGCTCATTCATGGAAATGGGGCAAATCAGAGTCCGAATCTCCATCTGAATCCTCAGGCAACGACAGTGAGGCATTTCAGAAGGTTCCTTCCTTCCTGGAAATAGGTTTCACGTGTAAAGCAGTCTTTTCCCTTCCTTGAGACCTGGTGGCTGGATTCCTTAAGATTGTCTGCAAGTTCCCCAGACTGTTTGGGCATCTCTTTGGTCCTCTCCTGAACTAGAGATACCCTCTCTCACGTTCCTGTGGGATCCCGACTAGAGAGTGTTGGGACTCAAACAGGCCCATTGGCTGGAACCAGCTTGTCCATTCTTGAGGGCAGGACTAGGTGACTAGAAGGTCTGAGGCCATCCCTTATTAGTCATTGGTCACAGGAGAGTCTGGGTCTTGGAACACCATGCCATAAACAAACTGTCTTACCATGACTGGACCAAGCAATGATTCTCCCCTCCCTCCAGTTCATGGATGGATTATGCTGGGACAGCCAAGGGTAACTGAGGATCAGGGGTATGAGCGGAGAGTCAATAATGTAGAAACTAATGTCTTCCACAAGAAGGGCCAGAGTCGCATCTACTTCCTGAGGAGAGCGAGATCCATAGAACCATAGAACACTACTTCACAGTACAGGCTCTTCAGCCCTCCATGTTGTGCCAACCCATATAATCCTTAAAAAAAAGTAATAAACCCACACTACCCCATAACCCTCCATTTTGCTTTCATCCATGTGCCAGTCCAATAGGCTCTTAAATACCCCTAATGTTTTCGCCTCCACCACCATCGCTGGAAATCATTCCAGGGCCTCACAACCCTCTGTGTAAAAAAAGCTTACCCCTGATTTCTCCCCTAAACTTCCCTCCTTTAATTTTGTACATATGCCCTCTGGTGTTTGCTATTGGTGCCCGGGAAACAGGTACTGACTATCCACCCTATCTATGCCTCTCATAATCTTGTAGACCTCTATGAAGTTCCCTCTCATTCTTCTATGCTCCAAAGCTCTGCTAACCTTGCTTCATTAGATTTGATCTCCAAACCAGGCAACATCCTGGTAAATCTCCTCTGCACCGTCTCCGTAGGATCCACATCCTTCCTATAATGAGGTGACCAGAATTGAACACAATACTCTAAGTGCGTTCTCACCAGAGATTGGTAGAGCTGCAACATGACCTCTCTACTTGTGAACTCAATCCCGCTGTTAATGAAGCCTAGCATCCCATAGTCCTTCTTAACCACCCAATCAACCTGTGCAGTGACCTTGAGGGCTGTATGGATTTGAACCCCAATGTCCCTTTGTTCATCCACACTCTTAAGTAACTGACCATTAATCCTGTACTCAGTCTTCTGGTTTGCCTTTCCAAAATGCATTACTTCGCACTTGTCCAGATTGAGCACTATCTGCCATTTTTCTGCCCAACTCTGCAGCCTGTCTATATCCTCTTGTAACCTTTGACCACCTACAGCTCCATCTTTTGGAGTATGCAGGCCTTTCCTTCACAAGCTCTGTTGTTGCCAGTACAATCTTTTATGGGCTGGTGTCCTGGGGCAATGACATCAACATGGGTGATGCTAACGGGCTGAATAAACTGATCAGAAAGGCTGGCTCTGTTATAGGAGTCAGACTGGATATACTGGAGGCTGTGGTAGAACAAAGGACCCTACGGAGAATCTTGGCAATTCTGGACAATGTTTTTCATCCCCCGCATGTCACCTTGGCTGAACAGAGGAGCACTTTTAGTAATAGACTGAGACAAGTGTGCTGCTGTAAACAGCACCACATGAGGTCATTCTTACCCTCGGCCATTGGGCTCTATAAAGAGTCAGCCTATAGCTGGGGAAGTGAAGACCCCCTCCAGTTAGGCTGTTGGAGGGAACTTAATTTTATTCTTTCTATTTCTAGTATTTATATCTGTGCACTTGTAATGCTAGTGTGATGCTGTAATTTCCTTTGGGATCAATAAAGTATCTATCTATCTTCATCTGCAAATCCACAGTCTGTTGCTGGATACGTCTGGAGCCTAGAGGGCAACCGTCCAAGACGATTGCGGACATGGGTTGACTCAACTCTTGCAACTGTATGTCGAACCAATGGGCTGTTGTTAAATCCAGGAAATTGCCCACTGCCCCATTGTACACAAAAGCCCTCAGCAGCCTTAAGTTGTTACCCTGGAAAACTCTGCCTTCAGCACAAACCCAGAGTCAGTGGGAAGGGAGTAGTGACTGCTACTATCACAGTCCACCCGATACTGGCCAGTCTTTGCCGTCCTGATGGTTGCTGCCTGGGACATTCTTTCTGGCAGCTGAACCGGCGATCTTGATTCCAACGCTGGGATCTCTCACTGGCGGAGAGTCTACTGCAACTGAGCTGCATGGGTTCGACTGGATCTTGAGCAGACGACTGACTGATTATGGTCTGAGGTTGGGAGTGGAACTGCAGTGCGTTTGGACCAGCTTTCTTCATTTTCCTGAAGTGGTCCCACTTTTGCTCTCTGAGACGTTTATCGAGATAGATGAACTGGTCAATCAGAGCCTCTGGGTTCTCCGCTGGCTCTCCTGAGGCAAGTGAATCCTTCAGTTTATTTTGTGATCCATGGTGGTATAGCATGGCCAAAACCTCCCAGTTCCAATGATCCTCCTGGACCAAAGTCCAAAATTGAATTGCCTATTCGGCCGCAGACTATACCCCCTGTCGATTCTTCATCAGGCGGTCCGAGGCTCACTGGCTCCAATAAGGTGATTAAACGCCGTCCTGGTGGCTCCCATGAATTCCTGTGAATCCAAGCAGATCTCTCACCGATCCAAGCAACAGACACAAAATGCTGGAGGAACTCAGCAGACCCCTCATCCTGAAGAAGGGTCCCAGCCTGAAACGTCGACTGTACTCCTTTCCAGAGATGCTGCTTGGCCGGCTGAGTTCCTCCTGATGATATCACAAGAAGGCTTACGATTGAGCACCAAACATCTGTTCAGCTGGTCATTAAATAGTCAATTCTTGGCACCAAAACCAGGATTACCATTAGCGGGACCATCCTGAACCTGAGCCAGCTACCTTACTCCAGAGTGTTCATGCGTCTAAATCCCAGACGCTGGTGTGGTTGGGAGTGTCTCATAACAAAGACTTCTGGCTGCTCACAGTCACCCTTGAGATTGCCATGTTCACAATCTGAGACGTCCCTGATCCTGGCAGCAGGGATGCAACATACCATCTGTGTATCTCTATTGCACCCAGAGAACCTCACCTCTGCTCCTCTGACCAAGGAATCTCCTATCAACACTGCAGTCCTCTTCACCTCTCTGCTCTTCTGAGCCACATCATCAGACTCATCATCAGAGGCCTGGTCACTTTGGCTACCCACCAGTAGGTCATCCTCCTCAATAGTATCTAAAGATATACTTATTACTGAGTGGAACAGCCACAGGTGTTCTCTGCACAGGCTGTGCATTTCCCCTCCTTCTCCTGCCAGTCACCCAGTTACCTGTCTCCTGCAACTGTGGGGTAATTACATCCCTGTAGCTCCTGTCTATCAACTCCTCATTCTCCCGTATGAGTCGAATATCATCGAGCTGCAGCTCCTGTTTCTTAATACATTCTCTCAGTTGCTGCAACTCGGTGCACCTGATGTAGGTATGTTCATCTAGGAGACTGGAGGTCTCCCAGACTTCCCACATCCCACACAGAGTGCAAAACACTGCCCCTGGAGCCATTCTCACTGAACTACTGTACCCCAATAGATGAGGAATGAACAAATGGGAACAGAAAGAGAGAAACCGTATGGTCCTATGGAAGCTGGAGCAGGGACAAAAAGGAGGAAATTCATGAGACATAATCTCCCACACACACAGCCTTGCTGACTAATCCTAATCTACCCCTTTTTTTTGAAACTGCTTTTAACCTTCAGAGCTCCTCCATTAAAACCATAAGATATAGCAGTTGAATTATGCCATTTTGGCCCATCGAGTCTGCTTTGCCTTTTCATCTTGGTTGATCCATTTTCCCTCCCAGCCCCAATCTCCTGCCTTCTCCCCACATCCCTTCAGGCCCTGACTGATCAAGAATCTATCAACCTCTGCCTTGAATATACCTAAAGGCTTGGCCTCCACATCCACTTGTGGCAGTGAATTCCACAGATTCACCATTCCCTGCTGAAAGAAATTTGCCTTCATCTCCGTTCTAAAAGGATACCCCTCTATTTAGAGGCTGTGTCCTCTTTTCTTAGACTCTCCCACCACAGGAAACATCCCTTCCACATCCACTCCATTGAGGCTTTTCAACAATAGTCCTGTTTCAATGAGGTCACCTCTCATTCTTCTGAATTCTACTGACCACAGGCCTAAAGCCATCCAAAGGTCTAATGACAAGCCTTTCAATCTTGGAATAATTTTCGTGAATCTCCTTTGAACCCTCCCCAATGTCACCAAGTCAGTTCTTAGATAAGGGGCCCAAAATTGATCACAATATTCCAAGATGGCCTCACCAGTGCTTTCTGAAGTCTCAAAATTACATCTTTGCTTTCATAAGACCATAACACATGGGAGCAGAATTAGGCCATCTGGCTCATTGAGTCTGCTCCACCATGCAATCATGGATGGTTATTTTTTTGCATCTGCTCAACCCTAGTTCCCAGCCTTCTCCCTGTAATCTTTCATGCCATGTTCAAACAAGAACTATCAATCTCTCAAAAATACATCCAACAATCTGGCCTCCAGAGCTGCATCTGGCAACAAGTTCCACAAATTCACCACCCTTTGGCTAAAGAAATTCCTCTGCATCACCGTTCTGAAAGGGTGCTCCTCTACCCTGAGACTGTGCCCTCTTGTCCTAGACTCCCCCCTCATCCTTCTGAATTCCAGCAAGTACAGACCCAGAGCCATCAAATGTTCCTTGTATAGCAACCCTTTCATTTCTGGAATCATCCTTATGAATATCCTCTGGACCCTGTCCCAAGCCAACACATCATTTCTAAGATGAGGGGCCCAAAACTGTTCACAATACTAAAGGTGAGGCCTCACCCGTGTCTTATAAAGCCTCAGCATCACCCCTGCTCTTGTATCCTAGACATGAAATGAATGCTAACATGGCATTTGCCTTCCTCAGCACCATCTCAACCTGCAAGTTAACTTTCAGGGTGTTCTGCACAAGGACTCCCAAGTAACCTCTGTATCTAGTTCCCTGGATTTTCTCCTCATTGTGAAAATAGTCCACACATCTATCACCACTACCAAAGTGCATGACCATGCATTTTCCAACATTGTATTTCATTTGCCACTATCTTGCCCATCCTCCTAATCTGTCCAAGTCCAGCATCCTACCTGTTTCCTCAACACTACCTGCCCCTCCACCAATCTTCATATCATCTGTAAACCTGGTAACAAATCCATCTATTCCATCATCTAAATCATTTATATACAGCATAAGAAAAAGTGTTCCCAACACCAGCCCCTGTGAAACACCAATAGTCACTGGCAGCCAACCAGGAAAGGATCCCTTTATTCCCACTCGCTGCATCCTACCTATCAGCCAATGCTCTAACCACGTTTGTAACTTTCCTGTAATACCATGGGCTCTTAACTTGGTAAGCAGCCTCCTATGTGGGACCTTGTCAACTCCTTCTGAAAGTCCAAATATACAACATTCACTGAATCATCCCCTTTATCTATCCTACTTGCAATCTGCTCAAAGAATTCCAACAGGATTGTCAAGCAGGATTTTCCCTGAAGGAAACAATGCTGACTTTGTACTACCTTGTCTGTGTCGCCAAGTACTCCATCACCTCATCCTTAACAATTGACTCTAACATCTTCCCAACCACTAAGGTTATAATTTCCTTTCTGTTGCCTTCCTCCTATCTTAAAGAGTGGAGTGAGATTTGCAATTTTCCAGTCCTCTGGCACCATGCCAGAGTCCAATGATTTCGGAAAGATTATTTCTAATGCCACCACAATCTCTAACACTACCTCTTTCAGAACCATAGGATGCAGTTCATCTAGTCCGGGTGACATGTACCTTTAGGTCTTTCAGCTTTTTGACCATCTTCACTCTTGTAATTGGAACTGCCCCCACTTCACTTCGTTAACACACTACAACAACAAGCATATGGCTGGTGTCCGCTACAGTGAAGGCTGATGCAACAAATCTACTTATTCAGCCGTCTCCTTGTTCCCCATAATTATTTTGCCTGCCTCATTTTCTTGCAGTCCTAAATCCACTCTCATTTCTACTTTTATTTTTAACATGCTTGAAAAACTTTTCCTATTCACTTTGATATTATTTGCTAGCTTGCTTTCATATTTCATCTTTTCCTTCTAATGATTTTTTAGTTGCTCTCTGTAGGTTTTTAAAAACTTGCCAATCCTTTACCTTCCCACTAATTTTTGCTTTGCCTTGTGCCCTTTCTTTTACTTTTACAATGGTTTTGACTTCCCTTGTCAGCCCTGGTTGTACGATTGTACCATTTGATGGTTTCTTCATTTTTGGAATTCCTCTGTCCTGCACCTTCCTTATTTTCCCCAGAAATGCACGCCATTGCCACTCTGCTGACATCCCTGCCTGCAGCTCCAATTTACTTTGGCCAACTCCTCTCTCAAACCACTGTAATTTCCTTTACTCCACTGAAATACCTCTACATCAGTCTTCACTTTATCCCTATCAAATTTCAAGTTGAACTCAATTATATTGTGGTCTCTGGTTCCTAAGGGTTCTTTTACCTTAAGCTCCCTAATTGCCTCCGGTTCATTACATAACACCCAATCCCAGTATAGCTGGTCCCATAATTGGTTCTGCTGCTCTAAAAAACTATCACTTCGGCATTCAACAAACTCACTCTCTTGAGATTCATTACCAACCTGATTTCCCAATCGATCTGCATGTTAAAATCTCTCATGACTATCATAACATTGCCCTTTTGACTTGCCTTTTCTAGTTCCTGTTGTAACCTGCAGTCCACCTCTCAGCCACTTTTGGGAAGCCTGTATATAACTGCCATCAATGTCCCTTTACCCTTGCAGTTTCTTAACTCAACCCACAAGGATTCTGATCCTATGTCACATCTTTACATTAATTTGATGCCATTCTTTACCAGTAGAGCCATACCACTCCTTTTGCCTACCTTCCTATCCCTCCGATATAATGTGTAACCTTGGACATTCAACTCCCAACTACAACCAACCTTCAGCCACGATTCAGTGATGGCCACAACATCATACCTGGCCATCTGCAATATTGCAACAAGATCATCCACCTTATTTCTTATACTATGCACATTTAGATACAACGCCTTGAGTACCGTATTTGCTCTCCTTTCTGATTCTGCCTCCCTAACGATTTGATACTCAGACTGTTTGTTGCAACTACACTCCATCACCTTCCTGCCTTTCCGGACAGTCTGACTGCAGGCTATCCTTACTTTTTCACCATCTGTCTTATCCTGATTCCCTTCACTCTGGTTCCCACCCTCCCCAACAGCTCTGACAAATCTGCCTGCGAGAATATTGATCGCCCTCGGGCTCAGGTGCAGCCCGTCACTTTTGAACAGGTCATTCCAGCCCCAGAAGAGATTCCAATGATCCAAGAACCTGAAGCCCTGCCCCCTACTGGTTGTGGATTACAGGAGAAATGGAGGCAGCATAACCACTATTGATATCAACAGATGGGATTGAGAGGGTAAACAACTAAATTCCTCAGCACCCACCTCACTAAGGACCTCGCGTGGTTTGCATAGACCAGCTCTGTGGTGAAAAAGGCACAACAGTGCCTCTTTCACCTCAGACGATTGAGGAAGTTTGGTATGGGCCCCCAGATGTTCAGAAACTTCTACAGGAGTACAATTGAGAGCATCCTGACTGGCTGCATCACTGCCTGGTATGGAAACTCTACCTCCCTTAATTGCAGGACTCTGCTAACAGCCCAGCGCATCTGCAGTTGTGAACTTCCATGATGCAGGACATTTACAAAGACAGGTGTGTGAAAAGGGCCCGTAGGATCATTGGGATCCGAGTCACCCCAACCACAATCTATTCCAGCTGCTACCACAGAAGGAATAGTACTGCAGCTTAAAAACCAGGACAAACAGGCTCCAGGACAACTTCTTCCACCAGGCCATCAGACTGATTAACTCACATTGATCTGAGTGTATTTATATGTTTCATTGACTATTCTATTTATTATAGATTATTATAAATTACTGTGATTGCACATTTCACATTTAGATGGAGATGTAAGACGAAGATTTTTACTCCTCATGTCTGTGAAGGAGATAAGAAATAAAGTCAATTCAATTCAATTATCAGCCAGATCATCCTGTTTCTACCCTCACTGACGCTTGGCACAGGCAGCAATCCAGAAATTACTACCCGGGAATTCCAGCTTTCTACCTGGCTCTCTAAATTCTCTTTTCAGAATTAGAATCAAAATCGGGTTTATTTTCACTGGCACGTGATGTGAAATTTGTTAACTTAGCAGCAGCAGTTCAATGCAATACATAATCTAGCAGAGAAATAATAATAATAAATACAATAAAAATAATAAATAAACAAGTAAATCAATTACGTATAATGAATAGATTTTTTAAAATGTGCAAAAACAGAATTACATTTCCACTTTTAGAATCTTTTTATTAATACATAATCTTCTACACCTATAGAATAATACAAAATTTCAACAAATTAAGATGTGTACAATTAATAGAGCTGAAAAAACTAATCATAATATATAAAAATGAAAAAAAATTATATATAAAAAAAGAAGGAAAAATAAAGAACCCCATCTAACTGAGAAAAAAAAAACCATTAACTACCAAAACAACCCCATTAGGAATCAACCCCCGGAAGCAATACGTTTAATCATCATCTAGATATATAGAAAAAATTCATCAACCGCCAATTCACATCTTTTTTTTTAAAAAAGAGAATAAAATTGGAAGGAAGCCATATAGAATAGTACAAATTAACTGGTAATATTTGGCAAAAGAACCTGAAAGTATTGCAAAAAATGTGTATGAGCGAGAGAGTATTTATTAATTAACTCTTCAAAAGTCATCAATCGTCCATTATAAAATAAATCTCTAAAAAAAATGGATCCCTTTATTTTTCCATAGGAGAAAAATGGGATTGGTTATTGAAGGTATAAATGAAAAGTTTTGACATAAAAAACTAGAAACTTAAATTGTTTAAAATTTTAAAAAAATTATGAAACTGAATCCAAATCCTTAAAGATTTAATAACTGGGTAAAAATTTAAATGTGGAATTTTAGAGAGCTGTAAAGATAATGGAGCTCCTAATGTTGAAGTTAAGTGAAATTGTTTAACAGCTTTTAATTCCAAATCAACCCAAAGTGGTTTTTGGCTCTTATTGAGCCAGTATAACCAAAAACATAATTGTCTAATATTTACAGCCCAATAATACAATCTTAAATTAGAAAGTGTAAGTCGACCATCTTTTTTGGGTTTTTGTAAATGGTATTTGCTAATTCTTGGTCTTTTATTGTTCCCAATAAAGGAAGAAATAGAGTCAAATTGATCAAAAAAATTTTTAGTAATGTATTTTTGGAAAATTTATGAAAATCTAGGTAAAGTCATCATTTTCATAGCATGGATACGACCTATTAAAGAAAGAGTAAGTAGATTCCATCTAGAAAATCGTAATTTCATGGAGTCTACTAGAGGAATTACATTAGCTTTATAAAGATCTTTATATTTTTTAGTAATTATAATACATAAATATCTAAATGTATTAACAATTCTAGAAAGAATATTATTATATGTACTAACAGGAGCATTTAATGGAAACAATTCACTTTTATCCTATTTTAGATCTATTTTATATTCACTTCTATATCCTTTTATTTTATATCCTGAAAAATTTCCAAAATCTTTAAGTGTTTCCAAAAGATTAGGAATTGATTCCTCAAGATTCAAAATAAAAATCAAAAGATCATCTGCTTAAAGAGAAATCTTATGTATGGTTCCATTTATAGAAATACTATGAATGTTTTTGGCCTCCTGTAATGTTATAGCTGAAGGCTCCAATACAAGATTAAATGATAAAGGGCTTAATGGACATCCCTGTCTAGTACCATGAGGAAGTGAAAAGAAAGAAAACCTGTAATTGTTAGTAATAAACATAGCAATAGGGTTCTTATAGATCATTTGAATCCATCTATTAAAATTATTACCAAAACCGAATTTTTCTAATACTTTGAACAAGTATGGCCACTCAACTCTATCAAATGCCTTTTCTGCATCAAGAGAGATAGCACATTGAGGTTGCTTAGATAATGGTTAATAAATAATGTTCATCAATCTGTGAACATTAGAGAAAGAGTAACGGCCTTTAATAAAGCCCGTTTGGTCCATAGCGATAATTTAAAAAAAAATTTCCAAGTGGTTAGCCATTATTTTAGAAAGAATTTTGTATCCATATTTAATAGCAAAATAGCTCTATCTGATGAGTATTCAACAGGGTCTTTATCTTTTTTAAGAATTAAGGAAATAGATGCTTCATAAAGAAGGTGGTAAATTACCCTTCTCAAAGGATTCATGAAACATTTCCAAAAGATACGGAGAAAGTAATCTTTCAAATTTTTGAAGAATCCCACCGAATAACCATCAAGTCTGGGAGCCTTACCTGATTGCATTGATAAAATAGCCTTCTGAATTTCATGCTCATTAATTGGAGCATCAAGCAGCTGTTGATCTTCATTAGAAATTTGTGGAAGTTTAATCATGTAAAAAAGCTTCCATTTTGGAGGAATCTGCAGGATATTGAGATCTATAAAGATCAGAATAAAAATCTTGAGAAGTGTTATTAATATCCTCATAGTTACTTACTATATCTCCATTGTTTTTAATGAATCTTTAAAATTTGTCTTTTAGCTCTAACTGCTCTTATTTGGGGAGCTGAGATCTTATTATCTTTATCCCCAGAGATATAAAATTGACTTTTCAATTTAAGCAAATATCCTTCAATAGGATATGTTATTAATAAGTTATACTGTGATTGTAGTTCTACTCTTCTTCTAAATGAAACAACATTTGGAGAAATTGCATTAATGTTATCTAATTCTTCAATTTGTTTAGAAATTTTATCTTATTCCATTCTTGTTTCTTCAATTTAGTTATATACGATATAATTTGAACACTTAAATAAGCTTTCAATGTATCCCAAATTAATAACTTGGAGACGTTTCCTATATTATTAAACAGAAAAACTCTTTTATCTGAGTTTCAATAAACTCAACAAATTCTGCACTTTGTAATAAATGTTCTGGAAAATGCCAGAATGGTCTGGTAGAAACAAAATCTTTCAATGCAAATATTAAATTTAAAGGAGCATGATCAGAAATAGCAATCGCATCAAACTCACATTTCTGAACATTACACAAAAGTTGAGGGTCGACTATAAGATAGTAAATTCTCGAATATTTATAATGAACGTGAGAAAAAGCAATATTCTCTATCATTAGGATGCATATGCCTGCAGACCTCAATTAAACCATAATCAATAAAAAAGGAATTAGTAAGTGATGCAGAACAGTTAGGAGGTAGATGTTTGGATGATGACTTATCCATTAAAGGATTTAAGCAAGTATTAAAATCACCACCCATTAATAACGTATATTCATTTAAATCAGGTAATAGAGCAAAAACGGCTTTAAAAAATGAGGGATCATCAACATTTGGTCCATAAATTTTAACCAAAACTATTTTCTTATTACAAATTATTCCTTTAACAATTAAAAATATATACCATTAATATCAGCTATAACATCCTCCTGATTAAAAGGAATATTAGAATCGATAAAAATAGAGACACCTCTAGTTTTACTCTGGGAATTTGCATGAAATACAGATTCCTTCCAAAATTTAAAAAATTGATTTTTATCACATAACCTGATATGCGTCTCTTGAGCAAAAATTATATCAGGCTGGAATCGATTTATAACTTTAAATGTTTTCTTACGCTTAATAGGGTGATTCCAACTGCAAACATTTAACTGTTTAGATATCATCATGAAACTTTGTATCTAAAAAAAGTAGTTTAACGCATGTCAGGATAATGTGATGGAATATGGCGGAGATGAACAACAATAAAAATAATTAGCATATGCTGCGGGATTCCATAATGGGAATAAAAAAAGAAAAAAAAACACCCAACCTACAAAGCCCAGAAGCAAGTCCATGCCACTCAACGCAAGCCCCAAGAAAAGCATAGACGCGAGTACAGCTCCGCCTAGCGGAGTAATAAAAAATAATAATAATAAAGTAATCTCTATCTCCCTCTACCAAATATAAATCTCATTTCAGTCAACATATATCTCAGTATAAAAAACTTGGAAGGATAGTGTTTTTCTTGTGAAAGCAAACAACTTTCAATTTGAAAGTAACCTTCATAATATTAGATAAGGGAAGAAAAACACATCCAAAACAATTCTTGGAATACTTCCACAAAAGAAAAACAATCGCCATCTTTAAATTGTCCAATCTGTCTTTAAAAAACAAGGAAATACAAATAATTACTTTAAAAAAATCTTCAATAAAGCATACGCAATAAAAAAATTTGATTCATTAAAATACTGCAAAAAAAACTTCTAGATGGTTCAAACTTAACTACAGCCTATCAACAGATCTCGCACTATATCTTCTAAGGTTGAAACACTCCAAACCAGTCTTTTTCAAAAATAAAAATACATTTTAAAATAAAGACTTTCTGTGACCATCAAATCTTCCAATTTTATCAGTCTTTACACTGCGAGACACTCAAACCATTATAAGTTATTCAACTTCAGGCTTCAAATTCATTGTCATTGAAATATTTGCACAGAGAGAAAAAGCGCCATCTTTAAATTGTCCAGTCTTTCTTTAAAGCGTAAGAAAATCCAGACAATTACTTAAAAGAAACTTTACAAAAGCATACAAAACAAAAATAAAAAAGAGTTGGTACATTTAGATGCTACCAAAAAAAAAAGTCTAGATGGTTCAGAATTATCTACAATCTTTCAACAATTCTCTCGCTATATTTTCGGAGGTTAAAACCCTCCAAACCAGACTTTTTGGAGATAAAAATACATTTTTTGGTAAAAACTTTTATAACCATGAAATCTTCCTATTTCTTCACTTTACACCACAAGACCATCAAACTATTAAATCATTCAATCTACAAACTTCAGATTTGCCATCAGACTCGTCAGACAAAGAGTTAATAAAATGCAATGCTTCAGCTGGATCATGGAAAATACGAATTCCAGAATTTTTAATAATGATCCTTAATTTTGCTGAAAATTGTAGTAATGGAAAAAGCTTCTTTTGAAAAGCTAGTTTCATAGAAGGAGTGAAAGCAGTGTGTTGTTTAACAATTTCACGTGGAATATCATCAAAAAAATGGAATTCTGAGCCTTGAAGTGAAAATATTCTTTGTTTTCTTGCAAGCTTAATAATGTGATCCTCATCTCTAAAATGGAGAAAACGCACAACAATATGCCTGTTTTTACCTTCACCCAAAGACTTTAAAGCACCGGTTCTGTGAGCTGATTCGATCTCCGGGGGTTGCGAACAAACCTCCAAAAATAAAGACTGAAACATTTTAGCAAAATAATCTAGTGTGTCGGCAGATTCTGATTTCTCTTTTAATCCAACAATTCAAATATTATTCCGACATGATCGAGATTCCAAATCCACGATTCTTTTTTGAGCCTTTTCCAAACAAGAAGAGAGATCAGCCGCATTTCGATTGACTTCTTTAAGATCGACGCTCAAAGAGTCAAGTTTTTCTTCAAATTTCCCTTTTAGTTGAGTTATTTCAGTGCAGATACTGCTGATTCGAGATTCTAATCTCTTGACCCAAAGGGGATCTTCTGCATACTCGTCGGTCTTTTTCGATTTCCCATTAGATGGGTCGGGATTTCGTCTGGTGGTCTTCGAAGTAGCCATAACTATTGCTGTACAAAGTTGAAAGTTCAATGTTTGATGCACCATCAATAACTCACTCTGAGACATAAGGCAAGATATCGGCTTTTATTGACTGGAAGAAGGAACAAACAGTGAGTGACCACCATACTACATCCTGGAGACTGAGAGGCCGGGCTCAGGCCTTGATCGCCTTTATACAGGGGTCTGTGGGAGGAGCCACAGGAGCAGTCAGCAGGGGGCGTGTCCAGACAGGTATATGTAGTTCACCACATTCACCCGCCCCCCCTTTGTTTTAAAAAGAGTCCCCATGTGGCGAAGTTTCTTACAGGTTAAGTCTATCAGGTGGTCGAATCTGTCACTGCGATCTACGTAGCACCGGCTGTGATTGCACAGACACTGGTGGTGGTGATTGCACAGGTGCCGGTGGTGATTGCACAGGTGCCGGTGGTGGTGATTGCACAGATGCCGGTGGTGGTGATTGCACAGGTGCCGGTGGTGGTGATTGCACAGATGCTGGTGGTGGTGATTGAACAGGTGCCGGTGGTGGTGATTGCACAGGTGCCGGTGGTGGTGATTGCACAGATGCCGGTGGTGGTGATTGCACAGGTGCCGGTGGTGGTGATTGCACAGATGCTGGTGGTGGTGATTGCACAGGTGCCGGAGGTGGTGATTGCACAGGTGCCGGTGGTGATTGCACAGGAGACAGAGGTTGTGCTGGTTCCAGCCTAACTGGAGGTGTCAGCCCACTAGGCGTCATTATCCCTCACGCATGTGCGAGGCACCTGGTATGTATGCGTACGAAACGCCCGATATATGAGTGTCGTGAGGAGTCTGTGTAGGGCCTGGTGTGCGCGGTGTCACCTCGGGTACAGGGTTCATAGTTATTGGAGAGTGTTCAGGGTAGTGGTCTGCGGCATCTGCGGGCGCCAGGTCACGGACGGAGACCGTGTCCTCCCGCCCATCAGGTAAGACCACGTAGGCATACTGGGGGTTCGCATGTAGAAGGTGAACCCTCTCGACCAGCGGGGAGTATTTAGTACTCCTCACATGTCTCCGGAGCAGCACTGGCCCTGGGGACGTCAAACAAACTGGTAGGGTGGTCCCAGTGATAGACTTCCTGGGAAAAGAGAAGGGGTGGCATTGGTGGACGTACATAACAGAGAGCAGATAGAGTGGAGTGCCTCAGGGAGGACCTCCTGCCATCGAGAGACCGGCAACTCTTTTGACTTAAGGGCTAAAAGTGTGGCCTTCTCCCTCTCCACCTGTCGATTTCCCCGGGGATTATAACTCGTGGTCCGACTAGTAGCAATGCCCCTAGCTAGCAGGTACTGGCGCAGCTCGTCACTCATAAAGGAGGACCCTCTATCACTGTGGATATAGCAGGGATATCCAAACAGAGTGAAGAGCTGGTGCAGGGCTTTTATGACGGACGTGGTAGTGGTGTCAGGGCAGGGAATGGCAAAGGGGAACCGCGAGTACTCGTCGATAATATTGAGAAAATAGACACTGTGGTCAGTGGAGGGAAGGGGGCCCTTAAAGTTAACACTCAGTCGCTCAAAAGGGCAGGTGGCCTTGACAGGTTGTGCCATGTCAAGACGGTAGAAGTGCGGTTTGCACTCAGCGCAGATTTGGCAGTCCCTGGTCATCGTCCTGATGTCCTCCAGGGAGAACGGTAGGTTCCAGGCTTTCACGAAATGATAAAATCGGGTGGCCCCCGGATGGCAAAGATGTGCATGAAGGGCGTATAGCTGGCCGAGCTGTGCGCTAGCACACGTTCCCCGAGGTAGGGCATCAGGGGGCTCATTGAGTCTACCAGGCCGGTACAGAATATCATAGTTGTAGGTGGAGAGTTCTATTCTCCACCGCAAAATCTTATCATTTTTGATTTTGCCCCACTGTTGGTTGCTGAACATGAATGCTACTGAGCGCTGGTCGGTCAGCAAGGTGAACCTTTTGCCAGCGAGATAGTGCCTCCAGTTCCTAATAGCCTCCACTATGGCTGGGCTTCTTTCTCCACCGCGGAGTGCCGAATTTCAGAGCCTTGAAGGGTACGAGAAAAGAATGCTACTGGCCTGCCTTCCTGATTGAGGGTAGCAGCTAGAGCGAAATTGGAGGCGTCACTCTCTACTTGGACGGGAATAGTCTTGTCCACCGCATGCATCGTAGCTTTGGCAATGTCCCCTTTAATGCAGCTGAAGGCCGCGCAGGCCTCAGCAGAAAGGGGAAAAGTGGTAGACCTGACCAGGGGGCGGGCCTTGTCTGAGTAATGGGGGACCCATTGGGCGTAATAGGGAAAAAAAAACCCAGGCACCATCTGAGGGCTTTGTGAGTGGTGGGAAGAGGGAGTTCTAATAGGGGGCGCATATGGTCGGGATCAGGGCCAATGACCCCGCTTTCCACGACATACCCAAGGATAGCGAGGCGGGTGGTTCTGAACACACACTTGTCCCTGTTATAAGTAAGGTTCAGAGCTTCAGCCACGTGGAGAAATCATTGGAGGTTGGCGTTATGATCCGGCCAGTCACGACCACAGATGTTATCCAGATAGGGAAATGTGGCCTTCAGTTGGTACTGGTCCACCATCCGGTCCATTTCCCTCTGGAAGACAGAGACACCATTCGTGATACAGAAGGGGATGCGCAGGAAGTGATAGAGCCTGCCGCCCGCCTCAAAGGCGGTGTAGGGGCGGTCCTCTGGGCGGATGGGGAGCTGGTGATAAGCGGATTTCAGATCTATTGTCGAGTACACCTTGTACTGAGCTATCTGGTTGACCATATCCGCGATGCGGGGTAGGGGGTACGCGTAGGGCTGCGTGAACCTATTGATGGTTTGACTATAGACAATGACCATCCTATCTTTCTGCCCAGTCCGAACAACAACCATCTGGGCCCTCCAAGGACTTGTGCTTGGCTCAATGATCCCCTCCCTGAGCAGCCGCTGCACCTCTGACTGAATGAAGGCCCTGTCCCCTGCGCTGTACCTCCTGCTTTTAGTTGCCACAGGTGTACAGTCGGGGGTCAGCTTGGCGAACAGCGATGGGGGAGGGACCTTGAGGGTGGAGAGACTGCAAGTGGTGTCGGTAGCGCAGCTGTCGGCATGTTGCTGGGTGGGATGTGTGGGTCGGTATGTGTGTGTGGTCAGTAGCAGGGTATATGATGAAGTCCCACAAAACTGAGGATTCCTGACAGTGAGTGGTGGGAGGGGCCCGTCATATGCCATAGTCACACTTTCGAGATGGCTCTGGAAGTCCAGCCCCAATAGCACAGGTGCACACAGTTGAGGCATGACCAGTAGCGTAAAGTTCTGCTATTCTGTGCCTTGTCGCTACACAACCCGCCCGGATGTCTGTGGAATGCGACCCAGAAGCCAAATTGATCCTCCGACTTACCGGCCGTGTCACGAGTCCGCAGCGTTGCACTGTGTCCGGGTCAATAAAATTCTCAGTGCTGCCTGTGTCAAACAGTCAGCTAGTCCTGTGCCCCTCCACCAGGATGTCCATCATCAACCTTGGAAGCTGGTGTGGGGCGCTTTGGTCGAGGGTTACGGTGGCCAGAGTTGAGCCGTCTTGGTGCCTGGTAAACACCGGCGGGTCGGGGGCGGGGCATGTTGACGCCGACAAAGATGGCCGCCCACATCCGGGCATGCAAGATGGCGGCCCCCATGTCTCACACGGGTCGGGGTCGGGGCATGCTGATGCCGACAATGATGGCCGCGCACATCCGAGCATGCAAGATGGCGGCCCCCATGTCTCACCCGCAGCGCTGCACTCCGCTCGTAGTTTAGACTTACAGACCTTGGCAAAATGGCTCCGCTTTCCGCAGCTGGAGCAGGTCGCTTCTCGCGCCGGGCAGCATTGTCAGGGATGTTTTCTGACTCTGCAGAAATAACACAGCACGGGCTTTTGACGGGCCGCAGCCGTGGTCGGGTTCGGGGAGCTCGTGGAATCGCGACTGGCAGTGGCGTTGGCGAATTCACTCGCGGGAACCGGCTGGACAGCATCAGCGTTGTGCAGAGCAGCTTCCAAAGTGTCGGCCGTCTCGATCGCCGAGAGTAAGGTAAGATCGGCTTTTTCCAGCAACCTCTGACGCACGTACACTGACCTCAGTCCTGTAACGAAGGCGTCTCATACTAGCAGCTCTGCATGCTGTTCTGCCGTGAGCGTCTTGCAATCATAAGTTCGGACGAGTGTCTGTAGTGCACGGAGAAACTCGGCGCTTGATTCTCCAGGCCGCTGTCGCCGGGTAGCTAAACGATGTCTTGCGTAGATGGTGTTCACCGGCTGCAGGTACTGTCTTTTGAGGGTGTCCAGTGCCCCATCATAGGTCGGCAAGTCTCTGAAAATTGAATAAACTTTTGGGGCAACTCTCGAGAGGAGAATTCTGTGCATAATGCCGGGTTCAGTTGCACGAACCTCCTCCAAGTACGATTGGAAGCATGCAAGCCAGAGTTCAAAAGCAAGAGCTGCTTCAGGGTCTTGGGGGTCCAAATCCAATCTTTCCAGACGTAAAACGGTTTCCATGTTTTAAAACTTCCAGTCAATAAAATTGATGCACCATCAATAACTCACTCTGAGACGTAAGGCGAGATATCGGCTTTTATTGACTGGAAGAAGGAACAAACAGTGAGTGACCACCATACTACATCCTGGAGACTGAGAGGCCAGGCTCAGGCCTTGATCGCCTTTATACAGGGGTCTGTGGGAGGAGCCACAGGAGCAGTCAGCAGGGGGTGTGTCCAGACAGGTATATGTAGTTCACCACAATGTTTAAACCGGAAAAGGGAAAGATTAAAGGCGGACAGTAAGCAACTACTTCTTACATGTCCGAAAGATGGATGCGGAGTCCAGGATTACTGTATATTTTTTTAAAAAGTGAGGTAGTGTCCATTTAGGAATCGGCTGGCAGAGGGGAAGAAGCTGTTCCTGAATCACTGAGTGTGTGCCTTCAGGCTTGTGTACCTGAGAAAAGGGCATGGCCTGGGTGCTGGGGGTACTTAATAATGGACGTTGCCTTTCTGAGACACTGCTCCCTAAAGATGTCCTGGGTACTTTGTAGGCTAATACCCAAGATGGAACTGACTAGATTTACAACTTTCTGCTGCTTTTTTCGGTGCTGTGCAGTAGCCCCTGCATACCAGATAGTGATGTAGCCTGTCAGATTACTCTCCACGGTACAACTATAGAATTTTTTGAGTGTATTTATTGACTTATCTAATCTATTCAAACTCCTATAAAATATAGCGGCTGTCTTGCCTTTATAAATACATCGATATGTTGGGACCAGGTTAGATCATCAGAGATCTTGACACCCAGGAACTTGAAGCTGCTCACTCTATCCACTTCTGATCCTTCTGAGGATTGGTATGTGTTCCTTTGTCTTACCCTTCCTGAGGTCCACAATCAGCTCTTTCGTCTTACTGACATTAAGTGCCAGGCTGTTGCTGCGGCACCTCTCCACTAGTTGGCATATCTCACTCCTGTACGCCCTCTCGTCAGCACCTGAGATTCTACCGGCAATGGTTGTACCTATAACGGTGGTATCAATATGTATCAAGACATCCGGCTGCTCCCACTCCCTCTCCAAAATGGTTGTGGATGCGATCTAAGGCATCCCTGACCCTGGCAACCGGGAGGCAACAGACCATCCGGCTGTCCTGTTCATGCTCACAGAATGTCCTGTCTGTTCTCACTATTGAATCCCCTATCACTACTGCTCCCTTCTTCTCTCTCTTTCACTTCTGCACCACGGACCCATGGTCAGCGCCTGTAAGCTGGTGGCTGTAGCATTCTCCCAGGAGGTTATCCACCACAACAGTATCCACAGCGGATACATTTGAGGGGAATGGCCACAGGGGTGCTCTGCTCTAACTGCCATTTTCCATTTCTCCTGACAGTCGCCCAGCTACTCGCCTCCTGCAACTTCGGGGTGACTACTTCTCTGTAACTTTGATCAATTATGTCCTCATTCTCCCATACAAGCTGAAGGTCATCCAGTTGCTGCTCCAGATCCCTAACATGGTCTTCAAGGAGCTGCACCAGATGCACTTCACACAGATGTAGTTCCCCAGGAGACTCTGGGTCTCCCACGTCTCTAATATCTGGCACAAAGAACACACCACAGCCATTTAAATAGAACAGCAAGAGAGGGAAAAAAGATAAAAAGGAAATCTTAACAGACACTTTACACAGAGCCGATGCCTCTTCTGAGCCGAAGCCTGTCATTTCTACTCTTGACACTGGCCTACTCCCGACAATGGCCACTCCGCTTATACCCTCTGTACTTTTAGTTAGTTCGTAGAGCTGTGTTGAGGCTGCTGATCGGCTGCGTACAATATTTCAGTCCTCTTACAATCAATGCTGATATTGCGTTTGCCTTCCTCACCGCTGACTCAGCCTGCAAATTAACATTTAGAGAATCGTGTACAAGGAATCCCAAGACCCTTTGCACCACTTATTTTTGAATTTTCTCTCCATATAGAAAATAGTCGACCCTCTTATTTCATTGACCAAAGCATATGGCCAAACTCTTCCGGACACTATTCCATCTACCACTTCATTGCCCATTCTCCTAATCTGTCTAAATCCTTCTGTAGCTTCTCTACTTCCTCAAAACGACCTGCCCCTCCACCCATCTTCAGATTGTCTGCAAACTTTACAACAGAGTCATCAATTCCATCATCCAAGTCATTGACATTGCATGTTCAAAGAAACAGTCCCAACACAGAACCCTGTGGAACACCACTAGTCACTGGCAACCAACTGGAAAAGGCTCCCTTTCTTCCTACTCTTTGCGTCCTGTCAATCAGCCACTTTATACATGCTGGTATCTTTCCTGTAATACCACGGGCTTGTAACTAGTAAAGCAGCCTCATGTGTGGCATCTTGTCAAAGGCCTTCTGAAAATCCAAGTACACAACATCCACGAATTCTCCTTTGTCTATTCTGCTTTATATTTCATTGGAATCTGTTCATATTCCAACAGATTCATCAGGCTAGATTTTCACTTGAGGAAGCCATGCTGACCGTAGCCTATTTTATCATTCCCCCTCGTGTTACCCTTAAACTTTTGCCCCCTAACTCTCAACTCATGTCCTCTTGTTTGTATCTCCCCTACTCTCAATGGAAAAAGCTTATCCACGTCAACTTTATCTATCCCCCTCATAATTTTAAATACCTCTATCAAGCCCCCGCTCAACCTGCTACGCTCCAAAGAATAAAGACCTAACTTGTTCAATCTTTTCCTGTAACTTAGGTTTGGAAACCCGGGTAACATTCTGGTAAATCTTCTCTGTACTCTTTCTATTTTGTTGACATCTTTCCTATAATTCGGTGACCAGAACTGTACACAATACTCCAAATTCGGCCTTACCAATGCCTTGTACAATTTTAACATTACATCCCAACTCCTATACTGAATGCTCTGGCCAATGCATAAAGGCCAGCATACAAAAAGCTTTCTTCACCACCCTATCCACATGAGATTCCACCATCAGGGAACTATGCACCATTATTCCTAGATCACTCTGCCCTACCATTTAACATGTATGTCCTATTTGGATTATTCCTACCAAAGTGTAGCACCTCATACCTATCAGCATTAAACTCCATCTGCTATGTTTCAGCCCACTGTTCGAACTGGCCTAAATCTCTCTGCAAGCTTTAAAAACCTACTTCATTATCCACAGCACCACCTATCTTAGTATCATCTGCATACTTACTAGTCCAATTTACCACCCCATCATCCAGATCATTAATATATATGCCAAACAACATTGGACCCAGTATAGATCCGTGAGGCACACCACCAGTCACCGGCCTCCAAACTGACTACCAATACTTCACGACTACTCTCTGGCATCTCCCATCCAGCCACTGTTGAATCCATTTTACTACTTCAATATTAATACCTAATGATTGAACCTTCCTAACTAACCTTCTGTGTGGAACCTTGTCAAAGGCCTTACTGAAATCCATACAGGCAACATCCACTGCTTTACCCTCATCAACTTTCCTCATAACCTCTTCAAAAAATGCAATAAAGTTTGTCAAACATGACCTTCCACGCACAAATCCATTAAGTGTTCCTAATCAGACCCTGTCTATCCAGATAATTATATATACCATCTCTAAGAATACTTTCCATTAATTTACCCACCACTGACATCAAACTTACAGGCCGATATTTGCTAGGTTTACTCTTAGAACCCTTTTTAAACAATGGAACAATGTACATCATCTGGATGAGGTGACGTATCTACCTTCAGACCGTTCAGTTTCTCAAGAACCTTCTCCCTAGTAATGGCTCCATCTCCCAGTTCTGCCCCCTGACTCTCTTGAACTTCCAGCATACTGCTAGTGTCTTCCACAGTGAAGCCTCATGTAGAATCGTTATACAGTTTATCGACCATTTCCTTGTCCCCATTACGACCTCTCCAGCATTGTTTTCCAGTGGTCTGATATCCACTCTCACCTCTCCTTTACACTTTATGTGTCTGAAGAAACTTTTAGTTTCCTCTTTAAAACTTTCATGTTCCATCTTTTGCTTCTTTAAAACTTGTTTTGTTGCCTTCTGGTGTTTTTTAAAAAATCTTCCCAGTCTAACTTCCCACCAATATTTGCCCTATTATATTAACTTCATACCAAAGATATTGGGTTTACCAATGTATAGTTTCTGGCATTTAATTTTATTTGCAGCCCTTCTTAAACAAAGGTGCAAAATTATTCATACATATCCTGTCTGTCCCAGAAAATGTCTGAAAGGTCCAAAGAACTGAATTCCTGCTCCCTGTGAATTTAAAAATGCAAACATGAGGAAATCTACAGATGCTGGAAAGTCAAGCAACATACACAAAAAGCTGGTGGAATGCAGCAGGACAGGCGGCATCTATAGTTAGAGGTACAGTTGACGTTTCAGGCCGAGACCCTTCGTCAGGACTCAGGAAGGGCCTCGGCCTGAAACGTTGACTGTTCTTCTTCCTATAGATGCTGTCTGGCCTGCTGCATTCCACCAGCATTCTGTGTGTGTTCATGCTCCCTGTGCAAGGTAGCAGTAATGTACAACTTGCTCATTTCCTACAATACTATCTATTTTAGTGTCACCTGCCATCTACTACTCGGGAATATGGGATCGATCCCATCAATGAGAGGACTCCTTCATCCTGGTATCAATCATTGGACAAGGTCCCAGGAAAAAATTCAAAGGAACAATTCTCAGTCCATCTCCAGGGAAATGCCCCCCTATTCAGTGTTGTGTGAAAGTGTTATTGGATATGGTTTTGGAGACACACACATTCACACAGTGAGGGAGATTCCCAGTGCCAAAACACAGTGAGGAACATGGCTCGTATTTGTACATTAGTCCAGTCCACTGGTGATGGAGGGTCTGTCCCTCTTACTCCGTGATCTCTCCCTCCATTCCCTTCCTTGCATCTCTCTCTCTACCTGACCTTTCTCTCTCTCTTTCCACCTTCTCTCAGCTCATTTCAGACTTTTCAGACCTTCAATTTGCTGCCTCATTTCTCCCTCCCACCCCACAGTGCACGAGGTCAGAAGCTGGCTCTGACAAGCTGCCTGCACTGTGTACAAACAGGCTGTCAGAGCCCTTAGCTGACAGAGAGAGAGAGAGAGGCAGAGACAAAAACAGGAAGCAGAAGACAAAGCTGTTGCTGTGAGCAGTGAAGAGTGTAAAATATACTGGAGGACTGGCAGCACGTTCTCATGGCGGGGAAGAAGGAGAGACAGGCCAGGGTCGGGAGCCGACATTCCCAGAGGATCGCAGAAGCCAGTGGCAAGGTAGGGTCCTCAGTTGTTGCATATCCTGCCTTTGTAGTTGGCCAAAACGTGAGAGTGGGAGTGAGTCTGGTTGCTGAGCAACAGATATGGCGTTGAGTGAGTGACAGTTACTGAGAACTGAATCATGAAGCTGAGTGTGTGATCTTCATATACGAGTTCAGATCACATCATGGCAGCTGGGATGCTTAAAGTCAGTTCATTAAACATGTAACTGTGGCTTTGAGAAATGGATTTGTGTCTAAGTGCATGAATGATGTGTTTCAGGGAAGGGAATCTGCTGACTTTACCTGGTCTGGCCTGTATATGTCTCCAGGCCCACAGTAATGTAACTGACCTGTAACCGCACTGTGAAATGGCTCAGTAATCCACCCAGTTCGAGAGCAGTTGGGATGGGAAGGAAATGTTGTTCTACTCACATCCCATGAATGAATAACAGAAAGTCATCCATAGTTATGTTGTATCATGACGAATACATCACTGTATTGTGTTTAGATTGATCCCATGGGATTGGGATTGATTTTTAATTAAGTTGCAATGAAATTAATTTAGCGTTAATAATATTTCATGCCTGCTTTACTGTTTATTATTTTATGTAGTTACGTCATGATATTGTATTCAATTGTCTCCATGGAATTTCATTGATTAGTTGCTCCTGTGATAGAATTCCTTAGATAAGGCATTGGGAATGACTCTGTCAATAGTTGGATTGATCAGTTGTGCTGACACATGCACTCCAGGTTATGGACATGGGGAATCCACTCTATTCTCTTCTTGGTTTGCACTAATCTAGTACCTGTTCATGTTTTCTACTCCTTATGTGTTTTACCCCAGTATCTGTTGTATTTTTGCACTGGCAAATTTTCTCAAAATGTTCTCTCTTGCTGACATATTAAAATATTTACTACAGGATGCACAAAGCTTCCTTCAGCTAAACACTGGGAAGACCAAAGGCTTTGGTCTTGACAGTGAGTTCTGTTCTGTTCCAGGGCACCGAGGGACAGAGGTGCTGCCTTTCAGCTGGGACATTGAAGAGAGATTATGTGTGCAACTGAGAAGCTCATGTCCCGACAGTTTTATAGGACAGAGTGTGGTGAATTAGGTTAATATGTTGAAATATGGGATTGAAAAACTGATTATGAAACATTCCACCAATCTCTGGCTCTGGTGTGTGTAACAAGGTACTGAGAAATTCTTCCTTCTTCTCTTTATCAATCTTTTTATTAATTAAAAAAGTATATATCTATAAACAAGAGGAGAATTATCCCAAATATCTATATCGATAACAATTCATATAAAAGGTAAAATAATCATTATCAAGTTCATACATAGTATTAATCTGATAGTAGATATTAAAAAATAAGATAATCAATTCTCTTATCATTCCATGAAAAGAAGAAAAAAGATAAAGAAACTTTTATCATTTTTATTTACATAATAAAAAAACCCACTTTACCAAAAAAGGGACTGGGCAGCCCATACTGAGAGTAAAAGCAAGAAAAACGAGAAAGCTTCTGATCAAATCCAAATTGCTGTAAATAAATTCGGTTGTATGCCCAAATTCTAGGCTTTTGATAAAGTTTTAAAGACATCTTTCCAAAAATTATCTATCTTGATACAAGAGCAAAACATACGAATTAAAGTAGCCACCTCACTATTACATCTGTCACAAATAGTATTAATATTGGGAAAGATACGGGCTAATTTATCCTTTGACATATGTGCCTGATGTACTACCTTGAAAGTGTATCAAGGAATGACAGGCACAAATAGATGAAGTATCTACCAAATGAAAAATTTTATCCCATTGATTATCTGAAATTGACTCACAAAATTCCAATTCCCATGTACCTTTAATCTTATCGTTAGATACCTTTTACAAATTCAATAACCATTTATAAATTATAGCTATCATTCTTTTTTGAAATGGTTTAACCTGGAAAAGAGTATCTATTATATTGGATGAAAAAGCAGAGGGAAAATTTGGAAGTAAGCTACGTAAAATAATTCTTAATCTATAAAGATCTAAAAAAGTGTGCTTTAGATAAGTCATATTTGTCCACTAACTGAGTGTAAGATAGTAAACAATCCCCCATAAACAAGTCTAAAAAAGTTATTATTCATTTGATTTTCCAAATTAAAAAGGTCTGATTGGAAATTGATGGTTTAAAAAATAATTAAGATCGACTCTACTAGAAAGAATAAAGTTATTAAACTCAAAAAATCTACAAAACTGAAACCAAATTCTAAATGTATGTTTGATAATTGGATTGAGGTCTCAACTACCATCTTAGAAAGCAAAAACAGAATTGGAGCACCCAGTAAAGAGGCCAAAGAATACCCCTTCAACAAGTTTTTCTCCAAATCCACACATAAAGGATAGTCATTTACATCTGAATAATGAACCCAAAACAAAATATATCAAATATTAATTGCTCAGTAATACATTCTAAAATTTGGCAAATCCATACGACCTTGCTATTTTAATTTCTACAATAGAGGTTTTCTCAATCTAGGATTTTTATTATTCCAAATATAAGATAAAATGTTAGGGTCTATTCTATCAAAAACTGTTTAGGAACAAAGGAAAGGATTGCTTGGAATATATATAAGATCTTTGGTAACACTATCATTTTAATAGCATTAATTCGACCAATTAATGATAATGTCACCGGGAAGTATTTGTTGCGTGTATTCAATTAACGGAAGAAAGTTATATTTAAACAACACACACATAATACTGGTGGAACCCAGCAGGCCAGGCAGCACCTATAAGGAGAAGCACTGTCGACGTTTCGGGCTGAGACCCTTCATCAGGACTAACTGAAAGGAAAGGTAATTTGAAAGTATTGGGGGGAGCGGGAAATACGAAATGATAGGAGAAGACTGGATGGGGTGGGATGAAGCCAAGAGCTGGAAAGGTGATTGGTGAAAGTGATACAGAACTGGAGAAGGGAAAGGATCATTGGACGGGAGGCTTCGGGAGAAAGTAAGGGGGAGGGGGGAGCACCAGAGGGAGATGCAGAACAAGCAGAGTGATGGGCAGAGAGAGAGAAAAAAAACAAACAACTAAATATGTCAGGGAAGGGGTAAGCAGGGGAGGAGGGGCATTAACAGAAGTTAGAGAAGTCAATGTTCATGCCATCAGGTTGGAGGCTACCCAGCCGGTATATAAGGTGTTGTTCCTCCAACCTGAGTGTGGCTTCATCTTGATAGTAGAGGAGGCCATGGATAGACATATCAGAATGGGAATGGGATGTGGAATTAAAATGTCTGGCCACTAGTGGACCGAGCATAGTGTTCACCGAAACAGTCTCCCAGTCCGTGTCGGGTCTCACCAATATATAAAAGGCCACACCGGGAGCACCGGACGCAGTATACCACACCAGCCGACTCACAGGTGAAGTGTCGCCTCACCTGGAAGGACTGTCTGGGGCCCTGAATGGTGGTGAGGGAGGAAGTGTAAGTGAAGGTGTAGCACTTCTTCTGTTTACAAGGATAAGTGCCAGGAGGGAGATCAGTGGGGACGAGTGGACAAGGGAGTCGTGTAGGGAGCAATCCCTATGGAAAGCAGAAGGGAGGGGAAGGAAAGATGTTCTTGGTTGTGGGATCCCGTTGGAGGTGGCGGAAGTTACGGAGAATTATACATTGGACCTGGAGGCTGGTGGGGTGGTAGGGTGATCTGCCCTCACCCCATCCGCCTGCCACCCCACTTAACCTATTACGCTTAATAGGTTGGTTCTCACCATTCAGATCCTAAAAGATTATATTAATTTTATTAAGATCCATAATAAGGTTTTTACTTAAGATATTATAAAATAAGTTAGTGCGCCGGCACAGACCACAGGGAAGAACAAATTATGGATTCGATCAGAGAGAACAAAAAACAAAATGATTAACAGGAAAACCTCTCAGGACTGCCCAGTGGAAAAAGCCTAAACTAATAGCACCACCCCTCTCCCCCCAAAGCCCAAAAACCATCCAATCGGCGAACAGCATGCTAAACTAGAATCCCTAAACCCCTGTCTCCAATAGGCAGACTCTTTTTTTAAAAGTTATACACTAACACCGCTGACTAAAGGCACAACAGATAAATGAAGAAATAAACAAAATCCAAATATGTTAATATTATGACTAGCAGAGGTTAGATCATAGTTAACAGCAGCCGTTTTAAGTTCATTTAATAAAAATTGATCATATATTCAAAAAAGATAGATCCAACCCAGTAATATGTTATGACTAGTGTGAAACTCTTACAAATCCGAAAGGAAAAAATAAAACAGCCAAAAAGATGTCTAGGCAGACATAAAATGTAGATTGAACTTTCAATGGTCCAGCTACTTTGACTCCCAGACTCCCAGCTAAGGTTAAGTGTTTGCAAGACAGGCTTAAACTCCTCTATGAATTTCCAAGCCTCCTCTGGGGAGTCAAACAATTTTGGGCGAGCATTATGCAGGGAGATTCTCAAACGAGCTGGATAATGCAAGGAGGGATGACAGTTCTTCTTATTAAATTCAGCTATCACTTCCCGATATTTAATTATTTCTGTATGAACCTCTGGGGTAAAATCTTCAACTATATGAATCTCTACTCCATTATAAAATAGCTTACCCCATTTCCTAGCATCTCGAAGAATTGCTTCTTTAGTAGCAAAGTAATGCAAACATAAAATCACCAGGCGAGGTTTCATCTCCACCGAAGGCTTCAGGCAGATGATTCGGTGAGCTCTATCATTCAGAGGAGCTTCGAGTATCTCACTAAAAAGTGAGTACAGCATGTTCCTAAAAACTTTAGTGGCTCACCGGATTCCAAGTTTTCTGACAAACCCAGTATGTGTAAATTCATCCTATGACTTCTGATTTCCAGATCAATCATTTTCTTCTTAACTCTCAATAATTCTGAAGAAACCTCAACAATTTTCTTTTCCATAGTAGATATCTTTAATTCTTGTTCTTTAATCACTTGATTCACTGTCTCCTGTTCTCTTCTGATTCTATTAGCGTCCTTTTTAAGCATCTGACATTGAAATTCCAGATTCCTCAAGGATTCCTAGACAGCAGAGACGGTTTTTTCAAGCTTTTCATTAGCATTCATCAGTTTATCAATCTTAGTGTCCACCATTCCGACCCTGGTTTTAATATCTTGCATCAAAGAAAACATTCTTTCTGAAGTAGAGACTTCCTTGGCCTCCTCAGTTTGTTCAGCTTCAGAAACAATTTTGCCACCTCTTAATTCAATTCCAGCTCAGGTTCCAGCCATTGTAATTAATTTGTAAATCCTTCAATAAAAGTAATAAATCTTCAAAGTTTCCACAATACTAGCAGTGGAAAGTAAGTTGTAAAAGGAAGGAGTAGCGCCAACATGCTTCTTACTCCATGGGCTGCCGAGAAGAGACTCTGAGAAATTCTTCCAATGAGCCTCCGTGTTGTCCTGAATATCTTTGTCGGGGTGAAGCACCCCAGTATTCCCACTGTAGGAAATCCCTTATGAACATGAGCAGTACTTGTGGGGCTACACTCATATATTACAGGCTGGAAATCTCTCCGATATTTGTCCCAGGATGTATTACCACTTGTACTTGGAGGCAGGTGAAATTACCGCAGTGATGAGGGAACTAAGATGGGCTGAATGGATTCTCTCAGTTTTATCAACTCCAGTCACTCAATTTTCTCCTTTTGTTTATTTTAATTCACATAATTTCAAATTGTGACACAAACTCCAGTGGAAAATTGAAAGAAAAGCTACAGGCAATGATTTCCATAACATCTGATTTACAAAATATGACAGGGCAAGATCCCGAGCTTACCCTCCCCATGTCACCTTCTTGCTGCATAACAATAACCACTTCCTGACTTCACCTTTCTCCATCATGAAACACACACTCATCCCTTGCTTCCCATTCCGAAACAAATGATCAGAGAAAATTTGCATGGTGCTCTGCATAGTTATGTTCCATCGAGGCAAGGAAAGGATGGTAGGGTAAAAGAACCAAAGGATGTGGAAAATTTAGTTAAAAAGGAAAGTTTATGAAAGGGCCAAAAAACTAGTTACTAATAGAGTTCTAGAAAAATGCAAGGTTTCCAGGAAGAAGTTTAAGAATGAAATGACGAGAGCTGGAAGAGGACATGAGAAGGCTTTGGGAAGTAGGATTAAGGAAAACCACAAGGCATTCTACAAATCTGTGAGGAACAAGAGGATAAGTCATGTGAGAATAGGACTAATCAGGTGTGATAGTGAAAATGTGTGCATGGAGTCGGAGGAAGTAGCAGAGGTACTTAATGAATACTTTGCTTCAGTTGTCACCAGGGAAAAGGACCTTGGCAATTGTGGGGATGACTTGCAGTGGATTGAAACACTTGAGCATATAAACGTTAAGAAAGAGAATGTTCTGAAACTTTTGGAAAGCATTAGGTTAGATCAGTCACCATGTCCAGATGAAAGATACACCAGGCTACTGTGGGAAGCAGGGGAGGAGATTGCTGAGTCTCTGGTGATGATCTTTGCATCATCAAAAGGGACTGCAGAAGTACCAAAGGATTGGAGGGATGCAAATGCTGTTCCTGTGATCAAGAAAGGGGGTAGAGATAACGCAGGAAATGATAGACCAGTGGGTCTTACTTCAGTCATGGGCAAGTTGTTGGAAAAGATCCGGAGAGGCAGGATTTATGAGCCTTTAGAGAGACTTAATCTGATACAGGTCAGGCAGCATGGCTTGTCAAGGGAGGGTCATACCTATGGAGCCTGGTTGAATTCTTTGTAGATGTAACTAAACACATAGATGAAGGTAGAGCAGTGGATTTTTTTTTTACTGATTTCAGTAAGGCATTTGATAAGGTTCATTCCGAAAGTCAGGAGTGATGGGATCCAAGGAGACCTTGCTTTGTGGATATAGAATTGGCTTGCCCACAGAAGGCAAAGGGTGGTTGCAGATAGTTCATATTCTGCATGGAGGATGGTGACCAGTGATATTCTGCAAGAATGTGTTCTTGGACCCCTCCTCTTTGTGAATTTTATAAATGACCTGGATGAAGAAGTAGAAAGGTGGGCTAGTAAGTATACTGATAACACAAAGGTTGGGGGTGTTGTGGATAGTCTGGAGGATTGTCAGAAGTTAGAGTGCAACATTGATAGGATGCAGAACTGGGCTGAGAAGTGGCAGATGGAGTTCAACTCAGATAAGTGTGAAGTGGTACATTCTGGTAAGTCAAATTTGAAGGCAGAATATATTATTAATGGTAAGACTTGGGAGTGTGGGGGATCAGAGATATTGGTTTCTGTGTCCATAGGACACTCAAAACGTCTGCGTAGGTTGACTGTTGTTAAGATGGCGTATGATGTATTGGCATTCATGAACTGTGGGATTGAGTTCAAGAGCCATGAGGGAATGTTACAACTATGTAAGAGCTTGGTCAGACCCCACTTGGAGTATTGTGTTCAGTTCTGGTCACCTCACAAGTCTGAAGGATGTGAATACTATAGAAAGAGTGCAGAGGAGATTCCCAGGACTGAAATGGCTAACACAAGGGGGCATAATTTTAAGGTGCTTGGAAGTAGGTGCAGAGGGGATATCAGGGGTAAGTTTTTCACACAGAGAGTGGTGGGTACATGGAATACTCGGCCGGCAATGGTGATGGAGTCGGATACAATAGGGTATTTTTAGTGACCCTTTGATGGGTGAATGGAGCTTAGAAAACTAGAGGGCGATGCGATAGGGAAATTCTCGGCAGTTTCTACAGTAGGTTAAATGGTCAGCACAACATTGTGGGCCAAAGGGCCTGTAATGTGCTGTAGATTTCTATGTTCTCTGTTCAATGTATCTGCTGGTCACTGCTGAACCTAAAATATAGACAGGACAGTATGATATTCTGTGGGTTAAGGTGAAACACTGATCTTAACTTAAATAACTGGTGATCTGTCCTCATTCTTGGAGATGGAAACCCATGAAGAGATGTCTGTCAGTATTCTCCGAGGTCACCTCACAACAAGAACCTGAATACCAGTTCAGACCTTACGGGTGATCTATAGTTGGGCTAATGTTTCATGTCCTGACTAAGAGCATAAGAAAAGATATAGGAGCAGAATCAGACCATTTGGCCCATTGAGCCTGTTCCAGAATTACACCATGGCTGATCAAATTTACCTCTCAGCCCCAATCACCTGCCTTATCCCAGTATCCCTTCCTGACCCAATAGAGAATCTATCAGTTTCATCCTTAAATAAACCCAATAACTTGGCCTCCACAGTTGTCTATGGCAATGATCTCCACAGAGACATGACTCTCTGGCAAAATAAATTCCTGCTCATCTCTGTTTTAAATGGACAATCCTTTATTCTGAGACTGTGACCTCTGTTCTTAGACTCCCCCACCATAAGAAACATCATCTCCACATCTACTCTTTCTAGGCATTCCAATATTTGATAGACCCTCTCCTCTTCCACTCTCACCCTGAACACTGGTGTGCCTCAAGGCCCTCTTCTGTACTCCCTTTTCACCTATGACTGCACTCCTGCACATGTCTCTAACTCCATAATCAAGTTCGCAGACGACACCACGGTGGTTGGCCTGATCAGAAGGGATGACAAAACGTCCTACAGGGACAAGGTCCAGCACCTGGCCACTTGGTGTGCCGACAACAAACTGGCCTTCAACACCCAGAAGACCAAGGAGATCATTATAGACTTCAGGCATGCTAGGAGCCACACTCACACCTCCATCTACATCAATGGTGCTGTAGTGTAGCGTGTAACAAGTTTCAAATTCCTTGGTGTCCACATTTCCAAAGATCTCACCCTGCAATCCTCCATCCTGATCAAAAAGGCGCAACAGCGCCTTTATTTCCTGAAGAACATCAAGAAAGGTCACTTCTGTCTCAGGATACTGACGGACTTTTACCGCGGTACCATTGAGAGCATACTCACCAAGCGCATCTCAGTGTGGTATGGCAATTATCCCATATTGGACCGCAAAGCACTCCAGCATGTGGTGAAAACTGCCCAGTGGATTAACGGCACTTAATTGCCCACCATTGAGAACATCTACCATAAACGCTGCCTGGGCAGGGTGAAAAGCATTATCAAGGATGCATCTCACCCTTGTCATAGTCTTGTTACTCTCCTTCCATCTGTTAGGCACTACAGGAGCCTCCACTCCTGCACCAGCAGGCACAGGAAGAGCTTCTTCCCTGAGACTGTGACCCTGCTGAACCTCACATCACAGCACTAAGCAGTATTGCACCCATATTGTACTGTCTCAGTACTTCAATATTTGAGTGCTGTAGCACTTACTTTTTATTCACAGTTATTTTGTAAATAACACTATTCTTTGCATTTATGGTTAGATGCTAACTGCATTTCATTTGGCTTTGTATCTGTACTCGGCACAATTACAATAAAGTTGAATCTAATCTGAATTTCAATGAGATTCCCCTCATTCTTCTGAATTCCGGTGAATACAGGCCCAGAACCATCAAACATTCCTCATATGAGAAGCCTTTCAATCCTGGAATCATTTGTGTGAACCTCCTTTCAATCTTCTCCAATGTCAGCACATCCTTTCTTGGATAAGGTGCCCAAAACTGCTCTCCATAATCCATGAGACGACACCAGTGCCTTACAAATCCTCAACATTGTATCCTTGCTTTTAAGTTTTAGTCCTCTAGAAGTGAATTCAAACATTTGCCTTCCTCTCTACTGACTCAAATTGCAAGTTAACCTTAACGTAATCCTGCACGAGGGCTCCCAAGGCCCTTTGTTGAAGGTGGCGGACCATTGAAGGACCATGTTCCCCTTGACCTCACCTACCATCCCACCAGCCTCCGGATCCAGCATATTATCCTCCGCAACTTCCGCCACCTTCAACAGGACCCCACCACTAAGGACATCTTTCCCTCTCTACCCCTCTCTGCTTTTCGCAGGGATTGTTCCCTCTGGGACTGCCTGGTCCCTCCCCACAGATCTCCCACCTGGTACTTATCCCTGCAAGTGCAAGTGCTACACCTGTCCCTACACCTCCTCTCTTACCACCATTCAGGGCCCCAAACAGTCCTTCCAGGTGAGGCAACAGTTCACTTGTGAGTCTGTTGGAGTAATCTATTGCATCCGGTGCTCCAGGTGCGGCCTCCTCTACATCGGCGAGACCCGACGCAGATTGGGGGACTGCTTCGTCAAGCACCTCCACTCCGTCCGTCACAATAGACAGGACCTCCCGGTTGCCACCCACTTCAACTCTGCTTCACGTACCCATACAGATATGTCCATACATGGCCTCCTCTACTGCCTTGATGAGGCCAAACTCAGGTTGGAGGAGCAACAACTCATATACCATCAGCGTAGTCTCCAGCCCCTTGGTATGAACATCAAATTCTCCAACTTAAGGTAATTCCCTCCCTCTCCCTTCCTCCATCCCACTTTCACTCTGTCTCCTCTTCTAGCTGCCTATCACCTCTCTCATGATTCTGCCTTCTTCTACTACCCATTGTGCTTTCCCCTTAGATTCCTTCTTCACCTCTCCTGCCTATCCCCTCCCTTCTTCCCCTCCCCCACCCCTTGATCTTTCCTCTGATTGGTTTTCCACCCTCCCCCCCACCTTCTTTAAGGGGCCCCTGCCCCCTCCTTCTTCAGTCCTGACGAAGGGTCTCGGCCCAAAACGTTGACTGCTCATTTCAGTGGATGCTGCCCGATCTGCTGAGTTCATCCAGCTTGTTTGTACGTGTTGATTTGACCACAGCATCTGCAGTGTACTTTATGTTTACTCCACTGTAATACTGATTCATCTAACTTCAGCCTCTCCTCAAAATGAAGGGTGAATTCTATCATATTATGATTACTGACTCCTAAGGGTTCCTTCACCTTAAACTCTCCAATCTATTCTGGTTCATTACACAACACCTAATCCACAACAGCTAATAACTCTGTGGGCTCAATTACCAGCTCTCTAAAAAGCAAACTCATAGGCATTCTATAAATTCCTTCGCTTGGAATCCAGCACCAAAATGATTTAATACAACAATGGCCATTCAGCCCACAATGTTCTGCTGAACCAGCGAAAAAGATAATCAAGATCACACAAACACAATTCCCTCCTACTTGCACCATCTCCATATCTCTCTTTACTTACATCCATTTGCCTATCCAAACACCTCTTAAAAGCCTCTAATGTATTTGCCTCTACCACCATCTGAGGCAGCACATTCGAGGCACCCACGATTCTCTGAGTATAAAATCTACTGCTCACACATTCATTGCATGCCCTCTGGTAATAGATATTTCAACCTTGGGAAACAGATACTTTCCATGCAATCTATCTATGCCTGTCATAATCTTGTAAATCTCCATCAGGTCTCCCCTCAGCCACCAACGCTCCAGAGAACACAACCTGTTTAAACAGCCTCTGATGATAGCACATGCCCTCTAAACCAGGCAGCAGCCTGGTAAACCTATTTTGCACCCTCTCCAAAGCCTCAATATCCTTCCTAGAGTGGGGCAACCAGAACTGTACACAATACTCCAGTTGTGACCTGATGTTGAGTTTCCAGACAGCATCCTCACTTTTTGAATGCAATGCCTTGGTGAATAAAAGCAAGAATTCCATAAACTTTGTTAGCCACCTTATTGACCTCTGCAGCCAGTTTCAAGAGTCTGAACTTGGATCCCAAGATCTCTCTGCACAGATACACTGTTGAGGACCTTGCCCTGTACTGTTTCCTTGCATTTTCCCTCCAGAGGTGTCACACCTCACATTTATCTGGGTTAAACTCCATCTGCCATTTCTCAGCCCATATCTGCAACAGATCCATATCATGCTGTATTCTTTGCCAGTGTTCTACATTATCCACAACTCCACCAATCTTGGAATCATCCACAAATTTACTAACCCACCCACATGCATTTTCATCCAGATCATTTATATACATTACACACAGCAGAGACCTCAGCACAGATCCCTGCAGCACTCCACTAGCGACAGACCTCCGGCTCGAATGTCTTTTCAACCACTACTCCTGCCTTCTCTGCGCAAGCTAGTTCTGAAGCGAAACACCGAAGTTGCCACAGATCCCATGCATCTTAATCTTCTGCATTAGCCTCCCATGAAGGACTTTGTAAAATTCCTTCCTAAAATCCATGTGCACAACGTCCACTGCCTTCCCCTCATCAGTCTGTCTTGTCACTTTGTCAAAAAATTCATCAAGTTGGTAAGGCATGACCTGCCACACATAAAGCCATGCTGGCTCTCCCTAATTATCCTATGGGTTTCCAAATGCTCAGATATTCTATCCCTATGAATTTCCTACGGCAAATTGCCTACAACTGACGTGTGACTCAACAGTCTGTTGGTCACAGAATTTGCACTTCTTCCCTCGTTAGATACAGGTACAACATTAGCCGCTCTCCAGTACTCTGGGACCTCACCTGTGGTGAGAGAGGACACAAAGATACTGATCAAGACCTCAGCAATCTCTCCTTTCACCTCCTTCAATATCCTGGGGTAAATAACATCTGGCCCAGAGGACTTATCCATCTTAATCTGCATTAGGAGGCCCAACATTTCTGCCTCCTTGACTTCCAAACCCTGTATGTATTTATACACTCAGCATTGATCTCCTGGTCCTCCACATCCTTTTCCTTGGTAAATACTGAAGCAAAGTACTCATGAAGTATCTCACTCACATTCTCTGCTCCAAGCAAATGTTCCCCTCTTTATGCTTGGGTGGTCCCATCGTCTCCCGAGTTATCCTCTTACTCTTAATGTATGTATAGAATGCACTAAGATTCACCGTAATCCTACTTGCTAAAGATATTTCATGGCCCTTCCTGATTTTCTTCATTCTCTTTAGTTCCTTTCATGTTTCTTTATACTCCTCATGTGCTTCATTTTGATTCTGATTTCTGAATCTTTACATACATTTTATTTTTCTTCTTGAATAAATTCATGTTATTTTGTCTTTCCATTCCATCTTTCCATCTGACAGGAACATACCTTTCCTGTACTCTGTGCAATTGCTCTTTAAACACCCTCCACATGTCTGATGTGGTCAGCCAGTGAAAAGATGTTCCTAATTAACATTTATTATTTCCTACCAAATGCCCTTCTAAATTGCATGACCTCAATTTAAAACTCTTCCACAAGGACCATACCTGTACTTGTCTATAAATAGAATCACAATCAGAATCAGAATCAAGTTGATTATCACTGGCATGTGTCGTGAAATTTGTTAACTTAGCAGTAGCAGTTCAATGCAATACATAATATAAAAGAAGAAGAAGAAAAAAATCACAGTAAGCGTATATTGAATTGATTAAAAATCATGCAAAACCAGAAGCAATATACATTTTAGAAGGGAGGTAGTGTTCACGGGTTCAATGTCCATTTAGGAATCATATGTTAGAGGGGAAGAAGCTGTTCCTGAATCACTGAGTGTGTGCCTTCAGGCTTCTGTATCTCCTACCTGATGGTAAAAGTGAGAAAGGGGCATACCCTGGGTGCTGGTTGTCCTTAATAGTGGACATTGCCTTTCTAAGACACCGCTCCTTAAAAATGTCCTGAATACTACATAGACTAGTACCCAAGGTGGAGCCAAATAAATTTATGAACCTCTGCAGCTTCTTTCGGTCCTGTGCAGTGGCTACCGCCCACCCACAGTACATCCACAGAAGTTTTTGAGTGTTTTTGTTGACATACCAGATCTCTTCAAACTCCTAATAAAGCATAGTCACTGTCTTGCCTTCTTTATAGCTGCATCGATATGTTGGGAGCAGGCTTGGTGCTCAGAAATCTTGACACCAAGGAACTTGAAATGGCTCACAGTCTGCACTTCTGATCCCTCTATGAGGATTGGTATGTTTTACTCGATCTTACCTTTCCTGAAATCTACAATCAGCGCTTTTGTCTTACTGATGTTGAGTGCAAGGTTGTTGCTGTGTCACCACTCCACTAGTTGGCATATCTCTCTCCTGTATGCCCTCTTGTCACCACCTGAGATTCTACCAACAATGATTGTATCATCAGCAAAATTATGCATGGTAATTTTAGCTATGCCTAGCCACATAATCATGGATATAGAGAGAGTAGAGCAGTGGACTAAGCACACACCCCTGAGATGCACCAGTGTTGATCGTCAGTGAGAGGAGATGCTATCACCAGTTGTGGTCTTCCAGTTAGGAAGTCAAGGATCCAATTGCAGAGAGAGGTACAGAGGCCCAGGTTCTGTAACTTATCAGTCAGGATTGTGGGAATGATGGTGTCAAATTCTGATCTATAATCAATGAACTGCATCCTGACAAAGGTGTTTGTATTGTCCAGGTGGTCTAAGGCCACGTGAAGAGCCTTTGAGATTGCGTCTGCCATTGACCTATTGTGGCGATAGACAAAATGCAGTGAGTCCAGGTCCTTGCTGAAGCAAGAGTTCCATCGAGTTATTAACAACCTCTCAAAGCATTTCATCACTGTAGATGTAATCGCTACTGGGCGATAGTCATTAAAGCAGCTCACATTATTCTTATTAGGCTTGGGTGTAATTGTTGACTTTTTGAAGCAAGTGGGAACTTCCGCCCATTGCAGTGAGAGGTTGAAAATGTCCTGGAATACTCCCGCCAGTTGGTTGGTACAAGTTTTCGGAGCTTTGCCAGGTACTCCGACAGGGCCTTCTGCCTTGCGAGTGTTCACTCTCTTTAAAGACAGGCTAACATCAACGTCCGAGACAGAGATCACCGGGTCACTGGGTGCAGCAGGGATCTTCGTAGCTATAGTTATATTCTCCCTTTAAAACGGGCATAGAAGATGTTGAGTTCTTCTGGTAGTGAAGCATCACTCCTATTCATGCTATTGGGTTTCGCTTTGTAGGAATTAATGTCCTATAAACCCTGCCAGAGTTGTTGTAATCTGATGCCGCCTCCAAATGCGTTCAAAATTGTCTCATCACCCTTGAAATAGTCCTCCGCAAGTCATATCTGGTTTTCTGGTACAGATCTGGGTCGCCAGCCTTGTATGCCATAGATCTAGCCTTCAGCAGAAGACGCACCTCCTGGTTCATCCACGGCTTTTGGTTTGGGAATGTACAGCAAATCTCTGTAAGCACACACTCATCCACACAGGTTTTAATTATGTTGGTAATAATAGCAGAATACGCATCCAGATTCGGAGATGAATCCCTGAATACGGTCCAGACCACCGATTCAAAGCAGTCCTGTAAACACTCCTGTGCTTCCCTTGTTCATACTTTCTTGGTCCTCACTACTGGTGTTGCAGTCTTCAGTCTCTGCCTATACTCAGGGAGGAGAAGTACAGCCAAGTGATCTGACTTCCTGAAGTGAGGGCATGGAATAGCATAGTAGGCTGAAAGATCCTGAAAGATTAGGTGTTGTGGTCACTGTTCATCCACTGAAATGTCAATCACCTGTTCAGGCTCATGACCCAGCACCAGGTACAGAATGGCCCCTCCTTTCATTGGACCGTGCACATGTTGATTTAACAAACCTTCCTGGATGCACTAAACAAATTCAGCCCCATCTGAACCCCTCACACGAAGGTCTTAGATTATATTCGGGAATTTTAAATTCCCCATGACAGCAACCCCATTATTTTTACAGATTTCCTTAATCAGATTACAAATCTGTTCCTCAATGTCCTGGTGGTTATTAAGGGGTCTTTAGTACATACGACATAGGAGCAGGAGTAGGCCATCTGGCCCATTGAGCCTGCTCCGCCATTGAATAAGATCACGGCTGATCTGGCCATGGACTCATCTCCACCAACCTGCCTTTTCCACAAAACCCTTAATTCCCCTACTATGCAAAAATCTGTCCAACTTGTCATAAATATATCTTCTGAGGTAGCCTCCACTGCTTCAATGGGCAGAGAGTTCCACAGATTCATCACTCTCTGGGAAAAGCAGTTCCTCCTCACCTCCATCCTAAATATATCTCCCTGAATCTGGAGGTTATGTCCCCTAGTTGTATCCCATCAGAGTGATTGCACTCTGCCTATTCCTGAGTTTCACCCAAATGGACTCAGTTTCTGACCTCTGCATTATGTCTCCTCTGAGTGCAGCTGTGACATTGTCCCTGATTGGTAATATAAAATAACTCCCCTCTGTTATCTCCTCCTCTATCTTTTCTAAAACTTCAAAAACCTGGTACATTAATTACCCATTCCTGCCACTCTCTCAACCAAGTTTCAGTAATGGCTACAACATTGTAGTTCCATGTACTGATCCATGCTCTCATTTCATCACCCTTACCCTCCCAGCATTAAAATATACACACTTCACACTATCCCACCCATCATGCCTGTTATTTCAGTTTTGCCTTTCAATACCTTCACTGACATCTAACTTCAGGTCCGATCCTTCCCCTGCTGTCCTGGGGCTCTGGTTCTCAGCTCGTGCAAAACTAGGTTAAACTCTCCAAGTAGCATCAGCAAAGCCAGGATATTGGTTCCCCTCCAGTTCAGGTGCAACTTGTCTCAACCTAACTGTACATCGAAATTCCTGATGACTATCTTAACATTGCACTTTTGACATACATTTCGATCTCCCGTTGTAATTTGTAGACCACGTCTTTACTGCTGTTTGCTGGACTGTATATAACTCCCATCAGGTTCTTTAACCGTTGCCGTTTCTTAGCTCTGCACAGAACGATACTGCATCTTCCAATCCTCTGTCACATCTTTCTAATGATTTGATTTAAATATTTTCCAACACAGCCACACCATGCCCTCAGCCTAGCAGCCTGTCTTTTCAATACAATGTGTGTCCTTGGACAGCAAGCTCCCAGTTATAATCTTCTTTCAGCCACGATTCAGTGATGCCCACAATGTCATACATGCCAATCTGTAGCTGTGTTACAAGTTAATCTACCTTATTCTGTATACTGAGTGAATTCAAAGGTAACACTTTCAATCCTGTATTCAACACCCTTTTTGATTTCTGATCCCCTTTTTACACTGCAACTCATCCCATTGACTGCAGTTTTGCCGTCATCAGCCTCTGCTTGCTCGCAGTGTCACTACACACTGCAGCTGTTTTTAAACCAACAAATCGATCCTCAGCCTCATCACTCCATTTAATTGAGTATCGATTAGAATTAGAAACTGCCAATACCTTCAAATTTTTAAGAATTTGGTTTGATAAAAAACTCACATGGTCAACTCATACTAAAGAAATAATAACCTAAAGTAAGGAAGTGCTAAATCTTATGAGGTGTTTAATAGGAAAGGAATGGGGAGCTGATAGGAAATCCTTGAAAGCAATTGTAGTGTTTACTAAAGCGAAAATATTATAAACTAAACAAATGCCATAAAGGCAACACAGCAATAGATACAGGATTAATAAGATCAATACTGGACTATGGAAGTATGGTATATGGATCAGCATCACATTGTGTGCTCAATAAACTGGGTATAATTCTAAGTCAAGCATTAAGGTTAATCAATGGGGTAATAAAGACAACACCATTGAAGGCAATGCAGGTGGAGTTGGGAGAGACACCTCTGGAACTGAAAAGAACTCAGCTTGTGGTAACCTACAAGGGCCTGGAGAACATCATCCAAGTAAACTGCTTTTAGATCCAAGCTGGGAAAAGGAAAGAAGGAAATTCAGAACTCTTGCATGGACTATTGACAGAAAAGCAGAAAGGACAGGAATTAGTACTGAGGCAGCGAGTGATACAGAGCCTTTTCCTGGGCTGTCTCCATGACTGTGAAGCACCAGAGGTGGATCCTAAATTATTCCAAAAGGGACAGAAAAATAAAGAAGTGATTTTAAATCATGGTATTGTTGATTAGTATGTAAATAACAATTATTATGGATATTTACAAATGTAAACAGATTCTTCAAGAACAGTAATATTAGATTAGGAGAAGGATTGGTAGCACCTGATTTTAACATGAAAGAGCAGGTGAGGATAAATGATGATTTCTCAGTGTATACAGGTGAAGTGACAGCTGGAATATTCACTTTGCAGTGGGTGGAGGAAGTGAGACCGATGAGAGTTGTAATATTGTCTGATTCAAGCACAACAATCGGGAGTCTACAAGAGTTACATTCAGAGGCAATAGCAGACATTGTATGTAGGATAATATAAACCTCATTTCAACTCAAAATAGTATCCAGAGAGAAGTGGGTGGTTGAGGAACGCAGGAAAGAGCAGGAGGGAGGAGGTGATAATATAGAGACTGAGGTTTGAGCACACAGTGTTTTTCATGAAGAAACATAACAATGCGAGGTGTGAATATTGTAATCAACAAGATATAATCAAAAGAGGGGATGGTTGATTTTAAAGTTATCACAGAATAAAATTCAATTTGACATTAACAGCATTTTGGAGAAAGGATCACAGGATTATTGTTTGAAATAATAATGCAGTTACTTCACTAATTCACAAATAAAAATTGTTACAAATATAAATATGGGGTGAAATATAATTATGTGGGTCAAGATATGTTTAGAAGGGGCGGTAATACACCTTAACGCTGTTTGCTGATTGCCATAAAAGCCTCAGAAACATCATCTATTTATCAAGATCTTCTTGATTTTTTTTCAATAATGGTAAATAATTTAATTTATATAAATTCTTTATATCATTATCAACTCTTATACCTAAATATTTTATACCATTTATCAGCCATCTAAATTGATTTATTAATCGACATTGGCTATAATCTCCTTTATTAAGAGCTAAAATTTCACTTCTATCCCAATTTATTTTGTAGCCTTATATTTTCCCATATTCTTCCAATCTAAAAGATAATTTGCGTAGCGAAAACAATGGTTTGTTAAATAAAGCAGAACATTGTCAGCAAATAAGTTAATCTTGTATTCCTCCTGGTTAACTCTGAAATCCTTAATATCTGTGTCCGTTCTAATTAATTCAGCTAATGGTTCTATTGCCAACACAAATAAAGCAGGTGATAATGGACAACCTTGTCTAGTTGACCTTGTTAACTGAAATGATGTTGAAATCTGACCATTTGTCACTACTTTAGCTTTGGGATTAGTATTTAAGGTTTTAATCCATTCTATAAATGATACTCCTAATCCATATTTTTCCAATACCTTAAATAAAAAATCCCATTCCAATCTATCAAATGCTTTTTCTGCATCTAAAGCGACTGCCACACTCATTTTCTCCCTCTTTTGTGCCAAATGAATTATACTAAGTAACCGGGTTACATTATCTGCCGATTGTCTATTTTTGATAAATCCTGTTTGATCCATATGTATTAGTTTTGGTAAGTATTTAGATAATCTACTAGATCAAATTTTTGCTATTATTTTATAATTGGTGTTTAACAAAGAAATAGGTCTATATGATGTGGGCTTTAAAAGATCTCCTATGATATAGGATAAAGAATCTCCTATATTAAAACATTTGATTGATTTATGGAATAAGATAAATGTTGACGATGAGATAAGGAAATTTTTATTAGCAAAGATTCCTTTAAATCAAAATAAACTTATTCCTTTTACAATGGATAGCCAACTTTGATACAACTGGTTTCAAAAAGTGATTAGATATATAGGAGTCTGTTTTGAAGGAAGTATATTAATGTCATTTGATCAATTAAAGAATAAACACAAAATATCAAACAATACTTTTTTGTTATTTTCAATTAAGGGCTTATTTAAGAGATAAACTGGGTCAAACAATGTTATTGCCGAAACCTAATGGAATAGAAACTTTAATTCAAAAGGGAAAAATTAAAAAATATATTTCTTGTATGTATAGTTTGATTCAAAAACAGGCAATTAAACAAGTAATTCATAAATCAAGACAAAAATGGGAAACTGACTTGAATATTAAAATTGAAGAAACAAGTTGGTCAAGACTATGTCTTGACAGTATGACAAATACAACAGATGTCCGGCTAAGGTTAGTGCAATATAATTTTTTTACATCAATTATATACCACACCACAAAAAAAAACCCAAATTTATCCGATCAATGCTTCCGATGTAATCAAGAAATTGGTACATTTTTACATTCTACTTGGTCTTGTTTTAAAATTCAACGTTTTTTTTTACAAATTTAAGAGTTTTACTGGAACAAATTATTGGAACACAGCTTCCACATAACCCAATACTATTTTTACTAGGCGATACTGAAGGGATAAAACCGAAACCCAAATTGAATAAATATCAGAATGAATTCATAAAAATTGCATTGGCAGTAGCCAAAAAGGCTATTGCAGTTACTTGGAAATCGGAATCATACTTCATAGTATAGATTCATAGTATAGATCGTTGGAAGAACGAAATCTTTAGCTGTATTCCACTTGAAAAAAATCACTTATAATTTAAGAGATAAATATGAAACATTTCTGAAAATTTGGTGCCCTTATTTACAAAATATAGGACTAAATATATAGGTGCTCCGAAGATAAAGTTACTGGTTATTTGGGGAACGAAACAAATATATATATTAAAGCTATTATGAACTCCATGGAGCACGTGGGGATCTTCCGATATCCAGGCATTCTTTCTTTCTTTTTTTCTTCTTTTTTCTCTTTCTATAGGGATATGTTAGGGGGGAGGGCTTTAAAAAAAATAAAAAAGCCTTAGAAACCTATCGACTATCGAAAGGCCTGACAGGGTTGATATGGAGAGGATGTTTTCGAGAGTGTCGGGATGTAAACATACACAGACCATTCCCCACATTGGCTGTTTGCTGAAAGAGAGTGAAGTGAAAAGTCAGGCAGATACAGTGAACCAGACGTCCCAACTTCCTGTTTCTATTCTTACCGCTATTGGTTAAAAGGACCCACGGTCCTCCCCGCCCGTCATCACCGGATTAGCGAATCATGCAGACCACCAGCCGCTATTGGTTGCTTGGAGGTTCGACCGTTTCTCACTACGTGCTCTACCATTGGTCAAATTTATTTTTAGTAATGGCGGAGACCTTTCTGAAAAGTTTTCCGAAAGGTCTATTTGGTTCTCAAAATTAAAGTGGATGTTTCAGCAAAGCTGTAAAATTGTGAAGGTGTAAGTTTTATGGTTGAACACAGAAAACTTTGGGAACAAGAACGCAGTACGTTTATTCCCGCGCTGAATGGTGATGTTTACCGGTCATTGCCGTATAAATTATTATTTCCGTACAGTATCTCTGAAGCCTTGGGGAGTATTGGGAGCGAACTTGCCATTTGATGGTTACATGTGGTGAGGGTTAAAAATAGAAAACAATGTTTAATGGAAGTTGTGATCGTCTCAGAAATTATGAAATGGAGATGTCAGTTACCCAAACGCCCCTGCGCTTAGAATACGCTCTATCTCGAGTGGAAATGGAGAAGTGACGTTTGAAGTTGAGACGCTTCCCGTGGAGTGACAGAGGGGAGGTGACCGGTGTAAAGAGGCGAGGGGAGGGGAGAGCAAGTGCTGTCAGGTGATAGGGGCCTCCAGGTGAGCGTGTTTACAGGCAGATGGGGAATAGAATAGTGGGAACTGAGCTCGAAAGTGGTAGATGAGGGTGGGAGTGACAAAAGGCTGAAGATAATGCATGGTGGAGCAGGAACTAAAGGGAGGGAGGCGCAGAAGACAGAGGGGAGCAGTGGGAGATGGGAACCATTGTCCGGAGTGTGTAGGTTGAATCACGGACTGGTATGGAAACCCTTTGAATGGAAACGCCTACAAAAAGTCCTGGATACAGACTAGTCCATCACAGGTAAAGCAACGCATGCAAAATGCTGGTGGAACGCAGCAGGCCAGGCAGCATCTATCAGGAGAAGTACAGTCGACATTCTGGGTCGAGACCCTTCATCAGGACCTACAGAAAAAAGAGATAGTGAGAGATTTGATGGTGGGAAGGGGAGAGGGATATCCGAAAGAATAGGAGAAGACAGGAGGGGGAAGGATAAAGCTAAGAGCTAGGAAGTTGATTGGCAAAAGGGATACAAGGCTGGAGAAGGGGGAGTGTCATAGGATGGAAGGCCTTGGAAGAAAGAAAGGGGGAAGGGAGCACCAGAGGAAGATGAAGAACAGGCAAGGGCCCTTTCTTTCACCCCTGGATTTCACCTAACTCAATGGGAGAAGGGTTGGGAATCTCTTCTTCAGTCAGTGGGGAGTTAGCAAAGGGTGGCATATACCACATCCCTATTTCCGCATCCAAGTCCGTACCCCATTTTGTGGTGGGGGCTGGTCTAATCTCTCCTGCTGTGGGCCTTTCAGTCACCCAGCAATACCACAGGAGTTCTCTTACAATGTGTAGGCTCCAGGTTGGGCTGTGGGTCAACCTGCACCTCTTATCCCAGAGCCACAAGGTGGTTCCAATGGAGAATCTTGACCAGCCCATTCCCATCCTCTGGTTTCACCTGGAAAACTGGTACATTTGGCATCTGGCTCTCCACTATATCCGGCATAGCCACCTTATGTTTTCCAGGTAGCCCCAAATTATTTATGAGGACTTGGTCTCCCAGCATGAGTTGGGAGATCCTAACCTTTAGGTGATACCTCCTCCTATTTCCTTGATTCTGCTTGGCAGCCAGGACTCCAGCTAATTCATAAAACCTTTTCAGCTCTCTTCTCATGTCAGACACATACTGCAGATAAGTCTTCGGTGGTAGGTCATTCTCATTTGTCCCAAAACAAAGATCGATGGGCAACCTCACCTCACGCCCAAACATCAGATGGTGTAGCGAGTACTCAGTAGCTTCATTTCAGGTACGGCTGTAGTAGTGGGCCAGGTGTCCAATATGTTGCCTCCACCTGCTCTTGTTGTCCTCCAAGGTTCTGAGCATGTCTAGCAAGGTCCGATTAAACCTCTCAGGCTGGGGATCAGCCTGCGGGTGATAAGGAGTAGTCCTCGAATTTATGACTCCGAGCATGCTAGGTAACTCATGAATGAGCTTATTCTTGAAATTCCATCCCTGATCACTGTATCTGCCTGGGGAGCTCATAATAAATGAAAAACCTTTCCAAAACACTTTGGCCACTGTGGACACCCTCTGATCCTTGGTAGAGAAAGCCTGCGCATATCTGATGTAGTGATCCGTGTTGACTAAGACATTCGCCATGTTGCTGGCATCTGGCTCTGTTGACAGGAAATCCATACACACCAGGTCAAGGGGCCCAGCAATCTGCAATTGGGACAAAGGAGCTGCCCTCGTAGGCAGTGTCTTCCTCTGTATGCGTCAAATGCATGAATTGCAGTTTTCTTCAACCTCTGGCTTCATCTGGGGACAGTAAAACTGATCTCTGAGCAATCCATATGTCTTTTCAACCCACAAATGTCCAGAATCATCATGAAGTGACTTCAGCACCATCCTCCGATCTTTCTCAGGCAGAACCAGCTGGGAACGCCGAGGTCATTCCGGAGGTGACGTGACCTGGTACCGGATCCAGTTTCTCAACTCCAATCTGGGACATTCTCTCAGTAATACATTAATGATTTAGATGAAGGGATTAAAAGTAACATTAGCAAATTTGCTGATGACACAAAGCTGGGTGGCAATGTGAAATGTCAGGAGGATGTTATTAGAATGCAGGGTGATTTGGACAGGTTGGGTGAGTGGGCAAATGTATGGCAGATGCAGTTTAATGTGGATAAATGTGAGGTTATCCACTTTGGTGGCAAGAACAGGAAGGCAGATTACTATCTAAATGGAGACAAGTTAGGAAAAGGGGAAGTACAATGAAATCTAGGTGTTCTTGTACATCAGTCAATGAAAGCAGGTACAGCAGGCAGTGAAGAAAGCTAAGTGCATGCTGGCTGTTATAACAAGAGAAATTGAGTATAGGTGTAAAGAGGTCCTTCTGCAGCTGTGCAGGGCCCTGGTGAGACCACACCTGGAGTATTGTCTGCAGTTTTGGTCTCCAAATTTGAGGAAGGACATTCTTGCTATTGAGGGAGTGCAGCATAGGTTCACAAGGTTAATTGCTGGAATGGCGAGACTGTCATATCTTCACAGATTGGAGCGACTGGGCTTGTATACACTGGTATTTACAAGGATGAGAGGGGATCTGATTGAAACATGTAAGATTATTAAGGGATTGGACACACTGGAGGCAGGAAGCATGTTCCCACTGATGGGTGAGTCCAGAACTAGAGGCCACAGTTTAAGAATAAGGGGTAGGCCATTTAGAACAGACATGCAGAAAAACTTTTTCACCCAGTGGTGGATATGTGGAATGCTCTGCCCCAGAAGGCAGTGAAGGCCAAGACACTGGATGCATTCAAGAGAGAGTTAGATAGAGCTCTTATAGATAGCGGGGTCAAGGGATATGGGGAGAGGGCAGGAACGGGGTACTGATTGTGTATGATCACAGTGAATGGCCGAATGGCCTACTCCTGCACCTACTGTCTATTGTCTAATGGAGGTACCGCAGCGTATTTCATCTTCTCCACTTGGGCCGGGTCTCCCTTTTCGACTGCTCACCAAATGGTACCGATGCCCAGGTAATCTTGCTGAAAAGCTGCCTCTTCCCCCAGGACTCAATTCCGGTAACCGGTTTGTCTTCAGAGTAGTCATGTTACAGTAAACTTGTGGAATGGCATCATCAGAAGCTCCCAGTTGTTCTACCGCTTGATTCTGCCCTTGCCTTCCATCTGCCTTCAGGGTAATGGCAAACTGGCACATGGCTTTCACTCCCAGGGCAGGAACACTCTCCCACTCCTCGTCCCTGTCCGGCCCTTCATGTGCACGTCGGGACAAAGCATCAGCATCAATATTCCTACTTCCCAGCCGGGACTTCAGACTGAAATCACAGGCAGACAACGATGGCCTGTGGCATCCAATGTTGCCAAGGTCAGGAATAAGTTAGGGGATTGTTGTCCGTCTTCAAGTCAAACTTGGCACCAAAGAGGTAGTCACTCAAATTATCCATCACAGCCCATTTCAACACCAGAAACTCCAACTTGTGCATGGAGTAGTTTTTCTCTGGGGGTGACAGACTCCGGCTGACTAACGCAACAGGTTTCAACCCGGTGCCCAGATTTTATGCAGGACACCCCCTAATCCCTCTCTGCTGGCACCTTTTTGAACTAGAAGAGTCCCAGTGGATATAGAAATGCCGTCTTCTCTTTGCCAGCCTCGCTCATGGGGATCTGGTAATATCCACTCCTCAAGTCCAGCACACTGAACCACTTAGCAACACTCAGTCAGGCCAGCGCATCTTCGATCCTTGGGACTGTATACTGGTCAGGGACGGTACACCTGTTCAGGGTCCTATAGTCCACACTCAGCCATACCTTCCCATTCTGCTTTCTGGCCACTACTATTGGGAACACATCGGGGCTTCTGGACTCAGTGATGATCCCAGCTTCCTTCAACTTACACAAATACTGCTGAACATCCTCTACCTCTGCAGGGGCCAGTTGCCATGACCTTTCTCTGAACGGGGTGTCCTCAGTAACTCAGCTACTGTGACGAGTACTCTTGGAACAACCCATGTCAAACTCGTCAGTGCAAAAGACAGCTTCCAGCTTCAACATCTTCTCTACCAACCCTCAGGAAGCAGGGAGACCCTGAAGTTGAATGACTCAGCAGTCAACTTCCCCTTTTTCCAGTAGTTTCTTCCCGGCTTGTCATACAGGGACTCTAGACATTACCGTCACCGGGAAAAGATGCACCAGGGCATCCCCCACTTGAAGATGACCTCCCTCTTCGTCGTGTTCCTGACAATCACTGCCATCCTGTTCACCTGCACAACCGAGGGCTTCTGCTGTTCTCAACTTTGCCTCAATCTCTGCCGCTCCCCAGGGCAGGCTATCCGTGGTCACTTCACCACAGGGTACCACTACCGAGGACTCTACCCTGCTGATGGAGGCCTCCTGTGCCTCTGACACATTCTCCTCCTCTTGTATTTCTCTGATCAGCTCAACAAACAAGGGAAGGGGGGTCACGTCTTACGAGATAGTCGGAGACATCAAGCGATCAGGTCCTGGGACTGGGCGCCCTTTGCTATCTGGTCCACTCCTAACTGATCCACCTCAGCCGCCTGAATGGCCCCTCTGCACCGCAAGCAATTCAGCTGCCTGTCTAGCTGAAAGAGGGAGGCAGAAAGCTTCTCCCCCTTCTCCTGACGCATGTTCTGAAACCCCGTCATGAGCTCCACTGGGCTTCCTGTTGTGCCAAGTGCATTTTCCAGTGCTCGCATGTAAGCGGCAGTAGTGGCAAGGGGGTACTGGGACTTTACGGCTCTCACAATGTCAGCCGCCCGCCCCCTCAAACTTTCAACCATTCACTGTTGTTTTACGTCATCAGAGCACTGCCACTCATCTAACAACTGAGAGGTCTGCCTCGCCCAAGTCTCATACTTCTCTTCCCCTTTAGGGGTGGGTTTCGTTCCTGAGAATAGTCGGAGCCAACCATAGCTGGGGCTTTGGACCTGAGCATTTTTCCATTTATTCGCCAGAGAGCTAAGGGCGGATACTAACTCAGAATTCTCACACTTCCCTGGGGGACAGGGACTCATTAGACATTCCAAATCAGACCACTCCCTCCCCTCCCAAAGCAGAAACGAGAGAACCCTGTCTCTGAAGTCTCCTCCCCAGCTACGGGAGACACGACTTGTGCTTCGGCCCGCTCACCTACACTGTCCTCCCCCAGAAGGTATGGACAGTACACACCCCACCCACCTCTCCTGGGGCCCCAATAGTACCAGGCAGTCCTACTGTCATTATGTCAGCACTAATCTGAACTAAAACAAAGTCTGTGCCTGCCGTTTTATCAAATCTCTGCCCCATAATCATAACTTTACCTACCACGTTAACAGTACTTAAAAGTGGAATCAACAATTCATCAGGATTACAAATATCTACTCCACTCAACACGCATGCATTAGTTAACGGAAACTCCGTGGATGAACACCACCGCTCCACCCAGGCAGCATCCATACTAGCACATACTTAAACACACAATCCACTGGTTCAGTGCTCAGGGCAATCTCACAGCATCCAACGGAGTCAATCCCGAACGATACCCCCTCAGGTTTGGCTGGAGGTGTTAGTCCTCTTGTATTTCTCTGATTAGCTCAACAAACAAGGGTCACATCTTACGAGATAGTCGGAGACCTCAAGCGATCAGGTCCTGGGACTGGGCGCCCTTTGCTATCTGGTCCATTCTTAGCTGATCCACCTCAGCCGCCTGAATGGCCCCTCTGCACTGCAAGCAATTCAGCTGCCTGTCTAGCTGAAAGAGGGAGGCAGAAAGTTTCTCCCCCTGCCTGGCCCTGCAGTCTCTGGCCCTGCCAAACGTGTGAAATCTGAGGTGCAAAACCTCTTGTTTGTGTGGATACTGCGTGATGTGTTCCCCGTTACAAATCAGTACCACAAAATAACACAATACTCCATATACAATTAAATGATTTAGCTTTACAATTCTTAATTTGACTGGAGGGTTAGTAAGAAAAACAAAAAGGGCCCATTTTAATGAAACAGTCTAAAGTGCACGTTGGAGCTCGCGGTTTCCTGTCCGTTAGTCCTCCATCGATTTCCCCCCGGGCATCATCGACTCCCGGTCCCATTCCAAGTCCACTCCATCCTGCAGTCTGCAACCTCTTCATTGTGGCATCTTCTCTCTCCATCTTCCACTGAACAAAAGACCTTGAACTGCTCACTCTCAGGCACAGAACAAGAAAATAACACTCCCTTCATTGGACTGCACAAATTCCAAAGCCACCTTTATCTCTAGTCATAGCCCAAACACTGCTGCTACAGAGTGACCATTACATTAGCAGTGAAACCTTTCCCAGAATGTTACAGAATGTTAATCCCCACTGACTCTGGGTTGCATAATGCAAATACATGTATCTGGGGTCACGTGGTGAGTTTCTTGGTTTGCAATCGACTCCATTCTGCAGCTCCAAGAACACTATCATTATGGGTGCATTTTAAACTGAATGTACAATCCACATTCAGGTATGAAGACTGGCTGTTGTTGAAATTAGTATTTGCTATATAACCTAACTCCAGAATATGTCCTAACAGCTCTCCACACAATTGAGTTTGTTACAGGAAAGCAACATCCATCATCGAGCACATCCACCATCCAGGACATACTCTCTTCTCCCTGCTGCCATCAGGAAGAAGTTACAGAAGCCTTGTGTCCCAGGTTCAGGAACAGTTATCACCACACAACCATTATGCTCTGGAACCAGGGTCAATAACTTCACTCACCCCAACACTGAACTGATTCCGTAAGTCCATAAGATATAGGAGTAGAATTAGGCCATGTAGTCCATCGAGTCTGCTTCACAACCTATGGACTCACCGTCAAGGGCTCTGCAGCTGAAGTTCACGATATTATTTATGTATTTATTTATTATTATTATTTTGATAACGTTTTCATATTTACACACTTCCTTGTATTTTACACATTGGTTCTTTGCCCATCTTCGTTGTGTGCAGTTTTTCATTGATTTTATTGTGATTCTATTTGCGTTTACTGTCAATACCTGCAAGAAAATGTATCTCAGTGTAGTATATAGTGCCATCAATGTACTTTGATAATAAATTTACTTTGAAACTTTGTACTTTTGGTGATACAGAGGGTGGAGGAGGAGCAAGAGACAGAGCTGGAGGTCAGGTAGATCAGGAGGCAGAAGGTAAGGGGTAGAGGGGGAGCAGTTACTGGATACTGAAGAATTTAATTTTAATGCTGTCGAGGTTTAGGCTTCCCTGGAGAATATCAGCACACTCAGCACCCTAGGATTTACTGTGAAAGACTTTGCTTGGATTTTCCTCCCAAATTGGAGCACCTCATAGAGCATGGAAATAGGACTCTTGGCCCAAATGGTCAAATTGGACCAAGTTTCTCATCAAAGCTGCCCATTTGCCAGTGCATACCCAACATCCCTTGAAAACGGTTGTTTCCAACCCTTTAATGCCATTGACCAATGCTATTAAACAAGGTTCCACGGACCCAAGGTTAGGAGTCCCTGCTCTAAGACCTTCCTATCTATATACCTGTCCAAGTGTTTTGTTTGTTCAAATATTGTTCTTGCATCTGCCTAACCCACTTCATCTGGCAGCTGTGTAGACCATCCTCTGGCTGAAAAAGTTGTTCCTTCTGTTCCTATTAAGTCACTTCTTCTACCATTGAGCATGACTTCCTGACATTGTATTCCATCTACCACTTATTTGCCCATTCTCCTAATCTGTCCAAGTTTTTTGTTACCTCTTTACTTCCTGAGAACCATCTGCCCCTCCACCTATGACAAACTGGGTAATAATTTATTTTCTTTAGCTTTTCTCCCTTCTTGAAGAGTGAAGTGACATATGCAATTTACCACTCTTCTGGAACCATTCCAGAATCTAATGATCCTTGAAAGATCATTATTAATGCCTCTATAATCAATTCAACCACCTCTTTCTGAACCCTGGGGTGTACACCATCTGGTCCAGGTGACTTACCTACCTTCAGACCTTTCAGTTTCTCAAGAATCTTCTCTCTAGTAATGGTAGCTTCACACACTTCATGACACTTGACACCTGGAATGTCTACCACACTGCTTGTGTCTTCCACAGTGAAGACTGATGAAATATATTTATTCATCTGCCATTTTATTGGCCCTCATTACTACCTTTCCAGCATCCTTTTCCAGTGGTCTGATATGCCCTCTCACCTCTCTTTTACACTTCATGTAGATGAAGAAACTGCTGGTATCCTCATTAATATTATTGGCTAGCTTACTTTCATATTCCATCTTTACCTCCTTGCTGACTTTTTTAGTTGCCTTCTATTGTTCTTTAAAAGCTTCCTCATCCTCGACCCAATTTCTGCTCAGGTATATGCCCTCTCTTTAGCTTTATGTTGGCCTTGACTTCCCTTGTTCGCCATGGCTGTGTCATCTTGCCTTTAGAATACTTTTTCTTTTCAGGAATGTATATATTCTGTGCCTTGTGAATTGCTTCCAGCTATTGCTGCTCTGCCATCATCCCTGCCAGTGTTCTTTTCCAATCAATTCTGGTGATCAACTCCTCTCTCACTCCTCTGTAACTTCCTTTACTCCACTGTAATATTGATATATCTAACATGATTACCAATTTGTGGGACTGTCCTGAATCCTTAAAGGGGCTGCACCAGCTATCCGCACTGCGAAGAGTTAGAGTGTCTAAATTCCAGAAGCTGGATCTGTTGGGTGTGTTTTGTAACAGGACCCATCACCTGTGGCTGACTGCTGGCAACACTGTCTGTTTGTACAGGTGGTAATGATAGTTATCGAAGAGGGCTGGATCTAAGATGTTTCTATCAGGCACCCAGCACCTCTCCTGGGGTCCAAATTCTTCCCAGTTCACAAGCTATTGTCGAACAGTCAGAACAGTACGCAAGTATAAACGTCTTCTCACAGTGAAGACCTGTTCCCCTTCAATAACCCAGAGTGGCAGCAGGGCTGATGGTATTGGGGTAAGGGGCTGATGCAGACAGGTTTTAATTTAGAGATGTAGAAGGTGGGGTTGATCTTTAGAGTCTTGGAGAGCTGCAAGGTCTAAGCCATGGAGTTTACTTTCCTTCGGATTTCGATGGGTCCAGTGAAATTGCTCACCAACTTTCTAGATTCCACATGGAGATGCAAATTATAAGTGGACAGCCAGACCTGTTGCTCTGGGTATAAATTGGGTCCCTGTTTTCTCCTTCAGTTTGCCTTAGTCTCTGACCTCTGGATAGAGGCCAGAAAAGTTTCTCATGCCCTAATCCAATTCTGCCTTCAGCATTGGATGAAATCTTCGGCCGCAGGGACCCCAACCTCTGCCTCCTTGCATGAAAAGAGAGGCAGTGGATAACCAAACTGTCATTTGAACGGTGACATCCCATACACTGAATGCTGTAAGGTGTTGTTGGCAACCCACATCAAATGGTCACACCACTCATAAGGAGTTTCCAAGGCCAGGCATCTCAGGGTACATTCTAAATCTTGTTTAGTTCACTCCATCTGACCTTTGGATTGCTGGTGAAACCCAGAGGAAAAGCTTACTGTTGCCCCTATCAATTTACAGAACACTCTCCAGAAATGTGATGTTTATAGTGGACCACAATCTGAGACAATGTCCACCAGGAATCTGTGGATCCTGAAGGCCAGGACCAGAACAATTTTGGCTGTCCCAGCTGCAGATGGTTGCTTCTCCAGGACAATGAACTTGTAGGCTTTCAAAAACCAATCGGTAATTACCATGATGACCGACTTCCCCTTGGATGACGGGAGACCCGTGACAAAGTCTATGGAGGTGTGTTTCCAATGTTTTTCCAGAACTGGACGGGGGTGGGGGAGCTCTTGAGATCGGGCATGAGTCTCCTTGTTCCAGTCACACATCTGACATGCTTCCACGATGTACCGAACCTCTTTGTCATTCCGGGCCACCAATTGCTCCTCTTGATAAACCTGAGGGTCCTGGCAATCCCTGGCAGTGTGGTCATTCTTGATGAATGACCCCATTGGAGTACCTGCGACCAGACTGAACTTGTGACAAAGAGCTGACACAGAGGTCTGTTCTGAGAACCTCCCCACTTGCGCTTGGGTCTTGTGAACAGGAGCTTCGATTGCTCATCAAATTGCTGTTACCACCCTGACTTGTGACAAAATGAGGGTAGGTTGCTCCTCTCATTCTGGTTCATCGAACTCACGGGACAGGGCATCTGGCTTCTGGTTCTTTGACCCCAGTCAACATATCAGGATGAATTCAAAGAACAAAGACAACCTGACCTGCTTGGAACTCAGCATCTTGGCCTCCTGAATATAAGCCAGGTTCTTCTGGACAGTCTAAATGATAAAAGGTTTCCTGGTCCTCTCAAACCAGTGACGCCATTACTCCAAAGCTAAGAACTGCAAGGGGCTCCCAATTCCCATTCTCATAGTTCCTCTCCGCCAGGGATAGCCACCTGGAGAAGAATGCACACGGGTGTAGTTTACCATCCGAAGGTGATCGTTGAGACGAGACGGCACCCACTCCATTGATTAAGGTCTCCACCTCCATGATGAATGGGAGGTCCGGGTTAGGAGAAACCAAGATAGAAGCTGTTGTGAACCAGTGTTTGAGCTCAACAAAAGCAGACTCTGCTTCAGTCGTCCAGACGTAAGGGTGTGTAGAATTCTTAATTAGCAACATCAGCAGACTTGCACCAACTGGAGTTGCTTATGAACTTCTGGTAGAAATTTTCTAACCCCAATAAATATTGGATTTGGTTGATGCTCGATGATGGTGGCCAGTCTCTGACTGTCTGGGTCTTGGTACGTCTTGGTAGGCTCCACCTTGAGATTGCCATTGGAGATGATGAACGTCAAGAATGAAATAGTCATCACGTGAAACTTAGACTTCTCCAACAGAACATCAACTCCATGCTCTAGAAGCCTCTTTAAAATGTCCCTGACGATAACGTCATTTTTCCCCATGGACGTTGAAAAGATTAGGATATCATCAATGTAGGTGAAGAAATACTTACAAAGAATATCCATAATGGCTGGAGCATTCACGAGGCTGAAGGGCATAACCAGGTACTCGTAGTGCCCCATCAGTGTATTGAATGCAGTCTTTCAGTCATCACATTCTCTTAGATTGTCCAGATAGTACGCACTTCGTCATTCCAGGTTTGTGAATACTCTCACTCTTGGAGCATCTTGAAGTCCATGAATGGCAGCGCGTAGCGATTTTTGGCCATCATTTTGTACGAAGCAGAAGCCTGTGCCAGCGAGTGAGGTGGAGGGCCGAATGAGGCCTGTGGCAAGAGTCTCCTTGAGATACTCTTCCACTACACTTCCCTCTGGGCCCAAGAGAGTGTTAATCAACCCTGCAAGGGACAAGTACCAGGCAGCAGATATTGCACTGTTATCGGTGTTTCAGAAAAGTAAAGGCCTTTCACTTGCTCGAGGCCTCCTCCACGTCCTTGCAGATGGAAATGCTTTCAACAGGTTTGGGTGTGCTGACTCCTTGGACTTTTTTTGGAAGATGACCTCTGAGGCTTTTTAGTCAGCGGGGTGATTCAACCGACCTCAGAGTCCGCTCCCTCGGCTCGCAAAGCTCATTCATGGAAACAAGCCAAATCTGAGTCCAAATCCCCATCTCAATGCTCAGGCAATGGCAGTGAGGCATTACAGAGGGTTCTTTCCCTCCTGGAAATTAGCTTCAAGGCTCAGCATAATGGAGTCATTCTGTTACTCGAGACCTGGTAGCTGTGTTCCTTAAGGTTGGCTGCAAGTTCCCCAGAAAGTTCGGGCATCTCTTCGGTCCTCTCTTCAATGAGAGATTCCCTCTCTCTCTAGTTCTTGTGGGATCCTGACATGACAGTGTCGGGGCTCATACAGTCCCATTGTCTGGAATCAGTTTGTCCATCCAGGAGTGCAGGACTGGTTCACCAGAAGGTCTTGGGTTACTTAGCACTGACAGCTGCCCCCTTTTTGGTCATTTTTCATGGGACGGTCTGGGTCTTGGAACACCATGCCACAAACAAACCCTCTTACAATGACTGGACCAAGCAATTGAGAGGCTGTGCCGGGAGGGGATTTGGTACTCGAATTAGGGTAGTAAAAGGAACAGATAATGTTAGTGTGTGGGATGCGAAACCAACGTTCTGTTTCAATGATTCTCCCCTCCCTCCAGTCCATGGAGGATTATGCTGGGATAACCAAGGGTACTGGAGAATCAGGGTTACAAGTGGGGAATCAATAATGTGGAAACTAATGTCTTCCACATGATCCGCTATCCTCATCTGCAGATCCACTGGATCTGCCCGGAACCTAGTGGGTGACCGTCCAAGACAGTGGCAAGCATGGGACGGCTCAACTCTCACAGTGGGCAGTAACTCACAGATTAGTTACAGTACCTGGGCCTTTGTACCTCACTCTACAGTTGGATGCTCCGGTCAGGAAGACCACAATTGGTGATAATAACTCTCCTTGCTGACGATCAACACTGGTGCACGTCAGGGGTGTGTGCTTAGCCCGCTGCTTCTCTCTCACTATACCCATGACTGTGTGGCTGGGCATAGCTCAAATACCATTTATAAATTTGCTGATGATCCAGCCATTGTTGGTAGAATCTCAGATGGAGATGAGAGGGTGTACAGGAGCGAGATATACTAACTTGTGGAGTGGTGTCACAGCAACAACCTGGCACTCTATATCAGGAAGATGAAAGAGCTGATTGTGGATTTCCAGAAGGGTAAGATCATGGAGAACATACCAATCCTCACAGAGGAATCAGAATTGGAGACAGTGAGCCATTTCAAGTTCCTTGGTGTCAAGATCTCTGAGCACCTAACCTGCTCCCAACATATCAATGCAAACTCGTCAGGACTTTGAAACATCAACATAAACACTCAAAAACTTCTATAGATGTACCATGGAGAGCACTCTGACAGGCTGCCACACTGTCTGACATGGGGGGTGGGGGGGGGCCGGTGGTGGGTGGCTAATCCACAGGACCGAAAGAAGTTGCAGAGGATCGTAAATTGTGTCAGCTCCGTATTATTGGGTACTAGCCTGCATAGTACCCAGGACATCTTCAAAGAGAGGTGTCTCAGAAAGGCAGCGTCCATTATTAAGGACCCCCAGCACCCATTACCATCAGATAGGAGGTACAGAAACCTGAAGGCACACACTCAGTGATTCAGGAACAGCTTTTGCTCCTCTGCCGCTCGATTCCTAAATGGACATTGAAGCCAAGAACACCCGCTCACTTTTTAAATATATATTATTTCTGTTTTTGCATAATTTTTAATCTTGTTCAATATACTTATACTGTAATTGATTTATTTATTTTTCTTTTATTTAAATGGAAGCAAGAGGCTGAGAGTGAAGGAGTAAAGGAATCTTGGAGATTTTTTTACACTGCTCGGGGAAAAGAGGCTCGAGTGCGTAGGTGCATGATGTAGAGCGCCAAAGGTTTAAAAAAAGACCACCATATACAGTGAACAGCGGAGTGAGAGGGAGCAGAGTGGGATGGCTTTGGCTCAACAGGCTTCGGTGTGAACAGGCAGAGGTTCCGGTAAGTTTTGTTTTGTTTATTTAGAGTAGTGAGAATGCCAGGCAGGATGTTGGAATGCTCCTCTTGCAGGATGTGGGAAGTCAGGGAGACTTCCTTAGGGATTAGTGAACTAGAGCAGGGGCTGGATGACCTCTGGATCAATCACAAGAATGAGGAGTTTATCAATTGTAGTTTCAGGAAGGTAGTTACGCAAAAGGAGCAATGCATAGGTAATTGGGTTACCGTCAGTTGAGGGAAGGGGAAAGGGAAGGCAGAGCAGGGATCCCCTGTGGCCATTCCGCTCAACAAGTATACTGATTTGGATACTGTTGGGGGGATGACCTACCTGGGACAAGCTGCAGCAGCCGGATCTCTGGCACTGAGTCTAGTTCTGCAGTGCAGAAGGGAGGGTGGAAGAAGAGGGGAGTGGTAGTGATAGGGGACTCGATAGTTAGAGCACAGACAGGAGGTTCTGTGGTTGTGACAGACAGCCGGATGGTTTGTTGCCTCCCGGGTGCCAGGGTCAGGGATGTCTCTGATCGCGTGCACAGCATTCTGAAGTGGGTGGGTGAGCAGCCAGATGTCACGGTACACATTTGTACAAATGATATAGGAAAAAAGAGTGAGGAGGTCCTGAAGAGTGAGTATAGAGAGCTCAGTAGGAAGTTAAAAAGCAGGACCTCGAGGATGGTAATCTCAGGATTGCTACCTGTGCCACGTGCCATTGAGGGTAAGTATAGGATGCTCTGGTGGATGAACACCTAGCTGAGGAACTGGTGTAGTGTGCAGGGTTTCAGATTTCAGGATCATTGGGACCTGTTCTGGGGCAGGTGGGACCTGTACAAGAGAGATGGGTTACACCTGAACTACAAGGGGACTAATATCCTTGCAGGGAGGTTTGTTAATGCTATTGGGGAGGGTTTAAACTAGATTTGCTGGGGAATGGGAACCAGAGTGCCAGAGTAGATAGTGGAGTGGCGGTGAAAATAAATGATGTTAAAAGTTCATGCAAAGTGACAAATAGAAGGATTGTGTGTGGTGGTATTAATCTTCTGAGGTGTGTCTATTTCAATGCGAGGAGTGTTGTGGGGAAGGCTGGCGAACTGAGGGTGTGGATTGACAGATGGAATTACAACATTATAGCCATTAGTGAAACTTGGCTACAGGAGGGGCAGGACTGGCAGCTTAATGTTCCAGGGTTCTGATGTTTCAGACATGATAGAGGCAGAGGAAAGAAGGGTGGAGGGGGTGGCATTGCTAGTCAGGGAAAATGTTACAGCAGTGCTCAGGCAGGACAGATTAGAGGGCTTGTCTACTGAGGCCATATGGGTGGAGCTGAGAAACAGGAAAGGTATGACCACATTAATGGAGTTGTATTATAGACCACCCAATAGTCAGTGAGAATTGGAGGACCAAATCTGCAGAGAGATAGCAGATGACTGCAGGAAACATAAAGTTGTGACAGCAGGGGATTTTAATTTTCCACATATTGATTGGGACTCCCATACTGTTAAAGGTCTGGACAAGTTATAGTTTGTAAAATGTGTTCAGGAAAGTTTTCTAAATCAGTATATAGAGGTACCAACTAGAGAGGATGCAATTTTAGATCTCCTATTAGGAAAAGATTTAGGTCAGGTGATGGAGGTGTGTGTAGGGGAACACTGTGGTTCCAGTAATCATAACACCATTAGTTTCAATTTGATCATGGAAACAGATAGATCTGGTCCTTGGGTTGAGAAAGGATCTACAAAGTGTGGATTGGGACTGGTTGTTCTCTGGCAAAGATGTGGTTGGTAAGTGGGAGGCCTTCAAAGGAGAAATTTAGAGAGTGCAGTTTGTATGTTCCTGTCAGGATTAAAGGCAAAGTGAATAAGGATAAGGAACCTTGGTTCTCAAGGGATATTGGAAATCTAATAAAGAAGAAGAGAAAGATGTATGACATGTATAGGGAACAGGGTGAAAATAAAATGCTTGAGGAGTATAACAAGTGCAAATAAACTTTAAAAATAGAAATTAGGAGGGCTAAAAGAAGGCATGATGTTGCTTTGGCAGTCAAGGTGAAGGATAAACCAAAGATCTTCTACAGGTATATTAAGAGCAAAAGGATAGAAGGGGATAAATTTGGTCCTCAGAAGATCAGAGTGGTCGGCTATGTATGGAACCAAAAGAAATGGGGGAGATCTTAAATAGGTTTTGCATCTGTATTTACTAAGTAAACTAGCATGGAGACAATGGAAATAAGGCAAGCAGGTAGTGAGGTCATGGAACCTACACAGATTGAAGAGGAGGAGGTGCTTGCTATTTTGAGGCAAATCAGAGTAGATAAATCCACAGGACCTTACAGGGTATTCCCTCAGACCTTGAAGGAGACAAGTGTTGAAATGGCAGGGGCCCTGGCAGATATATTTAATATGTCAGTATCTACGAGTGAGGTGCCAGAGGATTGGAGGATAGCTCATGTTCTTAGGTTGTTTAAAAATGCTCTAAAAGTAATCTGGGAAATGATAAGCCATTAAGTTTGATGTCGGTTGTACGTAAATTATTGAAAGGAGTACTAAGAGATAGGATTGACAAGTATTTGGATAGACAGGGACTTATTAAGGAGAGTCAACATGGCTTTGTGCGTGGTAGGTCATGTTTAACAATTTTATTAGCGTTTTTCAAGGAGGTTACCAGGGAAGTGGATGAAGGGAAGGCAGTGGATGTTATCTACATGGATTTCAGTAAGGCATTTGGCAGCGTCCCGCATGGGAGGTTAGTTAGGAAGATTCAGTCACTAGGTATACATGGTGAGGTAGTAAGTTGGATTAGACATTGCCTCAGTGGGAGAAGTCAGAGAGTGTTAGTGAAGGATTGCTTCTCTGATTGGAGGCCAATGACTAGTGGTGTGCCACAGGGATCAGTGCTGGGTCCATTGATATTTGTCATCTGTATCAACGATCTGGATGATAATGTGGTAAATTGGATCAGCAAGTTTGCGGTTGATGCAAAGACTGGAGGTGTAGTGGACAGTGAGGAAGGTTTTTAAAGCTCGCAGAGGGATTTGGACCAGCTGGACAAATGGGCTGAAAAATGGCAGATGGGGTTTAATACAGACAAGTGTGAGGTATTGCACTTTAGAAGGACAAGCCAAGGTAGAACATTTAAGGTAAATGGTAGGGCACTGAGGAGTGCAGTAGAACAGAGGGATCTGGCGATACAGATTCAAAATTCCCTAAAAGAGGCATCACAGGTAGATAGGGTAGCAAAGAGAGCTTTTGGTACATTAGCCTGTATAAATCAAAGTATTGAGTATAAGAGTTGGAATGTTATGGTGAGGTTGTATAAAGCATTGGTGAGGCCGAATTTGGAGCATTGTGTGCAATTTTTGTCACCAAATTACAGGAAGGATACTAATAAGGTTGAAAGAGTGCAGGGAAGGTTTACAAGGATATTGCCGGGACTTGAGAAACTGAGTTACAGAGAAGGTTTGAATAGGTAAGGACTTTATTCCCTGGAGCGTAGAAGAATGAGGGGAGACTTGATAGAGTTATATAAAATTATGACGGGTATAAATAGAGTGAATGCAAGCAGGCTTTTTCCACAGAGGTTAGGGGAGAAAAAAACGAAAGGACATGGGTTAAGGGTGAAGGGGGAAAAGTTTAAAGGGAACATGGGAGGGTGTGGCTTCTTCACACAGAGAGTGGTGAGTGTGTGGAATTAGCTGCCAGATGAAGTGGTAAATGCGTGGTCATTTTTAACATTTAAGAAAAACTTGGACAGATACATGGATGAGAGGTGTATGGAGGGATATGGTCCAGGTGCAGGTCAGTGGGACTAGGCAGAAAAATGTTCAGCACAGCCAAGAAGGGCTAAAAGGCCTGTTTCTGTGCTGTAATGTTCTATGGTTCTATATTATATATTACATTGAAATGCTGCTGCTAAGTTAACAAATTTCATGACACATGCTGGTGATAATAAACCTTATTCTGATTCTGATTCTGGATGTTGAATAGGCCAATGAATCAATGGGAATGGACTAGTGACTGTTTCAGTCACAGTCCTCCTGAAACTGAACAGTCTTAGCATCCCGACTGTTGCATCCTGGGACATTCAATCATGCCCTCTGATTATCTGTTTCTCTGACTAAGGGATCTCCTATCAACACTGCATTCCTCTTCACCTCTCTCCTCTTCTGAGCAACATCACCAGACTCAGTGAAAGAGACCCAGTCACTCATCCTCACAACTGTTAGGTCAGCCCCTCAATAGTATCTAAAGTTAAATATGTATTATTGAGTGGAACAGCCACAGGTGTTCTCTGGACTGGCTGTGCATTTCCCCTCCTTCTCCTGACAGTCACCCAGTTATCTCTCTCCTGCAACCATGGGGTATCTACTTCCCTCTAGCTCCTGCTTGTCACCTCCTCATTCTCCTGTATGAGTTGAAGGTCATCGAGCTGTAGCTCCAGTTCCTTAATACATTCTCTCAGTTGCTGCAACTCGGTGCACCTGGTGTAGGTGTGTTCATCTAGGAGACTGGAGTCTCCCAGACTTCCCACATCCCACACAGAGTGCAAGACACTGCCCCAGGAGCCATTCTCACTGAACTACCATGACCTAATTGATGAGGAATGAACAAATGGGAACAGAAAGAGAGAAACCTTATGGTCTTATGGAAGGTGGAGCAGGGGCTAAACAGAGGAAATTCATGGGACATAATCTCCCACACACAGAGCCTTGCTTACTAATCCTCATCAACCCCAGTTTTTAGAAATAGCTCTTGACCCTCAGAACTCCTCCATTAAGACTGTATTGTTCTCGCTCGGCATGTAAGATAACACCGAGATAAACCGTTGTCAATGAAGACAGGATCACAGTAGGATTAACCGTTTACTGTTCACTCTTCCACATTAACGTATGGTGAAAACTGTTGATAAAACAATACAAGATTTGTACAGCATTTGTTTCCTTCTTGATATTACATTGTTATGTATTCAGGCAACAATAAATATGAGTTCGGCAAGGGTTTTTATAACAAACAACATGTTTATTAAACACTGAAAACAAACCCCCCCAAAAGTAAACAAACACTAACGTAACCGGAAATCAGCTGCTGTGCGGCAGTTTAAACGGTTCTTAAAGCGATGCAGCTCAAACAGTTCTTAAAGCAATGTTGCAAAAACAGTTCTTTAAAGTAGTATTGCCAAAAGTTCAAAATGCTCACGGTCCATTTAAGGGAGAGACTTTTTAAGATGATTTAAATTCTCTTTCACGTCGTTTTGCTTCAATCTGGCGTCGAACTTTTCCCACGAAGAATTTACGAAACGAAACGGCTTAAAGGCACTGACCGTTCCTTTATCACACTGTCCTCAATCTTCTGCTATCCCGCAGAGATTAACACGAGAACAGCCAACGAATTCCTTCCAAATAAGGATTAAATAAGGTCGAACCGGTTTCACCATCGAAATAGATTCTCCTCGATCTTTAACTCCCGAACTCCAATCTTCACTCTCCACTGATTTCTGAACTAGCAGTACAGTAAAGAAACTGCTGGCAATGACCTTTTAAACTTTAGGCATTAGATAAAAACTTCGTCCTTCAACTAAACTGCGTCATCACATTAATTCACGCAGTGGCATGAAGTCAACTTGGCAAATCCAGCCACGAACTGCCCCTCCTCACAGGGTTGGGTCTTCCTTTTATAACCTGTAAAAAAAACCTGTTACATGATCTCTACTGGCGGGAAAATGACTTCACTCCACCATCACAAGTCCAGTATAGCTTCAACCCCAGTCACGTGACAAGGGTACCACTGTCATGTCACGAGTACGCAACACCTCCCTCCAAAAAAAACACTTTTGGTCTGACAAGAACAAAAATTTTTAACAATTGCTTACAAGAAAACAAATGCATAAATTTTATAACATACGTAATATACAATACCATCATATAACAGCTTATAACTCACAATACAGTAGGAGTGTTACAATTGAGAAAAAAACACTCTATAAAAAAAAATTGCATTGTATATTCAACATCGAGATAGACAATCACAGTGGCATGTCCAAATACACTCTTAGCTAAATTAATAGTTAAGTTAGCTTTTGAAAGCCTTTCAAACAATTTCTCCACCGCAATAATGTGTGCTTCCCAAGTATCATTTCCTGTCACTAAATCATCAATATAAGCATCAGTATCTTTCAGTCCCTGACTCACAGAGTACAGAGTTAATCATCCTCTGGAAAGTACCTGGGGCATTCTTCATCCCAAATGGAAGAACATTATACTCATATAACCCAGATGGAGTTACAAATGCAGAAATCTCTCTACCTCTGTCTGTTAATGGAATACACCAATACCCTTTCAATAAATCAATCTTTGTAAGGAACTTTGCTTTTCCAACTTTATCTACACAATCACCTACTCTAGGAATTGGATATGCATCTGTTTTCTTTACAGCATTCACCTTCCTATAGTCCGTACAAAACCTAATACTACCATCTGGTTTTGGCACCATAACACATGGCGAACTCTAATTCGAGTTAGAATGTCTAATGATATTATTCTCTAACATATATTCAATTTCTTTCTCAGCAAGTTCACATTTTTCTATGTTCATCTGATATGGATGTTATTTAATAGGTTTGGCATCTCCAACATCTACATCATGTGAAGCTATAGTAGTCCTTCTCGGAACATCTGGAAATAACTCCTTATATTTAAAAATTAATTCCTTAATCTGTTGTTTCTGCTCTGGCTGTAAATGTGTTAATTTCTCATCAATATTTTCCAGAATGGTTGGATTTGGTAACCTAACAGAAACAATGTTGAATTTAGAATGAAAGTCAGATGAATCATCTATCATGTTCCTAGTTAAATCAAACTCATTCTCAATAACCACAACAGTCACAGTATCAGATTGTTTCCCAAAATATGGTTTTATCATATTTATATGGCAAAGTTGTGTTGACCTTCTACGATCTGGAGTTTTTATCACGTAATCCACATCATTGATTTTAGACACAATTTCATAAGGACCATGAAATCTAGCTTGTAAAGGATTTGTCTGCACTGGGAAAAGAACCAACACCTTATCTCCAGGCTTAGACATCCTCATCCTAGCTTCTTTATCATATCAAGTCTTCATTTTCTCCTGAGCCAACTTTAAATTTTCCTTGGCTAAGTTACAAGCTTTATGTAACCTGTCCTTAAATTTCAAAACATAGTGCAACAAATTAGTGTGTACTTCCTTACTAATCCACTCTCCTTTCAATAAAGCTAAAGGTCCTCTAACTCTATGCCCAAACACAAGTTCAAATGGACTAAAACCTAAAGATTCCTGTACCGATTCCCTTACTGCAAATTAAAGTAAGTTTATACTCTCATCCCAGTCACTTTCATTTTCCACACAATATGTCCTAATCATATACTTGAGGGTGGAATGAAACCTCTCCAAGGCACCTTGTGATTCTGGATGGTATGCAGACAAAGTGATTTGCTTAGCTCCCAATTTATAAACTATCTGTTGAAACAATTCGGACATAAAATTACTGCCTTGATCAGTTTGTATCTCCTTAGGTAATCCAAAATAAGTAAAAAAAAATATAAGGGCCTTTGTCACAGTTTTAGCTTTTATATTCCTAAGTGGTACTGCCTCTGGAAACCTAGACGAAGTACACATGTTAGTCAACAAATACTGATAACCAGTTTTTGTCTTTGGTAATGGACCAACACAATCTACAATAACTTTAGAAAATGGTTCACCAAATGCTGGAATAGGTTGTAATGGAGCTACTGGTGTAACCTGATTTGGTTTACCCACAATTTGACAAGTATGGCACGTTTTACAAAACATCGCAAAATCTTTTCTTAGACCAGGCCAGTAAAAATGTTTTAAAATCTTGTCCACAGTTTTCCGTACCCCTTGATGCCCACTACTATGAGCTAAAGTCAAAATCTCATTTCGATAAACTTTATGGACAACTACATGGTAAACAACATTCCAATCCTCACTTGCAGGAATTGTAGCCGATCTCCACTTCCTCATCAACACTCCTTTTTCCAAGTAATATCCTACTGGCACCTTCTCAATTTCACTACCTAGTAAAGCTTGCTCTCTTAATTTTATAATCTCAGAGTCTCTATTCTGCTCTGCTATCATCTCCTTCCGAGACAGAGATAAATCTTCATAGTCAGACTTACTCCAAGAATCTTTTTATTATTGTTAATAATATATATAAAATACAAATGATATATTAATAAAGGGATTACAAACATACAAATTCCCATTACACATGAAAAAAAATACATAAGCAATGGTTACAGTATAAATGAGTTTACCAAAACATGAACCATACAGTATATGTATGAACATGGTAAATCTAGATATTTCATAATATATGATATAAAAAAACATAGAAAAATGGGAAAAAATATTATGCAAAATTAACTAACCTACTAATCTAATAGCTAATAAAGAAAAAAGAAGCAAAAAAAGAAAAAAAAGAAAATAAAAGAGAAAAAAAAGGGCTGTTTATAATATCTCACAAGAATACATAATCATCAATGTCGTCCAATCTGATCCTCTCAACATAAATAAGATTAAAGCTGGAAAATCAAATGAACTTGGAATAGGGTCATATCACATCATATGAAAATATTGAATAAATGGTCTCCATATCTTTTCAAATTTACTAGAAGTATCGAATACACCACTTCTAATTTTTTCTAAATTTAAACATAACATAGTTTGAGAGAACCTACTAAATACTGTGGGGGGATTAATTTCCTTCCAATTCAACAATATAGATCTTCTGGCCATCAGAGTTAGAAATGCAATCATTCGACAGGCAGAAGAAGATAAATGCAGTGAGTCCATCATTGGTAAACCAAAAATTGCGGTAATAGGATGAGGTTGTAAATCGATATTCAATACCACAGAGATCTATCACAAATAGGATTTATATAAGAATAAAAATGAGCTAATTTATCCTTGGACATATGTATGACCTTAAATTGAATTAATGAATGTTTGGCACATATCGAAGATGTATTAACTAATTGAAGAATTCTATCCCAATTCTCAATAGGAATAATAAGATTAAGTTCTCTTTCCCAATCATTTTTGGTCTTATAAAGGGGCTCTGAACATATCTTCATAATTATATTATAAAATTTTGATATAAGCCCTTTTTGAAAAGGGTTTAATTCAAACAAAGTCTCCAAAATATCTGAAGGCACGAAATTTGGAAACATAGGAAGTACAGTACTTAAAAAATGCCTAATCTGTAAATATCTAAAAAAATGAAATCTAGGCAAATTATATTTATTAGATAATTGCTCAAAAGACATAAAACAATTGTCCAAAAATAAATCAGAAAATCTTAGTAATCCCTTAGTTTTCCAAGCCGAATAAGCTTGATCTATAATGGAAGGGTGGAAAAAGCAATTCGATACAATAGGACTATTTAAACGAATTTAGTCAACCCAAAAAATTTCCGAAATTGAAACCATATACGTAAAGTATGTTTAACTATCAGGTTGTCAATTCGTTTCAGCAATTTAGAAAGAGCAAAAGGGAGAGAAGTCCCTAAAATAGAACACAGAGCATAACCTGGTACCAATTTAATTTCTAAACTCACCCAATGAGGGCCAAAAGAACCACCCCCGTCTTTCAACCAACATAACAAATATCTAATATTAACTGCCCAATAATAAAATCTGAAATTAGGTAATGCTAACCCACCTTCCTTCTTTGTCTTCTGTAAATATATTTTACCTAACCTGGGATTTTTATTCTGCCATATATATGAGGAAATCTTTGAATCAACATTAGTAAAAAAAGATTTCGGAATAAAAATTGGTACCGCTTGAAAAATATGTAAAAACCTAGATAAAATAACCATCTTAATAACATTAATCCTGCCAATTAGAGATAAAGATAATGGTGACCACTTAGTAAACAAGCGTTTAATCTGATCAATTAAGGGTAAAAAAATTAAACCTAAATAAATTTTATGGTTTTTTGTGATTCTAATCCCTAAGTAAATAAAAGAGTCATTAACTAATTTAAAAGGTAAATTACGATATACTGGGACCTGTCTATTCAAAGGAAACAACTCACTCTTATTAAGATTTAACTTATACCTGGAAAACTCACTAAATTGAGCCAACAATGATAGAACTGCTGGAATAGATTTCTCAGGATTAGAAATGAATAATAATAAATCATCTGCATACAAAGATAACTTATGAAAATCTGTCCCACGATTAATACCCAAAATATCCTGTGATTCTCTGATGGCAATTGCCAAAGGTTCTAAAGCAATGTTAAATAGTAATGGGCTAAGAGGACATCCTTGTCTAGTGCCCTGAAATAAACGAGAAAAGGGAGATCTTTGATTATTAGTAAACCCTGAGGCTACTGGAGTATGATAAATCAGTTTAATCCAGGAAATGAATGTCGGACTAAAATTATACTTCTCCAACACCTTAAATAAGTAAGGCCATTCAACTCTATCAAATGCTTTCTCCGCATCTAATGAAATCACGCATTCTGAAGTGCAATGTGAAGAAGTATAAACAATATTCAGTAATCTCCTAACATTGAAAAAAGAATAGCGATTTTTAATAAAACCAGTTTGATCTTCTGAAATAATTTGGGGTAATACCTTCTCCAACCTGGATGCCAATAACTTGGAAAAAATCTTGGAGTCTACATTCAATAAAGATATTGGTCTATAGGATGCACAGTCAGTAGGGTCCTTATCTTTCTTCAATATTAATGAAATGGAAGCTCTATAAAAAGATTGTGGCAAATTCCCCAATCTAATTGCTTCCTCAAAAACCCTGCATAACCAAGGAGAAAGAGTACCGGAAAAACATTTAAAAAATTCTACTGTATACCCATCTGGACCTGGTGCTTTCCCAGAATTCATTGAGGAAATAACCCCTTTGATTTCTGCGTCCGTAATAGGAGTATCTAATATTGAAAGATCATTGGATGATAATCTTGGGAAATTTAATTTCCCAAGAAAATCACACATGGTATTATGATCCTGAGGGAATTCAGATTGATACAGGGAGGTATAAAAGTCTTGAAATGACTTATTTATCTCATCATGATTAACTGTCAAATCCTCATTCTGCTGACGAATCTTAGCGATTTGACGTTTAACCAAAGCATTCTTCAACTGACTGGCTAACAGTTTACCTGATTTATCACTATGTATATAAAAATCAGATCTGGTTTTCATTAATTGATTTTCAATCGGAGATGTAAATAATAAACTATGTTCCATTTGAAGTTCAACCCTTTGTAAAGCTCCTTAGTAGGAGTAATCGAATATTTCTTGTCAATCTCTTTAATTTTATCGACCAATAAAAGAGTTTCCTTCTTAGTACGTTTTCTCAAACCAATGGAGTAAGAGATAATCTGTCCACGTATATACGCTTTAAAAGTGTCCCAAAGTGTTCTGCAAGAAATATCATCCGTGGAATTAGTTGAAAAGAAGAAATTGATCTGTTCCTTCATAAATTTAATAAAGTCCGGATCTTGCAGTAAGGTAGAGTCAAATCGCCATTGTCTGGCATTAGAAACTGTATCCGTAAATTTAATAGAAAGTTTTAATGGAGCATGGTCAGAGATAGCTATAATATCATAATTACAACCAGTTACCGATGGAATAAAACCAGAGTCAATAAAAAAATAATCAATTCTCGAATAAGAATGATAAACATGTGAGAAAAAAAGAAAACTCTTTGTCGTTAGGATGCCGAAGTCTCCAAATACCAAAAACTCCATTATCAGTCAAAAAGGAGTTAATACAAGTGAACGACATATTGGGGAAAGTCTGAATAGATAAAGAGTTATCCATCAAAGGATTCAAACAACAATTAAAGTCACCACCCATTATTAACTTATATTCATCTAGATTGGATAAAGAAGTAAATAAGGACTTTAAAAAATCAGGACAATCCACATTTGGAGCATAAACAGTAACCAAAGCAACCTTTTTATTACACAGTAATCCCGTAATTAACAAAAATCTACCATTCGGATCCAAAAAGATATCATGTTGAACAAATGCAATAGAGGAGTCAATAAAAATTGAAACTCCTTTTACTTTGGCATTCGAATTCGAATGATACTGTTGACCCCGCCAAGACCTAAAACAGCGATATTTTTCCTCCTTCCTCACATGAGTTTCTTGTACAAAAATGACATGAGCATTAAGTCTTTGGAATACTTTGAAAATCTTCTTTCATTTAATCGGATGGTTTAAACCATTAGTATTCCAAGACACAAAATTAATAGTCTGAGCCATAATTCTAAAATCAACCCTTTGGTATAAAAAGAGTTAACCAAATTATAAACTCATGCACCCGGAAGAGGAACAAAAATAAAGAGCGGACCTGGAAGTGAAGACAACGCAGACATTTGAAGTTCAAAAACAGCCCAAAAGAAAAAGCTAAAACAAACTGGTAAAGGAAAAATAAAATTAGAAAACAAACTAACCCCCACCCCTACAAAAAAAGATTAAAAAATGCCAAAATATAGTGAGAAAAAGGAAAAAATGAGATTAATTCTATCCCCATGTCAGCGGAAGACCACTCCGTATATAAAGGATATATATTTTAAAAAACCACCCCAACTTTAAAAATTAAAGTCACTATACGAAAAACCATACTTCTTAATATAGTTAGTTGTAACAAAAAAGAATATAGTCACTAAGAGCTTATAAATCGGGCTATAGCCCAGACAAAACAAAAGATATTTAAGCTATGATAAGCGATGCATTGTAGGAAGAAGACAAAAGAGAAAAAAATAACGCCATCTTAAACAAAACCAAAAATATTTTTCAAAAAACCACCATCTTAATAAAAAAGTATTCACCTTCGAAGGGTTAAAATACTCCTTGGAAGTAACAAAAATAATAGTCAAGAATGTAGTATAATGGTTAAAGTGTGGAAAACAAAGCGATTAATATAACGAAAACACACTTTAACTAAATATGAAGTATAGGATAAACCTACACCAATAACCAGAGGCTAAATCTGGTTTAAGAAATCGAGAACCATCTTACACAATCAGAATCATTCATTTATTAGAGACTAGTGTCTATAACAGTAGGGAAGTTCTCGTCCAGATAACTTCTCGCTTCGGATGTAGAAAGGAAAACCTGGTGTGAAGCATTTGGCGGAGAAATTCTAAGCTTCGCAGGGTATAAGAGCGCAGGTTTTAGATTCTTCTTCTAACATTCAGCCATCAGCGGTTTAAAAAGAAGCCTTTTTTTCAAAACTTCAGGACTAAAATCTTCAACCAAACAGAAGTAGTGATCTTGAAATTTAACCATTCCTGCCCGCCGAGCCGCACAAATAAGTTGTTCTTTGTCATGTACATAATGAAACCGGACAATTACAACCGAAGGTTTAGCTGTAGCGCTCGATGATCGACACCAAATTCTATGTGCGCGATCCAATAACGGAGGATTATTTGGGAAAATCGACAGAAACTCTTCTTTTAATAATTGAGCAAAATATTTTGAATGGTCATCTTTTTCTATGCCATCTGGGAGACCAAGTATGCGTAGGTTCTGTCTACTGGACCGATTCTCAAAGTCGACACTCTTGGCTTTAAGTGTTTCCACCAGTTTAGTGGTTGAAATTAAATCCTGTTGCAGTTTTCAATAGTCAAATCTCGTTTCCGAGCGTCTTCTTGCAGAGATGCGATAAGAACTTGCTGCTGGTTAATTACTAAATCCGTCTTAACCATATAATCTTGGAAAGCCTTTATATCTTGTTTAAAAATTTGTTGTAGTTAATCAAATTTTTTTATCCAAAACCTCCATAAACAATTCATAAGTTAATTGAGTGTGTTGCGGATGAGCTTGCTTCTTTCCATTACCGTTCGGGTTCCACCCAGGTTCTCGTCCTTTAGATATAAGAGACATTTCTGTTTGCATATCTTCAAAAATTCACAATAAACTCTTAACACCAAGTTAAAAAAAATAGCAAAAAACTTCTGGTGTAGGTAAAAATAAGTTGAATAAGGGTGATCAAAGGTTAAATAAAGTAAAGGCTATGGAGCGAATCTAAAACAGTACTCACTCCATGAGCGTCTCCCGCTGACCTCTCCAAGAATCTAGTTCAAACAACCAATGTAAGAAAGTCTCTGACACATCCTCAAAACTCGAATCCTGAGTTGAACAATCCTGAGTAACAACCTCATTCTGCACATCAATCTTTTTCGCCATAACTCTAGTCACAACACAGGAAGAATCTGTGTTAGAATTCAACTCTGGTTCCTCTGACTCCATTGTCAAATGCACTTCATGAAAAACTTGTCCACCTGCCAAGTCATTACCTAACAATAAAGAAATACCCTTCATAGGTAAGCTATGCTGTAATCCTTCTTTAACAAATCCTGTAACTAACCCTGACTTTAAATTTACTTTACGTAAATGTATAGGCATAAAATCACTCCCAACACCTCTTATATAATTTACCTCACCAGTATCAGACTCTTCATTAAACTTCAACACAATGTCTAACATCAATGATTGAGAAGCTCCAGTATCCCTAAGGATTTTTATTGGCACCAGAGTAGATCCTTCCTTCAAGGATACAAACCCTTCAGTTATAAAATGATCATATCCCTTTTTAACTTGGTCAGACTCTAACAAAGCCTCATTTGTGTTTATCAAACCCTGTAATTTTATAAGTGCTTCAGTATGTTGCACGCAAGCATCTGGAACTGCTTTCTTCCTTTCTTTTTCAATCTGAAGCAGTTAGCTATTACATGGCCAGGCTTCTTACAATAGTTACAAATAAGACCAAACTGTCTTTCCTTCACAGGTTTTCCTTCCTCCTTACCTTTCTCATTAATATCTGATTTAATTTCTGATTTACCACGAGTCTCCATGTTATTTTCCCTCTTAAAATTTCTGCCCTGAGGAAATTTATTCTTATGGATTAAAACATACTCGTCAGCTAATCTAGCACAGTCCTGCAATTTATCACTATCCCTCTCATTTAAGTAGGTCCTTACTTCAACAGGAATGCTTCTTTTAAATTCCTCCATTAAAATCAGCTCTCTCAATGTATCATAGTCCGCATTTACATTTTTTGAAGAAACCCATCTCTCAAAACACATAGTTTTATCATAGGCAAATTCCACATAAGTTTTTTCCACAGACTTTTTCAAACTTCTGAATCTTTCCCTATAAGCTTCTGGGTCTAATTTGTATGCATTTAGAATATGCATTTTCACAATATCATAATCAAGTGCTTGTGCAGCAGTTAAAGCTGTGTAAACTTGTGCTTTACCTTTAATTACACTCTGTAACAACACTGACCATTTATCTCTCGGCCACTCTGATATCCGAGCAATAGTTTCAAAATGTTGAAAATATCTTTCCACTTCTGTTTCACTAAATGGAGGGACCAATTTAATTTCTTGACTAGCAACAAACGGTTTTCTAGAACCAGAAGACTGATTCCCAGACCTTAATTCCTCCATTGCATATTCAAAATCTCTCTGTTTTCAGTCAGCCTCTAATTTCAAACGCTCCAATTTCATTTGTTCGATTTGCAACTGCATCTCCAGATGACTTATTGGAAGCGACTCTAAAATCGAATCATCAAAAACACCTGAATCCACATAGTGTGACACGAATTTTCTCTGTATTACAGCCTTAGACGTAGTCTGCAAAATACCTTTAAGTTGCAATCTACGAGCTATCTCAGAGACCTCAGTTTTTTTTCGCCTTCGCTAACAACTCCACATCAGGCGAAACCAGAAACTCATCAATATTCATTGCTGCCGAAAAACACTCACAAGCCAATCAAACAAAAGAATCGAGTATTCCCCTTTTCCAAAACACCGATCCAAAAGTTAGCAAGCATTGAAACTCAAACGATCCAATCCGGACGCAGCCCCCATATTTATGTTACATATTCAGGCAACAACAAATATGAGTTCGGCAAGGGTTTTAATAACAAACAACACGTTTATTAAACACTGCAAAACAAACCCCCCAAAAGTAAACAAACACTAACGTAACCGGAAATCAGCTGCTGTGCAGCAGTTTAAACGGTTCTTAAAGTGATGCAGCCCAAACAGTTCTTAAAGCAATGTTGCAAAAACAGTTCTTTAAAGTAGTATTGCCAAACGTTCAAAATGCTCATGGTCCACTTAGGGGAGAGACTTTTTAAGACGATTTAAATTCTCTTTCACTTCATTTTGCTTCGATCTGGCGTCGAACTTTTCCCATGAAGAATTTACAAAACGAAACGGCTTAAAGGCACTGACATTTCCTTTATCACACTGTCCTCAATCTTCTGCTATCCCCCAGAGATTAACATGAGAACAGCCAACGAATTCCTTCCAAATAAGGATAAAATAAGGTCAAACCCATTTCACCGTCGAAATAGATTATCCTCGATCTTTAACTCCCGAACTCCGATCTTCACTCTCCACTGATTTCTGAACTAGCAGCACAGTAAAGAAACTGCTGGCAATGACCTTTTAAACTTTAGGCATTAGATAAAAACTTCATCCTTCAACTAAACTGCGTCATCACATTAAATCACGCAGTGGCATGAAGTCAACTTGGCAAATCCAGCCACGAACTGCCCCTCCTCACAGGGTGGGGTCTTCCTTTTATAACCTGTAAAAAAAACCCTGTCACATGATCTCTACTGGCGGGAAAATGACGTCACTCCACCATCACAAGATCATTACCTTAAGTCCAGAATAGCTTCAACCCCAGTCATGTGACAATGGTACCACTGTCATGTCAGGAGTACGTAACAACATTTACATCGTAAATACTTGCAAAAGTAAAACTACAACAACTACGTTATATTAAAGTGCAGCATTCAGTCAGAATCTACCTACGCCATTGACTGCTTTAAATACACTTCAACACAAACTATCCGCAACTCTTTAACTAACGAAAACATAAACCTTATCGACCGTTGTTACTTTTAACAGGATCGGCATTAACATTTTAATTCAACATATCGATTATCTCATGACTTACAGCGTTGCTTTCACTATGTTCCTAGTGCGTAGAAAGACAACTTTCCTTGCTGGCACTGGACTCGCACATGTCTGGCCCCACCTTCCCGTTTCTCCAAACCGGTATTTTCCCACAGGACGCGGCAAAACCAGATGTGACGTCATCGCATGCCACGATATATCACAGACAACGAATTTACTTTAAACAATCCTAACTTTAGCTAGGAAATACTAACAAATGAATTTCTACGCGAAAATATTATAAACTATATAACTGCCATAAAGTCAACGCACTCCCCGCTTGACCTTCATAAGGTCACAATGAACATAATACAAAACTTCAGTCTCTAATCAGTCCTTAGGTAGAAGTAGAATGACTTCTGTAACAGGCCCTTGGTAAATTTTCACATCACCTTGGTCAGTAGGTTTCAACTCAACCTTCCTGACATGTCCATTCCTACTAGGGAATGTAGCAGTGATTCTGGCCATTGGCCAGCCGTTGCGGGCAATGTGCTTGTCCCTGAGCAGGACTAAATCTCCAACTTGTAGATTCCTGCAGGGTTCTGTCCACTTTTGTCTGTGTTGCAACAGAGGTAGATATTCCTGTCTCCAACGAGACCAGAACTGATTTGCCAGAGCCTGGACCTGTCTCCATTGCTTTGTGCACAGATCCTTATCGGAGAAGTCCCCTGGTGGAGGGGGAGCTCCTGTCTTCGGTGTAAGGAGCATTGATGGCGAGAGTATGAAGAAGTTTTCCGGGTCAGAAGACACGGGTAGGAGTGGTCGTGCATTTATAATGGCTGTGCAATTAGTGTGCACAGTACTTTGTAGGTCAATCGGGTGCATTGCTGCATCTCAGGTTTCCTTTTCAGGGTTTTTTGTAAGGGCGTGGACTGCTTGACTGCCTGCTCTTTGTTGTTTGGCAAGCACTGGCGTGGTTCTCTGAAAGGCAGTGGGGTGACCCCATTATTTGCTTCATCTCTGAAGACCTTGGTGTCCTTTGTTTTTAAGAAAATGGCATCTTGAGCTGATGGAGCAAGTTTATTATCATGCTCGGTTTGAGCAAAGACTGACAGACCCAGCGTCTCGTCAGTTACTTTACGTTTGTTAAAGCCTTGTCGTGCTTACTTAATACACGTGACACTTGTGCGGGGTTGAAAAATTGACTGGCAGCCACTCTCTAGCACATTGGTCTTGAATGTGTTAACCGTCGGTTTGTGTACACTGCCAGGGCACACCTCTCCTATCACCACCCCGCCCAGATCCAGGCGTTGCGCAAAGGGGGCGCCGTGTGGTCCATTGACCTGCTGCCTAAACTTGTGCACATGGAGAACATCTCTTCCTAATAGCAGGAGTATTTCTGCTTTTGGATCCAGTTCTGGGATGTGTTTGGCGATGTGGTGGAGATGTGGCTGGTGTAGCACCACAATTGGCGTCGGGATTTCAGTGCGGTTCTTCAAAATTTGCTTGCGCTCTAAGAGTGGAGGGAGACAGATGACGACTTTACCATCCAGAGACTCGAGCTGGAAGCCTTCTGCCTTCCTTCCATAAGTTTCCACCTTGCCTGAGCAAGTTCTAAGGTAGTATAGGAACTGCTCACTCTCAATGTTGAACAAGTTAAAGAACTCTGGACTGACTAGTGATCAATTGCTCTGATCGTCCAGAACTACATAGGCTTTGATGGCCTTGTCTTTGGCTCCTTTAGGGTACAACTTAGTGAGGCAGATCTTTGAACAAGATCGGTTTGACTGAGCTTGACCGCAAACTTCTGTACAGCTCGAGCTGACGACAGTTGTCCTGGAGTGAGCCTCTCCCTCCCCGCCATCCTGTTGTGGGAGTGAAGGAGCGTTGTTGGTTTGCGGTAACGGGCCGGGATGCATGGCCCCATCTTGATTAGTGCTATTACATTCCAGACACTTCACGGCGATCGTACATTCTCTAGCGAAGTGAGAGGTCGAGGAACAGCATTTAAAACATATTCTTTTCTCCTTGAGAAGGGCCATCCTCTCTTCAAAGGATTTTTCCCTAAACGTTCTGCATTTTCTGAGGGGGTGGGGTTTGTTATGCAATGGACAATTCTTGCGAGGGTCATTGTTAGTTGTAAAGGCTTCAGTCTTAAGGACTGAGACGGGTTTCTCAATGTTGAAATTATTCGAAGAGGATTTTTCTGGCTTGGTGTAAATTGTACTGCTTCCTGGACCCATGATGCTCGGGTCATTTTGCTTCTTTGCCTCCTTGCACACAAACCTAGTGAAATACTCAAAGGGAGGAAATCGACCATTATGCTCTTCTTTGTACTCTGAGGCAACAGACACCCACCTGTCCTGCAGCCCAAATGGAAGTTTGTCCACGATTTGTCTAATCCCGGATGGAGTACCTAGGGTTACTAGACCAGTTGAGTAGCCATCTTCTTTGGCGCCTTGAATCTCCAAGAGTAATTCTCTGAGCTCCCTTAACTTAATGTGGTCCTTGGCTGACACCTTAGGAAAATTTTCCAGACGTTGGTATAGCGCCGCTTCAATAATTTCGGGGACAGCATAACCCTCCCGAAGTCTCTCCCATGCTTTGCTTAAGGCTAGCTCGGGTTTGTTGATGTACACTGAACGTATGTGTCTCACCTGTTCGCATGATTCTTTTCCCAGCCATTTCGCCATAAGATCCAACTCTTGGGTTGCTTTGAGCTGGATTCTGTCGATAGCGTTGGTGAATGTGGAGTACCATGCACGGTAATTTTCAGGTTTATCGTCAAACTGGTACAGTCCTGAAGTGATGAGATCTCGTCGTGCTAAATACTGTGCCAGGGGTTCAATTGCAAGTGGCATGCGGGCTAGGTAAATATGTCGGCGAGTATATAACCGAGGGTGTACCTCTGTTATGGAATTTGTTGTTCTGAATTCAGCCTTTGCCGCTCTTCTCGCCAAATCTGGTAAGTTTGGTGTCGAGAAGTATTTGTCATCAGCCCTTATGTTCTTGACTTCATCGTGGAGTTGCAAGGGTAAATTGTCTTCCTCAGATGGATGTGATGCAGTTGGGCCTCTCTGGGACCTCTCATGAAGTGGGGCGTTATCGTATAAGTATGGGGAGGAAGAACGAATCTTCCAGACTGTTTGAGATTGGACATAGTCGCTTGTGCATCCCAATCTGGTCTTTTCTGAAGTAGATTTTACATCAACCAGATCGTGCATTTCTTCAGCATCTTCTATGAACTCTGCTTCCACCCTGGCAGCTTCTTCTTCTCGTTCCAGCATCAACACTTCTAACTCTGCCGCTATCCTTGCCCTTTCCAACTGGTTTTGGGCTTCTCTGAAAACCTTTTCCATTTCTCTGGCAGCCGCTTCCTTCTAGTTTTCCGCTTCTCTGGCAGTGCGTAGAAAGACAACTTTCCTTGCTGGCGCTGGACTCGCACAAGTCTGGCCCCCACCTTCCCGTTTCTCCAAAACCGGTATTTTCCCACAGGACGCGGCGAAACCAGATGTGACGTCATTGCATGCCACGATATATCACAGACAACGAATTTACGTTAAACAATCCTAACTTTAACTAGAAAATGCTAACAAACAAATTACTAAGCGAAAATATAATAAACTAAATAACTGCCATAAAGGCAACACAAAGACCATATGATATAGGAGCAGAATTAGGTCATTTGGTCCCTCATGTCTGTTCCGCCATTTCATCATGACTGATCCCTTTCCCTCTCAGCCCCAATCTCCTGTCTGCTCCCCATATACCTTCATGCACTGATTAATCACGAAAAATTAGCCTCTGCCTTGAATATGTCCAGACTTAGCCTCCACAGCTGCCTGTGGTAGCAAATTCAACAGACTCTCTACACTCTGCTGAAAAAAATCATCCTCATCTCCATTCTAAAAGGAGCCCCCTCTATTCTGTCCGTCCGTCTTAGTCTCGCCCACCATCCTCTCCACATCCACTGTTATCAAGGCCTTTCAACATTTGATTGGTTTCAATAGGGTCACCACTCATTCTTCTGAATTCCAGTGAGTACATGAAATGCTCTCCATATGACAAGCCTTTCAATCCCAGAACCATTTTTGTGAATCTCCTTTGAACTCTCCCCAATGTCAGCACATTCTTTCTCAGATAAGGAACCCAAAAGTGCTCACAGTACTCCAAGTTGGGCCTCACCAATTCTTTCTAAAGCCTCAACATTACATCCTTGCTTTTATCTTGTAGTCCTCTTGGAATGAATGCGACATCACATTTGCCTCCCTCACCAGCGACTCAACCTGCAAACTGACGTTTAGGAAATCTCACACAAGGACTCCCAAGTTCCTTTGCACTTCAGGTTTTTGAATTTTCTGTCCATTTAGGAAACAGCCTGCCCTTTTATTTCTTCTACCGAAGTGCATGGCCACACAATTCCGAACATTGTATTCGATCTGCTGCTTCATTGCCCACTCTCCCAATCTGTCTTAGTCCTTCTGCAGCCTCTCTACATCCCCAAAGCTACCTGCCCCCCCACTCATCTTGATTCATACACAAACATTGCAACAAAGCCAACATTACCATCATCCAAGTCATTGACATTTTTCGTTAAAAGAAGCAGTCCCACCGCTAGTCATCGGCAGCCAACCAGACAAGGTTCCCTTTTTTCCCATTCCTTGCCTCGTGGCAATCAGCCACTGTATCCATGCTAGTGTTTTCCTTGTAATACCATGGGCTCTTAACTTGTGATGTAACCTCGTGTGCAGCGCCTTGTCGAATGCTTTTTGAAAATCCAAGTACACAATGTCCACTGATTCAATTCTGCTTGGTAAGTCTACAAAGAATTCCAACAAATTCCTCAGGCAAGGGTTTCCTTGAGAAAACCATGCTGACTGTGGCCTACTTCATGATGTGCCTCCAAGTACCCAGAAACTATAACCTTAACAATCGACTCCAAAATCTTCCCAACCACTAAGATCAGAATAACTGGCCAAGTAATAGGGAACTCGATAGTTAGGGGGTCAGACAGGTGTTTCTGTGGACATGATCAGGAGACCCAGATGGTAGTTTGCCTCCCTGGTGCCAGGGTCCGGGATGTTTCTGCTTGCATCCAAGATATCCTGAAGTGCGAGGGTGAGGAGCCAGAGGTCGTGGTACATGTAGGTACCAATGACATAGGTAGGAAAAGGGAAGAGGTCCTGAAAGGAGAGTATAGGGAGTTAGGAAGGCTGTTGAGAAGAAGGACCGCAAAGGTAGCAATCACAGGATTACTGCCTGTACCACACGACAGTGAGAGTAGGAATGAAATGAGGTGGAGGAAAAATGCATGGCTGAGGGATTGGAGTGGGGGCAGGGATTCAAGTTTCTGGATCCTTGGGACCTCTTTTGGGACAGGTGTGACCTGTACAAAAAGGATGGGTTACACTTGAATCCTAAGGAGACCAATATCCTGGCAGGTAGGTTTAATAGAGCTGTAAGGGAGGGTTCAAACTAATTTGGCAGGGGGATTGGAAGCAGAATGATGGAGCGGAGGAGAGGGAAAACAGAAATAGATCTAAGGTAGTGAGCAGTAAGGATGTCAGGAAGGACAGGCAGATGATGGAGCAAATTTGCAGCCATTGGGATGAGTTGCAGAGCAATCAATGCAAAACGTAGCAAATACTGGACTTAAAGTGTTGTTCATAAATGCACGCAGCATAAGGAATAAGGTGGATGATCTTTTTGTTTGGCTACAGATTGGCAGGTATGATTTTGTGGCTTTCACTGAGATGTGGCTAAAGGATGCATATCCCTGGGAGCTGAATGTCCAAGGATATACGGTGTATTGGAAGGATAGACAGTTAGGTAGAGGGGTGGCGTGGCTTTAATGGTAAGAAATGATATTAAATCATTAGAAAGAGTTGACATGTTTTCTGGTGAATCCATCGTCGAGAGTGGCAGCTTAAGTCAATAGCTCCTCTGGAAAAACGTGTATTAAGCCCCATTAACCCATCAAATGTAGTATTTTTTGAAAAATATTTGAACTGAAAAGAGGGGCAAGAATGGGGGAAAAGAATGGAAATAAAAAAACGACACTGTGGAGCCTGCGGCCGAGAGGAGTGCAGCGAGTGGCTCTCCAACCCAACCGTGTGCTAGCAAGGCGGACGCCGGGCCTCGTTCAGGCGAAGCGGCAAATATGATCGAAATTTTGAAGGAGACAAGGGAGTTCCAGAAAGATATAAAGCAGCAGCTAAATGATATTAAGTGAGAGCTCGCCAACGTCAATCAAAAAGTAGTGGTGGCAGAGAATCGAATTGAGAAGGTGGAAGATCGCTTTCAAAACGTAGAACGGATACTGAGAAAGACGATAAAAATATTAAATCACCAAGAAGGTAAACTGCTTGACCTGAAGGGAAGAGCATGGCGGAAAAATATCAGAATATACAACGTTCCCGAAGGAGCAGAGGGCTTGTCTATGACGGAGTTCATCAGAAAGTTGCTGGAGCTTCCCTCAACTATGGAGCTGGAAATCGAGAGAGCCCATTCTGCGCTTAGCCCGAAGCCTACCCAAGATAGAGCAGATAAGCCACGCTCAACAATAATTAAATTCCTTCGTTACAATACCAAGGCGGAGATTCTACGAAGGGCCTGGGGTAAGAAGAGAGTGCTTTTCGATGATAAATTAATATATTTCGACCGAGATCCACCCCCCCCCCCCCCACCCCGCAGTCCTGCAGAAATGTAAGGAATACTCTGAAGTAATGTGAATCAAACCGAGGGAAAGCTTGGCAGAGGAGTTACCCTGCTCCGCTTGGGAAATAGTGTGAGAATCGAGAAGGCAGGAGATGGGAGGAGGCCGAGAGAAGTATATCAGGAAGAGACCGGGAGTTTTCCAAAGACAGCCCTCATCCCCTCCAGAAGAGCCATAATGTTTGGCTAACTGTTAAAAATGTTGAGAAACTAAATGGAAGCAAAAGTAGATGGTGATATACCTATCTCAAGAAATACTTATTATAATGTGGATTTTATATTACTTAGTTGTTATTCTTTGTTCGCTCACTCCTTTTCCCCACCAAAATGAGAATATATATATGTGTGCATATATATGTTTGTTTGTAGAAATTGTGTGTGTGTGTGTGTGTGTGTGTGTGTGTGTGTAGGAGTACACAGGGAATTATTTTCTGTGTAATGGATTTGTTCTCTGACTTTTATGAATACTGCAATGGGGGCCCTCAACTCACAAGTAGGAGGGGTTATCCCCCACAGCTAGACATTTCCTCTCGCTCAACGCAGGGTCATCTACTAGAGACCTCAGCCTTGGAATCACATGTTTGTTTGCCATTTTTGTTAGTATTTGCCTTTCTTGGTTCTTATTTGCTCAGGGAGTAGATTGATTAAGTTTTATTCTGCTAATTTCAAGGATATATTGACAGATAAATACAGATGGCTAAGGACAAAGTAAAATTCATTTCTTTTAATTTCAATGGGCTATTAAATCCAATCAAATGAAATAGAATTTTATCCAAAATGAGAAAAGAACAAGCCCATGTAGTATATTTACAGGAAACTCATTTAAGTGATAATGAGCATGGAAAAGTAAAGAGAATCGGCTTCACTAATTTGTTTTTCTCATAAAAATCAAGACATAGGAGAGGAGTAGCTATTCTTATCTCAAGTAAGCTAAATTTTGAAAAAGTATTCGAAATGGGAGATAAAGAGGGCAGGTATATTCTGGTAAGGGGGAATATAGACAGAAATTCAGTTACTCTATTGAATATATATGCACCCCCGGGAAGTGATATTGTTTTCTTTCAGAAAATTACTGATATTATGGTAGCGGAAACAGAAGGTCTCCTGATATGTGGGGGAGACTTAAATTTACAATTACAACCAAACTTAGACTCTTCTAATAGAAAAACCTATTCCAAAATCCTTACATAAGAAAGTTAATACACTTTTTGAGGATGTTTGTTTCATTGATATATGGAGGGACCTTTTCCCCGACAGAAGGGATTACACTCATTATTTTGCTCCTCATTCTGTATATACAAGAATAGATTATTTCATAACATTTGGAAAAGACAAAGACAAAATAAACACCTGTGGAATTGGGACAATAAATGTAAGTGACCATGCACCTATAAATCTGTTGATTTTGACCTACAACCAAAGAATACTATTTGGAAACTAAATTCAAGTCTACTCAATGATCCATACTTTAAGGAACAAATTAAAAAAGAAATTGGTCTCTACTTGGAATCTAATGATAATGGAGAGGTTTCACTTCCCATTCTATGGGATACTCTGAAGTCTGTCTTAGAAGGGAAAATTATAACGATATCTTCATACAAGAAAAAAATAAGGAATAAAACATTAGAGGAGTTACAAAATAGGCTAAAGAAAATAGAGCAAAAAATGAATTTGGGACAGGATACATTAGGGGAAATTAAAAAAAAAAGTTAGGAATGAAATTAGTAGTTTGGCTACGCAAGAAATCAGGAAAAATGTAATGTTTCTGAAACAGAGACATTATAAAAGTGGATCAAAGTCTATGAAAATACTGGCGTGGAAACTGAACAAAAGATAGCAGAAAATACAATTCATAGAATTAGGGACCCAAGAACGAAAATGATAAAATAATAAGGTAAGTGAAATTCAAGAATCTTTTGAAGTGTTTTACAAAACTCTATATTCCAAAGTTCTAGGGGGAAGCATAACCCAAATTGACACCTTATTGAATTCTCTAGAGTTACCCACTTTAAGCGAAGAACAAAATACTTTGTAGAACGATGACTGCTGACATAACTGAAGTTGAATTAAAAGCTGCGATTAGTAGGCTTAAATTATGCAAATCACCAAGATCAGATGGATATATGGCAGAGTGATACAAAGAATTTCAAAATGAGTTAATTCCTGTTTTACTCCCCACACTGAACTGGGCTCTAAAAAAGGCACAAATGCCACCCAGTTGGAAGGAAGCAATAATCTCAGCTATACCGAAAGAAGTCAAGGATAACATGGAATGCGGGTCATTTAGACCAATATCCTTTCTTAATGTAGATTATAGATTATTTACCTCTATCATGGCCAAAAGCTTAGAGGAGTTTCTACCCATGCTGATACGTAACGATCAGACAGATTTTATACGACAACAACAAACACAAGACATTATACAAAGGATATTTCACATTATGGATCATATTCAAAAAAATAAAATCGAAGCAATAGTGATAAGCGTGGACGATGAAAAGGCATTTGATTCGGTTAATTGGAATTTCCTTTACAGAATTTTACATAGATTTGGTTTCCAAGACACAATTATTAAAACAATACAGAAACTATATGAAAACGCTACTGCTAGGATTTAAAAAAATGGATATTTATCAAATAGTCTTACCCTAGAAAGGGGCACGAGACAAGGTTGTGCATGGTCACCGCTACTCTTCGCATTATATCTGGAACCATTAGCTCAATACATCAGACAAAATGAAGATTTCAGGGGAATTTCTATTAAAGGGACAGAGCATAAATCGGCTTGTTATGCTGATGACATTTTGATCTATCTATGGCAACCAACATACTCTTTACCTAAATTGATGCAATCCTTTGAACAATATGGTCAATTATCAGGATACAAGATCAACATAGATAAAACCCAATTACTTTCATATTACTGTAGCCCACCAAGGGAAATTGAAAGTAGATAACCCTGGGCATGGCAAAAAGAGTCTTTCAAATATTTGGGCATCATTATGCCAAAAGATTTGACAAAATTATCAGAATGTAATTATTAGCCTTTATATAAAAAATTAAGGAAGATATGGCAAGGTGGAACCTGATTCCTCTTTTCAGTCTCAGTTCAAGGATTGTGTCTATTAAAATGAATATACTGCCCAGACTGTTATATCTCTTTCAGACCCTACCAATAGAGATTAATCAAAATCAATTCAATGAGTAGAACAAGAATTTATCAAGGTATATTTGGCAGGGTAAACGGCCCAGAGTTCATCTCAAAACTGAGCAATCAGCCAAGGAAAAGGGGGGATGGGGCCTACCTTCTCTTAGAGATTATTATTTTGCTGTGATATGTTGGTGCAACCTATCATATGATGCTCAATGGAAAAACATTGAGGAGCAGGTACTTCCCCATACAAGCAATTTTGGCTGATAACAACCTGCAAAGGTACTTAAGTACTATAGATAATCCATGGGTGAAATATACTCTTAAAATAGGGAAAACTACTATAAAAGAATATAATCTAGAGGGAGATATTGTAATTCTTAAATAGTGTGCATATGACTCAGATTTTACACCAAATAAATTGGATGCTAGATTTAAGGACTGGACAGCTAAAGGAATAACAGTTCATTGCAACTTAAAGAAGGAACACTGTTCAGTTTTGAAATGTGTTACAAAATTCCCATAACTGGATCACTTACCAGCAAAGATAGAGAGGTCCGTTGAAGTCTGATGATACTATTTTTAAAAGTTTTTATTTATAAAGGGGCACAAAATAAGATTAATACAGACATTCAGATAATATACGTCATCAATACTCAATCTGAAAACGTGGGTATAATAAAAATCATCAATTAAGCAATAGCTCTATCATTTGTCTAGGGGATATTGTATTGTCCGATGGAAAGATAAAAGTCACTGCCCTTTCAAGCTGCAGCTCTTTGGGTTTAAGAGAGAGACGGTTTGAAACTTGCCCGGGTCTTTTGTGAGGCCAATCCGTTGAGTCGGGGGGAGTTGGTTCCCCGTTGTTAGTTCCAAGTCATTTTCCGTGGTACCAGCCACCAGGCAAGGGAACCGAACACACGTGGCTTCCTTCAAATGGTTTCCCGCTATTATGGGATCGCTAGCGTTTCTTCTGATGCATCTGAGGGGCAGTCCCTACAGCCCCTCTTTTATCTTAACTCGCAGGGTAGTAGATGTCAATCAGGTTGGGGTGATGCAATCTCTCTCACAACCAGCCCACTTTGCCCGAGGGCTTGCACGTAGCATAGTCCCCAGTCCACAAACATTGTCTCCAGGAGACAATGGCCATGTCTCTCTCTCATTTCCTGGGTCCTCTGACCCAACCCAATAATGCTCTTGTTATTCTCACAAAGGAGGGGGCTACCCCGCACCCTTTGGCCCCTCAGAACTGTGGTACATTTATAACACCCCCTTTCTTCAAAGCGCTTTCACCAGCGGTGAAACGAAATAGTACAGAGTCTTACAGGGTTTTAGAATCTAACACAATACAAAAGTTTTTTTTTTCTCTCTACAGAGTAATACAGTGATACATTCAATTCAGGATCTAAACAGTTAACGATTTCAGTGTCACTTTCTTTTAATATTTTAACATCTTGTACCTCACTAAAGTCTTGTAGCATCAGACTTCAACTTAAATACCAACCATTTTCTTTTCTTCAGCAACAAAACTAAGGAGTTGTGATCTTAGCTTACTTGCATCTACAAAAGTTTATGTGCATTCTAATCTTTTCGGTCGTTTTCAACTTAACAGGCAGGCTTCCAAGGGGGTTGTCTTTATTATTCACAGGCTTTGGCAAAATCCCGTACAACCTGCTTTGCTATTTAAATTGGCATCCCCATTAACCATCGCCCCTTTTCCAGTGAGTTCGCATGTGGGGAACTTGAGTAATCTGGCGAGGTAAACTCCCACCCGCCTTTTTCATAGGGGTTATTTTATCAACACCGTGTCCCAAACTTAGACCATTTCCACCCAATTCTTTAATTTTACACAGATGGCTAGCCCTCTCGTCAGGACCCTTCAGGCTATTGGTTTTTAATTCAAACTGTTTGTTCAAGCAGCATTTCGAATTCGGCCTCTTCACACCACATCCTGGCATAACAATAGAGTGGGGGGCCCACTATCTCCCGGCTTACTCTGTAAGCGATCTGCCGGGTTTAAAATTTCTTCATTCGACTTGGGAACTGCAGATTTTCTGTTTCCTTCAATAATAGTTCTTATCTCCCCATTCTTAAATTCTGCATTAACTTTGAACACACCTTCAAGCACAAACACCTGGGAACTCTCACTTCCCACTGTTACCAAGGTTAACCCTTTTTTCACTGAACCAAGTCTATCTGACCCACAAGGACGGCCACCCCGTTCCACTGAATGAAATACCTCAGACTTTTTCTGAGCTCCGTTAGTAGGTTCAGTACCACATGCATCCCCATCTTGGACACACTCAAATGGGACATTGACCTCTTCCAGGCTTTCAATACCCGTTCCCTTTTCAAATTCTAAGTTCCCCCGTTTCTCCCAGGTACTCTCTGGGCAACTCCATTCCGGAGTAAACTCAACCCTGCAGGCTGAAACAACCTCATCTGCCAACCCAGCAGACTTCTTCGAGGTAATGACATCCTTTTCCTTTAGAACTGCCCTCATTTCATTATCGGCAACACCTTTAGAATTTTCAACTTCTTCAAACAGTTCTGCCAAACCAGACAGATCATCCTTGTCCAACTCTGGACCTCTTAACCGCTCTATCGGTTCCTCATCTTTATTTTCTGCCTTTAGGACCTTTCTCTTCGCTAAGGGCAGATCTACCTCCGCTCCCTTACCCTCTTTCACTTTACTACTCTTCGTTTTCCCACCCTCTAAACCCTCGTGGTACAGGGTCGGTAGAAACATCTCGGCCAAATCAAAACTGGCCAGATTTAAACTGCTTTCGTTCTCAGCTGCCTTTCTCGACAGGCTGCGAGTGACCATGCATGCAGGATAGATCTGGGACTCGAGGGGCGGAGCCTCAACACCGGCCGGCTGGTCCTCGTCATGGCTGCCCAAACCTTACCAGCTGCTAAATCGTTACTGAGAAGGACGTCTGCGTCAGTACTCGGGAATTCTGTTGGCACCCCTATTTCAACGGGTCCAGACACCAGCTCACAATCCATAATGACCTCATGTAAGGGCACCATTTCTATCTTTTTATTTATTCCCCTCACTGCTACCATTCCCGTTTTCTGACCAAATTCTAGTACCTTTCTGCTGATCAACGACAGCTCAGCCCCCGTGTCTCTCCAGATTCGTACGGGAATTGGTGGGTCCCCCTTCCTCAAAGACACGGTTCCGTGTGACAGACAAGTCTCAGACCCTTCTTGCACTCTGTCTACCTGGGGCTCTCTTGTCAATTTACTGATAACCACTGCACATCCGAGAGGGACTGCTGCTTTCCCTTTTCCCGTCTCCCTCCTCAGAGCAAAGCACCGAGACGCAACATGCCCGCTCTTCCCACAACTAAAACAGGTCAAGCCCTGAAATCTCTGGCCGTCTGGCCTTTTCCCTTCACCTCTAACTCCTTTAGCTGGCGCGCATGCTCCCTTTGTTTGTTGGCCCTTTCTCTCTCTCTCTCTTTCTTGGCTCTTTCTCTCTCTCTCTCTTTCTCGGCTGCTTCCAGCTGCTTTAACTTAATTTCATGTTCCAACCTTAATTTCTCCAACTCTAACTGAGCCGTCCCACTAGCTGGTACTTTTTCAGGGATATTTTCCAATACCTCAGCTGCAAACACATTCTTCTCGATGTAATACTGAGTTATGGCCCTTCGCACCTCCCGCTTTTTCATTGACGACCTCACCTCTGCGAGGCTTAACCCCTTCGCCAAATTTACCAAGTCTGATTTGGTGGCCGCCTCTAGCGCCTCCAGAGTTGGGTTTTCTATAAATTCATCCACGTCCATCTTTGCTGGTTTCCCGTCTGGCTACCCGCATACCAGATCCAAGTTTGGACTTACAAGCCCGATTCACTGGCTCCCCAATTTGGTTTCAAATCTCGAGACAAGAACCCCAATTGTTACGAAATTCTCGTAACTGGATCACTTACCAGCAAAGATAGAGAGGTCCGTTGAAGTCTGATGGTACTATTTTTAAAAGTCTTTATTTATAAATGGGCACAAAATAAGATTAATACAGACATTCAGATAATATACGTCGTCAATACGCAATCTAAAAACGCAGGTATAATAATAATCATCAATTAAGCAATAGCTCTATCGTTTGTCTAGGGGATATTGTATTGTCCGATGGAAAGATAAAAGTCACTGCCCTTTCAAGCTGCAGCTCTTTGGGTTTAAGAGAGAGACGGTTTGAAACTTGCCCGGGTCTTTTGTGAGGCCAATCCGTTGAGTCGGGGGGAGTTGGTTCCCCGTTGTTAGTTCCAAGTCGTTTTCCGTGGTACCAGCCACCAGCCCCCAGGCAAGGGAACCGAACGCACATGGCTTCCTACAAATGGCTTCCCGCTATTACGGGATCGCTAGCGTTTCTTCTGGTGCATCTAAAGGGCTGTCCCTACAGCCCCTCTTTTATCTTAACTCGCAGGGTAGTAGATGTCAATCAGGTTGGGGTGATGCAATCTCTCTCACAACCAGCCCACTTTGCCCGCGGGCTTGCACGTAGCATAGTCCCCAGTTCACAAACGTTGTCTCCAGGAGACAATGGCCATGTCTCTCTCTCATTTCCTGGGTCCTCTGACCCAACCCAATAATGCTCTTGCGATTCTCACAAAGGAGGGGGCTACCTCGCACCCTTTGGCCCCTCAGAGCTGTGGTACAGTCATAACAAATGCTTAAAGAGAAACACTATTAGAAAAACAAGATTTTTATTGATATTTACAGATGTGACAATATGTTAATAAGACATTTAAAAATGTAACCAAGGCAAGTACATACTTGAGCTATTTTGAAAAACATATAATTCAGATAATGGTTGTAGAATCATTTCAAGCATGTATAAGGGGTTATCAAATTTTAAAACACATTCGACTTCATACATAAAACAAAATGGTAGAAGGAAGGAAGGATAATTATATCTGAGGAAGAATGAACAATAATATGGAGTTATAAATGGAAGTGTACCAGTTCACAGAAATGGAGGGAGTTTGGATGGAAAAACTTCATAAGATATTTTATTACACCTCTCAGAAATCCCATTATGATAGTAACCTCTCTGTTTGCTGGAGAAATTGTGGAAGTCAAAATGCAAATAATTATCATATTTTTTGGGACTGCCCTGTTATCAAAAACTATTGGAGGGGGACACTCAATGCCCTACAAGATATCTTTAAATGTGAAATACCCTTAGAGAGTAAGACCATATATTTTGGATATATACCTTAAGAATGGTTGAAAAGAGATAAATATTTAATGAATATACTGTTGGTGGCTGGGAAAAAGACGCTTACTAGGAAATGGTTCTCGCAGGAGAGCCCAATTTTAAATGCATGGATGGAAATTACAATGGACATTTACAAAATGGAGAAGATAACAGCATCTGTTAATCATAAGCTGGAACAATTTGATTCATACTGGGAAAAATAATTTAACTACATAATGCCTCATAGGCCTGATTTTATTCTCATAAATCAATGAATATGTTGTAAAAAAATCACTCCCTACTTGTACATAGTTTTTTCCTTTTGCTTGTTTTCTCTTTCTGCTATTTTCTATAAGTGTATACCTCAAGTAACTACTTTCTGGGGATTTGTGCTATATTTGATTATATGATATATATGTACAATGTCTGAAACACATCTTATGGAAATGTTTGATGATCTTCAATATAAAAAAATAAATTACAAAAAAAACAAAAGAGTTGACATAGGATTGGAAGGTACAGAATCTTTATGGGTTGAGCTAAGAAATCGCAGGGGTAAAAGGACCCTGATAGCTGTTATCTATAGGCCTCCAAATAGCTGCAGTGATTTGGACTATGAATTACAATAGAAAATAGAAAAGGCTTGCCAGAAAGGGCAGTGTTATGATAATTGTAGAGGATTTTAACATGCGAGTGGATTGGGAAAATCAGGTCAGCACTGGATCTCAAGAGAGAGAACTTGTAGAATGTCTACGAGATGGCTTTTCAGAACAGCTTGTTGTTGAGCCCACTAGGGGATCTTCTGTACCGGATTGGGTATTGTGTAATGAACCAGAGGTAATTAGAGAGATGGAAGTGAAGGAACCCTTAGGAGGCAGTGATCACAACATGATTTAGTTCACTGTGAAATTTGAGAAAGAGAAGCCGAAATCTGATTTGTCAGTATTTCGGTGGAGTAAAGGAAATTACAATGGCATGAGAGAGGAACTGGCCAAAGTTGACTGGAAAGGGACACTAGCGGGAAGGACGGCATAGCAGCAGTGGCTGGAGTTTATGCGAGAAGTGAGGATGGTGCAAGACAGAAGCATTCCGAAGAAAAATAAATTTTCGAATGTAAAAAGGATGCAACCGTGGCTGACAAGAGAAGTCAAAGCCAAAGTAAAAGCAAAGCAGAGGGCATAAAAGGAAGCAAAACTTAGTGGGAAGACCCAGGATTGGGAAGTTTTTAAAAGCTTACAAAAGGAAACTAAGAAGGTCATTAGAAGGGAAAAGATGAACTATGAAAGGAAGCTACAAATAATATCAAAGAGGATGCTAAGAGCTTTTTCAAGTATATAAAGAGTAAAAGACAGGTGAGAGTAGATATAGGACTGATAGAAAGTGATGCTGGAGAAATTGTAATGGGAGATAAAGAGATGGCGGAGGAACTGAACAAGTATTTTGCATCAGTCTTCACTGAGGAAGACTTCAGTAGTATACCAGACATTCAAGGGTGTCAGCTAAGACTTTTACTGGAACAAATTATTGGAATACAACTTCCACATAGCCCAATATTATTTTTATTAGGCGATATTGAAGGGATAATATTGAAACCTAAATTGAATAAATATCAGAAAAAAATTCTAAAAATTGCATTGGCAGTAGCCAAAAAAGCTATTGCAGTTACTTGGAAATCAGATTCATACTTAACTATGGACCATTGGAATAATGAAATATATAGCTGCATTCCACTTGAAAAAATTACTTATAATTTAAGAAATGAATACGATATATTTTTGAAAATTTGGCACCCCTATCTACAAAAGATAGGACTAAATATATAGGTCCGTTGAAGATAAAATTATTAGTTATTTGGGGGAAAAAGATATATACTAAAGTTATTTTGAACTCCATTGAGCATGTGGGGATCCTCAGATATCCAGGCAATCCGTTTTTTCTTCTTTCTTTTTTTCTTTTTTCTTTTTTTTTAGACAGGGATGTTAAGGGGGGAAGGGTTAAGGGGAGAGGGAAGGCTAATATTAATTTTCATTACTCTGTTATTCTATTCATTTTATGTAATTAAAAATTTAATAAAAATATATATAAAATTAAAAAAAATTAAAAAGGGTGTCAGGGAAGAGAAATATGTGCAGTCACAATTACGACAGAGAAAGTACTCAGGAAGCTGAATAGTCTAAGGGTAGATAAATCTCCTCAACCAGGTGGAATGCACTCTCGTGTTCTGAAGGAAGTAGCAGTGGAGATTGCAGAGGCACTCGCAATGATCTTTCAAAAGTCGATAGATTCTGGCCTGGTTCCGGAGGACTGGAAGATGGCAAATGTAACTCCGCTATTTAAGAAGGGGGCAAAGAAGCAAAAAGGAAATTATAGACCTGTTAGCTTGACAGCGGTGGTTGGGAGGTTGTTGGAGTCGATTGTCAAGGATGAGGTTACGGAGTAGCTGGAGACATACGACAACATAGGCAGAACTCAGCATGGTTTCCTTAAAGGAAAATCCTGCCTGACAAACCTAGTGCAATTTTTTGAGGAAATTACAAGTAGGCTAGACAAGGCAGATATAGTGGATGTTGTGTATTTGGATTTTCAGAAGCCCTTTGACAAGATGCCGCACATGAGGCTGCTAAACAAGATAAGAGCCCATGGAATTACAGGAAAGTTACAAACGTGGATAGACCATTGGTTGATTGGTAGGAAACAGAGAGTGGGAATGAAGGGATCCCATTCTGGTTGGCTACCGGTTACCAGTGGTGTTCCGCAGGGGTCCGTGTTGGGGCCGCTTCTTTATACATTGTATGTCAACGATTTGGATTATGGAATAGATGGCTTTGTGTTAAGTTTGCTGATGAATCAAATATAGGTGGAGGGGCCGGTATTGCTGAGGAAACAGAGAGTCTGCAGAGAGCCTGAGATAGATTGAGGGAATGGGCAAAGAAGTGGCAAATGAATTACAATGTTGGAAAGTGTACGGTCATGCACATTGGTAGAAGAAATAAATGGGCAGACTATTATTTAAATGGGGAGAGAATTCAAAGTTTTGAGATGCAACGGGACTTGGGAGTTCTCATGCAGGATGCCCTTAAGGATAACCTCCAGGTTGAGTTGGTGGTGAAGAAGGCTAATGCAATGTTGGCATTCATTTCTAGAGGAATAGAGTACAGGAGCATGGATGTGATGTTGAGGCTCTATAAGGCACCATTAAGACCTCACTTGGAATACTGTGTGCAGTTTTGGGCTCCTTATTTAAGAAAGGATGTGCTGACGTGGGAGAGGGTTCAGAGAAGATTCACTAGAATGATTCCGGGAATGAGAGGGTTAACATATGAGGAACGTTTGACCGCTCTTCAACTGTTCTCCTTGGAGTTTAGAAGAATGAGGGGGGACCTCATAGAATTATTTCGAATGTTGAAAGGCAAACAGAGCGGATGTGTCAAAGTTGTTTCCCATTGTGGGGGAGTCTAGTATGAGAGGACATGAATTGAGGATTACAGGGCGCCCACTCAGAATGGAGATGCGAAAAAAATTTTTTAGCCAGAGGGTGGTGAATCTGTGGAATTTGTTGCCACGGGCGGCAGTGGAGGCCGGGTCATTGGGTGTATTTAATGCAGAGATTGAAAGGTATCTGAGAAGTCAGGGCATCAAAGGTTATGGTGAGAAGCGGAGGGGAATGGGACTAAAGGGGAAATTGGATCAGCTCATAATGAAATGGCGGAGTAGACTCGATGGGCCAAATGGCCGACTTCTGCTCCTTTGTCTTTTGGTCTTATGGGATGCAATACCCACTTGTACTTGTAGGCAGGTGAAGTCACTGCAGTGATGAGGGAACTAAGATGGGATGAATGGCTTCCCTCAGTATTATCAACTCCAGACACTTCATTTTCTCATTGTCTTTGTTTTTAATTAATACAGTTTCAAATCATGAAATAAACTCCAGTGGAATAATGCAAGAAGTGCTACAGGCAATGACCTCCGTAACGTCTGATTTACAAAATATGACAGAACAAGACACTGACCCCACCCTCCACCACAATCACCCCCCCACATCAATTTCTTGCTCCTTAACAATAATATCCATTTCCTCACCTCCCTCTTCTCCTTCACTCATAAAGCTCCCATCCCCTGTTTCCCATTCCCAAGGCTTAATGCTGCCTTCCTCTCCCCTCCTTTATACCCCCTCCAGTGTCACATTATCCTGCCATTTTCCCAATGTATCATCCACTGTTGTCCCTCCACCCACCTAACCGGCTCCGTGCCCCCATTTTCCATCTGGCATCCCAGGAGCATCTAGAGGTTTATATTCTGAAATGAGCAGTTGCAGTGCAGTAGCCTCGGATTGCCGAGTGAGTGAGATGGAGACTCCATTTCCAAACATCGCAGCCAGACGGGGATTTCTTGTCTGAGTGTGGGGCGTGTGTCTGCTGGTCACTGCTGAACCTGAAATATAGACAGGAGAGTATGATATTGTGTGTGACAAGGTGCAGCATAGACCTTAACCTGTGAGGACATGTGAACAAAATAACAGACGGTCTGTCCTCATTGCAGGAGATGTAATCCCATGAAGAGATGTCTGTCATTATTCTCTGAGGTCACTCCAAAACAAAAATATGAATACCAGTTCAGACCTTTAGGGTGATCCACCGTTGGGCTAATGTTTCATTTCCTGAGTAAAACCATAAGATAAGATATAGGAGCAGAATTATGCTATTTGGGCAATGCAGTTGCTGTACCACTTAGACAAATTGGAAGAATGGGCAAAAAGTGGCAGATGAATTACAATCTTGGGAAATGTATGATAATTCATTTTAGCAAAAGGAGCAATAGTGCAGACTATTATCGAAATGGGAAGAAGGTTCAAACATCAGAGGTGCAAAGTGACTTAGGAGTCCTTGTGTGAGTCTCACAGAAGGTTAATTTACAGGTCGAGTCTGTGGTGAAGAAAGCAAATGGAAAGTTAGCATTTATTTCAAGGGGAATAGAGTATAAAAGCAAGGGGATAGTGTTGAGGCTTCGTAAGACACTAATCAGGCCACACTTAGGATACTGTCATCAGTTTTGAGCCCAATATCTCAGAAAGAATGTGTTTTCATTGGAGAGAGTCCAGAGGAGATTCATGAGGATGAGTCCAGCAATGAAGGGGTTAATGTATAAGAAGCATATGGCAGCTTTGGGCGTGCAGTCACTGGAATTTAGAAGAATGTGGGGCAATCTTATTGAAACCTACCGAATGTTGAAAAGAATAGATAGGATGGATGTGGAGTCGATGTTTCCTCTGGTGGGGGTATCTGGAACAAGAGAGTACAGCCTCAAAATTGAGGGGCAATCTTTTAGAACAAAGGTAAGGAACAATTTTTTTAGCCTGAGAATGCTGAACCTGTGGAATGCTCTGCCACAAACTGCAGTGGAGGCTAAATCGTGGATATATTTAAGGTGGAAATGAATAGTTTCCTAATCGATCAGGGCATCAAAGAATATGCTGAGAAGGCAGGTGTATGGGATTGAGTGGAGTCCGGGATCAACCATGATAGAATGGCAGGACAGCATTGATGGGCTGAATGGCCTAATACTGCTCCTGTCTCACGGTCTTACTTCTGATGTGGTCTTGCCAGAGAAAAGGTTAATACTTCTTTGTTCCTGTCTAATGCCCTTGTAAGTTGCCCTGTGTCAATTTAAATCTCTTCCACAAGGACCATACCTATCCTTGTCGACAGCTATCCTGAAAGTTAACCAGTTGTGGTCACGATTCCCGAACTGTTCACCCATTGAAAGGTCAGTCACCCGGCCAGGCTCATTCCCCAAAACCAGGTACAGTATGGTCCCTCCTTTCACTGGACTGTCACACATTGATTTAAGAAACCTGCTTAACAGATTCAAAACCATCTGACCCCTTACACTCAGAAGCTCCCAGTTTATATTAGGGAAGCTGAAATCCCCCATGACAGCAACCCTATTATTATTACACTTCTCCTTGATCTGATTACATATCTGCTCCTCAATTTCCCAGTGGCTATCAGGGGGTCTGTAGTACAATCCCATCAGTGGGATTGCACCCTGTCTATTCCTGAGTTTCACCCAAATGGACTCAGTTTCTGACTCCTCCATTATGTCTTCTCTGAGTGCAGCTGTGATATTGTCCCTGATAAAGAGTGCACCCCCCCCCCCACCCCACCACCCTTACCTACTCCTCTATCTTTTCTAGAACTCCAAACACCTGGCACATTAATCACCCATTCCTGCCTGCCGCTCTGTCAACTAAGTTTCACTAATGGCTACAACACCGTAGTTTCATGTACTGATCCATCACCCTTACCCATAATACTCCCAGCGTTAAAATAGACACACCTCAAACTATCCGACCCATCCTACCCGTCATTTCAATTTTGCCTTTCCATACCTTCTCTGATGTCTAACTTCTGGTCAGATCCATTCCCTGCTGACCTGGGACTCTGGTTCTCAGCCCCCTACAAAACTAGTTTAAACTCTCCCAGATAGCATCAGTAAACCTCACAGCCAGGATACTGGCTCCTCTCCAGTTCAAGTGCAAACCAGCCCAATCTATCTGCATATTGAAATTCCCGATGACTCTTTTAGCACTGCACTGTTGACTTGCATTTTCTATCTCTCATTGTAACTTGTAGACCACATCTTTGCTACTGTTCGGAGGTCTGTATATAACTCCCATCAAGGACTTTACCCTTACTGTTTCTTAGCTCTACCCACAAAAATTTTACACTTTCCAATCCTTTGTCACTTCTTCCTAATAATTTGATTTAATTTTTTCCCAACACAGCTGCACCATGTCCTCTGCCTACCTCCCTATCCTTTCAATACAATGTGTATCATTGCGCATCACCCAAATTTTCATCACCCTTTTCGATTTTGTCCCCGTTTTACATTTCAACTTATCCCATTGACTGCAATTTTGCCCTATTATCAGCCTTTGCTTACTAGCAGACTCACTACACACTGCCTCTGTTGTTAAACCAACGACTGGAAGCTCAGCCCTATCACTCCATTTCCCATCCCCTGTCAAATTAGTTCAAACCCTCCTGAACAGCTCCAGCAAAGCTGCCCACAAAGATATGTATCTTCCTTGGATTCACGTGCAACCTGTGAATATTCTTCCACCTTTTCCTTATCAAGACCCAGACGACCCAACATATTGATGCAGCTTCAGAGAAGGCACAAAAGCTGCTATATTTCTTTAGGAGCTTGAGGAGATTTGGTGTGTCACCGTGGAGAGCAGTCTCACTGCACACTGCCTCTGTTTGTAAACCAACGACAGAATATTATTACTATCATGATAAATGATATATTTTCCAATAGAAATACTAGTATTGGAATATCTTTATTTGTGGATGATGGAGCTATGTGAAAAAGGGATGGGAATGTGCAATTTATAACACGGAAACTTCAAGAATCATAGGTTAAGGTGGAAGATTGGGCATTAAAATGGGAATTCAGATTTTCAGCAGAGAAATCCAAAATAATGTTTTACACTAGGAAGAATACAGAACAACACTTGAAACTAAAACTTTATGGTACGGAATTAGAAGGGGTGGATACATTTACATTTTTAGGAATTTGGTTTGATAAAAGACTCACATGGTCAACACATATTAAAGAAATAATAACCAAAAGTAAGGAAGTGCTAAATGTTATGAGGTGTTCAACTGGAAAGGAATGGGGAGCTGATAGGAATCCCTTGAAAGCAATATACACAGGATTAATAAGATCAATACTGGACTATGGAAATATGGTATATGGATCAGCATCACATTGTGTGCTCAATAAACTGGGTATAATTCTAAGTCAAGCATTAAGGTTAATCAATGGGGTAATAAAGACAAAACCAGTGGAGGCAATGCAGGTGGAGTTGGGAGAGACACCTCTGGTACTGAGAAGAGCTCAGCTTGTGTTAGCATATTGGCCTGGAGAAAATCATCCAACTCAACAGCTTTTAGATCCATGCTGGGAAAAGGAAAGAAGGAAATTCAGAAGTTTTGCATGGACTATTGAAGGAAAAGCAGGAAGGACAAGAATTAGTAATAAGGCAGTGAATGATACAGTGTCTTTTACTGGGCTGCCTCCATGACTCTGTAAAGCACCAGAGGTGGATCGTAAATTATTCAAAAAGAGACAGCAAAATAGAGAAGTGATTTTAAATTAAGATATAGTAGAAGCCCATGTAAATAATGATCATTATGTACGTATATTTACAAATGCAAACAAATGCTTCAAAAATTGCAATGGTAGATTAGTGTAGGATTGGTAGTGCCTGATTTGAACATGAAAAAGCAGGTGAGGAAAAATGATAATTTCTCAGTGCATACAGGGGAAATGACAGCTGGACTATTCACATTGCAGTAGGTGGAGGAGGTAAGACCGATGAGAGTTGTAATATTGTCTGATTCAAGGACAACAATCAGGACTCAAAAAGATTTACATTTTGAGGCAAGATGAGACTTTGTAAGTAAGGTAATACAAACCTTATTTCGACCACATAATAATGTCCAGAAAGAAATGGGATAGTTGAGGAATGCAGGAAAGAGCAGGAGGTGATAACATCAAGATTGAGGTTTGGGCACAGATTTAAAGTACATTATTTTTCATGAAGAAACACAATACAGGGAGTTGTGAATATTGTAATCAACAAGACATAATCAAGAGAGGGGTTGATTGATCTTAGAGTTATCACAGAATAAAATTAAATTTAAAATTAACAGCATTTTGCAGAAAGGACTGCGGGATTATTGCATTAAATAAATAGTGCAGTTCCTTAAGAACACAGGACTTTTTATAAATTTGATACAAATATAAATATGGGGTCAAATTTAAAAATGTGTGTCATGATATGATGACCCCCACGCTGGTTCTGTAGTACCGATAATGCACCTTAAAGCTTTTGCCAACTGCTATAAAAACCTCAGAACATTATCAACTAGTGAAAAGCCCAGATGGGGTTGATGTGGAGGGGATGTTTGCGAGAGCGTCGGGATGTAAGTATACACAGGCTATTCCCGCTATAGGCTGTTTGCCGAGGGAAGACAGAGAAGGGAAACACCAGAGAAAAAGTCAGGCAGACACAGTAAACCAGACCTCCCACTTATCTGTTTCTGTCCTTGCTGCCATCGGTTAAAAGGCCCGTCTCACATCTGGCTAGAGAAATGCAGACCATCTACCTCTATTGGTTGAAGGTCTGCAGGTTCCCACTCTCCCTTTTTATCTCCATTGGTTTGCACGCAGATCCAACATATGGCTTGCCTTACCAGTGTTCATGTTTTTTAAAGTTAGGGGTTGAATCACATGAAAATTTTTCAGAAAGGTTCAGTTCCTCAGCACAGAGTCATCCTGCAAATTAACCATGAGGGAATCCTCAGAATTTTGTATTTTTTGTCCATTTAGAAAAGAGTCAACCGTTTCATTTCTTCTACCAAAGTGCATAACCATACACTTTCCAACATTGTATTCCATCTACCTCATCTTTGCCCAATCTCCTAATCTATTTAACTGTTTCTGTATCATCTCTACTTCCTCAAAACTACCTGCCCCTCGATATATAATATAATCAGTGTGTCCACCATTTTCTTGTCCCCAATTATTACCTCTCCAGCATTGTTTTCCAGTTGTCCTATACCCACTCTTGCCTCTCTTTTACACTTTATGTATCTGAAGCAACATTTGGTGTTCTCTTTAATATTGTTGAGTAGCCTCTTTAGTATTCCATCTTATTCCTCTTACTGACCTTTTTAGTTGCCTTCTGTTGGTTTTAAATGCTTCTCAATCCTCTAACTTCCCACCAATGTGAGCTCAATTATATGCCCTCTCTCTGGCTGTTATGTTGCTTTTGACTTCCCTTGTTCACCATGGTTGCATCATCTTGCCTTTTGAACATTTCTTCCTTCTCAAATCCCCGTCTGAATCATCAGTGAGGCATTACGGAGGGTTATTTCCCTCTTGGAAATAGACTTTCAGGTTCAGCGTAAAGGAGTCTTTTTCCTTCCTTCAGAACTGGTGGCTGGATTTCATAAGTTTGGCTGCAAGTTCCCCAGACTGTTCAGATATTTCCTTGGTCCTCGGCTGAACTAGGGGACTTGACTAGAGAGTGTTGGGACTTGCAGAGCATTGACTGAAGAAGGCTTGTTCATCCTTGAGGACAGTATCGAGAAGGTCTCAGGTTACCTCACACTGAAGGCTGCCCTCTTATTGGTTGTTGGTCATGGGAGAGTCTGAGTCTCAGAACACCATGGCACAAACAAACCCTGTTATGATGACTGGAGAAAGCAATGATTTTCCCCTCCCTCCAGTCCACAGCCTGGGACATTCGGCCCACCAGTGACATACTTCCCCACAGTAAAAGCAGCGATCTTGACTCTGACACTGGGACCTATCATCAGCAGAGAGTCCTGTACAACCGACCTGAATGAGTTTGACTGGATCTTGAGTAGTGATGGGCTGCTCATGGTCCAAGGTTGGGGGGGGGGGGGTGAAACTGATGCGTAGGGACTAGAATTGCACCGACCTCACTTTGATTTCCTGAAGTGGTCCCACTTTCACTCTGCCACACGATTATTGAGATGGATGCACTGATCACTGAAAGCTTCTAAGTTCTCAGCTGGCTCTCCCAAGGTGAGGTGTCCTTCAGTTCATTTGTGGCAGTAGAACATGGCCACAGCCTCCCTATTCCAATCACTCTCCTGGGCTAAGATCCAAAATTCAACTGCATTGTTGGCCGTGGACCGTAGCCCGTGTTGAATCTTCATCAACTGATCTGAGGCTCGCTGGCTCTGGTGAGGTGATCAAACATCTTCCTCCTAGCAGCCATGAATTCCTCAAAATCCCAGCAGATCTCTGACCTATGTTCCCAATGCGCTGTGGCCCAAGGTAGAGCTCTTCCGGTCCGGAGAGAGATAATGAAGGCCACCTTTCCTTGATCTGAAGGGAACTGGGAACAGCTGTTGTTCAAACATGAATGAGCATCGGGTGAAGGGCCACAGCAAGAACCCAAGTCACTGTCAAATCTCTCTGGGGTTGAATGATGTGCTGGCTCTCCCGAGCGACCTTGGCTTCCTCCTTGTGAAAGTTGTTGAATGGCGACCTGGAGTTCGTGAATCTCTGGGCCTTGTCTGGTAATCCTCGTCACCACAGAAGACAAAAGATTTTGATATCCCACTGGGTCCATGTTGGCTCAATTGTAATGTTACAAGAGTCCTTGATGAGGATGATTTGGACCCAGTTGCCGGGGTAAATGAAGCAAGGTTCTAAATGTGGTATCAAACTAGATCTGAACACAAAACAAATGCTGGATGATATCACCAGTTGGCTCACGATTGAGCACCAAACCTTTGTTCAACTGTTCCTTAAGTACTCAATTCGTGGTGCTCATACACGATTATCAATTAGCAGGACCATCATGAACCCTTAAAGGGGCCATGACAGATATCCGTTCCCTCGGAAACTGGTGCAGTTTGGAGTGTCTTGTAACAAAGACTTCTGGATGTCCACATTTGCAGTTGAGAGTGCCATGGACACGATCTGTGACATCCCTGTTCCTGGCAGCAGAGATGAAACATACTATCTGTGTGTCTCTATCAAGCCCACAGAACCTCGTCCCTGTTCTTCTGAGAAAGGAATCTCCTATCATCACTGCATACTCTTAACCTCTCTCCTCTTCTGAGCCACATCACCAGACTCAGGGCCAGAGACCCAGTCATTCTGGATCCCCCTGGTAGGTCGTTTCCTCTCTGTTGTATCTAAAGTTAAATATTATTGAGCGGAACAGCCACAGGTGTTCTCTGCACTGGTTGTGCATTTGCCCTCCTTTTCCTGACAGTCACCCAGCTACCTGTCTCCTGAAGCCTTGGGGTAACTACCTCCCTGTAGCTCCTGTCTATCACCTCCTCAGTCTCCTGTAAGAGTCAAAGCTCATCGAGTTGCAGCTTCAGTTCCTTAATACATTCTCTCAGTTGCTGCAACTCGGTGCACCTGGTACAGATGTGTTCACCTGGGAGACTGGAGTCTTCCAGACTTCCCACATCACACACAGAGTGAAAAACACTGCCCCTGGAGCCACTCACTAAATTACTTTGCCATAATAGATGAGGAATGAAGAAATGAGAACAGAAAGGGAGAAACCTTATGGTCTTATGGAGGGTGGTGCAGGGATGAAATGGAGGAAATTCATGAGACATAATCTCCCACACACAGAGCCTTGCTGACTAATCCTAATCAACCCCAGTTGATTTGAAATAGCTCTTAACCCTCAGAACTTCTCCATTAAGACAATAAGTTATAGCAGTAGAATTAGGCCATTTTGCCCCATCAAGTCTGCTTCACCATTTCATCATGGCTGATCCATTTTCCCTCTCATCCCCAATCTCCTGCCTTCTCCCTGTACACCTTCATGCCCTGAGTAATCAAGAATCTATCATCCTCTGCCTTGAATATACCTAAAGAATTGGCTTCCACAGCTGCATGTGACAGCAAATTCCACAGGTTCATCACTCTCTGCTGAAAAAAGTTTGTCCTCATCTCCTTTCTAAAAAAGGCCCCTCAATTTTGATGCTGTGCTCTCTGGTCATAGACTCTTCCACCATAAGAAGCTTCCTCAACTCTGCCTGCCCCTCCACCTATCTTTCTATCATTTGCAACCCTGCCATACAAGCCATCAATTCCATTATCCAAATTATTGATATTTTACATGAAGAGATGTTGTCGCATATAGTCACTGGTCACTGGCAGCTAACCAGAAAAGGCTCCCTTTATTCCTAATCTTTGCCTCCTGACAATCAGCCAGCATTCTAACCACCCCAGTATCTTTCCTGTAGTATAATGGGTTCTAAGGCAACACCACAAAATGCTGGTTGAGCTTAGCAGGCCTGGCAGCATCTGTGTAAAAGAGTCAACAGTCCATGTTTCAGACTTGATGAAGGGTCTTGGCCCGAAACATCTTTTGTTTACTCTTTTCCATAGATACTGTCTGGCATCATCTGGCCTGTAGAATATTTCTTCTTTAGGATAGATCTATTTTGTGCATTCCAATTTTCTCCCAGAATCTCCAGCTATTGCTTATCTGCCATCATCCCTGCTGGTATCCCCTTCCAATCAATTCTGGCCAGCTCCTCTCAATGCCTCTGAAATTCCCTTTACTCCACAGTAATACTGATAAGTATGACTTTAGCTCACCTTCTCAAAATAATTGCAGGGTGGATTCTATCATATTATGATCACTGGCTCCTAAGAGTTCCTTTAATTTTAACTCCGATTCATTGCACAACCTCAAATCCAGAATAGCTAATTGCCTAGTGGGCTCAAACACCAGCTGCTCTAAAAAAGAAATCTAGTAGACATTCTACAAATTCATTCCCTTGGGATCCGGCACCAAAACGATTTAGTACTGCACAGGACATTCAGCCCACAATGATGTGCTGAACCAGCTGTAAAGCAAATCAAAACCATCCAGACATCAGTCCCTCCTACTTACACCATGTCCACAGCCCTCCTACTTCCTTAGAAAAACTGGGAAAGAAATACTTTCTGTCCACTCTATCTATGCCTCTCATAATCTTGAAAACCTCTATTAGATCCTTTAGCTCTGATGCTCCAAAGAAAACAAACCAAATTTATCCAGCCTCTCATGATAGCACATGCTCTCTAAACCAGGCAGCGTCCTCATAAACCTCTTCTGCGCCCTCTCCAAAGCCTCAATATATTTCCTATAGTGGGGCAACCAAACTCTACGCAATACTCCAGATGTGATTGAACCAGAGTTTTGTAAAGTTGCAACATAACCTCCTGACCTTTGAACTCAATGCCACAACTAATAAAAGCAAGCCTTCCATAAACCTTGTTAACCCCCTTATTGACCTGCGCGGCCACTTTCAAGGAGTTTGAACTTGCATCCCAAGATCTCTCTGCTCAGCAACACGGTTAAGGACCTTACCCTTAAAGGTGTACCCTTGTTCCCTTCATAAATAGAGGCACAACATTAGTACTGAGGCCTTATGTATCTTAATTGCTTTTTGGAGGCCCAATACTCCCTCCAATTTTACCTCAAAATGTCTGAATTTATTTATACACTCAGCACTGATCTCTTGATCCTCCACATCCTTTACTTTTGTAAAGACTGAAGCTAAGTACTTATTAAGTACCTCACTCCCATTCTCTGCATCCAAGTAGATATTTCTCCCTTTATCATTGAGTGGTCCCACCCTCTCCTCAGTTATCCTCTTACCATTGACATATGTATAGAATGCCTTGGGATTCACCTTATCCAACTTGCCAAGGATTTTTCATGGCCCATCCTGGCTTTCGTAATTCCCTTTGGTTCCTTTCTGGCTTCTTTGATTTTGTTTGATTTTACCCTCTGAAGATTTACATACATTATCTTTTTCTTCTTGACTAAATTCATCACCTCTCTGAACATCCAGGGTTCTCTTATCTTTCCATCCCCATCCTTCCTTCTGACAGGAACATACTTTTCCTGTACTCCGTGCAATTGCTCTTTAAACACCCTCCACATGTCTGATGTGGACTTGCCAGAGAAAAGGTGTTTCCAATTAACACTTCTTAGTTCCTGCCATATGTCCTTGTAAATTGCCCTATGCCAATTTAAAATTGTTCCACAAGGATAATACCTATCTTTGTAGATAGTTATCCTAAAAGTTAACGAGTTGTCACTCGTCCGTCACTGTTCACCCACTGAAAGGTCAGTCACGTGTCCAGGCTCATTCTGCAGTACCAGGAGCTGGGTGGCCCGTCCTTTCATTGGACCGTACACATACTGATTTGAGAAACCTTTCTGGATATACTTAACAAATTCAGCCCTATCGGAATCCCCTAATCTCTCCCATGTAGCATGAGCGAATCTTGAAGCCAGGATAATGTTTCCCCTGCGGTTCTGGTGCAATCCGACTCAATCAACCTGCATATTGAAATTCCCGATGATTATCTTAACATTTGACGTGCATTTTCCGTCTCCTGTTGTAATTTGTAGACCACATATTTGCTATACTGTTTGCAGGTCTGTTTATAACTCCCATCAGTGTCTTTCACTCTTGCAAATTCTACACCATCTGATCCTATGTCGCTACTTTCTTGTGATTTAATTTTTTACCAACTCAGCCACACCACAACTTCAACCTATATTCCTGTCCTTTTGATACAATGTCTATCCTTGGGCATCAATCTTCTTTCATCCACAATTCAGTGATGCCCACAAGTTCATACATGCCAATCTGTAGCTGTGCTGCAAGTTCATCTAGCCTACTCCATATACTATGTGCATTCAAATATAACACCTTCAGTCCTGTATTCATCACAGTTTAAAATTTTGTCCCCTTTCACATTGCAACTCATCCTATTGAGTGCAATTTTACCCAAACATCATCTTCTCTCTAGCAGTCTCACTACACACTGCCTCGGTTTGTAAACCAACAATTTGATCCTCATCCCTTTCACTTCATTCCCCATCCACCTGCCAAATTAAACCCTTCTGAATAGCACTAGCAAACCTGTCTGCAAATCTGTTTGTCCCCCATGGATTCAGGTGTAATCTGTCCCTTTTGTACACCTCATAACTTCTGCTTATCAAGGCCCAGAGGCTCGGAGTGAAGAGGAAAGGTGTAAAGTCCGAGCGGTTGTGAAAGGCCTCAGACTGCATTGTCTGTTGATTGTGCTGTCGTTGGGGTTGCAGTGTCAGAGAATGCAATGTGGTGAGACAAGGAAGGTGAAAGTTTGGGTTTCAGGGATGCCTCCATTAGTCAATTAGTTACCTTGACAACGGTGACGAAGGTGCTGTAGAGGAAACTGATGATGAACAGAATGGCAAAGGCAGCAACTGTAGGCAGATTGTCATCTCCATCCACGCGTCCCTGTTCTTCCTTCCCCTCCTCCCCTGTCAAGTCTGTGCAGATTTCTGAAAGATTTGAGAAAGTGAGAGAGTTAATTTCTCGTCAATAATTCTTGAAGATCAACATGGCAATAAACTTGAGTAAACTTGAAGACTTGGTTGCTGCCTATTCATTTCATCGATTATTATCTCTGTAGTTAAAACCTTCCAGATGCTGACAGATCTGCCAGCCATGTGTGAGTGGCAAAGGTGGTCATGTGTGTTTCTGCCCAATATCTAAACCATGAATAAATCCAGTGAATAGTGTCAGCACTCAACACATTGCTGCAGGTGCCAGGGTATCACTGGCTACATATTGTCCCTTCTTTCTCTAACTCTCCACTTTCTGAATGAATTCACCAAATGTCTTCACAGAGTTGATAAAGTACCTTTCCCTGTCAATTAACTTTGTATATTTGAAACAGTAGACCAATCCGGAATGTTTAGCCTCTCAAGTAGTCTATACAAGTTTCCAACAAGATCAAACCTGACACAAGGAAGTGTTAACAAGAACTGCAGGATCTCAGAAGTGTTAGTAATTTATTTTCATGTATTTAATCATGAAATTAGTCTGAGTACAGAGAGGAAATTAAAAAGCTGGTGGCATGGTGCGAAGACAATAACCTATCCCTCAAAGTCAGCAAGACAAAGGAATTGGTTGTTGACTTCAGAAGGAGTAGCGAACCACACAACCCCATCTACATCGGTGGTGTGCAGGTGGAACAGGGCAAAAGCTTTAAGTTCCTTGGGATGAATATCACAAATGACCTGATTTGGTCTGACCAAGCAGAGTCCACTGCCAAGCAGGCCCACTAGTGTCTTTACTTCCTGAGAAAGCTGAAGAAATTTGGCCTGTCCCCTAAAACCCTCACTAATTTTTATAGTTGCATCGTAAAAAGCATTCTTCTAGGGTGCATCACAAGCTGGTATGGAAGTTGTCCTGTCCAAGACCGGAAGAAGCTGCAGAAGATAGTGAACATAGCCCAGCACATCACACAAACCAATCTTCCATCCTGGGACTCACTTTACACCAGACGCTGTCAGAGCAGTGCTGCCAGGATAATCAAAGACAAGACCCACTCAGCCAACACAATTTTTGTCCCACTTCCCTCTGGGAGAAGGTACAGGAGCATGAAGATTCGTACGGCCAGATTTGGAAACAGCTTCTTTCCAACTGTGATAAGACTGCTGAACAGATCCTGACCCAGATCTGGACCGTACCTTCCAAATATCTGGACCTGATCTGCAATACCTTATTTTCCCTTTTCTATTTTCTAATTATGATTTATAATTTAAATTTTTATTATATTTATTTTGACTTGTACTTCAGGGAGCTTGAAGCACAGAAACAAATATCACTGTGATGATTGTACGCTCTAGTATCAATTGTTTGTTGACAATAAAGTAAAGTAATATATATGTGCACAGAGTTAATGAGAAGGGTCTTGCAGGTAGTCTTGCTTGTTTCAGTGATGTGAACTACACTGTTGTAGGATCAACTATCAATTGAAGGTTGACAATTGGAGTTGTCAGCCACTCTGTCCATGGGAATCTCTGCTGCAGAGAACCCAGTGACCCAACTTCTTTCCATCTCATCTGGTGGGGAAGGGTAACTTTAGAGGGTTCCTATTGGGAATGAACTTTTTTTTATATGATGTTTACTGGGAATATTCTGTTCCTACACCATCCAGGCCAATGTTTACATCACTTGAGATCTCTCTGCATCTAAAATATGAAGGATTTTTTCATTTGGAAATGAAAGGGAAATTGTGGAAAGTATTCAGCAGGTTAGAGAACATTTATGGACAGATAAAGGGATAACATTGAGTTAGCATCACAAGTGTACTGTGTACCATTGCTTCAGCACTAGTTCTGTGCCTGGCTGAGTACTGTGCATCTCTCTGGTTTACTGGAACTCAGCAACTGTCTGGTGTCCAGTTACATTCCACAATGCCTGCTCCAGTGAAACTCAGTTCCTCCAGTTCTGCTGACAGATAGAGTTGCTTCATGTCTCTGAGACACTGGTGAGCAAACGTTGATCCTGCAGTCATTATTTCATCATTCCCTCACTGACAAGGCCTACTGTGATGCTCCAGTAGGTGGATCACAGAGCAGTGAAGAGTTTGGTGTGGGACTGATGGATATGGGTAAACAGGGTAGGATGGCCAGTGTCCTTCACCAAAGAATTTCAGAGAAATAGTTTGTAATCTCAAACTAGAATCCAGCACAGTCACCTCTGGTTGTGTGTTCACGCCGTTGTCCTGAGGCTTGGGAACAGACTGCAGGTCAGTGATCCTGGTACTAGTACTGAGGGAGTGCTGCACTCTCACACAACTGTCTGAGATGTGACAGACGGGCCCAGACGGACACTTACTGATGGACAGACAGACCTTGTGTTGGTAGTTTGGAATAGAGTCAAGCTTTGAAAGCATCGGATGAACTCTGATTCTTTCCCACTCTCTGCCTCTGCATTATTAATCCACTCACACAACAACAACAATGCCACACTTGCCATTACCTATTGACCTTGCTTGGCCCTGAGTTGTGGCTGTGGCAGAGGATGTCAACAGTGGAGTGAATCTCAGAATCATACCTTGAATGTTTTTCACATCCAGCCTGACGCTGGTGTTGGAGGGGGGATGAGACACTGTGCATCTGAAAACTGAGCCTTCCTTCCACTCCTCTGTGCTCACGGTCAGGACGTAGCTGGCAATGAAAGTCCCCGCCTGTTCCAGAGCAGCTGGTCTCACACTGATGTTGGAAGAGATCAGAGAGTCCCCTTTCTCCCAGGTGATGGTTATTTGGTTTGGGTAGAATCCAGAAGCAATACACTCGAGGGTGACCGTGTTCCCACTCTTGGTCTCTCCCTCTGGCGGGGGCAGCAGTCTGACTTTGGGACCTTTTGTCTCCACTGGAACTGATGGGCAAACAATGGAAATGTCAAACATTTTTACTGAGGTAACAACGTTGTCCATTTTAATCGCTGACCTCTTGCCCACCTTTGGTACTTTTTGTCCGTGCTGATACTGGTGAGGTTGAAGAAGGTTGTTGGGCAGAGCAAGTGTACTCCACCCCACTGGCCCACTCCTCCACACTGGTCTGGAGTTGGCTGATCACTGTGCCTCGGGTTCTTTCCTCTCTCGGTTTTTTGGTCATGTTTGTTTTGATTTTCCCCCACTCGTTCACCTGCCAGTGGATTTGGACCTGGCTCAGATCAGCACCCACAATCATACACACCAGAGTAGCGGTCTGGTTGATCCACATCTCTTCAATGGAGGGGTTTTGGATAAAGACAGACAACTCTGCAGATGAGAAATAGAAAATTTACAAACTGGACAATATCTGCTGTCAGCTGGCTTGACAACTTCAGCTCAGACTTATCCTGAAGCTCAATTTGTACAGAATAGTACATTGGAATGAAATCAGGTTTGTTTGCAGAGTAGGTTGCTCATCTCTGCTTACAACCTTTGACTAAGAAAACAAAATCAAACATTAAGGAGCTGATTTCCTCGGGACCCAGTCGGGTCACAACAGAGACTATAGGACAGTTGCCCAGCTACGTGACATTTAGCTGCTGGAATGCCAATGAAATATGCTATTGGAGCTGTGAATTGCAATGAGAGATGCAGTTTCTCATCAAAGACAACACTTTCTGCAATCTTCTTGTCTCAATGCAAATGAGAGTCTGTAGATCCACTTATGACATTGATCTGAATCAATGAGCTGCCTCATATCTCTTTGGATTGAGCCTGGGATTCCTCCAGACTGAAAATTCTGATGCTGACTTTCGAGTCTCCCATGAAAAATCTTTCCTTTCATCTCTGTAACTGGTTTGCCACAGTCAATGATCTCACTTTGTCCCAGTTGTCCTGTTCATTTCATCTGTTTCCATCTCTACACTTTAAACCTCCCTGCCATTCTATTCACCGTGGAGTCTGCTTTTCATTTGCTGGACACTCATAGACGTGGCTTTGTGTCCCATCATCCACATCATTAGTAATATCAGTGAATCATTGCAGGGCCAGCAAAGATCATTGCAGGACACAGCTCATGATTAAATGCTGCTGGTTTCAGTCCCCTGTCAGATGACACAGTGATAATGGAGTTGTCGATGAACGATTGCAAACAATTTCAGTCAATTACTCTACAGCAGATCCAGGCGTGTGGGGGCAGCCTCCTCAGGCCAACATCGGGCAGTCACTGGAAGAGCTGAGCACCGTGATCACTAAACATGAAATAGCACACCGGGATTTGAACCAGGACATCTTGAGGAAGTCTCTGAACAACGACCACTAACATATCACCTGTGGAAACAGTGGAGCCAACACTTTACCACTGTTATACCACCATCAACAATGGTTACCGTGCCAGCCTATGGCCAAATTTTGGTAAGGCCGATCACCTGGCTGTTCTTCAACTCCCGGCATATAGGCAGAGACTAAAGTCCACAGTGCTGGTAGTGAGGATTAAGAAGATTTGGTCAAGGAAGGCAGAACTGCGCCTTCAGGACATTGAGTTGGTGAACTGGATAATATTCAGAGACTTATCTTCAAATCGGAATGAATATGCCACAGTTGTCACCAATTTCATCAAGACCTGTGTGGATGAGTGTGTGCCCTCAAGAGCATACTGGACATAGCCAAAGCAAAAGTTGTGGATGGACCAGGAGAGTTGTCGTCTGCTGAGGTCTCGATCTATGGCTGTCTAGCCTGGTGATCCTGCATTAGACAAGAAGCCCAAGTATGACCTGCAGAAGAGTAAATAAACTCATCTTGGTCAAGATGATGCCAGAGTGCAATACTCCCTCGGTCAACCTCTTCCAGATAGCTCATGAGAATATCATTTTTTGGTCTTTTACGTCTGTCTTTCTCCTTAAATATGTTTCTGGGACTGTTAGAGTTAGAGACTGTGATTTTGCTTGGACATTGTTTCAGTGATCCAGCACTCTGCTGTCTTTGTGAAGAATCCGAGCATGTACTCAGATGGCTTCGATGTAATGAAACTTCAAGACGATGATTGACTCCATTTCAGCATTTAAACCGTACATTAAGCGAGCGAGAGTTTCAGTGCCGATTGCCTGTCTTCTGATCGGTGCTGGAGATGGATTCTGTGAGCTGCCCGTTGCTGTGTGGCTCGCTGTGACAGGCGGGTCAGCCTCTCTGCCTCGTGTGGTGTCCCTCTCTGCTCTTACAATGAATGTCAGTGATATCAGAGAAGGTGTTGTGGCTCTGTGTTTATGGACTGTGGACATTTTCTGACTTATCATTTTATATTCTGTGTTTTTTATTGCCCATTCATTCCTTTTTCCATTTTGTTGTATGAGGGAAGGGTGTTGGGGTCGATGTTCTGTTAGTTTTTTGTGTGGGGGAGGGTTTGTTTTTTGGGGTTTGATTTTCCTGTTCCATTCTGTGAAGGGAAACGAGGATATTGCGGGGGTGAGAGTTTAACGGTCAGGATGCTGATTTTGTCGGTGTACAGGGTGGGTTTGATGTTTCCCTCTGAATGACCTTCATATTCATTCTTGTTTTCATGGCAATCTGGAGAACACAAATTTCAAGTTTTACGTGGATACAGGCTTTGATAATAAATGAACCTTTGAACAACTCCAATTGAACTTAGAGAAGGAATCAGATGCCCTTCAGCTCTGGCAGTTTTCAAGCCATTACTTCCTACAAGATGAAACCCAACTACATGAATGGCAGTGATGCTTCATTCCCAGATGAACTCAATGCCATTTAAGCACACTTTGAAGGGGAGAATAAAACTACATGTGTGAAAGTCCTAGCGGTGTCTGACAACCCTGTCATATCTGTGTCGGACACCAACGTCAAAACAGCTTTCAAGAGGGTGAACCCTCACAAGGAATTAGGCCCTGATGGTGTACCTGGTGGGGAATTGAAACCCTGTGCCAACTAACTGGTAGGAGAGTTCGGGGACATCTGCAATATCTCACAACTGCAGTCAGAATTTCCACCTGTTTCAAAAGAATGAGAATCATACCAGTGCCCAAGAAGAGCAGGCTGAGCTGTCTCAATTACTGTTATCCAGTTGCACTCACATCTACTGCTTTGAGAGGTTGGTCGTGGCCAGATTCGACTCCTGCCTAAGCAAGGACCTGGACCCACTGCAATTTCCCTATTGCTACAATAGGTCTATAGCAGATGGAATCTCACTTGCTCCCCATTCAGTCTTGGATCACCTGGACAATAACAATACCTGCAGTATGTCAGAATGTTGTTTACTTATTACAGCTCAGTGTTCAAAACAATCATACCCTCAGTTCTAATCTACAAGCTCCAAAACCTGGGCCTCTAGACCTCCCTCCACAACTGGATCCTTGACATCCTCACTGGGAGACCACAGTCAGTGTGGATCTGAAAGAGCATCTCCTCCTCACTGACAATCAACACTGGGGCACCTCAAGGATGTGTGCTTAATCCACTGTTCTACTCTCTCTGCACCCACGACTGTGTGACTAGGTACAGCTCAAGTGGCATTTATAAATTTGCTGATGAACTATTGTGGGCAGAATTTCAGGGTGATGAGGAGGCATACAAGAGCAGGATAGATCAGCTGGGTAAATGGTATCTCAATAACATCCTTGCATTCAACGTCAGTAAGCCGAAGCAATTGATTGCAGACTTCAGGAAGGGGAGGTTGTGGGACAACACATCAGTTTTCATTGAGGGATCGGCAGTGGAAAAAGTGAGCAGTTTCAAGTTCCTGGATGTCAGTATTTCCGAACATCTATCCTGGCTCCAACATATTGATCCAATAACAAAGAAGGCATGACACAAGGTTAATTTTATATTTTAATTGGAATTTGAGTAGTCTGGGTACAATAGACAATAGACAATAGGTGCAGAAGTAGGCCCTTCGAGCCTGCACTGCCATTTTGAGATAATGGCTGATCAATTACTATCAATACCCGGTTCCTGCCTTGTCCCCATATCCCTTGATTCACCTATCCATAAGATAGCTATCTAGCTCCTTCTTGAAAGCATCCAGGGAATTGGCCTCCACTACCTTCCGAGGCAAGGCATTCCAGACCCCCACAACTCTCTGGGAGAAGAAGATTTTCCTTAACTCTGTCCTAAATGACCTACCCCTTATTCTCAAACCATGCCCTCTGGTACTGGACACTCCCAGCATCTGGAACATATTTCCTGCCTCTTATCTTGTCCAATCCCTTAATAATCTTGTATGTTTCAGTCAGATCCCCTCTCAATCTCCTTAATTCCAGCGTGTACAAGCCCAGTCTCTCTAACCTCTCTGCGTAAGACAGTCCAGACATCCCAGGAATTAACCTTGTGAATCTACAGTGCACTTCCTCTACAGCCAGGATGTCCTTCCTTAACCCTGGAGACCAAAACTGTACACAATACTCCAGGTGTGGTCTCACCAGGGCTCTGTACAAATGCAAGAGGATTTCCTTGCTCTTGTACTCAATTCTTGTATGTTGTTAAAGACTCGTGGAGTTCTACGGATGTACCATGGAGAGTATTCTGATTGCATTACCATCAGAAAAAGCTGCAGAAAGTTGTAAACTCAGCCAGCTCCATCATGGACACTAACTTCCCCAGTATCAATGACACCTTCAACAGGCGATGGCTCAAGAAGGCACCATTCGTCATTAAGATCTCCCACCACCAAGGACCTGCCCTCCTCTCATTGCCACTTTCAAGGAGGAGGTACAAGAGCCTGAAGACACACTCAACATTTGAGGAACAGCTTCTTCCCCTCCTAAATAGACAATGAATCCATGAACATTACCTCACTATCTTTTCTTCTTGTTTTGCACTACTTATTTAATTTATTTTTTATATTTATTTCATATACAAATTTATTGCTTTTTATTATTAAGTATTGCAATGTACTGCGGCAGCAAAACAACAAGTTTTATGACAAATGGCAGTAATATTAAAGCTAATCCTGGTAGAAGGGGTTGGTCACCATGGACTCAAAATCACCAACCACACCTCACGTCTGTACTTATGAATTACTGTCTCTCTAAACACACCAACATTGTGGAATACTCACAATTATACCTTTTTGTATTTCCTCTATTCATCTTGGCTTGGTAACACTGACACTTCCACACACTAATCCTCTCATTGGGTCGACCTGGGAGGAACATCTGTACTCAATCACCATCCGGGAATAACAGCTAATCTCTGACCCAACAATGAAGCTGCTGTGTTTGGCTCAAGTGAGAAATACAAAACACTCTACACTGAATCAGAACTGGTGTCACGGTTCCAGTCGCTTGAGCACAAACGTGTATAAGGAGTACAAGAATACAAGAGCAAGGACGTGCTGCTGAGGCTTTATAAAGCACCAGTGAGGCCTCACCTTGAGTATTGTGAATGGTTTTGGGCCGCTCATCTTAGAAAATATGCCCTAGCATTGGAGGGTGTCCAGGGACGGTTCACAAGGATGATTCCAGGAATGAAAGGGTTATCATATGAGGAACATTTGCTGGCTGTGGGTCATTTCAGAATGATGTGGGGGATCTCACTGAAACCTTTCGAATGTTGATAGGCCTAGTCAGAATAGATGTGTTCCCCATGGTGGGAAAGTCTAGGACAAGAGGGCACAGCTTCAGGATAGAGAGGCGCCTTTTCAAAACAGAGATGTGGAAAAATTTCTTTAGTCAAAGTGTGGTGAATTTGTGGAATTTGCAGCTGTGGAGGCCAAATGGTAGGGTATATCTAAGGCAGAAATTGATAAGTTCTTGATTGGACATGGCATCAAAGGTTATGGGGAGAAGGCCGAGAACTGGGGTTGAAAAGGAGTTAAAAAAGGATCAGCCATGATTGAATAGTGGAGCAGAATCGATGGGCAAGATGGCCTAATTCTGCTCCTTTCTCTTATGGTCTTTTCGAATTCTGCAGAAAGTTAGGCACCTTGTGGATCACATAACATGTTCTGTGTCCTGCAGAGTAAGGGAGATTTTGTTGAGACACACTGAAGGTGAGGTCCTGTTTGAAGGGCACCGATGCCAATGATCCTTTTGAAGGTCTCCTTGTGACTCTCTCTGGGTCTGTCTGTCTCTGCTTTAGCCACTCAGATTGTCCTCTGCCTTCCCTCTTCAAACACTTGCACAGTTTCTTTATTTGCATAGTTCTGAATTTATCCTTTGTCTCTTCTTGCAATTATCTCTGTCTCTGTCATCACTGAACTCACAAGAAGAAAAGAAAACAGGAGAAAATGTAGACCACCAGATTCCATGCTCTGGGCTGAGATTTCTGGGGATTTTTTCCCTCTGAGAGAAGAAATTTCTCTGCACCTCAGTTTCAAATATCCGGCTCCTTATTTCTTAACAATGTCCCCTTATTCATTGCTCTCTGACAGATGACAATCTCTCAACATCAACCCTCTTGTGCCCCTTTTGTATCTGATATGCTTGAGTCCAGAAATCCTGGATTCTTCTAAACTCTAAGGAATGTAGACACAGACAGTCTTGTCGCAGTCACTGTCTGACTTCAGTTACAGATACAGGCCCTTCGGCCCATCCAGTATTTAAACTGCCCAGACACATTGACTTGCACCCAGAACATAGCCATTCATGCCCCACCCATTCATGTACCTACACTCCAAATTTATCCTCAGGAATGTCTTATACAACTTCAACATAACATCCAATCTCCTGTACACCATACCTAGATTTGTGAAGGCCAATTGCAACACATCACACTTAAATTCCATCTGCCATTTTTCTGCCCATTGAGTTGTAGAAAAGTACAGTCCACAGACAGGCCTTTCAACCCATCTAGTCTGTGCTGAGTCATTTAAACTGCTAAGTCCCACTGACTTGCACCCAGACCATCACCCTCCATACCCTTCCCATCCATCTAACCATCCAAACTTCTCTTAAACATTGAAATCAAGCTTGCAAGCATCACTTGTTCTGGCAGCTCATTCCACACTCTCACAAATCTCTGAGCGAAGAAGTTTACCTCATGTTCTCCTTCAACATTTCACCATTCACCCTTAACCTATGACCACTAGTTGGCATTCTTCCCAACCTCAGTGGAAAAAGCCTGCTTGCTTTTATGTATCGATACCCCCGATAAATCTGTACTCCACCATCAAATCTCCCCTCAATCTTTTATGTTTCAGGGAAAACAGTCCTAAACTTTGTAATCTTTCCTTATAACACAGTTTCTCCAGTCCTGGTAGAATCCTTTTAAACTTTCTCTGTACTCTTTCAAGCTTATTTACATCTTTCCTGTAGGTTAGTGACTACACACTGTAATCCAAATGAGGCCTCATGAATGTCTTATACAACTTTAAGATAACTTCCCATCTCCTGTACTCAGTACTTTGACTTATGAAGACCAATGTGCCAGAGATTTGTTTATGACCCTATCTACCAGTGTCTCCACTTTCAGTGAATTATGGACCTGTATTCCCAGATCCCTTTGTTCTACCACACTCCTCAGTGTCCTATCGTTCACTGTGTAAGTCCTACCCTGGTTGGTACTACCAAAGTGCAACACTTCACACTTGCCTACATTAAATTCCATCTGCTATTTTACCATCTGGTCCATATCCCACTGCAAGCTCCGATATTCTTCCTTGCTGTCCGCTCCACCCCCCAATCTTGGTGTCAATTACAAATTTGTTGATCCAGTTAACTATATTACCATCTAGATCAGGGGTGGCCAACCTTTTACATTCCATGCATCAATTTTTTCACGCACGAGTTCAGATGCGCCATACAACTTTTGTACCCCCATTCATTTCTTGTAAAAATATGTTAATATAGACATATTTAGCATTTTTATATGATATATTGATTTAACATAAAAACAAGATAAACATTATTTACCTTAATGAGACTTTTGAGTCTGTTTTGATTTTGCCAAGATTTTAATATTTGGAGATAAATTAATTACTGAGAGCAGCAGAGAATTCTTTAAATTAGAATCAGTCAGTCGTGACCTCATTTTGTTTTTAATCAATTACTTGGCTGAAAATGCTTGTTCATATCTGTACGTCTTTCCAAAATGACAGATATAAGTCTGGGCAAATTTTCTTAGCTCTGGAAAATGTTCACAGGGTAATGATCGCCAGAAATTAATCATGTCAGAAGCATTTGGGACTGAGGGAAGCTCATCAAATTTCATGTTCAATAATGAATTTGTTTTCAAGTCAGTAAGTTCTATACTTGTGTTACTAGGCATCTTCATGATCTTTGTTCAAGTGAAAATGGGTTTATAAATGCAAGTATGCAGCCTACTTCTTTAGCAAAATCATGAAAACAACTTTCAAAAGACTCTTGCAATAACCTGATTTTTTTCAATATATTTTGTAAAATTGCCGTTAACTTCAGCACATTCACTCTGATCTTTTAAGTGTGGAAACTGGCTCAAATCCTCATTTTCTAACTGAGAGGTGAACAGTTTTAACTTCATCTTGAAAGCATCGATTTCATTTATTAAGCTAGGAAACAATTTGTTCTTACCATGGAGTTTCAAATTTAGATCATTGAGATGCTTTAAACATCAACTAAAAATCCTAAATCAAATAGTCAATTGTTAAAAGGGCTCTTTCCTCAGGCAGCTCTTTTTTTTTCTAGAAAATTATGAACAGTATTTTTCAGTTTCCAAAATGTACTCAGAACCTGTCCTCTAGAAAGCCAGCGCACCTCGTAATGAAGGACGAGATCGCCATATTCCACATCTAACATTTCACAATATTCTCTGAATTCCCATCTGTCTAATCCTCTTGCTTTAACTTTATTCACACATTTCACAACCAGTAGCATACCATGCTGCAAATTTAAAGTTTTTCCAGACAGTGACTCGGTGTATAATGTAGTGGTATTTTAGTAGAGGACAACCTAAAAAGTTTTCAAGCAGTAGTCCCAGCGGCTTTACCTATCATTACCGGCGCTCCATCAGTACAAACACCAATGAGTTTACTGGAATCTAGTTGTAGATTTTCTAGGCATGATTTCACTTTGTCAAATATGTCTGATCCTCTTGTTTTTCCATGAAGAGACTGAAGACCAATAAGTTCCTCAAAGACGCTAATATTATCATCAATTCCTCTTATAAAAATGCTTAACTGGGCTACATCACATACGTCAGCAGATTCGTCCAAAGCTGAAGAAAAGAAAGTACAAGCATGGACAAGGTCTTTCAGTTGCTCAGATACATCATGACAGAGCTCCTCAGTGCTTCTCGTAACTGCTTTGACAGAGCAATTTCATCTACAAGTACTTTCCTTTCGATACTTTTATCACCAAGACATCTTGCAAATATTTGCAGGCAAGGCTTAATAATTTCTTCTCCATCAGAGAAAGACTTCCGTTTTTTGGCCAACGCTAAAGTAATTTTGTAGCATGCTTCAGTCATTGCCAAACTTTAACAACTTCCATTAACAAATATATTTTCTCTCCTTTTGACTTCTTCCTTTTTATTAATCACTTATTCTTTCTGTAACTCAGACCCAAGTAGTAGCTTCAGTTTTCCTTCTATTTCAGTCTGATGTTGTGTTTTATAGTATCTATTAAGACCATGTCTTGTATTAGGTGAGAAAGTGTTTTCACAAACAATGCACAATGGTTTTCCTGACAGACCTGCTATAAATAAGAACTCATTTTCCCACTGTTCATTGAATTCATGCTTGCTATCACTTTCTGTTTTCTTTTGCACTATGATGGGTAACTGAATGTAAAAACAAGGCTTAATTTTCGAAAAAGCACACAACTGCAAATGTTCACAAAAGACAAACAAAGCACAACTCCATAGCACATTAGTGTCAATTGTAAACTGATTGGCAAGAGCCTGAGATGCATCACTGGTGCAGACGCCTGGCGACTGAGGATCAAATGAGTATCAAATGTGTATTGAACAGTTATGGAACAACTGCAGAACAAAAGTCTCTCTTTCCTAGTTTGACTCATTGAACATTTTTTTTTAAATTGAAAGCAGATTTAATGTCAAAGAAGATAATATTCACCAAAAGATGTGCACAAAATAATAAAATCACTAAAAATAATCGCTAAGTTTTAGATTTATTCTCAGTAAATCCCATTTCTAGATCTAAGCTACTTGAATTCCAGTTATAGTTTTTTTTCTGCAAATCAGTTTTTGGTTAATACTTTTTGCATGAGTGGGGTTACTTTTTTATTATTATCACTGCGGTAAAATGCGCCACTGGTTGGCCATCCCTGAACTAGATCATTGGTACAGATGACAGACAACAATGGACCCAGCACCAATCCCTGCAGAACTCCACCAGTCATAAGCCTTCAGTCAGAGAAGCAACCATCTGCTACCATCTCTGGCTTCTTCCACAAAGCCAATATCCAATCAAATTTACTGCCTTTTCTTGACATATCTGTCCAATCCCATAGGATTCTCCCTCACTTTGCCTGCTAGGGCAACCTCGTCCATTCATTTAGCTCTTCTTATTTCTTTCTTAGGGTTTTTTCTGCAATTCTTATACCCCATAAATACCTGATTTGTTCCTACCTGCCTGACCCTGCTGAGCACTTCCTTTTTCTTCTTCACCAGGGCCTCAATATCTCTTGAAGACCAAGGCTCCCTAAACCTGTCATCATTGCCTTTTATTCTGACAGGCACAGACAAGCAATGTGCTCTCAAAATTTCACATTTGAAGGCTTCCCACTTACCGAGAACACCTTTCCCAGAAAACAATCTGTCCCAACTCACACTTGCCAGATCCTTTCTGATACCATCAAAATCGGCCTTTCTCGAATTTAGAATCTGAACCTGTGAACCAGATTTATCTTTTCCATATTTCTTTTGAAACTAATTGCATTTTGATCAGTAGATGCCAAGTGTTCCCTTACACAATCTTCTGTCAGCTTCCCTTAAAAGGCATCAAGTATTCCACACACTCTCGGTGGGATTTCTCCATGCCGATTAAGGAAACTTTCCTGTGTACATTTCACAAACTCCATCCCTTTTATAGAATAGGAGTCCAAGTCAATATGTGGAAAGTTGAAATGATCTACCATCACAACCTTATGTGTTTTGCAACAGTCTGCGATCTCCCTACAAATTTGTACCTCTAAATCCTGTAGACTGTTGGTTGGTCTTTAATATAGGCCCATTAACGTGGTCATACCTTTCTTATTCCTCATTTCCACCCATAAACCTAAATAGAGGAGTTCTCCAGTCTCTCCTGACTGATCACAAATAACACCATTCCTCTCCCTTTAATCCCTCCTGCATTGACATGTCTGAAACAATGGAACTCTGGAATATTGAGCTGCCAGTCCTGCCTCTCCTGCAACCAAGTCTCACGAATGTTTACGGTATCATAATTCCTTATGTTAATCTATGACATGAGCTCATTTGCCTCGTGTTTGCCCTGACAGACAGATGCTTAACTGCACCATTGCAACAGAACAGTTTCCAACAATGGTATGTTTCATTTAGTTAGCGTCACACATGAACCAGATGAGGAGCAGCAAAGTTAGTGGGGACAAGGAGCCCTCAAACAGTGATCCGACATCTTTGACACAAATATATTGTCTGGTCAGTGGTTGGCTCTCTCACCTCTTTGTCAGATGGCCGTAGGTTCTAATTTCTCTGACCATTAGTTGACAGCTGATCACTGGGACTCCTGGTGTAGGAAGGATTTAGACACCATAGATACAAAGACACCTATTTCGCCCCAAGTGTGCGTCACCTACCACACCTCATGTCGAAGATTCCTAAATTCTTGTCTCCAAAAATCACAGCTAAAACATTTTCAAATCATATTTATTGTACTTGGATCGGTACATTGACACAAACAGAGATTTAATACATTGTGCAGTCCCACACAGGGTTGAAATCCATTCAAACATGGCAGAAGAAGGTCTTAGGATGTACGTACAAACTCAGAGATTTGAGGTGAATCATGTTTGTTCCTTAATTTTGTTCTTGATCTTAATTTTATTCTTAGTTATTTCAAAAGGTCCAGATCTTAAACATGTTTTAATCAGCAAAATAACCCTCTGTGATAATTAATAATCGTAAAACTAACAAAACTAGGGTTTCATGGATTGAATCACACAGTGTTACACACAAGATTTAAAACTATCAGTCAGAACAAGTGAGACATTGACCAGAGTGGGTTTGCTGTGAGATTTATTGATGCTTCGGAACAGGTTGGTTGTGAGCGACTCATGACCCACCACACAGGAGAAAGTGGTGCCGCTCTTCCACTCCTCAGGAGAAACCTTCAGCTGACTGGTCATTGTGTTCCAGCCTTTTCTGGGGTCCTTGGTCACCGGCTGGTTCACAAACCCTGTCTTCAGGAGGGTGTCATTGGCCATCCAGGCCACATAGATCTCTGCGGGAGAGAACTTGGTGACCAGACACATCAAGGTCCCAGTCTGATCGGTGTCTATCTCATCCGATGATGGGGGGAGGAGGTAGACCTGAGGATGAGTCACAACACCACCTGGAACAGAGAGAATCTGTTAGAATGAATCTTCCAATAATTCCCTCCCTACCCAACACATTCTGGTCTTGTACCAACATGAACAATTTCTAAATCTGAGAGGCTTCACTTTATCTGAAACTAAAGGCTTTTCCCTTTCTGCTCATCATTGGGATTTGTGGAGTGGAAATCTTGAACCTGCTGCATTTTACAGCTTCCAGCGAGGTTAGTCCATTCAGTTCAATCAATGGGAGTCACCGAACACAGCAACTCGACAGAAAGTGGAACTCAGCCCCTGGACTTGCATTGTTACGCCCGTGGCCCCCTCCTTTTTGAGAATCGCAGGATCGCTATTGATTCGAGTCAGGAGACCCAGGAAATGAGAGAGAGACACACAGATTCCTCAATGGTTGGAATGTTTCCTTGGCCTCCGAGATAAAAAGCCGCGGAACAGGTCATTGTCTTTTGGAATTGTGTATTGAAAGCTGTACAATGCATCGAAGCCCCCCCAGGCAATGAACCGAGGGGGGGGGGGAGGTTGGTGGAGGGATTGCATCATCCCAACCTGATTGACATCTGAGACCCCGTGAGTCAGGATAAAAGAGGGTCTGTGGGCACAGCCCCTCAGATTCACGAGAAGAAATGCTAGTGATCCCATTTTAGCAAAAGCCGGTGGGAAGGCCAAATGCATCCTTTTCCATTTGCCCCGGAATCGGTGGGCCTTTACCATGGAAGAGCGGTTTTTAGCTAACAAACGGGGAAATCAACTCCCAACGACTCTCGAAGGATTGACATCATAAAAGGAATGGGCAAGTTTTAACCCGGCTTTCTCTCCAACCAAAAAGCTGCAGCTTGAGTGAACTAAAGTGACTTTTATATTTCCATCGGACAATACAATACCCCCTAGACAACGATAAAGCTATTTCTTATTGATTATTATTATACCCGCGCTTTTAGATTTAGTATTGACGACGTATATTATCTGTATGTTTGCATCAATATTATTTTTGTGTATTTTTATCAATAAATACTGTTAAAAATACTACCATCAGACTTCAACGGACCTCTCTATCTTTGCTGGTAAGTGACCCGGTTACGCGGTACGTAACAGCATCACCCTGTGCTGTTTGTTCCATCTCCCCTGGTGCAGGGGTGGCAGTCTCAGCTGTGTACGTGTGAGAAGGAGTGAGAACCTATGGAACTCTCCCCACAGAAAGCACTTGAAGAATTAACATGTAATATATTCAAGGATGGGTTGTATGTACTTCTTCATGTGAATGGGTCAAAGGATATCTGGAGAAAATAGGAATAGGGATTGAGTTTGGATGATCAGCTGAGACCAGACTGAATGGTTCAGCAGATCGAGAGACCCAATGGCCTGCTGCTGTACTCATTTTCTATCGTCTATCACAGTGCTGGATGGTGATAAATCTGTCAAATTGCTGAGATTAGACTCACACTGAATTCTGTCCACACGTACCTGTGTCCTTCCTGATGGATTTCTTCACTGGTGTTGGCAAACTCTCATCCTCTATCACACACGAGAACTCAGCCCCACTGTTCCACTCTGCAGCAGGGACTGTCAGTCTGCTGGTGATCATGTCTTCACCTCCGCTGCTGTCTGGACCCAAAGTCCTCACCCCATCTTCCCTCTTCCTTCCGTCCACCTGCCAGGTTACACTGAATCCCAGTAAATCATTGTGAACCACCTCACACAGAATGGTTGCTGTCCTCTTCGTCCAGATCTCTTCGAAGGAAGGTTTGCTTAAAGTGACTGAAGTGTCTGAACATTCAGCTGGGAGAAACGTCACAATTATTATTTCCCCATTCCCCAATGGATGAATTTCTCACTGTCAAGACCAACATTTCTGTTCATCTCTGCTCAATGATTTGCCAGTCCCATCAAGAGGAGATGAGACCAATCTACATTGGTGAAGAAAGGAATCTTCCCTAGGGTAGACACCCTGAGGGAATGTAAATGAGCAAGATTGACCCTTGCATTGTTCTTGCAGTTTCATGGTCACTTAAACTGTTTCCAGCCACTTATTAAAACAAATACAGAAAATTCCCAGTATTTCAGAGTGCGTTGGTGGAACAGGAAACAGAGCAAAGTATCACGTGAAAATCTTCCAGAAAATACACATCATATTGCAGAATTTATGAGAAACATTTAGTTTTTGTGACTAATATTAAATGCACTCTTTTTCTCTGTTAGATGCAACTAACATTTGCTGCTGCTTTGTCAGAATATTGTGTGTTCACGCTGCCCTCCAGAGGCTTCTGCACATTGTCCAGGCTGACTATTCCCACACAGGAGCAGAGGGAGAGCTGCTCTGCTGGAAATTCAGTCCCAACTGTGGCACTAATCAGGGGCTGGGATTATGTTCAAAGGCAGAGGGAGGGAGCATTTGGATGATGAGTATCAGTGATTTCCAGAGTGTCTGTCCTGTGAAATGATCTGGATTCTCCTCCAGTTCTGAAAGTATTTTCTGGGATAGTATTGTGTCTATGGTGAAAATGTGGATTATGTTGGTTGAGAGCAGAAAACAGACCAATGATTGGCCAACTTAAGTGCCAAGTGAGATTAAAAAGATGAAGACATTGAAGCTGAGTCAATGGACAAACCGGTGTTCAGCTCACTACTCTATGAGGCTTCCCTCACCTCAGCACTGAACTGACTCCGCAGCTGCGGCCTGCAGCCATCGGCACTCACCTCAGCACTGAGCCTGGCTCCGTGGCGGTGGCCTGCAGCCATCGGTCTCCTGGACCGGTTGCAGTGCTGAACTGGTGACGTGGCTGTGGATTTACTTTAGGGGACTCTATGGTTCAGGTTCTGTGGATTGTTTGTTTGAATATTTTATTGTTTACACAATTCGTTCTTTCTTTTTCATACATTGGAAGTTTGACTCTGAATTCCATTGTGTTTCTTTGTTTTGTGACTGCCTGCAACAAGAGAATCTCAAGGTTGTATATGGTTCACATACTTTGATAATAAATATACTTGGAACTTTATCAGTTCCATCAAATAACTATACCAGAACAACACTGTGATTTAGTGCTGACCTTGAATTCATAGCACAATGTAAACAATTTCACAAATGGGGTGAGTCCCAGGACCCTACCTTGGATATTCTTCACTTGCTTCTTGATACGTGTGTTGGAGGGGGGATGAATCACTGTACAGCTGAAGACTGATTCTGATTCTGTCTCCCACTCCTGTAAACTCACGGTCAGGAAGTGTCTGGCACTGAAAGTCCACCCCTGCTCCAGAATGGTCGGTGTAGCGCTGGTGTTGGAGGTGATCACAGTGCTGCCTTTCTCCCAGATGACATTTATTTGGTCCGGGTAGAATCCAGAGACCACACACTCCAGTATGGCCGTTTGTCTCTTCGTGGTCTCTTCCTGAGGTGGAGGCAGCAGTCTGACCTTGGGACCTCTTATCTCGACTGGAATAGACAAGAAAACAGGAAATGTCAAACATTTTGACTCAAGTAACTAATGCTGGCCATTTAATCACTGGTCTCTGACCCACCTTTGGTACTATTGGTCCTTGCTGACACTCGAGAAGATGAAGGAGATTCCTGAGCAGAGCACTCGTACTCCACCCCACTGAACCACTCCTCCACACTGATCTGGAGTTCGCTGAGCACTCTGTATCGGGACCCGTCCCTCTCCGCTTGATGGGTGTGAATTCCTTTAGTTTTCTCCTTCCCGCCCACGTGCCAAGAGATGTGGATATCTTCGGGATCTGTACAGAGAACCGTGCACTTCACGGTAGCAGTCTTGTAGTTCCACATCTCTTCAATGTCAGGATTTTGAATAAAGACAGACAATTCTGTGGATTACAAATGGAAATGCTCAGAATCGGACTGGAGATATTTCTTTTGGTTGTGTTAGGTCAACACAGATCATCAGTATATGACAGCTGCATTTAATGTAAACAGAATAACAGAAACACCCAGGACTGTATCGCGTGTCTTATATTCCTGTAAGTTTTGATTCAGAAAAGAAAATCAGAACAAAGGATGTGCTAATCGGTTTTGAATCCCTTTCTAATAACTGTACCAATTGGTTCACTGTGAGACAGAGAAGCATGCAGATTTCTCAGCAGAGACACAGCTCAGTATATTCTTTGCTTGGAGACTCAGTGCCATTGATCAGTAACAATGAACACTGAATCAATGAGAATCCCTTTCTCCATCTGGGCTGAGCCTGGGATTCACTCAGTTTAATAACTTCACATCCTGACATTCCAGTTTTACTGTGGCTGTGCCTCTCCCCATCTCTGCAACCTTCACGGCCAACACAAGCTTCAGAAGACATCATATTCTTTCAACTCTGCTCCCTCATACACCTGCACTACTTCTGCTGGTGCCTGTGGTTTTAGCATTCCTGCGTACAAACACTGAAGCCTCTGTCTCTCTTGAAATGAGCAGCCATGGTCAGAGTGTGTTGTTAAGTTGCTGGGCTGATGAACTGGGAAAAAAGTTTCAAATCCCAACCTGGTGGATGGGAGTTTAAATTCAATTCAACAATGCTTTTTGGAATTGAAAGATGTCTATGGAGGTATTTGTAGTGTCATTCCCTGTGATAACTTCCGGAGAGTCCCATCTGGTCCGGCTGGTCTGTGACTCCAGACCTGCAGCAACACGGCTGAACCTGAATCACCATCAGGAATGAGGCAGCAAGTCCCTCAGTTCCAGAGCAATCAGTGATTGATAGGAAATGATAAATGAATAAAACAGCTCTTTGATCAAGTGTTGGGTCACCTGTCCTCTGGGTTAGTGTCGGTTTTGTGTGAAGTTGTTGAGGCCGTCTCCCAATGCACGATCATCAGTTCACGGACATTGCAGCTCTCTGCACTTCGTGTACACCATTTACACACTCGGTCCCCTTTTGCTCTTTGACATTTAGTGTGGAGGCTGATTGTGTTTGTGTCATGGTTGAGACCTTCAGTGAGACTGTGAGTCAGTGTCTTTGTCTGAAGGAAGAGCAGATGTAACACACACTGTCCAGTCTGACTGGGACGGGTCATCTGACAAAGTATGATGTGGAATTCTTAACCTATCTCATGTCAGTTAGATTATGAGCAATTTTCTTTTAAAACAGAAAGTCCATTGTGTAGTCTAGATGATCATTGCTGTTGTGTAATATCACAAATCTGTAAACCTTGGTGTACACTGAAGGGTCACGGAATTGTGAATCCTAGTTTAATCAGCACTGTGTTGTTAAACGTGTTTTGGCAGGTTTCTTGATGTATCAGCCTGGTCTTGATGTTCAGCAGTCCCTGGGAAATGTGATCCTCTCATAAAACCTGACAGAGTCAAGATCGCTCCACTTATTGCTGGTGTTATTCCACAAGAAGCATGTATATCTGTGCTTGTGTAATTCTAACAAAACATTGTCCTTTCTGACATTCTTTGGGATCACTGAGTTTCCCTCTTGGACTGAATTCAGTGTCCTGCATGTGGATCAATGTAACTTTAACAATTTGTCTGATCCAGGATTTATGCACAAAGCATATCAGATTGGACAGGAGACTGGTTAGAAGACTGTGTCTTGTCTCGCCAATTTGTCTTGTGCCCAACTTTATCAAAGGGTCATCCGTCCTTTGACTGAATCGATTTTGAATTTCAGCCCCGTTCACCTTCATCACCTCGTGCCTCAGCCACTGGGTGAAAAACAGGTTCCAGTTCTTGTTGACTGGAGTCAGACAGGAGGGAATCTGACCAAGGAAACTGGAATTGGGATCTGAGTCACACTGAAGCAACAATGTACACAAATGAGTGAGTGTATGGACAACCAGAAACACAAGAGATACTACAGATGCTGGAAATCTTGAACAACGCACACAAAATGCTGTAGAAACACAGGAAGTCAGGCAGCATCTATGGTGGGAAATAAACAGTCGATCTTTCGGGCCAAGTGACTTCACCAGTACTGGAAAGGAAGTGGGCAGAAGCCAGAATAAGTGAGTGGAGTGGAGAAGAATACATTCTGTCAGATAAGAGGTGAGACCAGGTGAGAGGGAAAGGGCAATGGGTATGAAGTAGAAAGCTGGCAGGTGATAAATGGAAGAGATAAATGGCTGACGCAGAAGGAATATGAGAGGACAGTGGACCATGGAGGAAAGGTTCAAGAGGAGGGGAAACAAATGTAAATGATGGGCAGATGAGGAGAGGTGATAGAATGAGGTGGTATCTAATATGGCGATTAGAAAAAAAAGGGAATAGAGAACCGGGGGAGATTACTGGAGGTTGCAGAAATTAGAACTCAAGCTACCAGGTTGGCAGGTATCTGGATGAAATATGAGGTTTTGGTATTCTAACCTGACTTTGGCCTCACCAGGGCAGTAGAGGAGACCATGGACAGACATGTCAGAATAGGACTGAGAAGTCAAACTGAAAAAGGTGGCCACAAGGTTAATAGAAAGTCGAATAGAAATGTGATTGGAGGGGTAGTCAGTTTGAATCATGTGTTTTCTTCTCTCTTTGTTAAATTTCCATCCCAATGGATACCAGGGGCAGGTCTGGAATCCAGTAACTGGATTGTTATGAAATTCAATGACGAATTGATTACACAGCCAATCACTTTATTTCACACTTTCCTTCAGAACAATGATACTGCAGGGTAGAACCATCGGAGTATGTTGCATTGAGATTACTCTGGTAAAAGAACATTGGCACAGGCTCCAAAGGACAGTTTTCATCTGAAAATGGAAGATTCATAGATTTAAATGTTAGATATTTTCAGCTCTTTTCCCATGCTTGGAAAAAAGGGAGTCCCACATATTCCCACTCTCTATCCTCTGTATATCGCATCCTATCGAGATGAGGTTGTGTCAGCCATGATAAATGCATGTGCTCTCTGAACCAGATCGAGGATCTGAGGACACAAGGTCACAATATTCACAAGGATTGGGCAACAATTCAAAAATAATCCAGACACCTACATTTCAGTGAGTGGACAATCGACAGAAGAGTCTCTCAGGAAACACTGGCAACAGACTCTGAGGACTGAAGCAAATACAAAATTGCAGAGATAATTTTTAGGAACTAACACTGATAAGACAGTGAAAAGGGAACAGGGAGGTTTTCTCCAGATGGTAAATCATTGGGCGTGAGCTTTGCTCACTAACTTATATTCATTATAACTACAAACAGATACGACTAAAATTATTGAGACAGAATGGACAGGTGACCTCATCTAACACCTTTCCTGCCCAGTAGATGGGGTTAAAGCTGCTGGTGATATGATTTGATTCAAAGTGCAAAGATCATCTGTACATCACTCAACAAGTGACAGTAGGGACAGGAATTGTGTGGGAGTATCAGTTAGGTAGTTTAGTGCTATAAGTTAATTAATTTTTCTTCGAACATCACTCACCTTCTTGATACGTCATGTTGACCTGACCACTGAAACCGGAAGGTGTGTGATTCACTTCACAAGTATATTTCTGTTTCTTGGTCCATTCCTGCACAGGCACTGTCAGATAAGCGATTGTTTCAAATCCACCACCAGATCTCCGAGTGGAACGGAGAACAATGCCTTCTTGGGCAGATCCAGCTTTTTTCCAGGATACTGTAACGTTGTCAGGAGAGAATCCAGATATCACACAGCCCAGGACAGCATTTGCTTGACTGTGGATCATCTCCCGGGATGGAACAAGGGAGCTGAGCTTCGGAGCTGTAACACATTTAATATCTGTCAGTACATGATTGCTTTGCCCATGCTTTGGATTTCATTCCCCCTCATCCCGGGCAAGTTCCCCGGTTCCAGCTTTCTCAAGAATGGTGTTAATTTACAGCTGATCTGATGATCTGATGGTTCACACCAGTGAGTGGGAGGGCTGGGTGTATCACTTGGGTCTCCCAGCAGCGTGTCCCACTATGCTATGATAATGCAGAGAGGTGGGTCATGGGGTTGAGGTGCAGACCTGCCGTGATCTAATTGTTTAATGGAGAATGACTGATACCAGCTCCTGTGAGCAGGAGTACATGGTGTGGTACTGTTTCCACTGGTGAGTTTGGGAAAAACAATTTTAGGTTCAATGAGAAAGAAGAACAGATGGACAGGAGGGAATTATTTTGTTGTATCTGCAATGTTTGTTCAGATCTGTGAAGAAGATGGTTAAAGAAGGGCAGTGGAGTGGATTTCTTCATCACATTCACCAGGGATTGCTTTTACCAGAAGAGGGGCAGCTGCAGGGTGGAGGGGAAAGTGCAGGAGGAGTGGGGTAAAGTTTAAATTGTTGTTCTGTGTGGAGGGGTACGATGGGCCAGCGGTCTCTGTATGTGTACAGGAGCTGATCTGTAGGGAGGTTTTTGTGGGATGGGATGGTGGAGAGGTTCCTGAAAGGAGTGGATACAATGGAGGCAGATCAGCACAAGTTGTTTCCTCCACCCTCCGCTGATACGGAGTTTCATTGAGTTCAGGAGGATGTTTCCCCCCATATCAATTCCATACGTTTTCTCACTGTGATTTTGGTGAGGAGTCATACTGCCATTGTAAGATTAGAATAAAGGAGTTAATTGCCGTGCTGAATATTATCTGACAAGGGTTCGTGTTCCAGATTTACACTCTGAGATCAATGCAGCTTTTAAGAGAAAATTATGTCTCATACTAACATTGAGGTTTCTGTAATGGCTGGAACCCCACTGTCACCGTCCCTGCCTTGCACGTGTAGACTTTATTCTTCTTCCAGTCTGCCGCAGAGACTTCAAGCAAGCTGCTCATCGTGTACTTTGAATTTTGCCCCAACACCGCCGGGTATTTCTTGATTCCAGTGGTGATGTCCCCACTGTTAGTGGACCATGTCTGACTGATGCTCTCAGGCTGATAGTCCTTGACCAGACAGAGGAGCCTGATGCCTTGGTCAGATTCTGTGGTGCAGGAACGAGTGATGTAGACTGATGGTGTGGACTTGACATCTGAAATGGAAAGAAATTCACAGAAGTTCTGTAAGTAAATGCATGACTAGCAGACAAAGGAGACATGTTATACATTATCATTACTAACTACTGTGCTGAAGTCTGAGATACATAAGCTGGGATCCCCACCCGACCCCTCCACTGTACTGTAGTAATTTTATGTACTGCACTGTACCTCAGCCACTAAAGAAAAACAAATTTCATGGCAGATGTGAGTGAGGATAAACCTGATTCTGATGTGGGTCTCTATTGTGGACTGAGAGTGGGAAAGGGAAGGGAGTGAGAAGCATCAGAGAGACATTCTGGAAAGATCAATAAACCAATTGTTTTGAATCAAGTGACCTTGCCTGTTGTCTCAGAGCTGGTTGGAACTGCACCCATGCCAACTGCTGCCCCTGCTCTATCACATGTCCCCTCCCGTGGTGCTTCACCGTCACTGTTCCCAACATGTGTTGCTCTCGCCAGATTTACAAACTCACTCTCCACTCCACTTTGACAAATATGTTACTACGGAAAAGTCTTAGGCACGCTAGCAATATACATGTGTCCAAGATTTTTGCACAGTACTGTTTATAAATGAGTAATTTCCAAAATTATTCACCCCATGAAACAAAACTCTCACCACTTCAACACCCAGCTGGGAATCTGTGTCACTGAGCTCAGAGGCTATGGGTCAGTCTCACAGTGGAGGCTTGAGCCCACAGTCACAAGTGTGCCCCAACACCACACCCAGAACTGTACTCATCCAATGTCCGATGTGAAGTTGATGCCAACATTGTGTTTGCCTTCTTTACCACAGACTCAACCTGTAAATTCACCTTCTGGGAGACTCGCACGAGGACTCCGAAGTCTTCCGCACTTCTGATGCACCCTCTGCACTCCTTGATGCATCTGACACCGTTCAAAATTCAACCCATGCAACTGAGGAAGAACTTCAACCGCACCGAGCCTGTGGAAATTACAAGCCAAACGCCTTCCCAACACACCAGGCCCAGAATCGCACTGAGATGAATGGTGACTGTGATCCTTTGACAAGTCTAGTCTGCGAGGGAATCATGGAGGTGGAATCCCCAGTTTAATCCAGGGAACTCCAGCAAGGTCCCGTGTCATGTGGTGGAGTGTGGTGACAGTTCCGGTGTCATCTATCACTCAGTAAATCTTGGGGCACAGTGGTCTGTGGAACTGTGAGACTGACTCCAGTGTAAGTGGCTAGACACTGGTAAATGGTTCACTTCGGGAATGCCAGCTACAGCCAGCACCATTCAAACCACAGTATCTTCAGTTTCCCTTGTATTGAGCAGCAGGGGAAAGGGATGGTCAGCTGTGGTCTGAGGAACCTTGCTGCTGTTTATCAGCGTCAACCCTTGACAACAAGGGAGTTACAGGACCAAAGACCTGGGACCATCAGGACGACCATCAGTAATCTGTGACTATCTATTCATCTACCACACAGTCAGTAACTTTAAATTCCTGGGTGTCACTATCTCAGAGGACCTGTCCTGGACTCAGCATATAAATGTAATTGCAGAGGAAGGACAGTGCCCCTACTTCCTCAGGAGTCTGTGGAGATTTGGCACAATGTCTAAAACCTTGATAAACTTCTATAGATGTGTAGTGGGAAGTGTATTGATTGGCTGCTTTACAGCCTGGTATGGGAACAGCAATGGCTTTGAATGGAAAATACTGCAAACGATAGTGGATACAGCACAGTAAATAATGGGTAAAGCACTCTCAACCATTGAGCACATCTACATGAAATGCTGTCGTAAGAAAGCAGCATCTATCATCAAAGATCCTCACCACCCAGGCCCGGCTCTTTTCTCACTGCTACCATCAGGCAGAAGGAACAAGAGCCTCAGGACTCACAGCACCAGTTTCAAGAACAGTTACTACCCTCAACCATCCGGCTCTTGAATAAAAGAGGATATTTACACTCATCTATTGAGATGTTCCCATAAACAATTATCTCACTTTAAGGACTCTTTACTTTGTTATTTATCGCTATTTATTTAGGGTTGCATTTCAACAGTTTATTGTCTTCTATGCTCTTGCTGTTTCATTGATCCTGTTTACAGTTACTATTCTATAGATTTGCTGAGTATGCCCACAAGAAAATGAAACTCAGAGTTGTATGTGGTGACATATATGTACCCTGATAATAAATTTTACTTTGAATTTTCAGACTTCAAATGAAGGTTTTCCAATGGCGGGGAGCTTTAGGAATTGTCGGCTAAAAGTGACCATTCCCTTCCAACATCACCCAAACAGACTAGATTGTCATGTTGTAGTTCAGCTTGTGGACAAGTGATACACTGCAGAAGTACTTGCTGGGTTGGGAAAGGTCCTGGGATGTTCTGGGGTTGTAGAAGCCAAAAAAAAAACAAATTGTTTTCATCAAAATAGGAAAGGTACGTTGCATCCGGAGTTTCTCTGGTTAGTAGATTATTTACCTCCACGCCTCTCTGAATTCAGTAAAAGAAAACTGGGAACGGTGTAGTAGCCAGAAACCAGACTGATGGAGTTTGGTGAAAGGTCACTGATGTGAAACATTAACTCTGTTTCTCACCCCACAGATGTTCCCTGAGCTGCTCAGTGTTGACAGTGCAGGAGGCACAATAATGTCAGCTGAGGATTGCAGCTGAGGATCTTTTACATCCCGGGACCAGCAGGTGGTAAGTACAGTTCTGTCTGGATCAGTGTTCCTCTGGGTCTTTATAAAAACACCCATCAAACTGACAGCAGGGTGCTGGGTGAAGAGGGGAACTGGATCTGGGTGGGTCACAGGGTGCTGGGGTGAAGAGGGGAACTGGATCTGGGTGGGTCACAGGGTGCTGGGGTGAAGTGGGAAACTGGATCTGGGTGGGTCACAGGGTGCTGGGGTGAAGAGGGGAACTGGATCTGGGTGTGTCACAGGGTGCTGGGGTGAAGAGGGGAACTGGATCTGGGTGGGTCACAGGGTGCTGGAGTGGAGGGGAACTGGATCTGGGTGGGTCACAGGGTGCTGGGGTGAAGAGGGGAACTGGATCTGGGTGGGTCACAGGAGCTGAGTATTTGTACAAAACGATCGATGGTGAATCAGCAGATTGGTGGAGGTTCAGTCTGATTTCAGTCTGTATTGTAGTAAGTGGATAGAACATCGGGGAGTATGAACAACAGATGGGCAATTTTATTTATTCATTCGTCTTTTGGGATCTGGGCTTTGCCGGTAAAGTCTGAATGAATTGCAGCTGAACCCTGTGTCCTCTTGTTGCAACCATTTCAGCCCTGGGAAAAAGCCTCTGACTCTCCACACGATCAATGCCTCTCATTATCTTTTTCAACTCTATCATCCTCCATTGCCCCAATGAGAAAAGGCCAAGTTCACTCAATCTATCCTCATAAGGCATGCTCCCAATCCAGGAACCATCCTTGTAAATCTTCTCTGCACCCTTTCTATGGCTTCCACGTCCTTCCTGTAGTGAGGCGACCAGAACTGAGCACAGTACTCCAAATGGAGTCTGACCAGGGTCCTATATAGCTGCAAAGGGTAAGGATGGTGAGGATGAGAGATCTCCTTCCCTGAGGGACATCAGTAAAACCGAAGGGTCATCATTACTAATGACTAGATTTAAAAACAATACCAATTATTAAGATGATGGAAATCTGACCACAGATCCAAACCTGTTGCAGATTATGATGAACTGAGTTTAGATTTGTCAGTTTTGTTGTGGTGGTAACCATGGACTGTTCATCCATCCCTCTGCACTACTCATCTGCTTTGATGTACTGCCCTGTTTCCCATCACTCCGAATCCAACTTTCTGCCTGTCCATTGGATCACTGTGTCCACGGTGTCCTGGACAATATTTCTCCTTCAATAACATCTCCAGAACAGACTGTCGGATCGTTCTCCCCTTGCAGTTTGTGGATTCTGCTGTGTGCAGAGTGGCTCCACATTCCCGACTCTACAACAGGGCTGTACTTTGAAACTACTTCATTGCCTGTGAAGAGCTCGGGGACACCATAGAAACATAGAAAATAGGTGCAGGAGTAGGCCATTCGGCCCTTCGAGCCTGCACCGCCGTTCAGTATGATCATGGCTGACTATCCAACTCAGAACCCTGTATCTGCTTTCTCTCCATACCCACTGATCCCTTTAGCCACAAGGGCCATATCTAACTTCATCTTAAATATAGCCAATGAACCGGCCTCAACTGTTTCCTGTGGCAGAGAATTCCACAGATTCACCAGTCTCCGTGTGAAGAAGTTTCTCCTCATCTCGGTCATAAAAGGCTTCCCCTTTATCCTTGAGCTGTGACCCCTCATCCTGGACTTCCCCAACATCAAAAACAATCTTCCTGCATCTAGCCTATCCAATCCCTTTAGAATTTTATACGTTTCAATACGATCCCCCTCAATCTTCAAAATTCCAGTGAGCATAAGCCTAATCGATCCAGTCTTTCTTCATATGAAAGTCCTGTCATCCCAGGAATCAATCTGGTGAACCTTCTTTGTACTCCCTCTATGGCAAGAATGTCTTTCCTCAGATTAGGGGACCAAAACTGCACACAATACTCTCCATACGGTCTCACCAAGGCATTGTACAACTGCAGTAGAACCTCCCTGCTCCTGTACTCAAATCCTTTTGCTATGAATGCCAACATACCATTTGCCTTTTTCACCGCCTGCTGTACCTGCATGAAAAGTGCTCTGTAAATGTCAGCACTTTATCTCGCAACCACTTTTACTGAATCACCAACAACACTGGTTAATGCAGGAAAACACTTGTTAAAAAAACCGAGTTGGGGGATGGAGGAGGGCAAGAAATTAGAGCAGTTGTTCTGTCTGTGAACTGAGAATAAGCAGTTCATTTGAACAGTGAAGTTCAACTCCCCCATGAGTGTGTGATGGGACAGGTTGGGGGAAGCTTCACTCTGTGTCTGACCTCTGCTGCCCCTGCCCTGGGAGGGATGGGACAGTGCAGAAGGATCTTTCTATTTAATCCGTGGCTGCCAGGACAGGACATGGGAGCTGTAATCTGCATTTAACTCATGCCCTGTGTATCCTTGGGTGATTGTTGGAATCCCTTTGAGGAAGAATTTCCCAGATTTACAAGATAAATACTGATTCCATTGAATGACAGAGCAGAGAGTGAGGCCATTCATCCGATAGTGTCTGTGCTTCCCTTTAGCTGAGCAAACTCAATAAACCCATTGGTCTCTCTGCTCTTCCCTGTATCCCTACAAAAGGCGGATCTCCTCCTGTTCCCTCTCTACACTCACTATTGGCCACCACCATTATTCAAGCAGTGTGTTCCAGATCACAAACGTTTATCAACAAACCTTCCCTTAAATGCTCGCCTACTACACATTATTGACTGAAACGCTTCCTCCCCACCCCACCTGCACCACTCCCCTCTCCCCCGCCCACCAATGCAAGGCTGCCCGGAATGTGTGAAGGAATTGTGATTTCAATTCCCTGCCTTACCCTCTTGCACCACTTCCCCACTGCCTTCCCACTCCAAAATTCTTCCCCACCATACCCAGCCTCCTCACCCATCAGGGAATAAAACTAAAACCACAATCCCATCAATTTATCCTGGGATATCGCCGATACTTTTGCTGTATCCCGGGACGGACCTCAGGCCGGACATTACATGATGGGACTGACACCCACCTGTACCCTGGGGGTATTGAGCCATCAACCAGATCATACATGTGTAACCATTCCCTCAGATTATGTCTCAATCCCATTACCTTCAACATGAAAGCAGCCGACAGTAAAACCCGATCCCAATAACTTGACACGGAACAGATCCATTGTTGTCACTGACAGGGAGCGAGTTCAACTGCACTGAAACGCTCAGACCCTGAACGTGGCTTCAGTTGGTGCTGAGGATCAGAAGCCAGACTTGAACCAAACACTGAGCTCACTCAGCACAACCGGCCGGTGTCAAGACACAGTCTGGTGACAAGATCCGACCCCATTCCCCTGAGCCTGTTCCCGGTCTGTGGACAGTTCACTGGTGGGGTGCGGTATGTACCCTTGTACTGTTACTGGGCTCTAGAGAAACCCGCCGGTTCGGGGAGATTCATGTACTCGCTCTAAATATCTCACTGATATCAGGTGAATCACCGAATTCGCCAAAACCGTAAATAAATAAAATTCTAGTGCGTGAAGGTACAATTGAGAAGTTGGTCTTACCTGAAGTCACTGTCAGCGAGGTTCCTCCGCCCCAGTAGTCAAGATAGTCACAGTGCTCCGTCTCCCCATTCACCCAGTGCAGTAACTTCACTTGCCCGTCACATCCAATAATCTCAGCAAAATGTCAACATGATCCCTGTCCGGACCGGGAGCAGCCGCTTCCTGGATTTCCATCCCAAACTCCGTCCTTGTCTCTTCCTGGCGTGTCAATAAAACAGGCATTTTCACAGTTTTCCTGTCTGCGGACACTGGCTCCCGCCATCACCCAGAATCAGAGTCGAATCCTTTTTGGGCTTTTAATTGTCCGGAAATGGACATTTACACCCAGCAGTCCGAGTCAGGCTTCAGGGACTTGACTCTGGGAAGCAGCAATGCGGAATCCGTGGAGACAGACTGCGCTGCAGACGCTCCTTTGTCGGGGCCAGTTTCTGTTCAGCTCCCCGTCACCGTGTTCCATAGTCACAGTGCTTCACCGCAGGTCACAAACCGCCTTCATCACATCCAGCCCGAAATCCAGTGGATCCCAGAGCCGGCCGGCGGATTTATTAAACCCTCCCTCTGTGTCCGGGTGTCCCACACAGCGGGTCTCAATCTCGGCCACCCCAGTCCTGAAGTGGAGATGATATAACCCACCGGGACCTTTCACTGGGCTTCCACTGACAGCTCCTCCTCGGTGGTCCCGTTCCCTTCCAGACACTTCTCCAGTGGAATTTGTTCCCACTCCCAGATTATCCACTCGGGATCTGATTGATATTCACGGATCCCGGGGTAAAGGCCGGTGGAGGCGCCCGAAGAGCGCCATTTAAAGAGGGTTTTTTTGCAGTAGGTTTGTGTATGGAGGGAGCCGCCATCTCTCACACTGTGCCAACCACTGTATAGTCACAGTGATACACCGCCGTACAATAACCTCCGCCCCTCTCACTGTCTCCCAGCACAGTCACTCCTCAGTCAAACCACACGGGAAAACCAAGGTCTCTCTGATCATCAGTGTTCCTCGGCGCTAGACCATTTTGTGGAAACTGCAGACCAGGCAACGATACCCGGTCTGCTCGATCGGTGACCCCAGCCCCGCTGCGGCGCTTGGCTCCGTGTTGCCATCTGAAGTGATCCACATAGCCTTTCGGTTTCCCTTCTCATGAATCCCGATTGACAACCCTCTTCCCATTCCAGAGCGACGCAGTAAAGCCGGGAAGATCACTGCTGCCCTTTTTCTCAGCGCCCGAAGAGCAGGCGCTCTCGCTGGGTTTTTGTCCCGGTCCAGTCCCGGATCCTCTCACTGTGTATCCCGCACAGTAATAGGTGGCCGTGTCGTCCAGTTTCAGGCTGGTCATTTGCAGAGTGACGGTGCTGCCGCCCTTGGAAATGGTGAACCGGCTCTGGACTCCAGGCGCGTAATATTTATCGTCATCGTAGTCTATCCTAGCCAGCCACTCCAGCCCTTTCCCGGGGACCTGTTTCACCCAGTGCACGCTATAGTAGCTGCTGAACCCTCTGAATGCACAGGTCAGTGTGTGAGACTGTCCGGGCTTTGCCACCGCTGACTTGGGCTGTGTCAGCACGACTTCGGACCGCACGCCTGTCAATAAAAAAGAGCAGAAATTAATAAAATGTTCCACGGACAGAGGTTCACAAAGCCTCCGAGAAACAGCCGGTCCCGGGTGGGCGACAAGCCGCGGGACACCCACCTGCCAGACAAGACAGGAGGAGACAGAGATAAGGAACGACCCCCATCGCTTTGAACACTGAGCCGGACTTGGACACTGTTGAGATCGGCGGCTTCAGCTCAGGCCGGCTTTGTCCGGAGCCGCAGTGAGCGCTGTTTAAATAGGGACGTGGGCTGTGAGTGAGAGAGGGAGCCGCGGTTTGAACAGGCTCTCACACACTGAAATCAGAGGCGCAGCTTCCTGTCCCCGCCCACAGCAGCGATTTCAATTCCCCAAAAGGTGTTTGTCTCTGCAACAGGAGGCAGGTCAGCGGCAGTGACCAGATCCGGATTAAAGATCTGTCACACTCTGCTCGATTCATCAATTTCAGTGATGAACAGTTTGTGTAAACTGAAGCACACAGATTCCCAGCGAGAGAGAATGAGAGACACTAGTCAGTGGACAGATATCCCTCTGCGAGACAGGGACTGAGAGACACCAGTCAGTGGACAGATATCCCTCTGAGAGACACAGACTGAGAGACACCAGTCAGTGGACAGATATCCCTCTGAGAGACACCAGTCAGTGGACAGATATCCCTCTGAGAGACAGGGACTGAGAGACACCAGTCAGTGGACAGATATCCCTCTGAGAGACACAGACTGAGAGACACCAGTCAGTGGACAGATATCCCTCTGCGAGACAGGGACTGAGAGACACCAGTCAGTGGACAGATATCCCTCTGAGAGACAGGGACTGAGAGACACCAGTCAGTGGACAGATATCCCTCTGAGAGACACAGACTGAGAGACACCAGTCTGTGAACTGATATCCCTTTGAGAGACAGGGACTGAGAGACACCAGTCTGTGGACAGATATCCCTCTGAGAGACACCAGTCAGTGGACCGATATCCTCCTGAGAGACACAGAGTGGGAGACACCAGTCGGTGGACAGATCCCCCTGAGAGAAACCAGTTAGTGGACAGATCCCCCTGAGAGACAGGGACTGTGAGACACCAGCCAATGGACAGATGCCCCCAGAGACACCAGTCAATGGAGAGAACTCCCCCTCAGAGACAGGGACTGAGCTACATCAGTGTGAGGAAAATGTCTGAAGTAACTAAAATAATTTACACACAATATTCTGTCTGCACCCGGAATCAACAGCAAACAGAAGGGGGTGGAATATACACTGATCTGAAATCTTCTCTCTCAGGGACCTGACAACAGGAATCTCAGAACTAAGTCCTGGAAAGATCTCCCTTCACCAATATTAGAAGACTTTAACCTGTTTCAGCCTATGAGAGGGGCAGGACATTTGATGGAAAGTATTTCCCAGCAGAAGCCAAACAGCAGGAGAAACATTTGTGTTTGGAAACAGAATGGTTGTGAGTCAGGTGTGCAGACAAGTGATATGGGATAGGTCGCTGAGACAGGGGGAAGAAATCCATGGAGAAAATAGTCTGTTTCTATCAAAATTACCCATCCTGGTAATGGCAATATGGTGTGTCCCAAATTTCACATTCCACTCAAATATAACTATATTGATTGAATTACTTATCAAACCAAGGCTCATCCTGTTAGCAACCCCATTCCATAAAAACTCAGTGTTACAGAAATGCCAACAGAAGCTCCAAAGATCTCATCACTGGGAGAGAAAGGATACATCAAGAAGATGGGTTACACCTGGGGACAACTTGAAAGATTGACCCAGGACTGAGGAATCTGACAGCTACTGCCAATGGCCTATGCCCCAGTTGGGATGATGGGCTTAATCAGCAGATTTAATAGCTTCAGGACAAACCAGAATCATTTTGCAGTCAATGAAGTAATTTTTGAAGTGGAATCACTAGTGTCACTGAGGGAAAGTGGGACTCAAATGGCATAGAGTAAGCAAACTGAAACAGCAATGGAGTAGAGAGATTCAGACATTCTGTGATGCTGGTTGAGGGCAGACAGGCAGTGGAGAATTTTCCAAATCTTTTACCTCCACTGGAAAGGCAGTACTTCACCGTTCACTGCCTGGCACGGCCAGCCTGCACCAGGGGCTCCAATCTCTGCAGAGGAACCATAATCCACAAAGAATGGCACAAAACTGACAGTGATCCCACTGAGATGGGTAAAAATACCATGAGTGTCGGGAAAGGCTCCAGGATATCTCACTGTCACATCCTCACATCCCACTGTGGTAGCAGTCGATACAGGGCAGTGACAGCTGTCAGAAAATGAGGAATAGATGTAGGAGGAGGGGCCTTTTGACCCGATTCACCTGCTATATCATTCAATAAGATCATCACTTATATTTTAACTCAAATTAAAATCATATCAGTAAAATAGCTGTTGCCTTGAATGCTCTCAGGGACTGAGACTCTACAGCCCCTTGAGTCAAGAATTCCATAGATTGAATGTCCTCTAGGTAAAGACATTCTCTCCATCTTGCTCTTGAATAGTAGAACTCTGAGCATGTGCCCCTTGGATCCAGACATCCTGGCCAGCAGAAACATCCCCTCAACATCTACCCTGCCATCACTCCAGAATGAGATAGATTTCACACCACTCTTCCAAACTCTGGAGAGTGGAGTGTAGTCCACTTCACCTCTCCTCACACAAGCTTGCTGTGCCAGCAGTCAAACTGATGAACACTGTCTGCAGTACCTGTGTCACAAATCTATCCGTCCTCAGGTAGGGAACCAGACTTGTACTCAGTACTGTAGAGGTTGTTTCCCCGTGGCTCTCTGTAATTGGAGATACATGTCTCTGCTCTTCTACTCAGTGTAGCCACACCTTCATGTTAACTTTAGTGATTCATAGACAAGGGACAGAGTTACCTCTGAACAGCACTCTTCAGTCTTCCAATCTGAACACAGTACTCTGTATCTTTGTAATGTTTTTAACAAAGTTGGTGACCTCACTTATTCCCAGATTATATGCTATCTGCCTTGTCTGGATCCATTCAGTTTTCCTGCCTGTATCCCTGGAAGCCTCACTGTCCACTTACACACAGCACACAATGATTCCTACCATGTTATATATCAGTGCACGTCTGTCCTCCCTTCTCCCTCATGTCCCTGTCTCATCTCCCTGTAAATCCATCCCGATCAGTCACTCTACCCACCTCTTGTGGCAGTGAGTTCCACAGCCTCACCAAGACAGAACATTCTTCAGAGTTCCCTGTGACATTTCTTGCTAACTATCTGACCCTGATAAACAATTCAGGAAACTGAGTTCCCCACTTCACCCCTGAAGCCTGGTTTATCATTCCATGTGATCATGGCTGATCTGACCATAACCTCACTCCGACATTCCCACCTGCTGTCAGCTACCTTTCAAATTTTACCTGCCAGGAGTCCATCTCCCTCTATTTTAAATATGTTCGGAGATTCTGCTTCCCTGGTCTGGCAAGGAAGACAGTTCCAAACACATAACTCTGCAGACAAAAATATTACCTCATCTCATTCCCAAATAGTATCCAATTGTTATTAAATAATGCTCCTTTGTTTTAAATTCTCCCACTAGAAGAAAGATGCTCTTCATGGCCACACTGTCCAGACCTCTCAGGATCTTCTATACGTGGTGTCCACTTTAATAGGTACAGTACCTCCGGTACCTAAACAAATGACCACTGAGTGTATGGTCGTGGTTTTCTGTTGCTCTTACCCATCCACATCAAGGTTTGATGTGTTGAGTGTTCAGAGATGCTCCTCTGCACACCACTGTTGAAATGCATGGTTATTTGTGTAACTGACACCCTCCTGTCAGCTTGAACCAGTCTGGCCATTCTCCTCTGATCTCTCTCATTCACAAGGAGATTTCACCCACAGAACTGCCCCTCACTGCATGGCTTCTTTATTTCACCATTCTGTGTAAACTCTAAAGACTACTGTGACTGAAAATCCCAGGAGATCAGCAGTTTCTGAGATACTCAAACAACCCCGTATGGCACCAACAATTATTCCATGTTGAAAGTCACTTAGATCACATTTCTTCCCCATTCTGATGTTTAGATTGTACAATAATTGAACCTCTTGACCATATCTGCATGATTTTATGCATTGCGCTGCCACATGATTGGCTGATTATGTATTTTTGTTGACAAACAGGTGCACAGGTGTACCAAAGTAGAACAGAATCATTGTTACACCAAATCCAATGCAGCACAAAAAAAGCCACAAAATAACACAAAAATAATAAAAAACACTATCAATATAAGTATGTAAGAGTGCATATAAATAGATTAATTGTATCCTTAAGCACAGGAGTGTCTCTACATCAGGTGACTGACAGGTAGTGGAGGCAGATATGATAGGGTCTTTTAAGAGACTCCTGGATAGGTATATAGAGCTTAGAAAAATAGAGGACTATGGGTATCCCTAGGTAATTTCTACAGTAAGGATATGTTCAGCATTGCTTTGTGGGCCAAAGTGCCTGTATTGTGCTGTAGGCTTTCTGTTTCTATCTTTCTAAAGAATAATGTAACGGTGGTTGGAGACCTGGAGGTAATGGTTAGTGAGTAGAGGTAGTTAGTAGGGGACTTCAGGTAAGACGATCAAGGGCAGGGTCAACTAGAGGTGTTATTTTTTATGAGTACAAGACCCTGCTGGACATTAAGAACTTAAAGTACTGCAGGTCTACCCCATCAGAATCAGAATCAGCTTTAAAATCGCCAGCATATGTTGTGAAATATGTTAATTTTGTGGCAGCAGAGCAATAATTCCAGTAAGTATAAATGTATATTAAATAGTTAAATTAAGATAAATAGCACAAAAACAGAAGTTATAAAAAAAGTAGTGAGGTAATGGACATGGGTTCAATGTCCATTTTGAAATCAGATGGCAGAGGGGAAGAAGCTGTTCCTGAATCACTGAGTGTGTCTTCAGGCTTCTGTATCTCCTTCTTGATGGTACCAATGAGAAGAGCACGATGAGAAGAGGGTGATGGGGGTCCTTGATGATGGAAGCCACTTTGCTGAGGTCCTGCTCCTTGGTGTCTTAGATACTATGGAGGCTTGTACACATGATCAAGCTGACTAATTTTACAACTCTCTGCATCTGTCTATGATTCTGTGCAGTAGTTCTCCCCCCGCCTTCCACCATCACCAGACCAGATGGTGATGCAGCCAGTCAGAATGGTCTCCAGCATACATCCATAGTAGTTTTCAAGTGTTTTAGGTGACAAACCTAATCTCCTCAAACTCCTGATAAAATATAACCTCTGTCTTGCCTTCTTTATTGCCCGGGAACTTGAAATTGCTCACTCTCTCTACTTCTCTATGAGGATTGGTATGTGTTCCCTCATCTTATCCTACCTGAAGTCCACTATCAGCTCTTTGGTCTTAATGATGTTGAGTGCAAGGTTGTTGCTGCGACACCACTCAACTAGCTGGTATATCTTGCTCCGATACGCCCCCTCATCACTATCTGAGATGCAGCCAACAATGGTTGTATCATCAGTAAATTTATGGATGGGATTTGAGCTAGAATAATGCAGTGGGTTAAGCCCACATCCCTGAGCTGCACCAGTTTTGATCATCAGAGAGTACGAAATATCTGCACAGACTGTGGTCTTCTGGTTAAGAAGTTGAGGTCCAGTTTCAGAGAGAGGTTCAGGGGCCCAGGTTCTGTAACTTCTCAATCAGTACTGTAGAATGATGATGTTAAATGCTGAGCTATAGTTAATGAACAGCATCCTGACATAGGTTCTCGTATTGTCCAGATGATCCAAGGCCACATGGAGAGCCATTGAGATCGTGTCCTCTGTAGACCTACTATGGCAATAGGCAAACTGTCGTGGGTCCAAATCCTTGCTAAGGCAGGAGTTGATTCTAGTTATGACCAACCTCTCAAAGCCTTTCTTCAGCAAGTTGCTCGTTGGGGGAGAAAGTGAAAGAGTTGGAGTTGGTACGAACTATGCTGCTGACTGTGTCAGAGAGGTGTAAAGGAGTTGGTGTGTGAAGGCGATGTGTAGTCTATCTGTGAGTGTTCATCTTAGCCAGTTTCCTTGTGATCACATGACCCTGTTGGACATTGTTAATGTGGAGTGTTGCAAGTTGAATTCACTAATATATTGGTGGATGGCGGGGTAGCTGCATGGCTTTGAACTTAGCGGGACTTAGGCCTCAAGCCGTGGCCTTGCCTGTTTACAGCTGCCCAAGAGAGAAGTGTTGGTGTCAGTGCACTCCATTGGAGGCAATGTAGCGTGGTGTCCAAAGTGGAGTCAGTGCTGGTCCCCAGTGTTGACTTGGCAGAAGGCAAGCTGTATTGTGGTTGACTGCAGATGGCTGCAACTTTCATGGAGTCAGTGTCTGGGACTATACTTTCTGTGACTATTTTACTGATATTTTATATGAGCTTACTGACTTATATGTGCTCCTGTGCTATGTCTGACTGTTGGTACTGTGTTTTGCACCTTGGTCCCAGAGTAGCACTGTTTCATACGGCTGTATTCAACCTCACTGCTTCTTTGTTTCTGTGTTTGCTCTACTACTTTAACTTAACTGTGTAATAGACATAGATATACTTAATGTAACTCAAGTTCTTTTTTCTTTGGTCTTGCTGACATTGACTGAGAGGTTGTTGTTGTGGTTCCACTCAGCCAGATTTTAAATCTGCCTCCTATATGCTGATTCATCACCACCTTTGATTCAGCCTCCGACAGTGGTGTCATCAGCAAACTTAAATATGGTATTGGTGCTGTGCTTAGGCACACAGTCGTATGCATAAAGTGAGTAAAGCAGAGGGCTAGGCACACAGCCTTGCTGATGGAGATTGTGGAGGAGGTGTTGCCAATCCAAACTGACTGGGGTTTGCAAGTGAGGAAATTGAGGATCCATTTGCACAATAGACAATAGGTGCAGAAGTAGACCATTCAGCCCTTTGAGCCTGCACCACCATTTTGAGATCATGGCTAATCAACTACTATCAATACCCAGTTCCTGCCTTGTCCCCATATCCCTTGATTCCCCTATCCATAAGATACCCATCTAGCTCCTTCTTGAAAGCATCCAGAGAATTGGCCTCCAATGCCTTCTGAGGCAGTGCATTCCAGACCCCCACAACCCTCTGGGAGAAGAAGTTTTTCCTTAACTCTGTCCTAAATGACCTACCCCTTATTCTCAAACCATGCCCTCTGGTACTGGACTCTCCCAGCATCTGGAACATATTTCCTGCCTCTATCTTGTCCAATCCCTTAATAATCTTATATGTTTCAATCAGATCCCCTCTCAATCTCCTTAATTCCAGCGTGTACAAGCCCAGTCTCTCTAACCTCTCTGCGTAAGACAGTCCAGACATCCCAGGAATTAACCTTGTGAATCTGCGCTGCACTTTCTCTACAGCCAGGATGTCCTTCCTTAACCCTGGAGACCAAAACTGTACACAATACTCCAGGTGTGGTCTCACCAGGGCTCTGTACAAATGCAAGAGGATTTCCTTGATCTTGTACTCAATTCCCTTTGTAATAACGGCCAACATTCCATTAGCCTTCTTCACTGCCTGCTGCACTTGCTCATTCACCTTCAGTGACTGATGAACAAGGACTCCGAGATCTCTTTGTATTTCTCCCTTACCCAACTCTACACCATTCAGATAATAATCTGCCTTCCTGTTCTTACTCCCAAAGTGGATAACCTCACACTTATTCACATTAAATGCCATCTGCCAAGTATCTGCCCACTCACCCAGCCTATCCAAGTCACCCTGAATTCTCCTAACATCCTCATCACATGTCAGACTGCCACCCAGCTTAGTATCATCAGCAAATTTGCTGATGTTATTTTCTATGCCTTCATCCAAATCGTTAACCTAAATGGTAAACAGCTGTGGTCCCAATACTGAGCCCTGTGGCACCCCAATAGTCACCACCTGCCATGCCGAGAAACACCCATTCACCGCTACCCTTTGCTTTCTATCTGGCAACCAGTTTTCTATCCATGTCAATGCCTTCCCCCCGTTGCCCTGAGCTTTGATTTTACCCACCAATCTTCTATGTGGGACCTTATCAAATGCCTTCTGAAAATCGAGGTACACTACATCCACTGGATTTCCCCCGTCTAACTTCCTGTTTACATCCTCGAAAAACTCCAACAGATTAGTCAAGCATGATTTACCCTTGGTAAATCCATGCTGGCTCAGCCCAATCCTATCACTGCTATCTAGACATGTCACGTATTGGGTATTGGGACACCGTCTTGAAGGCATTTAAACCTGTGAACCAGAAAATGAGCCTGCTCCCATAACTCAAGAATCACCTCATACTAGAGACATCGAGATCAAAGTGAAATTCCCCAAAGTCTTCAATGCCCCAGCACAGAAATGGATTGATGGAGGAAAAGAATGATTTTAAAATCTAACACAAAACTGCAGGTCTATCAGCTACAGTGACCTCTGTCCTTCTGTTTGCTTCTGAGACTTGGACTACCTGTACTCAGTGGTCACTTTATTCAGTTTACCTGTACACCTGCTCGTTAATGCAAATATCTAATCAGCCGATCATGTGGCAGTAAATCAATATATAAAAGCATGCAGGCATGGTCAAGATGTTCAATTGTTGTTCTGATCAAACTTCAGAATGGAGAAGACATGTGACATAAGTTGATACAAGAGAGCTATTGATAGTGGTGAACCCAAGTACACAGTTAACTAAATTTAACAGGCTCATACTCGAAATAAACAAGATAACACAAATAAAATCCAAAGGCGAATTCACAAACAGTAGAACAAGAATTGCATCTCTTACAATTGAGCACTGAGTGTTCAGCACAAGGCCTTTAAGTACAAACTTTCCATGATGGAATGTCGCAGGCAACAATTGGTAGTCTGAGTCTAAACGGGACCGTGGCAGCTAACCACTCTCTGGGGAACTGGAGTGCCGAAACTCGGACACCTACCACTGTTCATTTGGGCTCATGACACTAAGTGATTTTGTCCATGGAATGATTGTTGGTGCCAGACAGGGTGGTTTGAGCATCTGAAAAACTGCTGATCTCTTGGGATTTTCATAAACTCTAGAGATTACAGAAAATTGTGTGAAAAAACATTAAACATCTAGTGAATGGCAATTCTATGGGTGAAAATGCTTTGTTAATGATAGAGGTCAGAGGAAAATGGCCAGACTGGTTCCAGCTGACAGGAAGATTCAAATAACCATGTGTTACGACAGTAGAGTGCAGAAGAGCATCTTTGAATGCACAACATGTGGAATCTTGAAGTGGATAGGCTACAGCAGCAGAAAACCACACGAGGTTCCACTCTTGAACTTAACGAAGTGACCACTGTTTTTTAATTTAGTTTTGGGATTTGTGGATTGTTGGGAAGGCCAGTCTTAATTGTCCATTCAGAGATGTTCTGGAGGTGGTGCAAAGTGGTGTTATTGAACTACTGTAGTCCTTTGGGTGAAAGACCTCACACACTGCTGTTGGGTGGGGAATTTCAATTTAGATCCAGTGATTATGAAGCATTGATAAAGTATTTCCAACTCTGGATAATGAATGATTTGCTGTTGATGATGTTCTTATGTACTTTGCCTTTGCTGGTTCAGCTGTCCCTTGGTGGAGAGGCTCATTGCCATGACTTGTCAAAGGCAGTCAGTCTGATCTCATCTCTGGAATTCAGCTCTTTGACCCATAATTGTATCAAGGTTGTTATCAAAGAAGAACCAACTGGTCCTGGCAAAGCCTTAACTGGTCACTGGTGATTAGGTTATTTGGTGAATAAGTTCCACTTGCTAACACTGTTGACTATTGCTCCCTTCACATTACCAAACATTGAGGAGACCAGTTGGACAATTATTGGCTGATTGCATTTGTCCCATATATCAAGAGTGGACATATCGGGCAATTTGTCTCATTCTTGTGTATATGTCAGTGTTGCATCTGTACTGGAGCAGTTCAGCTGGAACAGCCAGTTTAATGGGATTGGGCCAGAGCACAAATTTACTGTTGCAGCAGTTTAAACACCAACTTCAATCTGAGTCTATTTCTGACTTCTTCCCAAGAGAACTCAATATTTAAGTTTGGGTCAAGGCAGTTTGTGTTGTTTCTTTCCAAAGGACATATGTCTCCATGATTGCACAGACCCCTTCTCCCTTCAGATTTTCAGTCCCACTAGTCAATCCTGTTTTACAAGGATGTTGCCTGGTCTTAAGGATCTGAATTATAGGGAAAGGTTGAACAGGTAAGGGCTTTATTCCCTACAGTGCAGGAAAATGAGAGGAGATTTGACAGAGGTATACAAAATTATTAAGAGTATTGATAGGGTAAATGTAAGCAGACTTTTTCCACTGAAGTTTGGTGAGACTAGAATAGAGGTCATGGGTTAAGGGTGAAAGGTGAATTGTTTAAGGAAAACAATAGGGGGATCTTCTTCATTCAGAGAGTGATGGTAGTGTGGAATGTGCTGCCAGTGGAAGTGGTGGATGCACGTTCGATTTCACATTTAAGAGAAATTGGGACAGGTACATGAAGAGCTATGGTCTGGGTGCAGGTTGATGGGACTAGGCAGATTAATAGTTTGGCATGGATTAGATGGGCTGAAGGGTCTGTTTCTGTGTTGTAGTGTTCTAGTTTCTATGACTCTAGTTTATTGCTATTGGCCCTTAAATTAAAAAAAACTATATCATCAGTTGTGTGCTTATTCATTTTAGTAAGTCTTTTTCCTCTGGAAGTTCCCCTGTTCAGAATAAGTTAAGCTGACATCTCCTACAGGAAGCCTGAGAAGGATATTGCCTCTATATCATTGCTCAGTTTCATCCACCTGTCAAGAACGAAAATATGAAATGTGTTTCTGTCAAGTCAACAGCTGCACACAGAGATTCTGTTCAAATTTATCCTGTGTATTGACTGTCAGAAGGAGGTTGTTCAGCCCACCAGTCAATTCCCAATTAAGCTGACCTATGTCCAAGCTCCATTTACCCTCCTTGGCTCCACAGTTTTTAATAATCTAAATCAAACAAAATTCTATTGATTTTGAAAGTTTCAATTGGCAATCCCCAGTCTCTACCATTCCCAGGGAGAATCGTGAATACCCTGGGTCCTAAATATCCTAGCATTGGAATAAACAGAAGAAGCAATCTTTCTGTGATTCTTCTGTGCCAATCTTCAATGTTTTTAAACTCTCCAATTACACTAGCTTTCAATGTTCCACACTTCAGAGAACAGAAAACCAGACCTAATAGTCCATCGCGGTCTCAAAAGTACTTCACTGTGCCTCGTCCACACAACCCCCTCTCCAAGGAAAATACATTCTTCCTGAGGGGTGATACCAAGAATCACAGCCAGTGCACCAGATATGGTCTAATTAGATCTCTACTCCATAGCAGTGTAATATCAACCCCACCCCCTTCCTATCCCTGTTTACCCCATAAACTGCAACATATTGAGACCTTAAGCTTAAATTCATCTTCAGGAATAATTTAGAACCCAAACTGCCAGTGGTCTCTCACCCAAAGTAAACCTTCCACATTCCCTCTCTGCCCACTGGGATTCGTTATTCCCTTATGGAATCTGGGTCAATCAGTGGACACAACAGAAACAAGACCTCTCTTGAAACACAAGCTCACCGAACAACAACCTCAGTGACTGTGGGCAGTTTACCTCCTTATGTTTCTCACCATACCTGAGTATTTTCATGTGTACCTGCCTCGACCTAACATTGGCTTGTATTCATTAAACTAGAGTCATAGAGATGTACAACACAGAAATAGGTTATTTGGTCGATTTAGTCCATGTTGAATGTATTTAAACTGCCTACTCTCATCAACCTAGACGCCTGATCTCCACACCCCTACCATCCATGTACCTATCCAAACTTCTCTTAAACGTTAAAATCGAGCTCGCATCCACCATTTGTGCAGGCAACTCATTCCACTCTCTCACAATCATCTGGGTTAAAAGGTTTCCCTTCATGTTCCCCTTAAACTTTCACCTTTCACCCTTAACCCATGACCTCTGCTTGTCATCCCACCCAACCTCAGTGGAAAAAGCCTGATTTTCATTGAACCTATCTATAGCATAAAAATCTCACAGCTAACTGTCCCATTCCATCTCCCACTGCCTATTGCCCATTTGGAATTGAGACATAGGACATGCTCTGCTCTACAACATTGACTATGTGGCAAAGCAAGGCTCCAATTCCATCTACAAATTTGCTAATGACACAACTGTTGTTGGCAGAATCTAAGATGTTGAAGAGGAGGCATACAGGACTGAGACAGATTGCCTGGTTGAGTGGTGTCACAATAACAACCTTGCACTCAACATCAATAGATGGAGGAATTGACTGTGGACTTTACGATGAGCAAGTTGAGAGAACACAGTCCACTCATAGTCAGGGGATCAGCAGTGGAAAGGTTTAGCAGTTTTAAGTTCCTGGGTGTCAGCATCTCCAAAGATCTTTCCTAGGCCCAACATATTGATGTAGTTATGAAGAAGACACGTCAGCAGCTACACTTCATTAGGAGTTTGAGGTAATTTGGTCGATCATCAAAGACTCTAGAAATTTGTACAGATGTAACATTGAGAGCATTCAACTGGTTGCATCAATGTCTGGTATGGAGGGGCCACTGTGATGTAGATATGCAATGGGCTGGAGGAGTGAGGAGAGTGAAAACCCCAGGACGAGATAAAGAGAGTGGGAGAGGAACATGGTGAAGGAAAGGAAACCCTATAGATGTGGTTTCTCTGCCATGACTCTGGTACTACACAGAATTAAATTAAATGTACAGCACAGCAGCAGATTCAGAACAATTATTTCATGCCATTGTTTATTTTCTGCATGCACCTTCAATGTCTTGATTTTGTCCAACTGAGATTAGTGATAATTTACAACAGTTTTGGTCCCCCATCCCCACAGATGAAGGCATTTTTCTCCTCCACCCAATCAATTATTTTTTTTTATTTGAGCATCTAAACCTTCCATTTATTACTAATTGTCAAAATTTCAGTTTCCCCAAGAACGAGCCATAAAGTAGAATCCAGTACATTCTAGCATCAAGGAGACCGTGTCCCTGCTGAGAGAATTTCATGGGAGGGACTGGGTAAGAGGAGAGTACAGATTGCTTTTTGTCCAAGTTAAAGAACAGGTTTTCATGCCTGCATTAACCTGGGTGAAACTTCATGAACCCTCAGTTCTGGTTGCTGCATTGCAAGGATGTGGCGGCTTTGGGAGAGGGTGTAAAGACATTCATGAGCATGTTGCCTGGATTAGAGAATATTACCTGTAAGGAGAGGTTGAACAATCTGTGACTGTAACTCTGGAGAGTAGGCTGAGAACCAAAATGATAGAGGCTTATAAAAGTATGAGAATCATCAACAGGTTGAACAGTCAGAATCATTTTCCCAGGGTAAAATGTCATTTCCAAAAGGACAGAGATTTAAGGTGAAGGTGTAACATTTAAAGGAGATGTGTTGTGTAAGCTTTTATTTAAACACGGGGAGTGGTAGGTGTCTGGAATGCACTGCCAGGGGTGATGGTGGAAACAGCATGACAGGATCTTTAAGATACATTTGAAAAAACACATGACCATTCAAGATAAGGAGGGATATGGATTCTGTGCCGATAGTTCAGTTTAGATTAATTTGGTGTTAAGGTTGTCACAGTCATCACAGGCTGAAGGGCCTGTTCCTGTGCTGTACCATTCTGTGTTGTAGGTTTACTTGAAGCTCAGTAACTATTTGTTATTAATAGCTGACAGATGTCTGACACTCTGCGATAACATTAACACTCAGTCCTTAGACTTCCTCTCCGGTTTCACAGGCAGGTTTAATTTGAGCAGGGGGCCCTCCCAGTAGAGCTGTGTTACTAAAAAGAATAAACACACTGCTTTACATATGGAAATACAATTCTGACATTGTGCTTCTGCACAGAATGAGGCAAAATGAATCGAAACTAAAGGTCAAAAGACACACGGACAGCAAGACCCTCTCCTCGTTACAGAGCATTTGCCACGTGTCAGAAACGGGCTCACTGTAATGATGATTGAGTGTTACTGATTGTTTTATTGATTATGTTATGGGAATGAGCAGTTCAAATGTATGTACACCTGCACTTTATGTTCTGAAGCAGTTGGGAGACTCCCACCAACAACTGAAAGTGTGTTTTCTCAGACTGAACACAGAAGTCCATCCTGATGACGGTAGTTCAGGTAATCAGATAATTGTGAATCGGCAGCAACAAAGTGGAATGTAAGGACAAAGCAAAAGATGCCATGGACTGTCTTGTCAGTATTATGTTGATTGGCAGAATCCTGGTGTGACATGCTGGAGCTGATGTTTGTTGATGAGAACCAAAGCTGCCCAGTGAATCAAGTTTAGACAGAAACAACAAGACAGACAACAATCACTAAGGACCACTGTGGAGGCTGGGGGTTATCATTGACCTGGAAGCTCTCAGGCCCTGAAGATCAGGGATAGCAAATTTAGGTATCAGAAACAGGTTTAATATCACCGGAATATGCTGTGAATTTTGTTGTCTTTGCGGCAGCAGTACAATGTAATACATATTAATAGGAGAAAAAAAAGAGTACATATATATAAGATAGTTAAATTAAGTATGCAGTGCAAAAATAAAAGTAAAAAAGTATTGAGGTAGTGTTCATGAGTTCAATGTCCAATCAGAAATCAGACGGCAGAGGGAAAGAAGCTATTTCTGAATCGTTGAGTGTGTGTCTTCAGGCTTCTGTACTTCCTTCCTGATTATAGTCTTAATATGTATCCTGGAATTATGGTATATATCAAATATTAATTTCAACAGCAAACAGTCTTCAGACCTGAATGTGGATTGTAGATTGAGTTAAAAATGCACCCAGAGCAATGGTCTTCTTGGAGCTGCAGATTGGGGTTGAATGCAAACTGAGAACCTCACCATTGACCTGAGATGTCTGCATATGCATGAATGCAACCCAGAGCCAGTGGTTATTAACATTCATTTTGGGTGTCTGGAGTGTTGGTGTGAACATTTAGCTGTTTCAAAATTATATACATTGTAACTATTGAATTGTCCTATTGTTACCTTTGATTTTTAACATATAAAAATGTTGTGTAATTTTAGATCAGGGACCCTCTTCTGAGAGTGTCTCCAGTATGATGCCTATTTGTGTGCTGAATAAAGACTTCTATATCTTCAGCTTCAGTGTCTCCTGGTGATTTCAATCACTGTCACAACAGTACCAATGAAAACAAGGCAAGAACAGGGTGATGGGGTCCTTAATGATGTATGTCACTTTTTAAAGGCATTAGTCCTTGAAGATGTCCTGGATGCTACAGAGACTAGTGCCCATGATGCAGCTGATTAGGCTTACAACTCTCTGCAGCTTATTTCAATCCTGTGCAATACCATTGCTGTCACCCGCCATGCCAGGTGGTGATGCAGACAGTTAAAATGTTCTCCATGGTACCTGTGTAAAAAGATGAGAATGTCTTTGATGACATACCCAATCTCCTCATAATCCTAATGAAATATAACCACTATCGTGACTTCTTTGTAACTGCATTGATATGTTGGGCCGGGGATAGATCCTCAGAGATACGATGGCGGAGCTACAATGCTGCTTTACAGAGACCCCTTCAAGCTCATCTGTGGAAGCAGTTTAATTTCTACCTTTGATGTTTTTCGGTTTCTTTTTCAGTGTAGATGTGGTTCTGTTGGAATCCTTGAACTGGAGTTACACTCAGGCTTTAGTTTTTTGTGGTGTTGAGACCCACTCCAGGGCGTTCACGACTGGTCACTTTTTGAAATCTCAAGGACTTGGCATCGAAGACAAACATACAGTCAGGGTTCTGATGCCTCATGGCCCTGTGGACAAGTTGATTCTATACCGGTGCCACCAACTGTAGCGTCACGGTAGAAAATGGAACATTGGGAATGGTGGATCAACTATTGGAGCTGCTGTACTCAGTGAATCACAATCTCTCTCGTTGGTGGGGCAGAGTTTGTCACCAATTCTTGAGTCAGAGAATTCAAAAAATAATATGACACAACAGACCTTATCATTGCAAATCAGCGAGTTGTTTTGTGATGTCTTCCTTCTCACTGTGAAAGGGGGACACCGCTCTTTCCCTTCATTAGGGAGAGAGAGAGCCTGTGGAATGTCAAATTGTCCGGTGAACAATTAGTTTTCATTGTACTGCAGATCATGGTCTTTCCTGTAGACTTTGCTATTGCTTGCTTGGTGGGTGGAGAGTACTGATGCTTTGCTGCTGCTTGTGCGTGGGATGGGACAATAGAGGGCTTTGGGGTTCTACCATTTTTACTGTCACTCATTCTTTGGGGCACTATTCTGTTTTCATGGATGTCTGCAAGGAACAAGAATTTCTGAATGTATATTGCATACATTTCTTTGATACTAAATGAAACTATTGAACTTTGAGATATAGCCACCCAGGTACTTGAAATTCCACTTCTGATATCCAATTGTCATTGAAATGTTGTCAGCTGATGAGGTCTGCAAGCATAGATATCTACTAAGCCTTTCTTTTTGGCACCTGGACAGTAAAATGTGTAGTTTTACTCCTGGAAGAGCCTTGGATGAATACCTTGCTGTTTGTTCTTTGTATTCACCTTGAATAAAATAACATCACCTGAACTGGATTTGAGTCTCTTTAAACTCTGAATCAATTCTGGCAAGAACAGATTGACAGATCTCACAATACTTGCAAATAACTGTCCTGAGGAAGGTGTTGGGATGGTACTACATTATTATTTTGAGAATTTTGCCCCTTCAACTGTTGGATTGGATTGTATAATAGTAATTTTCCTATTAGGTTAATTTTGTTATGTTTGTTTATTTTAAATAATTACTTATATACATGTAATTGTTCAGTGGGTTGTCGTCTGTGTATCTCCTGGAAACTCTCAGTTTCAGTGGTGGGTATCATGTTACTCAAATAGGGACTACTTTATTGGTTAATTTAAGCAATGGAATTTGAATAGAATGTGTACTACCAGGAGTCAACAATCATAAGCAATGGTTTCAATGCCCCTTCCAGACTTCCAGAGAACATTAGGTTGCAAAACCCTTAGGATCCAGCACAGGTTGAAGTTTTAATCAATGAATCCATCAGACAGGCTGGGGAACCCAGGGTAAACCCAATTAAAGTGTAGGACTGGTCAAAGAGCTGAGCATGTATTTCACATTTCCTTAATTAACTAACATGGACTTTATTGAGTTTTTGCCACAAATTCATTCTAAAATGATTCCTGAGTTTTCTCTCACCCTCCTCTATATGGGAGTCCAGTCCTACTGTCAATTACTCTGTCTGAGGAGCTTCCTCAACAAAGTCCACAGATTCATTCTAATGAATTTAAACCTGCAGTCTGTCTTTCTCTTCCTCTTTAATTTAAATCCATCTTATGGATGTCATTTCCATTCCCTTCACTCTTCCATCACTCTGTGTTGACATCTCAGTGAGTCAGTAAATTTTGGTGCAAACCATTTCAGCACAGCATCCTGTTGGACTGAGGCATTGCTTCCAGATTCCTCCTCAGACCAGACACTTTCTCATCTGCTATCCCCTCTCCTTCTATGACCTGTCATCTGATGTATGCTCCTATGAAACACCTTCTGATGATTTCCTATATTAAAGCCACACTGTAAATGCAAGTGGTTGCTTTTGGGCAAAATTGTCCAATTATTTTGCATTGCAGACCAACCATGTCCACAAATGGGCCACAAAAGTTCTTGATGATGAACGGGGGCTGAGACACAAGGAAGTCACATTTTCTATTAGAATGTACAAGAGTGTAGAAAATAAAATCAGAAAACAGCGAGACAGGCAGTGTCTGGTAAAGAACATTAATCACTGGTGATTCAGGTCTGCATTCCCCTTCAGATTGCAGTGTGGTCACACTTACCCCTTTTGATGGTTAGTCCCAGGAACACTTACAAGAGCTTCTGTACTCAGTCTGTACTGTTTCCTGTACAGATAGAGAGATACAGCACAGAAACAGGCCCTTCATCACACTCTGTATTAACCATTAACCACTGAGTCTGTACTAACCATTAACCACCAAGTTTGCACAAACTATTAGCCACTAACTGAGTAGCGACCACTAACCATTGGATACACAATTGGCTCGATGGTAGGAAATAAGAGTATGGTGGTGTCTGGTTGTTACTCAGACTGGAGGCCTGTGACAAATGGTGCACCTCAGGGGTCAGTGGTGGGCCCTTTGCTGTTTGTCATCTACATCAACCACTTGGATAAGAATATACAAGGCATGAATGTAACTTTGCAGCTGACATTAAAATAAGACCATAAGACATAGGAGCAACATTAGACCATTCATTCTGTCATGACCAATTTATTAACCCTCTCAATCCCATTCTCCTGCCATCTCCCCATAATCGTTAAGACCATGAATATTCAAGAAGCTGTCTGCCTCTGCCTTAAAAATATCCAATGATTTAGCCTGCTCAGCCATCTGTGGCAATGAATTCCACAGGTTCATCACACTCTGGCTCTGGTCCTTGACTCACCCAGAATAGGAAACATCCTCTCCACATTTTGTCCAAGGCTTTCAATATTGGATAGGTTTCAATGAGTTTCCCTTCCTGTCATTCTTCTAAACACCAGCAAGTACAGGCCCAGAGCCATCAAATGCGCCGCATGTGTTAACCCTTTCATTCCTGGGAAAATTCTCATGAATTTTTTCTGGACCCTCTCCAATCCCAGCACATCATTTTTTCAGATAAGGGTTTTTTTTTAGATTGGGAGCCCAAAACTGCTCACAATATTCTAACCATCTGACCAATGGCTTATAAAGCCTCAGTAAAAATTAGTGGAAAGTTAGATGATTGAGAAGCTTTTAAAAACCAACAGAAGGCAATTAAAAAGCCATAAGGAGCAAAAAAATGAAATATGAAGGTAAGCTATCCAAATAATATCAAAGAGGAGACCAAAATATTTCTCCAATATATTAAGAGTCAAAGAGAGGCAAGAATAGATATTACACAGCTGGAAAATGATGCTGGAGAGACAGTAATGGGGGACAAGGAGATGGTAGAAAACTGATTAATATTTTGCATTAGCCTTCACATTGGAAGACACTAGCAGTCTCCTGAAGTTTTGAGAGTGTCAGGGGGCATAAATGAGTACTGTTGCTATCACTAGGGAGAGGGTGCTTGGGAAGCTGAAAGCCTTGAATGTAGGTAAGTCACCTGGACCAGGTGGCTACACTGTAGGATTCTGAGAAAGGTAGTTTAATAGATTTTAGAGATATTAGTGTAACATGCTGTAAGGTTTCACTGATATGCTAATAGTTTCTCTGTAGCAGCAACGTTTGGGTTTTGACTAGAGATAACAGGGTTGGAATGCTGTTGTTCTTTCTTGTGAGTCTGGAAGAGGGATTTTCGTGGGCTTTTGCCGGGGAGAGATGAGGAGAGAAGACGTGAATGGAGGGAGTTGGTAAACCATTGGATGGAGTGGACCTGGAGCGAGGGTCTGAATGACAGTGATGATTGGAGGAGGTCAATGGTGGAAGACAGGCTTATCGGTGAGCTCCAACATTGCACAATAGACTGTTTCATAAGAATGAGCCCTTTTTCTTTTGTTCGTTGCCTTTACTAACCATATAGTCAAAGTAAGAATTATAAAGCTTAATCGTATAATCGCATATTGTGTATGGTTTTTTTTATTTTGGGGTACTGATTTGTAACAGGGGACACATTGCGCAGCATCCACACAAAAAGATTTTTGTTTAGGACTGGCCGGGCTAGGGGCTATCACCTCCTATATTAAGCTGCTAACTAAATTAAAAGTCACATTGGTATTGATCTTTTGAAAATTGATAGATTTTGGCATAGTTCTGGAGGATTGGAAAATTGTAAATATCACTCCATTCTCAAAGAAAGGAGAGCGACAGAGGAAAGGAAATTATGGGCAGTTAGCTTAGCCTCAGTGATTGGGAAGATGTTGAAATCAATTGTCAAGGATGAGGTTTTGGAGTACTTGGAGGCACACGATAAAATAGTCTGTAGACAGCATGGTTTGCTTAAGGGAAAATCCTGCCTGACAATTCTGTTGGAATTATTTGAGGAAATAACAAGCAGGATAGTCAAAAGGGAATCAGTGGATACCATGTACTTGGATTTTCAAAAGATCTTTCACAAGGTGTCACAAATGAGGCTGCTTAGCAAGATAGGAGCCCATGGTATTAAATGAAAGATACCAACATGGATAGAGCTTTGGCTGATTAGCAGGAGGCAGAGAGTGGGAATAAACCATTTCTGGTTGGCTGCCAGTGACTAGTGGAGTTTTGCAGGGATCGGTATTGGGACTGCTTCTTTTTATGTTGTATGTTAATGATTGGGATGATGGAATTTCATTTTTAGAATCTTTTTATTGGTATGTAATCTTCAACAGCTATAAAATGATACAAAACTTCAACAGATTAATATGTATACAATTAATAAAGCTGAAGAGAAAAACTGATCATAAAATATAAAAATGGAAAAAAAAATCATATATATAGGAAAAAGGGGAAAAAATCCCATCTAAACTACAAAAAAAGAGAAAGAAAACCATTAGGAATCAACCCCCCCAGAGCAATACGTTTGACCATCATCTAAATATATTTTAAAAAGTTATTAACAGCCATTTCATATTTATATTAAAAAATTGGAAGGAAACCATATAACTTAATTCAAATAAAATGATAATATTTGGCAAAAGAACCCCATCTTCTCTCAATATCAAATTGAGGATCAAAAGTTCTACTTCTAATTTTATCCAAACTAAGACATAACATTACTTGAGAAAACCATTTAATTAATGTAGGTGAAGAAATATCTTAACATTTTAATAAAATAGCCCTTCTTGCCAGTAGTGTAACAAATGCAATTGCATGTTGATCTGGAGATGAGATACCCTGAATATGATGCAATACTATTCCAAATAGAACAGTCAATCTATTAGTTTGTAAATTAATTTTCAAAGCTTTAGAAATTGTAGAAAATAAAGATTTCCAAAATGATTTTAATGAAGAACATGACCAGAACATGTGACAAAGTAGCTACTTCAGTTTTCACATCTATCGCAATAATTGTCTATACTAGGAAATATATTAGATAGTCTCTCCTTTGTTAAATAATAACGGTGAACAATTTTAAATTGAATTAAGCAATAGTTGGCACATAAAAGAATAATTTACGTTTTTCAAAACTCAAAGCCAATCTTCATTAACAATGGTCACATTAAGTTCTCTCTCTAAGTCTTGCTTAATCTTTAGTGAGAAGGTCTCATTTGGTAATAAAAATAAATTATAAATTCTGCTAATGGAACCTTTCACTAAGGGATTCAATTTCAAAATGGTATCCAACAAATCGGATTCTTGTAAGTATGGAAACTTAGGTAAATATTGTTGTAAAAAATGTCTAACCTGAAAATATTGCAAAAAAATGTGTATGAGCGAGAGAAAATTTATTAATTAACTCCACAAAAGTCATCAATCGACCATCACAAAATAAAACTGTAAAAGAATGGACTCCTTTATTTTTCCATAGAAGAAAAATGGGGTCGGTTGTTGATGGTTTAAATGAAAAGTTTTGATATAAAAGACTAGACAACTTAAATTGTTTAAAATATTAAAAATTACAAAACTGAACCCAAATCCATAGGAATTATTTAATAACTGGATAGAAATTTACATTTGGAATTTTAGAGAGCTGTAAAGGTAATGGAGCTCCTAAAATTGAAGTTAAATGAAATTGTTTAACAGCTTTTAATTCCAAATCAACCCATAATGGTTTTAGTTTCTTATCAAGCCAATATAACCAAAAACATAATTGTCTAATATTCACAGCCCAATAATAGTCTTAAATTAGGAAGTGCAAGTCCACCATCCTTTTTTATTTTTTTTTAATGATACTTATTAATTTCTGGTCTCTTATTGTTCCAAATAAGAAATGAGAGTCAATTTGATCAAAGTTTTTTAGTTAAAAAGATAGGTATATTTTGGAAAATATATAAAAATCTAGGCAAAATCATCATTTTCACAGCATGAATATAACCTATTAAAGAAAATATAAGTGGATTCCATCTAGATAATAGTTGTTTCATGGAATCTATTAAAGGAACTATATTCGCTTTATAGAGATCTTTATATTTTTAGTAACTATAATACCTAAATATCTAAATGTATTAACAATTCTAAAAGGAATATCATTATATATACTAACATGGACATTTAATGGAAATAATTCACTTTTATTCAAGTTATGATCAGATCCTGAAAATTTACCAAAATCTTTAAGTGTTTCCAAAAGATTAGGAATTGATTCCTCAAGATTTGAAATAAGAACCAAAAGATCATCTGCATAAAGAGAAATCTTAGGTATGGTTCCATTCATAGAGACACCATGAATATTCTTAGCTTCACATAGTGTTATAGCTAAAGGCTCCAACACAAGATTAAATAATAAAGGACTTAATGGACATCCCCATCTAGTGCCACGAGAAAGTGAGAAAAAAGACCTGCAGTTATTAGTAATGACCGTGGCATTAGGATTCTTATAAATCATTTGAATCCACCTATTGAAATTATTATCAAAACCAAATTTTTCTAATTCTTTTAACAAATATGGCTACTCAACTCTATCAAATACCTTTTCTGCATCGAGAGAGATAACACATTGAGGTTGCTTAGATAATGATGAATATATAATGTTCATCAATCTCTGAACGTTAGAGAAAGAAGAACGGCCTTTGATAAAGCCTGATTGTTCCATAGAAATGATTTTAGTTAAAAAAATTTCCAAGAAATTAGCCTTTATTTTAAAGAGAATTTTTGCATCCATGTTTAATAGTGAAATAGGTCTATATGATCAACATTCAACAGGATCTTTATCTTTTTTTAAGAATTAAGGAAATAGATGCTTCATAAAAAGGTAAATTACCCTTCTCAAAGGATTCATGAAATATTTCCAAAAGATACACAGAAAGTAATCTTTCAAATTTTAACTAAAATCCCACTGAATAACCATTAAGTCCAGGAGCTTTTCCTGATTGCATTGATAAAAAAGCTTTCTGAATTTCATGGTCGGTAATTGGAGCATCAAGGATCTGTTGATATTCAGGAGAAATTTGTGGAAATTTAATCTTATGTAAAAAAGCCCTCATTTTAGAGTAATCTGCAGGAAATTGAGATCTATAAAGATCAGAGTAAGAATCTTGAAACGTATTATTAATGTCCTCATGATTACTTGCTATATGTCCATTATTTTTATGAATCTTTAAGATGTCTCTATTAGCTCTAGCTGCTCTTAATTGAGAAGCTAAGAGCTTATTATTTTTATCCCCAAAATATAATATTGTCTTTTCAATGTAAGCAAATATCCTAAAATAGGATATATTAGCAATAAATTATATTGTGATTGTAATTCTACTCTTCTTTTAAATGAAACAACATTTGGAGAGATTGCACTGATGTTATCTAATTCTTTAATTTGTTTAGAGATTTCATCTAATTCCATTCTTGTTTCTTCAGTTTAGGACATATAGCAAGTATATGAAATAATTTGACCGTGTAGATAAGCTTTTAATGTATCCCAATTTACTAACTTAGAGACGTTTCCTATATTATTAAAGAGAAAAAACTCTTATCTGAGCTTTGATAAACTCAGCAAATTCTGAACTTTGTAATAAATGTTCTGGAAAATGCCAAAATGGTCTGGTAGAAACAACATCTTTCAGTTCAAATATGGTTTAAAGAAGCATGATCAGAAATAGCGATCACATCATACTCACATTTCTGAACATTGAATAAAAGTTGAGGGTCAAATATAAAATAGTTGATTCTCAAATAAATATTATCCAAGACCATTTTCCTGTTACAAATTATTCTTTTAACAATCAAAAATCTACCATTAATATCAGCTATAATATCCTCCTGATTAAAAGGAATATTGGAATCAACAAAAATAGACACCTCTAGTTTTACTCTGGGAGTTTGCGTGACACTGAGGGTCTTCCAAAATTAAAAAAAAATCAATTTTTATCACATAACCTGATATGCGTCTCTTGAGCAAAGATTATATCAGTGGAATCCGTTAATAACTTTAAATGTTTTCTTACACTTAATACGATTATTCCAACCGTGAACATTCCAAGTTCAAACATTTAGCTGTTTAGATATCATCATGGAACTTTGTATCTAAAAATAGTTAGACGCATGTCAGGATAGGGTAGTCGAAAATGGCGGAGATGAACAATAATAAAAATAATTGGCGTGTGCTCTGGGATTCCATAATGGGGAAAGAAAAGAAATCCCACCCAAACTACAAAGCCCCGAAACAAGTCGATATCAATCGACGCAAGCCCCAAGAAAAGCATGGATGCAAATTTAAATACAAACTCCGCCTACCTAGGTAAAAACAGAGAAAGAAAAAAGAAATCTCTGTCTCCCTCTACCAAACATAAAGCTCATTACAGTTGACATCTATCTCAATATAATTAACTGGGAAGGAAAGTGTTTTTCTTGTAAAACAAAGGACCTTCAATTGAAAGCATCCTTCATAACATTAGATAAGGGAAGAAAAACACATCCGAAACAATTCTTGAAATATTTGCACAGAAGAAAAACAATCACCGGACAATAAATTGTCCGGTTTATCTTTAAAATATAAAGAAATCTACATAAATACTTTCAAAAATCTTTACAAAAGCATACGAAACAAAAAAAAATCATTTAAATGCTGCAGAAAAAAATTCTAAATGATTCAAACTTATTACAGTCTATCAACAGTTCTCCCTCTATGTCTTCTGAAATTGAAGCCATCCAAACCAGTCTTTTTCAGAGATAAAAATGTGTTTTAAGGTAAAGACTTCTGTAACCATCAGATCTTCCAATCTCATCACTCTTTACACCGCGAGACAATCAAGCTATTATAAATCATTCAAGCTTCCGGGTTCAGATTCGTCATCGGATGCGTCGAATAAAGAATTAATAAAACTCAATGCTTCAACTGGATCATCAGAAATATGAAAGCCAGACTTTTTGACAAAGAGCCTTAATTTCGCTGGATATTGAAGCAGTGGAAAGAACTTTTTTATCATACGCTGATTTCATAACAGCTGCAAATCCAGCACGCTTCTTAACAATTTCACGTGGAAAATCTTCAAAAAAGCGATTGTCTTAATTCCGATACTGAAAAAGTCTTTCTTTTTCTCGCAAGCTTAGTAATAGGTGTTTGTCTCTGAAACAGAGAAAACGCACAACAATATGTCTGTTTTTACCTTGATCCAAAAATTTTAAAGTGCCGATTCTGTGAGCCATTTCGATATCTGAAGGCTGTAAACTAACCTCCGGAAATAAAGACTGAAACATTTTTGAGAAATAATCCAATGTGTCGGCCAATTCTGATTTCTCTTTCAAATTATCTATCTATCTATCTATTATTTATTTATTAAATTTTAGAAATTACAAAGAATAAATGTGATGATAAAATAGTAAGAAAAATAATATTAACCCTCCCCCTCCCCTTAACCCTCACCCCCTTAACCCTTATCTAAAGAAAAAAAAAGAAAGAAGAGAAAGATTGCCTGGATATCGGAGGATCCCCACATGTCCCATGGAGTTCAAAATAATTTTGATATTTATTTTTACTTTCCCCAATTACTTTATAATTTTATCTTCAAGGGACCTATGTATTTAATCCTATCTTTCGTCAATATGGGAACCAAATTTTCAAAAATATATCATATTCATTTCTTAGATTATATGCAATTTTTCACGTGGAATACAACTATGTATTTCATTATTCCAACGATCCACAGTTAAATATAAATCAGATTTCCAAGTAACTACAATAACTTTTTTGGCTATTGCCAATGCAATTTTTATAATTTTTTTTCTGATACTTATTTAAGTTTCGGTATTGTCCCTTCAATGTCTCCTAATAAAAATAATAGTGGACTATGTGGGAGTTGTACTCCAGTAATTTGTTCGAATAAAAGTCGTAAATTTATCCAAAATGGTTGAATTTTAAAACAAGACCAAGTAGAATGTAAAAAAGTACCAATTTCTTGATTACATCGAAAACATTGGTCAGACATATTTTAATTTAATCTATTTATTTTCTGTGGTGTTATATATAATTGATGTAAAAATTATATTGTATTAATCTAAGTCGAACATTTATTGTATTTCTCATACTATCAGAACATAATCTTGACCAGTTTTTTCCATCAATTTTAACATTCAAATCAGATTCCCATTTTGTCTTGATTTATGAATTCCTGATTTAATTGTCTGTTTTTGAATCAAATTATACATACAAGATTTAAATTTTTTAATTTTTCCTTTCTGAATTAATTTCTCTTTTAAATTCGAATATTATTCCAACGTGATCGAGCTTCAAGATCAACAATCCGTTGTTGGGCTTTTTCCAAACAAGAAGAAAGGTCCGCAGCATTTCGACTAACTTCTTTAAGATCAAGACTCAAAGAGTCGACTTTTCCTTCGAATTTCTCTTTTAGTTGAGTTATCTCAATGCTGATATTGCGGATTTGAGATTCTAGTCTCTTTACCTAGGGGGGTTCCTCCGAGAATTCGTCGGCTTTCTTGGGCTTCCCCTTGCCCAGGTCTGGATTTCTTTTGGCGCTTCTGAGAGTAGCCATAGTTATAACTGTTATTCTACAGATCCAACTGAATAAAGTTGAAATTTCAAAGTTTAAATTGGAAAAGGGAGAGATTAAAGGCGGACAAGAAGCGACTATGTCTTACATGTCCGTAACCGGGACTCAGAGTCCGGATGATGGAATTGATGGCATTGCGGCCAAATTTGTGGATGGTACTAAGACAGATGGAGAGACAAGTGGTGTTGAGGAAGCAAGGAGGTTGTAGAAAGACTTGGGTAGACTAGGAAAGTGGGTAAAGAAATAGCAGATGGAATACTTTGTCAAGAAGTTTAAGGTCATGCACTCTGGTAGAAGAAATAAAAGCATAGGCTATTCTTTAAATGGGCAGAAAATTCAAAAGTCCAAAGTACAAAGGAACTTGGGAGTCCTGGTGCAGGGCTCCCTAAAGGTTGAATTGGTGGTGAGGAAGGCAAATGCAATGTTAAAATTCATTTCAAGCGGACTAAAATATAAAGGCAAGTATGTAATTCTGAGATTTGTAAGGCACTGACGCGGCCTCACTTGGAGTGTTTTGAACAGCTTGGGTCTTTTATTTGAGAAAGGTGTGCTGACTTTGGGGACAGTTCAAAAAAGGTTCATGAAAAAGATTTTGCAATTGAATGGATGGCTCATCTTATGAGGAGCACTTGCTGCCTCTGGGTCTGTACTCATTGTAATTTAGAAAATGAGCAAAGGAGACAATGGCACCTAACTGCTCTGCTTGCAGCTTTGGAAACAGCTCTATTTCTATATTTAATATCTCTACTTATCCCTTTCAGGGTTCTTTTGAAGATCCTGATCTGGAGATACATGCTGACTTCAGTTCTTTGCAGGAATGGACCCGCTCTCGGGGTCTGATAACTGGCCGTTATTCGATAAACCAAGCGCACAGCCGAGGAGATTAGCTCGCCTTCGGAGTTTGGGATTTTGTGGCTCTGGAGGTGGATGGATTCGAGGTCGGTGCCTCTGCAGGAAATTGGTGTGTCGTGGGAGACGGAAGATCTCTGGCTGTGTGCCCAGAGACCCGAGTTCTTTGGGCACAGAGCTCAGAAAAAGCGATGCAACAGACTTTTAACCTCTTAAATCAGCAAGTTGTTTGTTATGTCTCCCCTGTCGCTGCAAAACGGAGACACCCCTTTTCCTTTAGTAGGGAGAGGGAGAGGGAGAGGGAGAGGGAGAGAGAGAGAGAGAGAGAGAGAGAGAGAGAGAGAGAGAGAGAGAGAGAGAGAGAGAGAGAGAGAGAGAGAGAGAGAGAGAGAGAGAGAGAGAGAGAGAGAGAGAGAGAGAGAAGCTGTGGTATGTCAAATTACTGGGAAAACGAGTAGTCTTTGAGGTATTGCAAGCCTGTGTCTTTATTTAATCTTTGCTGCATGCTTGAGTGCTCAGTGGAAGCAACAATGCTTTTCCTTTGCTTGTGTAGGAGGGGGGATCATTTCTTTGTCAATTACATGTGGGAGGAAGCTAGTGGGGCTTTGGGGTTCTAACACTTAACTGTCATTTATTCTTTGGGGCACTCCTATGTTTATGCAGATGGTTGTGAAGAAAAAGAATTTCAGGATTATATTGTTTACATTTCTCTGACATAAAATGTACCTTTGAAACATTAAAATGAGGAGTATCTCATTGAAACTTAATACCTAGATAGAGGGTCTGTGCAGAGGATGTTTCCTATAGTGGGGAATTTAGGTCTAGAAGGAGAAACTCAGAATAGAGAGATGTCAATTTAGAAAAGAGATGAGGAGGAATTTCTTTCACCAGAGGGTGGGAAATCTGTGGAATATTTTTTAGATTACGAGGATATTCAGTCCTCGTTTATTGTCATTTAGAAATGCATGCATGCATTAAGAAATGATACAATATTCCTCCAGAATGATATCACAAAACTAAAAAAAGGACAAACCAAAGACTCACACTGACAAAACCACATAATTATAGCATACAGTTACAGCAGTGCAAAGCAATACCATAATTTGACAAAAGCAGACCATCGGGCACGGTTTAGAAAAAGAAGTCTCAAGTCCCGATCAACTCCAGTAGTCCCGATATCAGGCAACAAAAGGGAGAAACTCTCCCTGCCATAAACTTCCAGGCACTGACAACTAATGCCTTTGGAAGCACCCGATGAAAGCAGACTCTGAGTCTGTCCGAAAACTTCGAGCCTCCGACCAGCCCCTCTGATACAGCCTCCCGAGCTCCTTCGACCTTGTCCCGGCCGCCGAAACGAGCAAAGCCATAGTCTCGGAGGCCTTCTCCTCTGGAGATTCTGGACCACGCAGTAGCGGCGGCAGCGAAGCGGGCATTTCAGACGTTTCTCCGGATGTTCCCCCCTGCTCTCACGTCTGTCTCCATCAAATCAGGATTGTGCACGGATCCTATTTGGAATATACCTGACATAACCACTATAGATATATACCTGAAATATAATCACTATGTATTAGCTATTTACTATACTACGTAATCACTTCTAGGTACCAGATATTAATCTGTATTAGTTTCTAGACACGTTTTGTTATGTGTTGTTTTCACTAGATACTTTGTACTCTTTTAGCTGCATATTAAGGCATGTACAGAACACCTGTTGTTTTGCAGCTCTATTAGCTGAGATATATCCCATGTATTACACTCAGCCTTTGTTCAGTATGAGATGACGCGAAGCTACGGGCGGGAATGTAATGTGAGGGGGGATGTCTGGAGAATATAATCTTGGCAAAGGCTCAGGTCCCAATGCGAACGGGTGGTACATAATGGTGGCGCACCGCGGGCTAGGCAAAAGCGATTAATTAATTCATATATAGATGATCTGCAATTAATACCCGATTGGGTATGGCGATGAACCCGAAATGTAACTGAGATAAGAAATTACTATAAAGAATGCTGTACACCGGAGCTCGGCAGGCTTTCAGTGACAAGTTCATTGATTGCCTCAGCCTTTGTTTGCAGATAAAGGTTTAATTTTCTTGAGGAATTGTCTGTGTCTCCATTTTAAGTAACCACGACAAAATTGGCGACCGCGATAGGACCGGAAAGAGACCCGAGGAAAAGATCCGGCGGGTTGAGGCCGCTTCCCGGTCCCTCGGGATCCCTTACAGAGCTAACAGAATTACGGGTGCACCCAGCAAAAGGTAAGCGCTTTTTGCGACAATTTGGATTAAAATTCTGTTGGTTTTGGGGGTCTCAGGGACTCAGAAGTGTGTAGCAACTGCCGAAGGGTCTCTCCGATCCAAAGAATCTGGCAGAATTGAGGGTTTGACAGGAGGCTCAGAGGATTGATCGAGAACTCTGCAGTGGGGGTAAGTACGAATAAGGTAACAAGAAGTTGAGTAAAGAAAATTCCACGTGGTGTTGGTAAATCCCTGTGGATACGGCTTCGCACAAAGCGAAGGGCTGAAGGGACAGGGTGAGTGAAGAGAAACTTGTGTGAGTACTGCCCTACATTGAGGGCTGCTCGGACAAAACGGTACAGAAGGTAAGAAGTATTTGATAAAGTGCTTAAACACTGGTAGACAACTGTAGGGCTAGGTGTAAAGATAGGATCGGGAAGCATTTGAACTGTGAGACTTTTAAGAAATAGTACCTAAGAAAAGGAGAAAATAACATGGCGGAGGAAAAAGGAACAGCAGTAGACATACTGTGCAAGAATTTCCCGATAAGTAGAGGTGAGATTATTGCAATGTCAGAGAAATGGGTAAAAAGAACCAAAAACCTGCGCACGAAATGGCCAAAAGGAGGGACATTCGATGTAAGTTTGTGTTAAGAGCTGGAAGCACTAATTAAAAATCGTAAACCAAACGATAAGTCCAAGAAAAGGGAGGAAAGGAGAGAGCAGGAGATGGAAGTATTGAAACTTTTTAGGTTGGAGGGGGAGAGATTGAGGAAGACAGGCAGGATATTGATTATAAACGAAAAAGGGAAAAGGGAACAGGAAATACAGTCGGGTGATGGAGAGGAAAAAACTGACAGAAGCCCGGCTTCAGCTCTATACCCAGATCTGAAAGAAGTAGAAAGACCCCCTCCCTATAATGAGCAGGGAACACCCGAACAAAGCCCCATAATATCAGGAACAGTAAGCCTGCAGGGGGAAGTAGAGGTCTGGGACACTGAGGAGGAAAAAAGGAAATATGAGAAGGTGAGAGGGGTGCTGAGGAACGAGATAGAGGGAGAAAAGATAAAGATAGAACAGGAAAGAAGGGAGATGGAAAGATAAGTGGAAAAGCTACAGCAGCTGAGAGAGAAGAGGGATTATGAGGAATATCGGTTATACTGTAGAGACAGACGGACTAGAAGAGAACAGGAATCATCTAGACAGCAAGAATGGAGTGAGTTAAGAGGAAGTTGGAGAAAGGTAGGAGACGAGAGTTTGGGGGAAGTATGAGAGAGGACGGAGAGGCAGATATTGGAGATGGAAGAGGGGACTAGAGGAGAGAAGGAGCAAGGAAGAAGGTATACCCCAGGAAGGTATGAGTGGCAGCCAGTAGAAATAGGGTCAGCAATAGATGAAGAATCAGGTGAGGCAGAAAGTTTGATTACACAGAACGGGGAGAAGGAAATGCTGCTACTGCTGGTAAAGGGATCAGGACAAGTACAGTATATCCCTTGGGGATCCCAGGACCTGGAAGGGCTGAAAAATACTCTGCCTAGTCTGCACGAGGGGGCAGGAAAGTGGATTAGAGCCTTTGAGGAGGAAACAACGGGACGATTGTTGGCTATGGGAGATTTGAAGGCACTGCTGATAAGGTTGATGGGAACTTCCAAGCTGAAAGAACTGATGGCGATGGCTGGCTTACAGAACGTGGACAGTCCACAGACTGATGGGGCCAATTTTGATCCAGTGAGACAGAGGGTATGGCAGAGCCTCAGGAAGCTTTATCCACCCAGAGTGGACCCCAACGCCTTAAAGTGGGAACTACTGGGAGACACTGAAAACCCAGCAGCCTATATAGAAAACCAGTTGAAAAGATGGAGACTGGAGACTGAGCAAGAGGTGGAAAATAACTTGTTTCTGAACTCACTGTTCCGACAGAGCATTTTGGATGCAATGCCTCCACAGGTCAAGTCTAAATTGGAGGAAGTGGTTGGGCTGTCATCACTGACCCCACAAGCATTCAGTGATCATGTAGTCCACACAGTGGAGAAACATCGGAGAGACAAACGAAAGCTGGCTGAGCAGCAAGAAGAGGTGCAGCGAAAGCTATTGTAAAATGCAGCTCGAAGAACTGAAAAAGAAGGACAAAGAAAAAAGCAAAAAGATGCTGCCAGCCATCACTAGTGTGAGTACAGCCATTACACCATTAGACGGGGGAACCGGTCATTCTGTCAGTCAAGGGCCAGAAAACCCCATGCCAATTATGAATGTCTTTGGAGGAACATTTCCACCAATGCCCTATTGGGGACAGAGTAAATTTAAGCAACAGCCCAGACAGGACTGGAACTCCCAAGGAGGGGGATAGAGGAATTATGGGCAGAGAGGACTAGTGAGGAGATAGGGGGAAAGAGAGATAGAAAGATTATGCTGGGGATGCAACCAGCCTGGGCACATGAAGAGAGACTGCCCATTTAAACCATGGCCTGTCTCGTATCAGCAGGAGCCGTTGGCAAAGGAACCACAGTTTGGCCACATGCCAGCTCCTGGGGGTACGAGCGGACCTGTAAACCCCTATGCAAGATATTAGGGGTGCACCGAGAACTCGAGTGGGAAGGGACATTACCCAATGATAACGAGGGAGGCAGAGGAGGAACCTATGGTTCAGGTTATGTTAGAAGGGCAACTGACACCAATGATGATAGATACTGGAGCCACGTACACTTGCGTACAGCCACAGTATGCCCTTCACTTTCCCGTGTCAGGAAAGTTTATAAAGACGGTAGGGTTCTCGGGGAAAACACAGTTGACGCAGTACACGGCTTCAGTGCATTTGAAAATGGGAAATAAAGGAATTGTTTTACCGGTACTAGTATCTAAAGGAACTCCGATTAATTTGTTAGGCAGAGATGCTCTATTGAAACTGGAATTAAAATTAGAATGCACCAGAAATGGGTTAAGTGTGGAAAGAGCAGGGGCTCAATTAATGGTGCGAGAAGATAAGACAGCCAATGTTTTTTGGATAGGGGACATAGAAGATCAGATCTGGGATACCTGGGAAAAGTGGAAACAGGGCGTGCAGCCCATATTACCTGAGGCTGTAGCACCCAAATCTGAGTTACATTGCACTGTAATTTTCGATGAGGCTCAGAATAAGGAGGTAGAGAGGAGATGGAACATGAGGGCAGATATTCGACAACACCTAAAAGGGGAAGCCATAGTAATTGGGAAGCAGGGGGCAGCCCTGCAAGTCAGCTGGAATACCTTCTTGAAAGAATGGTACAGGATACCGGAAGCTGTACCCCACGTAACCCTGCTGGTAAACGAGGGATACCAGTCTAAAGACTTAGGACCCCTAGTAAAGCAGGTAAGCACCGTAACGGTTTGGAGAAAGGTTATGCCTGAGGTATGGATATCCGGAGACAACAACTGCATTAAAATAGGGGTAAACATAGATGTGACAGGAACTATGAAGGAAGTTGAAGTAACTCCTCAGCCACATATGCTGTTGTTGGGGAAGGCAAGGGGTCAGCAGGAAAATAGAATATTGGACAAGTTGCCATCTATTCTGTGGACTCAACATGACACGGACGTGGGGAAAATAAAAACAGCCAGTCCGGTGAAGGTAAGGTTAAAAAAAAAGGAGCAGTTCCACCTAGGAGACCACAATATCCCTTAAGACCGGAAGCAGAGGAAGGTATAGCGCCGACAATACAGGGACTGTTGGCGGCAGGAGTGCTTACGAGAGTAAACAGCCCCTGCAATACTCCGCTGTTGCCTGTCCCAAAAGCGGGCAGGTCTAAATGGAGACTGGTGCATGACCTACGAGCAGTGAATGAGGTAGTAGAGGATTTGGCAGCAGTGCTCCCGAATCCACACACACTGCTGACTAATATCCCGCCAGAAGCAAGCTACTTTTCAGTAATTGATTTGTGTTCGGCTTTCTTCAGCATTCCCCTAGCCGAACAGTGTCAGTATTTGTTTGCATTTACATACAGAGGCAGCCAGTACACCTACACTAGAATGCCACAAGGATTTAAGCATTCACCACATGTTTTTAATAAAGTACTGAAGGAAGATTTGGATGGCATTTCGCTGGTAAGTACACTGATACAGTATGTGGATGATTTGTTGATTTGCTCTGAAAGTAAGGAGCAGTGTGAACGGGATACTGTGATACTTTTAGAGAAACTGGCGTATGGAGGACATAAAGTATCTAGGAAAAAACTGCAATTTTGTAAGCAGCAGGTGGAATATTTAGGAAGGATGGTATCTAAAGGCGTAAAGGCAATAGCGCCAAGTCAGATTGAGGCGATAACGAAAGCTCCAAAGCCCCAAACAGTAGGGCAGATGATGATGTTTCTAGGAATGACAGGATATAGCTCAGATTGGATAGGAGAATATGCTGAGATTGTAGCACCACTGAGAAAGATAATGAAGGAAGCAGGCCATACCAATTTGAGAACTAGCTTGCAGTGGAATGAGGAGGCAGAGACAGCTTTCAATACTATTAAGCAGGAATTGCAGTCAGCCCCAGCATTAGTATTGCCTGACTATGAAAAGATTTTCCATTTGTATGTATCTAATCGACGGGAAGGCTATGCCGCAGTAGTGTTGACACACGTGACAGGTACAGGGAAAGCGAAGCAGCCAATAGCATACTACAGTGCAAAACTGGACGAGGCGGCCCAGGGCTATCCACCTTGTTATCAGGGATTGGCAGCACTGTGCTATGCGTATGAGAAGGCATCATTAGTAACTATGAGTTATCCTGTGATACTGTACACACACCACAAGGTAGCAGAATTGCTGGATAGAGGGAAATTTGTGTTAACACCAGCCAGGATAGCAGCATATCAGATGCTGTTGACCTTTCCAGATGTAACCATACAAAGATGTACCACCAGTAACGTAGGCGATTATGTCCCTTTGAGCTGCGAAGGAGAACCCCATGATTGTGTAGGGAAAACGATGACATTTGCCAAGCTGAGAGCATATTTACGGTTAGAGGCTCTAGAGGATTTGGATAAAAAGGTTCTGTTTGTAGATGGTTCTTGTTATAGGGATAATGATGGAAATCATGCAGGATTCTCAATAGTACAGCAGGACCAGTCAAGCTTCAAGACCATCAGAGTGGAAGCTTGTCCACAACTGTGCTCGCCCAATTAGCAGAGCTCAAGGCTTTAACAGCAGCGTGTGAGATGATGGAAGGTGAGAAAGTAGACATTTACACTGATTCGGCATATGCCCACGGGGTGTGTCATCTGTTTGGGGCAGTGTGGAAACAGAGAGGTTTCAGGAAAAGTAATGGAGACTCAATTCAACAGTGTCAGCAAATTTCAGACTTAATAAAAGCACTTATGAAACCCCAAGCACTGGCTATAGTGAAATGCCAGGCACACAAGAAAGGGAATGGGATGATAACTAAAGGAAATCAAGCTGCAGACGAAGCAGCCAAGAAAGCATCTGGGTGTACATCAGTTATTATTGCACCCCAGGTAAGCCTAGAGCCAGAACCCATGCTAGAGGACCTGGTTGAAATGCAAGGAAGGGCAACATTGGCAGAACAGACAACGTGGATGCGACGGGGGGCCAAACAAAACTCAGAAGGCCTGTGGAGCACGGAGGATGGTTTGTGGGTAGCACCTACTCCTTTGTTGACTATCCTAATTTCAGAAGCACATGGAGTGGACCATTGTGCAAGGGGGGAAGTAATAAGGAAAATAAAAAAGGATGGTTTCTGGTCGCCTTACTTACAGGCTTCGGTAGACTATATTCTAGCACAGTGTGAGGTTTGTGCACAGAATAACGTTCGAAAGGGGATTAAAACCCCAATAGGTCACATACCCGTGCCTGAAGGACCCTTTCAACATCTGGTGGTCGACTACGTAGATATGATAACGACGGTAAGAGGGAAAAGATACATTCTGGTGGTAATTGACAGGTTCAGCAGATGGGTAGAGGCAGTACCCTCGAAAGATCAAGGGGCAGGAACAGTGGTAAAGTTCCTGACAAATGAAGTGATCCACAGATTTGGAATACCTACGGAGATTAGCTCGGATAACGGTTCGGCCTTCATCCAAAGGCTGGTCAAATTGGTATTACAAGTACTGAGAATAAAACAAAGGTTTGGATGTGTATACCACCCACAGTCACAGGGCATGGTAGAAAGAATCAATGGCACTCTGAAGGACAAACTGAACAAAATTTGTGCAGAGACTAGACTGAATTGGGTTGATGCATTACCGTTAGCATTATTGAGTTACCGTATGCAGACTAATCGGGTAACATGCTTGACACCACATGAAATGCTAACTGGAAGGCCCATGCCAGTGCCCCAATGGAGAGGACCATATCACGGACCCAGTTTAGAGCAACTAGAACTTGAACTAAGACAATACATGTGGCAATTAACTATGATACATCAGTCTATTTATACACAGGAAAAACAGAAAGAGCCGGAGACAGTCCAAAGGGAAGGTCCAATCCAACCGGGAGATCAGGTCTACGTGCGAGCGTTTCGAAGGAAGTGGAACAAACCAAGAAGGGAAGGGCCTTTCACGGTAATCAGGGCATCACCCACTGCGGTTCAAGTGGAAGGGCGCTCCACTTGGTATCATCTCAACCACTGCACTAAGGCAGTTCCGCAGGTACAGTCAGAGGCGGAACCCGTGGTAGGTGGTGAGGAGGAGCAGACTGCAGAGGCCAGCCTGGAGGATCAAGAAGCCGACACTGCCCCACAGGAATTTGACCAGGTGGTAAGGGAGATCTTTGGTAGTTCTGATGACTCTGGGAATGAAGTTGGGGATAGTAGTATTCCTCCAGATAATGGGGATGGTTTGGGTGCAATCAGTTTTGCCCCTCAGAATAACACACCTGCCTACTATAGCACAGACTTGGAAACCATCAACATGGAGGATATGGCAGGGAATGATGTAACCCTGGGAAACTCGGAAGCACGCAATAAGAGAAGTAGCACACACACTGTTTTGTCACAACAAGAGAACACATGGTACCAATGGGCAGTGTATACAGCAAGCACGATGGAAAGACAGAATTGCTACCTGTGCTCAAGGGCAAACCCTGCGCAGCACGTAGTCCCCATGCCTTATAATTCTTCCACTTGTGCGCAGTGGCATAGGAATCACAAGGTGCGATGTGAGCAACGATGTCCTGGTCCAGTCAGTGCTAGGGCTTGTTACATGAGAATTTGTGTTAACACTGATCCCTGTTATAGAAACTGTCTGAACAATGCACCCATGTGCCCATATTGGTGTATGCTGTATCAGGCGTCCTGACATTTTGACCAAAACAAGCTTGCCTATCACTGTAATTATAGTAGACGCTGGGCTATAAATAAAAGGAGCCAGACACCTATGCAGGAACAATTTATAATGCAGGGTCATCTGAATTATGAATGTTTCATGCGGGTGGGCACTCGCCTGGTTGGCCATTTCCAAGGCACCTGCACTCAGACGTGGAATGTCACCCCAGGTAAAAAAACACTTAATAGGTACCACTCCTCCTGAGGGAGCATTGGACTCTCAGACTATCCCATTAGCAGACACTTGGTGGCTTTGTGGACCGAAAGGAGGTCTGAGATCTACGCTCCCCCTCAGGTGGGCAGGAACATGCACGCGTGTCATGCTGCTTCAGGAAGTTATAGTGTCCCCCGAAGTACAGTCCAGCACTACCTTCCCTGAGCAACGGACACTGCTACGGCGGAAGAGAAAATATGAACCTAACCTGACAATCCGGATTGACAGTATAGGACAGCCGAGAGGTATACCTAACGAATTCAAGGCGCGGAATGAGATTGCTGCAGGCTGGGAAGCTCTCATACCTGTGATAGGGATAAGTAAAAATGTTGAATGGATAAATTATATATACTACAATCAACAGAGGTTCATCAACTACACTGATGATGCACTGGAGGCCTTAGGGCAACAGCTGGATGCAACTAGCAGGATGGCGTGGCAAAACAGACAGGTACTGGATTGGCTTTTGGCAGAAAAAGGGTGTGTGTGTGTGTGATGTTTGGAGATCAATGCTGCACTTTCACCAGAGCAATGAATAAATTAAAGGATCTGCGGAAGGAGGTCAAACAGAATGCAGGATTTGGGCATCCGTGGTTTGACTGGTTAGAAAGCAAACTAGGGGGATGGGGTGCGTGGCTGACTAAATTGGCAATGACTGCCGGCATTGTGCTGATAAGTTGTGCATTTATTCTGTGCTGTTTTCTTCCACGTATCAAGACTTTGATAATGCGTGCGACAGCAAAACAATTTCCGATGCTCCTGGAAATTTTTGAATCTGACCCTGGACAAGGAGAAAAACCGATGATGTACTGTTACAGTCTGCACGATGCACCAAGCGGACTGGAAAGGGTTAATGATGTGGACACTAGTCTGCAAGGGTGTCTGAGTCTTTTTTCCTGTCTCAGCTACAGAGGGACAGGTTTTTGGCTCAACAGCCTAGGTTAACACAGAGAGAGATCATTTTGAGCTCCGAGTATGAAAATTGTAGTTGACCCAGATTTGGGATTAAAATGCTGAACTTTATTTTGGCTTTGGTGCACGGCCTCTGAGTGTTCTCTTTTTGTGTGAGACCCTGTGGGTCTCAAAGAGGGGGATTATATTGAGAAATATACCTGACATAACCACTATAAATATATATATATACCTGAAATATAATCCCTATGTATTAGCTATTTACTATACTATATAATCACTTCTAGGTACCAGATATTAATATGTATTAGTTTCTAGACACATTTTGTTATGTGTTGTTTTCACTAGATACGTTGTACTCTTTTAGCTGCATATTAAGGCACTTACAGAACACCTGTTGTTTTGCAGCACTATTAGCTGAGATATATCCCATGTATTACACTCAGCCTTTGTTCAGTATGAGATAACACGGTGCTACGGGTGGGAATGTAATGTGAGGGGGGATGTCTGGAGAATATAATCTTGGCAAAGGCTCAGGTCCCAATGCGAATGGGTGGTACATAATGGTGGCACACCGCAGGCTAGGCAAAAGCGATTAATTAATTCATATGTAGATGATATGCAATTAATACTCGATTGGGTATGGCGATGAACCCAAAATGTAACTGAGATAAGAAATTACTATAAAGAATGCTGTACACCGGAGCTCGGCTGGCTTTCAGTGACAAATTCATTGATTGCCTCAGCCTTTGTTTGCAGAAAAAGGTTTAATTTTCTTGAAGAATTGTCTGTGTCTCCAAGTCATTTCAAGTAACCACGACAATCCCTACTTAACAAGTAACAGATCTCCATCTCCAGAGAGGCCGCGCATGCTGCATCGTGCCGCCATTTTCTCCTCCTCCTGAGGCAGTGTGGAATTCATTGCCACACTGTGGAGTCCAGGCTATTGAGTGTATTTAAAGCAGTGGTTGATAGCTTCTTGATAATTCAGGGCATTAAAGACGACAAGCAGAAGGCAGGAGAATGGGGTTGAGAGAGAAATGGAGCAGCTATGATGAAATGCCAGAGCAGACTTGATGGGCTGAATGGCCAGTTTCTGCTCTAATGTTTAATGGTTTTATTGTCCACATTGCTCACTGAAAATGGGGTCACAGGCAGACAGGGTGGTGAAGAAGTCTGGTACTATGCTGGCCTTCATTCAGAACATTGTGCAGAAAAGTTGGGAGCACATGGTGGAATTGTAGAAGGTGCTGGTGAGGTTGTATTTTTATTCAACCTGCTGGTGAAAAGATGTGATTAATCAGGAAAGAGTGCAGAAAAGATTCACAGGGATGTTGATAGGACAGAGTCAAAGGGAGATATTAGCTAGGGTAGTATGTTCATTGGAGTAAATATACAAATTACGTAACATATAATTTGTATCTTTGAGTATTGGTCACTGTGGAGATTCAACATAAAAGTGAGATGGGATGTTTTCCTGTTACTGTACTTGTTTATTAAATCTTTAACGTTCTCTAACTTCTTCAACCCTGGTGAAAATTTCAAACCTGTAAGAGTTTCAGTGGTGATTTCATAGAGATGCATAAAATTAAGAGGGGCATGAACAGGAAAAGCTCCCTCAGAATATTGGCAAAGTGACTGGATTGAATGAATATCGTGGTCAGCACGGAAAAGTGGGGTAGAGGGGCCGGCTTCAATACTCCTTGACTTTCTAACTCTACAAATGCAACTGCAATTTACAGTGGTCAATTAACCCACCAACAAGTGTGTATTTGGGATGTGGAAAGAAGGCAAATTTAAATGTAGCATACTCATTTGAAGAGTTCCTGCAGACTCTGGACCCCCTAATGTTCTGGAATCCTCCTGTGCACTATTTCACCCACATCATCCACCCTCGGTCTGGCTGTTACACTGACACCCAGTGGCTGTCCATTAGTATTATAGCTGTCTGTTTGTCTGAAGCCTGAATATTTGGAGGTGTTCTTCTGACCCCCCCCCCCCACCCCCCAGTGTTTGCAGTTTATCACTGCAAGTTTACAAATACTTCCGGTCAAATTGACTTCAATCCAGACACAAGTCTGCAGATGCTGGGATCTGGAACCACACACTGGTGGGCTGTGCAGCATCAATGGAAAGAAACTGTTGTTACGTTTGATGAGAAAACCATGGGGAGATGGTCCAGAGTTGGCCCCCGTGAACTACGCTACTAACGAGAGAGAGATAAAGAGGGGGAGAGGCGCCATGCTGCACATGCTGATAATGTGAGAGAGACAAGGATTTAAAATTATGGCTTCTTCGCTGATTGTTGACTTTACTTCCGAGGACTTGGCCACTTTGCCTGCTTGTGTGACACAGCATAGTGGGTGCCAGGTGCCTACTGAGACAGGGGGGAGTGGCCCAGTTTGATGGACATGATGAGTTGATGGATGGCTGGAACCCCGGTAGGGGAGTTAAAAGGCGACTCTGCTGAGACACAGGCAGACACGCCACTGGACACTGAACGAGTGTTGTGCACCCACAGGAAGGTGGGGGCTTGGAGGATCGATTCGGGGAAATCGGTCAGAGGCTCACAGTGTGTGAAGGCAGGCTGGTGGGGGCTTGTGTGTGTGTCCACCCTCAACTGGGTGATGTCCACCGCTGAAGAATGGTCTGGCCTGAAATGGAGGGGTCATAATCGACGACCACAACAGTACAACGGAACAAGAAAACAACGGAAGGTTTGCCTGCTGCAGCTGCACATCTCTCGCTCACTCTCTCTCCAATGTCACAACAGCAACGACCTCAACCCAAACTGAACTGAACTGAACTCTGCATTATCTTAAGACTATTCATTTACCCCTAGACTACGATAGAGCTTGGTTTTGATACTTATTCCTACACTTCTGTATTTATCATTGCTAACCTGTTTTATATGTATATTTGCATTTTTGACACTGTATTACTTAGATTACTAATAAACACTTTTAGTTACAGTGCCACCAGACTCCAACATATCATTCCATTTCTGCTGGTTTGGTAACCCGGTCACGGGGTACGTGACACTGTTGAATTACAAATGAGGATAGTCCACGTGAGTATCTGGGTTACAACAGACTGAATAAAGTTACTGAAGTAAAGAAATCATGATCATGTTGTGAATCAGAAGTAAAAACTCTTGCAAGCACTGGACAGACAATATATATTGTATATCAGAGGTGGAGGGAATGAAATGCAGTGTCAGTGAGTAGACCATATACATCACCAAATGTACCAACTCATGGATGTCAACGATCAAGTCAACACAACTGTAAAATAACAAAACCACAGTCCAATGAACAAGAGCTCAGATCATAGCTCTATTGAAGACAACCTATAAATGCAAATTATTGCAAAGTAAGAACGCATTGACAGAAAAAGACAAGAGAAAACAGGGGCTGTATAAAATGTCCTATCAGTGAGACACTAGCTGGTGAATGAAAACCCTGCTCTTTCCTTGTCTGTCACTTTCAATGTGACATATTCAACTAAAGATATCCTCTAGTCTCAGGGCCTCCTGGCACAATGGACACCCAGAGACTGTCAGTTACGATTACCTTGAGGCCATCCAGCCCTCTAGGTTCTCCCCGTTCTGGTAGGACAGGTCAAAAAGCTTTCTGGGAAGCGTAAAGGAGGTGGGGTATGCTTCATAATCAATAATGCTTGGTGCAACCCCCAGAATGTCTATGCCCTCAAATCTTTTTGTTCCCTGGATCTGGAGTGCCTTGTGCTGCTGTGTAGACCTTTTTGGTTGCCTAGGGAGTCCATGAACTTTATTATCACAGCTGTGAATATTCTGCCACAGGCTGATACTGACCTGGCTCTCGAGCTCCTTGAGCACCCAGAGACTGCACACCCAGAGGCTGTCTTCATCATCCCCAGTGACTTTAATAGAGTATCACTGTTTAAAGTTTCTCCAACGTTTTGTCAGCACATCCAGGTGAGCACACAGGCATATAGCATACTCGACCACTGATGCTCTCCCTTCCACAATGCTCACAAAGTGCTCCTCTGCCCACACCTTGGAAAGTCAGATCTCTCCTCCATCTTGCTTCTGCTGATGGACAGGCAGAAGCTGAAACAAGGGGTGGCTATTGTTAAAACCATCCACTGTTGGTCTGACCAATTGGTCTCCATGCTACAGGACCGCTTTGACATCAACTGGAGTGTCTTTCATGATGACGATGTCTCTGAGTTCACAGATGAGGTTACGAGCTTCATCTGAAAGTGCATCGAGGAGCCAGAAATCGGCCAGGGTCACGGTCTACCCAAACTGCAGGGCTCTGCAGAGAGTGGTGCGGACAGCCCAGCATATCTGTGGATGTGAATTTCTCACTATTCAGGATACTTATAGAGACAGGTGTGTACAAGAACACTGGGGACCCAAGTCACCTCAACCACAAACTGTTCCACCTGCTACCATCTGGGAGATGGTACCACAGCATAAAGCCTGGACCTACAGAGCCGTGAACAATTTCCACCAGGCCATCAGACTGATTAATTCATGCTGATACAATTGTATTTCTATGCTAAATTGACTGTACTGTTGTACATATTATTTGTTACAAATTACTATAAATTGCACATTGCCATTTAGACAGAGACGTAACGTAAAGATTTTTACTCATATATGTGAAGGATGTAAGTAATAAAGTCAATTCAATTCAATACAGCAGCCAGTTTAATTGAAGGCTCAATATTTGGAGGTGTTCCTCTGACCCCTAATGTTTTCAGCTATTATTGCAGGAAAGAAATTGTTCTAATCAAATCAGCTTCAGACAACATTGGCATTTTAACTCCAACAGGAGAAATGAAATCATCACTGAAGGACAAATAATTACACATGTTACAAGTAAGAGATAAGAACAACTGAAATTACAGGTGAGGTAGTATGGTTGGAGAGAGAAACAAACTAATATTACAAGCTTTTCAACAGAGGAAATTAGACAGTTTAAGGTTGAAATCTAAGTACACTATCAAAAAAAAATCCATTTCACTCTGACGTCCACTCTCCACGATGACCAAGAGACCATGGCACTCCAGCCTGATCACCCTTTAAATTTGCTTGTCAGAAATAAACAGTTCCCCGGGGTCTCATTGGGGTTGTGGAGTTTGGGAAGCGGTAGGTCAGGATGAGAGAGAAAAGGGGACAGAGAAGAAGCTGACCTGAAATTGGTGAATTCACTATTTTGGATATCAGATTGTAGATATCTCAAGTGGAAAATGAGATCCTATCTGTGGTAATGTGGAGGGGGATTAAAATGGCTTGCAAGTGGAAGTTATCAATGGCCATGGTATCTGGTGTGCAGGTATTTGTTAAAGTGGTTCCCTAGTCGGCACTTGGGTCACCTTGAGAGCACTGAATGCAATAGTCAACAATGGATGAGATGCATGGAAATCTGAGCCTCACTGGAAAGTCTGTTTAAGTGATTGAATGGTGGTGAGGAGGTGTAAGGACAGGTGTTATACCATCACCAATTTCAGGGGAAATGCCTGGGGAGGGTGAGTTATCAACAAAGCAGTGAATCACGGACAGGGTGGTCCTTGTGGAAAGCAAATAGGTGGGGAGGGGGAATGGTGGGATCATATTATATCTGTTGGAAATATCAGTGAAAGAATTGCTGGATGTGAAGGCTGGTGGGGTGAAAGGTGAGGAAACTCTCTCCCTGTTCTGTCTGAGGGAGATGGATTCAATGCAGAATTGCTGGAAATGGAGGATATGTGGGTCAGGTCTCTATCAACCACAGCATGAGACTGAGGTGGAAGCTGCTGTTCTTTCTGAAAAGACGACATTTCAGATGTCCAGTGTTGGAAAACCACATCTTGAGAACAAATGCCACAGAGATGGACGAAGTGAGAAAGGAATAGCATTCTTACATCAGAGAATTTGATGGGAAGATTAATCCTGGTAGCTATGGGAGTTAATGGCCCTGTAGTGATTGAAAGTGGACAAAAAAGAGGAAGTTGGAAATGGTCGATGTGAATCTTAGGTTTTGGAGGGAAGTGGGTAATGAACATTTTGGGTGAGCGCCCTTCATCTTAACATTAACTGACAGAGTAGAACAGAGATCACCAGTAACAAGAGAGGTAAGAGGGTGGCTGGGAAAGAGCTGGTTGTCTTTATATCTTCTTTAGTGACATCTGAGGTCACAGATGTCTACAAAATTGCAAATGTTTTGTCTTGTATAAGGGCAACTGAGATTAGGCAGCAGAATCTAAGTCAGTGAGTCTCACAGCAAACATAGGGAAATAATGTGAGAAGATTCTTAGGGATAGGACATTTGGTGAGGTGTGGATATGATGGACTGCCAGTTCGGCTTTCTGCTTCAGAACTTGTCATTATGAACAACTGAGGTTTTCTTAGGGCTGATCTCTTCTCTGCAATTCTGCTTTTTTTTTTCAGTCCATGCTTCAAGCAAAACCCTCCTGAGAATAGCAGCAGAGTGGACTGCAGAAAACTGAAGTTGAATATCAGTGGGCAGGTTATTCACGATCAGAGTACCACAGTTTAGAATACCACAGGTGACCGATGACTGACAGTCAGCTGATCATGCTATGGTGGGAAGAACAAGGATCTAGCAAATGTTCTGCTGTGCATCTCTTTTTTATAACCTAATTCTGCATATATTTTATCTCAGTCCCTCCCTTTATACACATATGATTTATCTTCCTCTATAAGCTACCTCTGAAATATTCATATTAACATGCTAGTTAGTGTCTAACATTGCTGACTAAATGAAGTGTCACGAAGCAGTTGTCAAAAATGGGACAACTTCAAATTCAAGTAATCTGTCTCTCACCATTTTTCAGTGATTTTCAGCTGGTTGCAATCTTGTTGATGGATGTGTGTTTTATAGAACTGTTTTTCAGAGCTGGGTGAAATAGAGAATAGAACAATTATGGGAGAAGATGCCAGTGCTGACAGCCTAAAAGTTTGAAACTATGGCCGCAGTAGAGGGTGCAGGAGATGCAGGAAAGGGCACGGGATCTGAGTTGAGAAGAACAGATGCAATAAAAAGAGAATTTGTACTTTTGTAGCATCTTTGTCAGTCTCAGGACATTGACAGGACTTCACAGTTAAATATAGTTTCTGTCTGAGGTATCTTATGGGATCAGAGCAAGAAGGAATGACACATTTCCCTCCCCAAATAGCAGAGTGAACATGATAGATTTTAACAATTCAGCTGTTTCATATAATCATTTTCCCCTATTTATGTTATTGAATTCGAGTTTACTTTAATGTACTGAAGCAAATTGTCCTCAGATATGGTGAGTTTTTAATGTTTCTCTCAATCTATTACCGTTGCAAAATCAAAACTACAGAGTCTCAAAAAATTTTATTCGCGGCAATGTCAAATTAACTGGAAAACATCCAATGGTGTAATGTTACTTTCAGCCTAACACAGAGACACTGTGTACAAAAACACCCACTTTCTTACACACATTGAAGATCAGTCCAGGTACACTATGAAAGTTAGCAGTTCCCTAGCAAGTTGCACAGAATCCCCTCACTTGACCTGATGGAGAGTGTCCTGAGGAGGAAGTCCAACAAATCCAAAGCTCTCAGGGAATGGAGGCACAAAACCTGTTTGTAATCCTGACAAATCAATAAGCATCACACACAAAATGCTGGAGGAACTCAGCAGGTCAGGTCCATTGATGCTGCCAGGTACTCACTACTCTCAGTGTAAAGGTAGCTCTTAGATCTCTTTTTAATCTCCACCTTCTTATCTTCTACAAGTACCCTCCCATGTTGGATTTTCCAAAGACTGAGGAAAAGACTATGACTGTCCACCATTCCATAACACTCATGATTTTACAAACTTCTGAGGTCACCCCATATTCCCCTCTGCTCCAGATAATAAAGAACCAGCATGGCTTACCTCCCCCTATAACTCAGGCCCTCTAGTCCAGGCAGCGTTCTTGTACATCTCTTCTGTACCATTTCTAGCTTGACAATGTCTTTCCTATATCAGAGTGACCAAAACTGTACACAATATTCCAAGTGAGGTCCTCTCAATGATTTATTTAACTACTGCATACCCTCCACTCTTAAACTCCATGCTCTGCCCGATGAACTTGTGAGCTGAATTCAAAGAACTGTGTACTTGGACTCGCAGGTCCCTCTGTTCCACAACACACATCAGTAGCTTGCCATTTACTGCATAATTCCTTCCCTGGTTTGACTATCCAAAAATGCATCACCTCACTTTGATCTAATCTTTGATATCAAATTTAAATCTAATTTTTGATGGAAAGCGGCCAGGGAGTGAATGGGCCAGTGAAGGAGTGGAGATTTGAGGCTTTACCTTGAGAGATTCTGGCAGTTGGACTGTGCAATCAAGTCAATCAAGATTTGAATAGCTCAGCAGAAAGCCGTTGATTAGAAAATCAAGATTTGAATAGCTCAGACTCAGCAGAAAATAGCTGTTTGGGCAATGGAGGTCAGGTGATCAAGCAGTTTGAAATGCTCAAACATAAATAGAGGGTTACCTCAAGCGGAGTGGCGTGTGGAAAGTGGCCAGTGAAGGAATGGAGATTTGAGGCTTTGACGAGAAGGGGCAGAGGATGAGATTGTTCCCAGTTAGTCTTCAGAATGCATCCTGAAACGGTGATGTGCCTCTACTGTCAGATGTGGCAGTCTTGGGGGAGCTCCCCTCTCCCACGGTCACATCTGCCAGAAGTGCTTGTGGCTGGGCGATCTGGAAGACCATGTGAGGAATCTGGAGCAGCAGCTGGATGACCACTGACTCATAAGGGAGAATGAAGCAGTCATCGATGAGAGCTACAGGGAGGTAGTCACACCTAGGCTGCCAGAAGCAGGTCGTTGGGTGACAGTCTGAGGGGGCAAAGCGAAGGAGAGTAGACAGGTAGTTCAGAGCATCCCTATAGCCATTCCCCTGAATAATAAGTTTACCGTCCTGGACGCTGTTGGTGAGGACGACTGACCAGGTGTGAGCCATGGAGGCAGGGCCTCTAGCACTGAGTCTGACCCTGTGGTGCAGAAGGATGGGATGGAGAAGAGGGGAGCTGTCGTCATTGGAGATGCTATAGTCAGGGGAGCAGACAGGAGATTTTGTGGACGTGAGAAGGAAAACCATATGGTTTGTTGCCTCCCAGGTGCCAGGGTCCAGGATGTCTCCGACAGGGTGCATGACATCCTGGTCCGAGAGAGAAAGAAATTAGAAGTCGTGATACATGTTGTTACCAACGACATAGGCAGGAAGAGGGTTGAGGTCCTGAAGTGTGAGTTTCGGGAACTAGGCAGAAGGCTGAAGAACAGGACCTCAAGGGTGGCGTTCTCAGGATTGCTGCCAGTGCTACATGATAGTGATGGTAAGAATTGGAGGAGATGGCAGTTGAATGTGTGGCTGAGGAGTTGGTGCAGGGGGCAGGGTTTTAGATATCTGGACCATTGCGATCTCTTCTGGGGCAGGTGGGACCAGTACAGTTTGGATGGGTTGCACCTGACCTCCAGGGGGAGCAATATCTTTGCTCGTAGTTTTGCTAGCATGGTTTGCGAGGGTTTAAATTAACTTGCAAGGGGGATGGGACCCGGAGCGATAGAGCAGTGAAAGAAGTGCATGGAGTAAAGCCAGATCTAACATATAGAGAAGCTTTGAGGAAACAGAAGCAGAGTTAAGTGTGTTAAGATAGAAGGGCTAAATTGTGTGTACTTCAATGCAAGAAGCATCAGGAACAAAGGTGATGAACTGAGAGCTTGGATACATACATACTTGGAATTATGATGTAGTGACCATTACGGGGACTTGGCTGGCACCATGGCAGGAATGGATTCTCAATATTCCTGGATTTCAGTGCTTTAAAAGGGATAAAGAGGGGGGCATGGGGAGGAGGGGTGGCAATACTTGTCAGGGATACTATTACAGCTGCAGAAAGGGTGGGTAATGTAGCAGGATCCTCTTTTGAGTCCGTATGGGTGGAAGTCAGGAACAGGAAGGGAGCAGTTACTCTACTGGGGGTATTCTATAGGACCCCCGGTAGCAGCAGAGATACCAAGGATCAGATTGGGAGGCAGATTTTGGAAAGGTGCAAAAATAACAAGGTTATTATGATGGGTGACTTTAACTTCCCTAATATTGACTGGCACTTGATTAGTTCCAAGGGTTTAGATTCAGCAGAGTTTGTTAAGTGTGTCCAGGATGAATTCCTGTCACAGTATGTTGACAGGCTGACTAGGGGGAATGCCATATTAGATCTAGTATTAGGTAACGAACCAGGTCAGGTCACAGATCTGTCAGAGGGTGAGCATCTGGGGGACAGTGATCACCACTCCCTGTCCTTTAGCATTATCATGGAAAAGGATAGAATCAGAGAGGACAGGAAAATTTTTAATTGGGGAAGGGCAAATTATGAGGCTATAAGGCTAGAACTTGCAGGTGTGAATTGGGATGATGTTTTTGCAGGGAACTGTACTATGGACATGTGGTCGATGTTTAGGGATATGTTAGGGATAAATTTGTCCCGGTGTGGAAGATAAGGAATGGTAGGGTGAAGGAACCATGGGTGACAAATGAAGTGGAAAATCTAGTCAGGTGGATGAAGGCAGCATACATGAGGTTTAGGAAACAAGGATCAGATGGGTCTATTGAGGAATATAGTGTAGCAAGAAAGGAGCTTAAGATGGGGCTGAGAAGAGAAAGAAGGGGGCATGAGAAGGCCTTAGCGAGTAGGGTAAAGGAAAACCCCAAGACATTCTTCAATTATGTGAAGAACAAAAGGATGACAGAAGTGAAGGTAGGACCGATTAGAGATAAAAGTGGGAAGATGTGCCTGGCGGTTGTGGAAGTGAGCAAGGTCCTCAATGAATATTTCTCTTCGGTATTCACCACTGAGAGGGAACTTGATAACGGTGTGGACAATATCAGTGAGGTTGATGTTCTGGAGTATGTTAATATTAAGGGAGAGGAGGTGTTGGAGTGGTTAAAATACATTAGCATGGATAAGTCCCCGGGACCTGACAGAATATTCCCGAGGTTGCTCCACGAGGAAAGGGAAGAGATTGCTGAATCTCTGGCTAGGATCTTTATGTCCTTGTTGTCCATGGGAATGGTACCGGAGGATTGGAGGGAGGCGAATGTTGTCCCCTTGTTCAAAAAAAGTAGTAGGTATAATCCAGGTAATTATAGACCAGTAAGCCTTACGTCTGTGGTAGGAAAGCTGTTGGAAAAGATTCTTAGAGATAGGATCTATGGGCATTTAGAGAATCATGGTCGGATCAGGGACAGTCAGCATGGCTTTGTGAAGGGCAGATCGTGCCTAACAAGCCTGATAGAGTACTTTGAGGAGGTGACCAGGCATATATCTGAGGGTAGTGCAGTGGATGTGATCTACATGGATTTTAGTAAGGCATCTGACAAGGTTCCACATAGTAGGCTTATTCAGAAAGTCAGAAGGCATGGGATCCAGGGAAGTTTGGCCAGGTGGATTCAGAATTGGCTTGCCTGCAGAAGGCAGAGGGTCATGGTGGAGGGCGTACATTCAGTTTGGAGGGTTGTGACTAGTGGTGTCCCACAAGTATCTGTTCTGGGAGCTCTACTTTTTGAGATTTTTATTAACGACCTGAATGTTGGGGTAGAAGGGTGGGTTGGCAAGTTTGCAGATGACACAAATGTTGGTGGTGTTGTAGATAGTGTAGAGGATTGTCAAAGATTTCAGAGAGACATTGATACGATGCAGAAGTGGGCTGAGAAGTGGCAGATGGAGTTCAACCTGGAGAAGTGTGACATGGTACACTTTGGAACGACAAAATCCAAGGCAGAGTAAAAAGTAAATGGCAGGATACTTGGTAGTGTGGAGGAGCAGAGGGATCTGGGGGTATATGTCCACAGATCCCTGAAAGTTGCCTCACAGGTAGATAGGGTAGTTAAGAAAGCTTATGGGGTGTTAGCTTTCATAAGTTGAGGGATAGAGTTTAAGAGTCGTGATGTAATGATTCAGCTGTATAAAACTCTAGTTAGGCCACACTTTGAGTACTGTGTTCAGTTCTGGTCGCCTCAATATAGGAAGGATGTGGAAGCATTGGAAAGGGTACAGAGGAGATTTACCCGGATGCTGCCTGGTTTAGAGAGTATGGATTATGATCAGAGATTAAGGGAGCTAGTGCTTTACTCTTTGGAGAGAAGGAGGATGAGAGGAGACATGATTGAGGTGTACAAGATATTAAGAGGAATAGACAGAGTGGCCAGCCAGTGCCTCTTCCCCAGGGCACCACTGCTCAGTACAAGAGAAGATGGCTTTAAGGTAAGGGAGGGAAGTTCAAGGGGGGATATTAAAGGAGGTTTTTGACTCAGAGAGTGGTTGGTGCATGGAATGCACTGCCTCAGTCAGTGGTGGAGGCAGATACAGTAGTGAAGTTTAACAGACTGCTAGACAGGTATATGGAGGAATTTAAGGTGGGGGGTTATATGGGAGGCAGGGTTTGAGGGTTGGCACAACATTGTGGGCCGAAGGGCCTGTAATGTGCTGTACTATTCTATGTTCTATATGTCAACAAAATCGAGAGAGTACAGAGAAGATTTACTAGAATGCTACCTGGGTTTCAGCACCTAAGTTACAGGGAAAGGTTGAACAAGTTAGGTCTGTATTCTTTGGAGCGTAGAAGATTTATGGGGGACTTGATAGAGGTATTTGAAATTATGAGCGGGATAGATTGAGTTGACGTGGATAGGCTTTTTCCATTGAGAGTACGGGAGATTCAAACAAGAGGACATGAGTTGAGAGTTAGGGGGAGAAAGATTAAGGGTAACATGAGAGGGAATTTCTTTGCTCAGACAGTGGTAGCTGTGTGGAACGAGCTTCCAGCAGAAGTGGCAGAGGCAGGTTCGGTATTGTCATTTAAAGTCAAATTGGATAGGTATATGGACAGGAAAGGAATGGAGGGTTATGGGCTGAGTGCGGGCCAGTGGGACTAGGTGAGAGTAAGCGGTCAGCATGGACTAGAAGGGCCGAGATGGCCTGTTTCCGTGCTGTAATTGTTATATGGTTATATGTTTAATCTGCTAATCCTTAGCTCTTCTTTCTAATGGATCAAGGTTTTTTTTTACAAAATATCTTTATTACAAATTCCGTTCTGCAATATATTAAAACCAATGACTGACAATTACTACCCTGCAAATAGACAAACGGCATTAAAATAAAATATTTCCATCATCGATGCTGGCAACAACCCCCGTGGAGCCCAACAGTCCTGGGGCTAAAATGTAACCAGAATCTGAGAAGCAGCCCATGCAGATATGCAAAAAGGGGCTGCAGCCACACATACTCCATGTACATGTGATACACAGTCTACTCCAGCCCATAGAAGTGACATGTGACTGGAAGATCTGTGTACAAACTAAAGAACGTACTTCAGTGCACTGCTCTATGCAGCAACCTCCACCCCAGATCCCCAAGGTACATGGGAATAACTCCCTCAGAAAGGAACTTCCATTGGGGTCCTCCCTCACCTCCAGGTGGAACGACAGACTGCCATGGCATGTTGGGATGGTGGACAAGGGCTAGGAAGTGGAGGGTGTGGAGCAGCAGCCCATACAGGCACCTCTTACTTGATTCCCTTAATGGAATTGTGGGCATTGAGGAGAGACAGCTCAAGTTCTGTGGACTTGGCTCTCAGATAAGATTGCGAGGCGCAGGCCCGACAAGGAGCTCAGCATGAATCATTCCACACACCTGAACTGCACCAACGTCTATTGAGGTAGGGCAAAGGTCAGCCAGGACTTTGCCCTGTGCCAGAGGAGGGGATTCCCGGCCTGAGGCAACTATGCTCCAGAGTCTGCAAAGCAGCACAGCTGATACCAACAGGTGGTGGCCACATCTCATTGTGAAGACAGCAGCCCCTCTGGAGAAAGAATGTCACCAACACGTGCCACCTGGGAGGGTGTTCGGCATACAGGAATCTCTGCAGGGTCCTGAGATGGAGAGCCACCAGTTGAGTATGTATACACACCAGTGATTGTCTGTCTTCTCCCACTGGGAGACTCAAGACCGTTGCAGAGACCCAGTGTTTCCTGTACCTCAGAAGAAGTCCAGTAACTTCCTCTGCATTCTCGCAACAAAGGGGGCAGGTGGTCCAAAGTGACCATCTGGTACCACGACATGGAGGCCACCAGCTAGTTTATGACCACGACCCTGCCTCAATAGGAAAGTACCCTGAGAAGGCCTGACCAGCGCCCTAGCCAGGCCATGACTTTCGTTTCCATGTCATGGCAGTTCACCCAGACAGGTCTCCCCAGAAGGACTCAGGTAGACCCCTAGATAGAGGAGATGCCTGGTGCTCCACTCAAAAGCTCTCATCTCCTCCAGCAGGGAGTCCACCTGCCACTGACCCACTAAGAGGCTGATACAGGGAGCTGCCGAGAAAATAACTTGGGACTCACGCATCCTCCGCAGATCACTGGGGTCTGTCTCCATGAGGAGTAAGTCATTGGTGTAGGCCGAGAGGATGAACTCCAAGTCTGGTTCACTCAGATCCAGACCTGTCAGCTTAGGAATGTCTCCTTTCATTTATCAGTCTTTTTATTACTTAAAGAAAGTACACACACACACACACACACACACACACACTCATATATATATATATATATATAAACAAGAGGAGAATTATCTCAAATATCTATATCATATAAAAGATGAAATAAACAATATCAAGATCATACATAGTATTAATCTAATAGTATGTAATAAAGAATAAGATAATCGATTCTCCTCTTATCTTTCCATGAAAAGAAGAAAAAAGATACAGGAACTTTTATAATTTTTATATACATACAAAAAAACCCACTAAACAAGATAAACAAAAAACAAAGAAGAGAAAAGAACAAAAAGAAATGGGGCAGCTCATACTGAGAGTGAAGCCAAGAAAAAAAGAGAAATTTTCTGATCAAACTGAACATTTCGAGAAGCTAACTGGAAGAGCAAAGAATTAACTCATATGAAAATATTAAATAAAAGTTGCCAAGTTTCTACACATTTAAAAATGTATCAAATGTCTGATTTCTTATTTTCGCTAAATTTAAACATGACATAATGGAAGTAAGCCAATAAAGAGCAGTTGGTGGATTAGAGTCCTTCCATTTAAGCAAAATGGCTCTCTTAGCCAATAAAGTTGTAAAAGCTATCATCCATTGAGCAGAAACAGGAATATATCCTGCTTCCGATGGAATGATCCCAAAAATTGCTGTCAGTAAATTCGGTTGTAGATCCAAATTCAAGACTTTTGATAAAGTTTTAAAGACATCTTTCCAAAAATTATCTATCTTGATACAAGACCAAAACATGTGTTAAAGTAGCCACTTCAATATTACATGTGTCGCAAATAGAATTAATATTGGAAAAGGTACAGGCTAATTTATCCTCTGACATATGTGCTGGATGTACTACCTTGAACTTTATCAAGGAATGACGGGCACAAATAGATTAAGTATTTACCAAATAGAAAGTTTTATCCTACTGATTATCTGAGAGTGACTGTCAAAATTCCAATTCCCATGCAGCTTTAATTTTATTGTTACATACCATGCACAAATTCAATAACCATTTATAAATGATAGCTATTATTCCTTTTTATAAATGGTTTAAAGTGAAAAAAGAGTATTTATTATATTGAGTGAATAACCAAAGAGAAAGTTTGTAAGTAAACTACGTAGCAAAATCCTAATTTGTAAATATCTAAAAAAGTGTGCATTAGATAGGTCATTATTTCTCCACTATCTGAGTGAAAGACATTAAACAATCCCCCATAGGGGTTTTGGTGACGTCATCGTCGAGCATGGCAGCTTAAGTCACTAGCTCCTTAATTATTTCCATTAAGCCCCGTTAACACATCAAATATAATATTTTTTGAAAAATATTTGAACTGAAAAGAGGGGCAAGAATGGGGAAAAAGAATGGAAATTTAAAAAGTGACACTGCGGAGCCTGCGTCCGAGAGGGGTGTAGCGAGCGGCTCTCCTACCCGACCAAGTGCTAGCGAGGCGGCTGCTGGGCCTCATTCAGGCGAAGCGGCAAATATCTTCGAAATCCTGAAAGAGAAAATGGAGATCCAGAAAGAAATAAAGCAGCAGCTCCGTGATTTTAAATCAGAGCTCGCAAGCGTTAATCAAAAAAATAGCGGTGACAGAGACTTGAATCGATAAGGTGAAAGATCGCATTCAAAATGTGGAATGGATACTGAGTAAGACAATAAAAATATTGCATCACCAAGAAGGTAAACTGCTTGACCTGGAGGGAACATCACGGTGGAAAAATATCAGAATCTACAACATTCCCGAAGGAGCGGAGGGCTCGTCTACGACGGAGTTTGTCCAAAAGTTACTGCGGGACACGCTAGAGCTTCCTGCGGCTATGGAGCTAGAAGTTGAGAGAGCCCACCGCGTGTTGGTTCCGAAACCTACCCCGGACAGAATGCCACGCTCAATAATAATTAAATTGCTTCAGTACAGCACCAAGGCGTAGATTCTACAAAGAGCCTGGGGTAAGAAGAGAGTGTTTTTTGATGATAAATTAATATATTTCGACCAAGATTACTTCCCCCCCCACGGTCCTCCAGAAGCGCAAAGAATACTTTGAAGTAAAGCGAGTACTAAAGCAAAATAAGATTAGATTTCAAACTCCATACCCTGCTAAATTTCGAGTGTTTTATGACAACGGGACACAGTTGTATCAGACAGTGGAAGAGGCGACTACAGACATGAAGGCCAGAGGGTTGCCCGTCAGCATTATCAAAACGAGAGAAAGCCTGGCTGAAGAATTATCCCACTCCACTTGGGAGATACTGCGAGAAACGAGAAGGCAGGAGACTGAAGGAGGCCAAGAGAAATATATCAGGAACAGACCGGGAGTTTCCCAAAGACAGTCCTCACCCCCTTCTGAAGAGCCAAAATGTTTGGCTAACTTTAAAAAATGTTGAGAAGCTAAACAGAAGCAAAACTACACGGTGATATGCCTATCTCGAGAAATACTTATTATAATGTGGATTTTATATTACTTAGTTGTTATTCTTCATTCACTCACTTACTCCTTTTTCCCCACCAAAATGAGAATATATATATATATATGTGTGCATATATGTGTATGTGTGTAGTGTGTGTGTGTCTATATATATATGTGTGTGTGTGTTTGTACATATATACACACACATGTAATATGCATTGATTACTGCAATGGGGCCCTCAACTCACAAGTAGGAGGGGTTATCCCCCACAGCTAGACATTTTCTCTAGCTCAACACAGGGTCATCTACTAGAGACCTCAGCCTTGGAATCACACGTTTGTTGCCATTTTGGTTGTTATTTGCGTTTCTTGGTTCTTATTTGTTCCGGGAGTAGATGGATTAAGTTTTATTCTAATTTCAATGATACATTGACAGATAAATACAGGTGGCTAAGGACAAGGTAAAATTCATTTCTTGTAATGTCAATGGGCTATTAAATCCAATCAAACATAAGAGAATTTTATTCAAAATGAAAAAAGAACAAGCCCATGTAGTATATTTACAGGAAACTCATTTAAGTGATAATGAGCATAAAATACTAAAGAGAATGGGCTTCACTAATCTGTTTTTCTCTTCATATAAATCAGGACATAGGAGAGGAGTTGCTATTCTTATCTCAAGTAAGGTAAATTTTGAAAAAGTATTCGAAATGGGAGATAAAGAGGGCAGATATTTTCTGGTAAGGGGGAATATAGATGGCAATTCAGTTACTCTATTGAATATTTACACACCCCCGGGAAGTGAAATATGTTTCTTTCAGAAAATTGCTAATATTATGGTAACAGAAACAGAAGGTCTCCATGATATGTGGGGGAGACATAAGTTTACAATTACAACCAAAATTAAACTCTTCCAATAGAAAAACCTATGAAACAAGATCTATACACAAGAAAGTTAATACACTTTTTGAGGATGTTGGTTTAATTGATATATGGAGGGACCTTTTCCCTGACAGAAGGGATTACACTCATTATTCTGCTCTCCATTCTGTATATATAAGAATAGACTATTTCATAACATTTGGAAAAGCCAAAGACAAAATAAACACCTGTGGAATTGGGACAATAGATGTAAGTGACCATGCACCTATATATTTACCTGTTGATTTTGACCTACAACCAAAGGATACTATTTGGAAACTAAATTCAAGACTACTCAATGATCCGTCCTTCAAGGAACAAATTAAAAAAGAAATTGTTCTGTACTTAGAATTTAATGATAATGGAGAGGTTTCACTCTGAAGGCGGTCTTAAGAGGGAAACTTACAGCGATATCTTCATATGAGAAAAAAAAAGGAATAAAATATTAGAGGAATTACAAAATAGGCTGTAGGAACTACAGAAAAAACATAAATTGAATTTGGCACAGGATACATTAGGGGAAATTAAAAGATTTAGGAAGGAAATAAATAATTTGGCTACGCAGGAAATTTGGAAAAACTTAATGTTTCTGAAACAGAGACATTATGAACGTGGATTGAAATCTATGAAACTACCGGTGTGGAAACTGAAAAAAAAAAGATAGCACAAAATACAATTCATTGAATTAGGGACCCAAGAATGAAAATGATAAAAAAAATAAGCTAAGTGAAATTCAAGAAGCTTTTAAAGTGTTTTACAAAACTCTATATTCCGAAGTTCCAAATTGACACCTTCTGCAATTCTCTAGTTACCCAATTTAAGTGAAGAGCAAAATAGAACGACGACTGCTGACATAACTGAGGTTGAATTAAAAGCTGCAATTAGGAGGCTTAAATTAAGCAAGTCAGCAGGATCAGATGGGTATATGGCAGAGTGGTACAAAGAATTTAAAAATGAGTTAATTCCTATTTTACTCCCCACACTGAACTGTGCTCTAAAAAAGTCACCCAGTTGGAATCTTAGAATGCAAAAAAGGAAGAGGATTTCCCAGTAAAGAGGCCAAAGAATACCACTTCACTGAGTTTTTCTCCAAATCCACCCATAAAGGACAGTCATGTATGTCTGAGAAATGTATCCAAAAAGTAATTCATTGAATATTAATTGTCCAGTAATACACTCTAAAATTTGGCAAAGCCATACCACCATACTTCATAATTTCTGCAATCTGGGAAAAGGCTCTGAAGCATTCAGACTCTCATGAACAGACTGTGTAACAGTTTCTTCCCCCAAGTTATCAGACTCCTCAATACCCGAAGCCTGGACTGACACCTTGCCCCATTGACCTGTATCTTATTTATTGTAATGCCAGCATTGTTTTGTGCACTTTATGCAGTCCTGTGTAGGTCTGCAGTCCAGTGTAGCTTTCTGTGTTTTTTTTACGTAGTTCAGTCTAATTTTTGTACTGTGTCATGTAACACCATGATCCTGAAAAACATTGTCTCATTTTTACTGTGTACTATACCAGCAGTTATGGTCGAAATGACAATAAAAGTGACTTGGCTTGACTGGAGTTGACATAAATGACATAGCAGGAATAGATTTCTTAGAATCTGAAATATAAACTAACAAGTCATCTGCATACACTAATGCACTTTATCTCCTCTCTTAATAACTTGAACCTTAATGGAGCCCCGAAGAGCAATAGCAGGAAGTTCTAAAGCCTGGTTGAATAACTGCGGACTAAGAGGACAACCCTGCTGGGTATCACTGTATAACCTAAGATAAGGAGCTTTTTGATTGTTAGTTATAACTGCCACCATAGGAGCTTGATAGATCAGCTTAATCCAGGAAATAAAACTTGGACTAAAATTAAATCTTTCTAAAACCACGAATTAAAAGGACAATTCTACCCTATCAAAGGCTTTCTCTGCATCAAGGGAAACAACACATTTGGATTCTTTAGATGGAGAGGAATGAATAATGCTCAATAATCTCTGAATATTATGAGTATCTATTCTTAATAAATCCAGTTTGATCCTTTGAAGTATCCTTAGAAAACATTCTCGAGCCTGTTAGCCAAAATCTTAAAAAGAAGTTTAGAATCCACATTAAATAAGGAACATGGTCTGTAAGAGGCACATTCAGATAAATCTTTCTATTTTTAGGCCTCATAGAAAGTTTTCTGGAGGGTCCCAGAAGAAACCGTATCAGTAAAAATTTGGCATAAATGAGGTATAAGTATTTCAGTAAACGTCCTAAAATATTCTACCATAAATCCATCCAGTCCTGGAGAATTAACTGATTGAAAACAGGATATAACCCTTGCTATTTCCTCTTGTATCTAATGTATTCATATCTTGAATAGAAATTTTGGGTATAATCAATCTCTTCAGGAATTTATTCATAAAAGTCGTGTTGTCTGGAAAATCAGATTCATAAAATTTAGAGTAAAAATCCAAAAACACCTTATTAATTTCCTGACAATCTGATGTTTCAGTTCTATCAGTTCTTCGTATTTTCAAAATCTGTCTTCTAGCCATAGTTGCTTTAAGTTGAGCAGCCAACAATTTAGAACATAGAACAGTACAGCACATTACAGGCCCTTGGCCCACATTGTTGTGCCAATCCTTAAACCCTGTCTCCCATATAACCCCCCACCTTATATTACTCCATATACCTGTCTAGTAGTCTCTTAAACCACTAGTGTATCTGCCTCCACCACTGACTTAGGCAGTGCATTCCACGCACCAACCACTCTCTGAGTGAAAAACCTTCCTCTAATATCCCCCTTGAACTTCCCTCCCCTTACCTTATGTCCTCTTGTTCTGAGCAGTGGTGCCCTGGGGAAGAGGCACTGGCTGTCCACTCTGTCTATTCCTCTTAATATCTTGTACACCTTTATCATGTCTCCTCTCATCCTCTTTCTCTCCAAAGAGCACAGCACTAGCTCCCTTAATCTCTGATCACAATCCATACTCTCTAAACAACAGACAATAGACAGAAGGTGCAGGAATAGGGTATTCAGCCCTTCTAGCCAGCACAGCCATTCACTGTGATCATGGCTGATCATACACAATCAGTACCCCTTTCCTGCCCTCTCCCCATATCCCTTGAACCCGCTATCTATAAGAGCATTATTTAACTCTCTCTTGAATGCATACAGAGAATTGGCCACTACTGCCTTCTGGGGCAGAGCATTCCACATATGCACCACGCTCTGGGTGAAAAAGTTTTTCCGCATCTCTGTTCTAAATGGCCTACACCTTATTCTTAAACTGTGGCCTCTAGTTCTGGACTCATACATCATCGGGAACATGCTTCCTGCCTCTGGCATGTCCAATCCCTTAATAATCTTATATGTTTCAATCAGATCCCCTCTCAGCCTTCTAAATTCCAGTGTATACAAGCCCAGTCGCTCAAATCTTTCAACATATGACTGTCCCACCATTCCTGGAATTAACCCTGTGAACTCTGCTGCACTCCCTCAATAGCAAGAATGTCCTTCCTCAAATTTGGAGACCAAAACTGCATACAATACTCCAGGTGGGGTCTCACCAGGGCCCTGCACAGCTGCAGAAGGACCCCTTTACTCCTATTCTCAATTCCTCTTGTTATAAAGGCCAGCCAGCCATTACCAGGCAGCATCCTGGTAAATCCCCTCTGTACCCTTTCCAATGCTTCCACATCCTTCCTATATTTAGGCAACCAGAACTGAACACAGTATTCCAAGTGTGGCCTAACTAGAGTTTTATAGAGCTGCACCATTACGTCACGTCTCTTAAACTCCGTCCCTCGACTTATGAAATCTAACACCCCATAAGCTTTCTTAACTACCCTATCTACCTGTGAGGCAACTTTCAGGGATCTGTGGACATGTACCCCCAGATCCCTCTGCTCCTCCCCACAATCAAGTATCCTGCCATTTACTTTGTTACTCTGCCTTGGAGTTTGTCCTTCCAAAGTGTACCAGCTTACACTTCTCCGGGTTGAACTCCATCTACCACTTATCAGCCCACTTCTGCATCCTATCAATGTCTCTCTGCAATCTTCGACAATCACACTGTCTACAACACCACCATCCTTTGTGTCGTCTGCAAACTTGCCAACCCACCCTTCTACCCCCACATCCAGATCGTTAAAAAAATCATGAAGAGTAGAGGTCCCAGAACAGATCCTTGTGGGATGCCATTAGTCACATCCCTCCAATCTGAATGTACTCCCTCCACCACAACCATCTGCTTTCTGCAGGTAAGCCAATTCTGAATCCACCTGGCCAAACTTCCCTAGATTCCATGCCTTCTGACTTTTTGAATAAGCCTACCGTGTGGAACCTTGTCAAATGCCTTACTAAATTCCATGTAGATCACATCCACTGCACTACCCTAATCTATATGCCTGGTCACCTCCTCAAAGAACTCTATCAGGCTTGTAAGGCACGATCTGCCCTGCACAAAGCCATCCTGACTGTCCCTGATCAGACCACAATTCTCTAAATGCCCATAGATCCTATCTTTAAGAATCTTTTCCAACAGCTTTCCCATCACAGATGTAAGGCTCACTACCATACATTCTTTCTTAATTTTAGAAGTATAACTTATTATCTGACCCCTCAAATATGCTTTCATCACTTCCCATAATACAAATTTATCATCAACTGAATAAGAGTGTGTATCCAAAAAAAAATTGGATCTGTGTTTTCATAAAATCACAAAAATCTTCATGTTTTAATAACATTGAATTAAATCTCCATCTATAAGTTGATTCCTTCTTATCCATCATTATCATTTTCATTATTAAAGGAGAATGGTCTGACAATATTCTCGCTTTATATTCCATATTTTTCACTCTATCCTGAATATTCCTTGATAGTAAAAAAAGTCTATCCTTGAGTAAGATTTGTGTCTGTTTGAATAGAATGAATAATCTCTTTCTCTTGGGTTAATTCTTCTCCATATATCAATCAAATTTAAATCTTTCATCTATGATAAAGTTAATTTTACTACTTTCGATTTTGTAACAGCCTTGGTTGATCTATGGTAGAAATAAACTAATTGGAAAAAGAGATAACAAAATTCTAAAAAGAATCTCAAAGGAATATGACAGAAGAAAAATGAAGACAACTTGTCAATAAGAAGCTACAACATAATACGCTTCAGACATACCGAACGGAAAACACAATTATGAGAACTAAGCAGAGGTAATATGAGTTAGGAGAGAGATCACACAAGATCCTTGCACGGCAGTTGAAAACAGAACCAGCTTCCAAAACGATAAATGCAATTAGAACCAATTCAAATAAAATTACTTATAAACCTTTAGCAATGAACAAAACCTTTAAAAGTTTTTACTCTGCATTATATCAATCGGAATCACAAAGTCACGTTAATGAGGTAGAAAGATTTTTATCACAAATAACTTTCCCAAAATTAAATTCAGAAGAACAGAAGGAATTAGATACGTATTTTACATTAAAAGAGGTTGAAGATGATTTAAGATCACTCTAGAGTAATAAATCTCCAGGAGAGGATGGTTTTTCACCTGAATTTTACAAAAAGTTTAAAGATTTATTAATCTCTCCTTTTATGGAGTTATTACGTCAAGAGGAAAGAACACATAAGCTTCCAGAATCTTTTTGGACAGCGATTTTAATAGTATTGCCAAAAAAAGATAGAGATCCTTTAAAACCAGCATCATATAGGCCTATTTCTTTGTTGAATACGGATTATAAAATAATAACAAAAATTTTATCTGGTAGATTATCTAAATATTTACCAAAATTAATACATATGGATCAAACAGGATTTATTAAAAATAGACCATCGGCAGATAATGTAACTTGGTTACTTAGTATAAATCATTTAGCACAAAAGAGGGAGGAAATGAGTGTGGCAGTAGCTTTGGATGCAGAAAAAGCATTTGATAGATTGGAATGGGATTTTTTATTTAAGGTATTGGAAAAATATGGATTAGGAGTACATTTAAAAACTGGATTAAAATCTTAAATACTAATCACAATGCTAAAGTAGTGACAAATGGCCAAATTTCAACACCAATCCTGTTAAAAAGGTCAACAAGACAAGGTTATCCATTATCAGTGATAGAACCATCAGTTGAATTAATTAGAACTGATTCAGTTATTAAGGGTTTTAGAGGTTATCGGGAAATATAAGATTAATTTATTTGCTGATGATGTTCTGATCTATTTAACAAACCCATTACATTTGTTGCGTAAATTATCTTCTAGACTGGAAGAATATGGGAAAGTATCAGGGTATAAAATAAACTGTGAGAAAAGTGTAATTTTACCCCTTACTAAAGGAGACTACAGTCAATGTCGATTAGTAACTCAATTTAGATGACCGTTAAATGGTATAATTTAGGTATAAGAGTTGATAATGATAAAAATAATTTATATAAATTAAATTATTTATCACTGTTGAAAAAAATTCAAGAAGATCTTGATAAATGGATGATGTTACCAGTGACATTAGTGGGTAGAGTTAATGCTGTATAAATGAATGTATTTCCTAGATTACAGTATCTGTTTCAAACACTACCAATACAATTACCACAGAGGTTTTTTCAAGAGTTAAATAAATGTGTGAGGAAATTTCTTTGGAAAGGTAAGATGTCAAGAATATCATTGGAAAAATTGACATGGAAATTTGACTTAGGAGGCTTACAACTTCCAAATTTTAAGAATTATTATAAAGCAAATCAACTTAGATTTATTGCATCTTTTTTGATGAAGAAAAAATGGCATGGATTAGAATAGAATTAGATAAGATAGGAGAAAATACATCGGAAGATTTTATATATAAATAGGAATCTGAATGGATACGGGAAAAGAAAGAATCTCCTATATTAATACATTTGATTGATTTATGGAATAAGATAAATGTTGATGATGAAATAAAGAAATCTTTATTAGCAAGGAGACCTCTGATTCAAAATAGACTAATTCCTTTTACAATGGATAACCAACTTTTATATAATTGGTACCAAAAAGGGATTAGATGTATAGGAGACTGTTATAAAGGAGGTATATTGATGTCATTTGAACAATTAAAGAATAAGTATAAAATATCACATAACACTTTTTTTTGCTATTTTCAATTAAGGGCTTACTTAAGAGATTAACTAGGTCAGACAATGTTATTACTGAAACCTAATGAAATTGAAATTTTAATTCAAAAAGAAAAAAATTTAAAAATTACTTCTTTTATGTATAGTCTGATTCAAAAATAGACACTTAATCAAGGAATCCATAAGTCAAGACAAAAATGGGAAATGGATCTGAACATTAAAACTGATGAAACAAGTTGGGCAAGACTATGTCTTGACAGTAAAATACAATAAATGTTCGACTCAGATTAGTACAATATAATTTTTTACATCAATTATATATTACACCACAACAAATAAATAGATTAAACCCAAACTTTTCTGATTAATGTTTTCGATATAATCAAGAAATTGGTACTTTCTTACATTCTACTTGGTCTTGTTTCAAAATTCAACCTTTTTGGATAAATATAAGAGTTTTACTGGAACTAATTATTGGAACACAACTTCCACATAACCATATAACCATATAACAATCACAGCACGGAAACAGGCCATCTCGGACCTCCTAGTTCGTGTCGAACTCTTAATCTCACCTAGTCCCACCTACCCGCACTCAGTCCATAACCCTCCACTCCTTTCCTGTCCATATACCTATCCAATTTTAACTTAAATGACACAACTGAACTGGGCTCTACTACTTCTACAGGAAGCTCATTCCACACAGCTATCACTCTCTGAGTAAAGAAATACCCCGTCGTGTTTCCCTTAAATTTCTGCCCCCTAACTCTCAAATCATGTCCTCTCGTTTGAATCTCCCCTACTCTCAATGGAAACAGCCTATTCACGTCAACTCTGTCTATCCCTCTCAAAATTTTAAATACCTCGATCCAATCCTCCCTCAACCTTCTGCGCTCCAATGAGTAGAGACCTAACTTGTTCAACCTTTCTCTGTAACTTAAGTGCTGAAACCCACGTAACATCCTAGGAAATCATCTCTGCACTCTCTCTAATTTATTGATATCTTTCCTATAATTTGGTGACCAGAACTCTACACAATATTCCAAATTTGGCCTTACCAATGCCTTGTACAATTTTAACATTACATCCCAACTTCTGTACTCAATGCTTTGATTTATAAAGGCCAGCGTTCCAAAAGCCTTCTTCACCACCCTATCTACATGAGACTCCACCTTCAGGGAACTATGCACTGTTATTCCTAGATCTCTCTGTTCCTCTGCATTCCTCAATGCCCTACCATTTACCCTGTATGTTCTATTAGGATTATTCCTGCCAAAATGTAGAACCTCACACTTCTCAGCATTAAACTCCATCTGCCAACATTCAGCCCATTCTTCTAACCGGCATAAATCTCCCTGCAAGCTTTGAAAACCCACCTCATTATCCACAACACCTCCTACCTTAGTATCATCGGCATACTTACTAATTCAATTTACCACCCCATCATCCAGATCATTTATGTATATTACAAACAACATTGGGCCCAAAACAGATCCCTGAGGCACCCCGCTAGTCAGCGGCCTCCATCCCGATAAACAATTATCCACCACTACTCTCTGGCATCTCCCATCTAGCCACTGTTGAATCCATTTTATTACTCCAGCATTAATACCTAACGACTGAACCTTCTTAACTAACCTTCCATGTGGAACTTTGTCAAAGGCCTTGCTGAAGTCCATATAGACTACATCCACTGCCTTACCCTCATCAACATTCCTCGTAACTTCTTCAAAAGATTCAATAAGGTTTGTCAAACATGACCTTCCATGCAGAAATCGATGCTGGCTACTCCTAATCAGATCCTGTCTATCCAGATAATTATTAATACTATCTATAAAAATACTTTCCATTAATTTACCCACCATTGATGTCAAACTGACAGGTCTATAATTGCTAGGCTTACTTCTAGAACCCTTTTTAAACAATGGAACCACATGAACAATACGCCAATCCTCCAGCACAATCCCAGTTTCTAATGACATCTTAAAGACTTCCGTCGGAGCTCCTGCTATCTGTACACAAACTTCCCTCAAGGCCATGGGGAATATCCTGTCAGAACCCGGTGATTATCCACTTTTAAATTTTTTTAAAGCGCCAGTACTTCCACCTCTTTAATTGTCATAGGTTCCATAACTTCCTTACTTGTTTCCCACACGTTACACAATTCAATATCCTTCTCCTTAGTGAATACCAAAGAAAAGAAATTGTTCAAAATCTCTTCCATCTCCCTCCTCTCCTCACATAGCTGACCACTCTGATTCTCTAAGGGGCCAATTTTATCCCTCACTATCCTCTTGCTTTTAATATAACTGTAGAAACCTTTCGGATTTACTTTCACCTTATTTGCCAAACCAACCTTGTATCTTCTTATAGCTTTTCTAATCTCTTTCTTAAGATTCCTTTTACATTCTTTATACTCCTTGAGCAATTCCTTTACTCCATGCTGCCTATATCTATTGTAGACAATAGATTAACTATTGTATTAACTATTCCAGACAATAATGCAATATTATTTTTATTAGGTGACATTGAAAGGATAAAACCGAAACTTAAATTGAACAAATATCAGAAAGAATTTATAAAAATTGCATTGGCAGTAGCCAAAAAGGCTATTGCAGTTACTTAGAAATCGGATTCATATTTAAGAATGGATCATTGAAATAATGAAATTTTTATTCCACTTGAACAAATTACTTATAATTTAAGGAATAAATATGACACATTTTTGAATATTTGGCGCTCTTATTTACAAAAGATAGGATTGTATATACAAGTGCTTCAATGATAAAGATGTTGGCTCAATGATAAAGATGTTGGCCCTCTGGGGAAAGAAACAAATTAATATTAAACAAATATTAAAGTTACTTTGAATCCCATGGAGCATGTGGAGATCTTCCACTATCCAGGCAGTCTTTCTTTCTTTTTTTTTCTGTTTTTTTTTGTAGGTAGGGATATGTTACGGGAGGAGGGCTTAAGGGGAGGGGGGCAGATATTATTCTATTCTATGTAATCAAATTTGAAAATTGAATAAAAAAATAAAAAAGGACATAGGGCTCACTGGTCTATAGTTACTTGAACTATCCCTACTACCTTTTTTGAACAAGGGGACAACATTCGCCTCCCTCCAATCATCCAGTACCATTCCCATGGACAACAAGGACATAAAGATCATAGCCAGAGGTTCAGCATTTTCTTCCCTTGCGTCGTGGAACAACTTGGGGAATATTCTGTCAGGACTTATCCATCCTCATGTATTTTAACAACTCCAACACCTCCTCTCCCTTAATATCAACATGCTCCAGAATATCAACCTCATATTGTCCTCACCGTCATCAAGTTCCGTCTCGGTGAATACTGAAGAGCAGTGTTCATTGAGGACCTCGCTCACTTCCACATCCTCCAGGCACCTCTTCCCACTTTTATCTCCTTCACTCCTGCATCCTTTTGTTCTTCATATAATTGAAGAATGCCTTGGGGTTTTCCTTTACCCTACTCGCCAAGGCCTTCTTATGCCCTCTTCTTGCTCTTCTCAGCCCCATCTTAAGTTCCTTTCTTGCTACCCTATTTTCCTCAATAGACCCAGCTGATCCTTGCTTCCTAAACCTCATGTATGCTGCCTTCTTCCACCTGACAAGATTTTCCACTTCACTTGTCACCCAAGATTCCTTCACCCTACCATTTTTTATCTTCCTCACCCAGACAAATTTATCCCTAACAACCTGCAAGAGATCCTTAAACATCAACCACATATCCATAGTACATTTCCCTGCAGAAACATCATTCCAATTCACAACCGCAAGTTCTAGCCTTATAGCCTCATAATTTGCCCTTCCCCAATTAAAAAATGTCCTGCCCTCTTTGATTCTATTCTTTTCCATGATACTGCTAAAGGCTAAGGAGCGGTGATCACTGTCCCCCAGATGCTCACCCACTGACAGATCTGTGACCTGACCCGGTTCATTACCTAACACTAGATCTAGTATGGCATTCCCCCTAGTCGGCCTGTCAACATACTGTGACATGAATCCATCCTGGACACGCTTAACAAATTCTGCTGCATCTGAACCCTTGGAACTAATCAAGTGCCAATCAACATTAGGAAAGTTAAAGTCACCCATGATAACAACCTTGTTATTTTTGCACCTTTCCAAAATCTGCCTCCCAATCTGATCCTTGGTATCTCTGCTGCTACCGGGGGCCTATAGATTACCCCCAGTAGAGTAACTGTTCCTGACTTCCACCCATACTGACTCAAAAGAGGATCCTGCTACATTACTCACCTTTTCTGCAGCTGTAATAGTATCCCTGACTAGTAATGCCAACCCTCCTCCCATTTTCCCCCCTCTCTATCCCTTTTAAAGCACTGAAATCCAGGAATATTGAGAATCCATTCCTGCCATGATGCCAGCCAAGTCCCCGTAATGGTCACTACATCATACTTCCATGTATGTATGTATCCAAGCTCTCAGTTCATCACCTTTGTTCCTGATGCTTCTTGCATTGAAGTACACACACTTTAGTCCTTTTACCTTAACACACTTAATTCTGCTCCTGTTTCCTCAAAGCCTCTCTATATGTTAGATCTGGCTTTACTCCATGCACTTCTTTCACTGCTCTATCGCTCCAAGTCCCATCCCCCTTGCAAGTTAGTTTAAACCCTCCCAAACCATGCTAGCAAACCTACCTGCAAGGATATTGCTCCCCCTGGAGGTCAGGGGCAACCCATCCAAACTGTACAGGTCCCACCTGGCCCAGAAGTGATCCCAATGATCCAAAAATCTAAAACCCTGCCCCCTGAGTTAACTCCTCAGCCACACATACAACTGCCATCTCCTCCAATTCTTACCATCACTATCATGTAGCACTGGCAGCAAACCTGAGAATGCCACCCTTGAGGTCCTGATCTTCAGTCTTCTGCCTAGTTCCTCAAACTCACACTTCAGGACTTCATAACTCTTCCTGCCTATGTCATTGGTACCAACATATATCATGACTTCTGGTTGCTTTCCCTCTTGTACCATGTTGTCATGCACCCAGTTAGAGACATCCCGGACCCTGGCACCCAGGAGGCAACAAACCATGTGATGTGCTTCTCACGTCCACAAAATCTCCTGTCTGCTCCCCTGACTATAGAATCTCCAATGATGACAGCTCTCCTCTTCTCCGTCCCATCCTACTATACCACAGAGTCAGGCTCAGTGCCAGAGGCCCTGACACTGTGGCTCACACCTGGTCGGTCATCCTCACCAACAGCATCCAGGATGATAAACTTATTATTCAGGGGAATGGCTACAGGTGTGCTCTGCACTACTGTCTACTCTCCTTTGCTTCCCCCCCCCCCTCAGACTGTCACCTAACAACCTGCTTCCGGCAGCCTAGTTGTGACTACCTCCCTGTAGCTCTCATCTATGACTGCCTCATTCTCCCTTATAAGTCAAAGGTCATCCAGCTGCTGCTCCAGATTCCTCACACGGTCTTCCAGATCGCCCAGCCGCAAGCACTTCTGGCAGATGTGACTCTGCGGGAGAGGGGAGTTCCCCCAAGACTGCCACATCTCACAGGAGAGGCTCATAACTGACTCAGGAGGCATTGTAAAGACTAACTGGGAACAAGCTCATCTTCTGCCTCTTCTTGTCGAAGCCTTATGAGTCAAAGACTCAAATCTCCACTCCTTCACTGGCCCACTCACTTTACCTGACTTATCTCCATGTATATGAAATTGACTTTTAGATTTCAAAAGTTGCTGCTCAATGGGAAAAGTCAAAAGCAGATCATGCTGTGTTTGAAGTTTCACCCTTTCCTTTTTTAAATCTTCAGTAGGTGATACTGAATAAACTTCATCTACTTCTTTAATCCTGTTAGTAATCACTAAAAGCTCTGCTTTAGTTTTCCTTCTTCAAGCTGCTGAATATGAAGTTATCTGTCCCCTAAGAATAGATGTCATCACATCCTATATAACCAAATTTGGTGTACCCTCAGATGCAATTGATTTTAAAAAATGAGATTTGCTCTTTAATAGAATTTACAAATGCTGAATCATGGAGCAGTGTAGCATTAAATCTCCACTGAGATGCATTCCGTGTATTATCAGGGAACTTCAATGTTAGTCTCGTGGGTGCATGATCCAGCAACGCAATAGCATCATACGCCCAGTCAGCAACAAAAGACACCAATCACATATCCAACAGAAAAAACTCAGTTCTTGAATATTTATGATCTACATGTGAAAAAAAAGAGAAATCCTTATCTTTAGGATGGAGAAATCTCCAAATATCACCCAAACCGTATTCTAGTAAAAAGGAATTAATACAGGACGCAGTCCAATTAGGAAGCCACAGATTGGTTGATGACCTATGTTACATACCTTGTAATGAATTAAAAAGGACCAGCAGAAATGGACACACCTGCAGTCTGAGTCCTCCATTATAAACACTATTTTATTAGTAATGATATGAAAAAAGTAATATAAAACAAGATAAGGCAACCAGGTTAACAGAGTATATGCATATATAAGTGAGTAAATAAAGTACCCAAGCTTCTCCCAGCTCAGGTGATAAATCATACAGTCTTACAATTGTGTAGGTATGAAGTCAGTTCAGTTCTGGATATTGAATTAAGTAGTTTGAGGAGAGAGAGCGGGCAGCGTGTGTCCCAGATCAACAACAGAGAGAGAGCAACAAAAGCCTGTGAGCTGCCTTGGAAACGGCAATGCAGAACTATATGATGGACAGTTGGTATTCAGCATTTGTGGAATATATACAAGGTCAATTGGCTTTGTAATCAGACACACCAGAGACAAGGAAGACACTGACACTGGTTGAGCTTTGTGTGCCCACGGCAAAGGTGGGGTTTTTGGCTCAAATTGGGGAAACGGGGTGACAGGTGGAAAGCTATCGGTGTGTTTAACCATTGCCTGGGTTGATAGCTGTACCATGTAAAAACGGCATCCTCAGTTGTGTGGTCACAGTCGGTGACTTTATTAAGTTTCAGGAGCAGGAGGACGACATGGAAGATTCAATGACATCCACACTGGGAAGACAAACCATCGCTGTCTCTCTTCAATCTACTCTATTCAATACCCAGAACTGAACTGACTTCATTCCTGTACAATCATAAGACTGTATCATTTATCACCCGAGCTGGGAGAAGCTTGGGAACTTTATTTACTCACTTATATATGCATATACTCTGCTACCCTGTTTGCCTTATCTTGTTTTATATTACTTTATCACGTGGTTACTAATAAAATAGTATTTATAACGTAAGACTCAGACTCCAGGTGTGTCTATTTCTGCTGGTCCTTTTTAACCCATTACAGGGTACGTAATAAATTGGGGCCTGCGTCCGGGATATGAAAAAATTGGTGAGAGCTATTCTGAAAGTTTGGGGGGCTTGTTTGTTGAGTGATTATCTTCCTTTGATTGGCTTGTGAGGGGAAAACAGCAGAAATGGATGGTGAAGAATTTCTGGCAGTGCCAGACCCTGCGGCTTTGAAGAAAGTTAAAAAGTCTGAGTTGTGGGAAGTTGTTAATGCATTGAAACTTAGGGAGGCTAAGATGGGTATGACGAAGGTGGAACTCAAAAGGATAATAGTTGAGCACTATATTGCTACAAAGCACTTTAGTAAGGAGGATTTAAAAACATTTCCTCTGGGCAAAGGGGAGATCCAGTTGTGACTGGAACAGATGAAATTAGATAGACTTAGAGAAGAAGCAGAATAGCATAGAGAGTTCAAGAGAGAGAGAATTGGCAGTGACAAGCGCCAGGTAGTGGTAATGAGCTGGTGATGCCATTTAATATTAGCCAAGAAATTAAGTTAGTACCACCATTTGATGAAGCTGAAGTCAATAGGTATTTCCTGCACTTCAAAAAGGTGGCACAGACTCGGCAATGGCCAAGGGATCAGTAGGCTGTCATGTTACAAAGTGTGTTGTAGGGGAGGTCTCAGCAGGTGTATTCTGCCCTGACCCTTGAATAGTCAAAGAATTATGATATAGTGAAAGATGCTGTACTTAAATTTCATGGGTTTGTTCCAGAGGCGTATAGACAACAGTTCAGAGATTTGAGGACTTCTTGGAATCAAATCTATGTGGAGTTTGCCCATGAATAATGGGTGTATTTTGATTGCTGGTGTACATCAAAAAGGGCGACTGGGCATATTAATGCCTTGATGGAGTTTATACTGATTGAGTAATTTAAAAATTGTGTCCCTGATAGCATAAAGATATACTTGAATGAAAAAGAGGCTGTGACCCTGTCAGAGCCTGCTAGGTTAGCAGACGCGTATGATTTAACCCACGAGGTAAAGTTTTTCCCAAGCAAAAACTGCCAAAGGAGTAGCAGAGATAACAAAGATACCCTACAGGTTAAATCAGAGAGTAAGTTGGGAACTAGTGACAAATGTAAGGAGGAAGGAAAGCAGTCAAAAGGGAAGTTTCCTAGTTTTACCTGTCACTATTGTAAGAAGATTGATCATGTGGTGGCAAATTGTTTTGCTATGAAAAGGGAAAGGGAAAAGAAAAGGAGACAATCCCAACTGGTCGTGTTCAATTGATTGAGACACCGTGGAGAAAGAAGGGGTCACTGAGTGCTCGAGGGATTTAAGCGGTTTATCTCAGATGGGTTCGTGTCTGTAAAAGAGGGGTCAACCACCGGTTCCAGTGAAAATCTGGAGAGGTACTGGGCTTTTCAGTCACTGATATTGGATAGTGTTTTGGACTTTGGTGATGATATGAAAACTGATGAAGTCAATACTATTAAAGGAATTGGAAAGGGGACTAAGTCCGTGACTTTGCATAAGGTAGCTTTGAAATGCAAACTGGTGCCAGGACTTGTTAGGATTGGGGTACGATCTGAGCTACCAGTGGACAATGTTGATGTCTTGCTGGGAAATGACCTTACAGGTGGGGATGTTTATTCAGCAGTGCAGCTAATGAGCAGGCCATTGGCTGACGACTCACACATGGATTCTGATATTTATCCCGCATGCTCAGTAACCTGAAGCATGTCCAAAAAGTCTGCTGATGCAGATAATTCAGGGCAGGGGGATTCTGCAGCCCATGATAGTAAACACAGGGGTTCAAATCATGAGGATTTGTCAGAGACTTTTCTACCTTCCATGTTACAAAAGGATTTGGGTAGGAAGGATGATGACAAAGGTTTGTCCTTGTCCAGAGATGAATTTATTGCAGAACAAAGCCGAGATTCAGATTTTCCTGCATTAAAGGAGACAGCTCTCCCAGAAGAGGAGGTTCAGAGAGAGTCAGTAGAATATTATCTTAAGGTTGGGTTGTTAATGAGGAAGTGGAGAACACCTACTGTGCCTGCAAGAGAGGATTGGGCCATTGAATGTCAAGTTGTGATTCCAAAAGTTTACAGGGCTGAGATTTTAAATATGGCTCATTGTTTGCCTTTAGGTGGACATTTTAAGAAAGGATGTTGTGAATTTTTGCAGGACCTGCCATACCTGCCAGGTTGTGGTGAAACCTAACCAGGTTAGTCAAGTAGCACCACTTAAACCAATATCTGTTTTTGGTGAACCATTTTCCAGGGTCATAGTGGATTGTGTTGGCCCATTGCCAGAGACTGCATCTGGGCATCAGTACTTGTTAACAATTATGTGTGCTGCGTCTCGGTTCCCTGAAGCAGTGCCACTCAGAAACATCCAGGCCAAGACTGTGGTAAAAGCATTCATCAAGTTTCACACTGGTAGGTCTGCCCAAAGAAATTCAATCTGACCAGGGTAGTAACTTTACTTCGAAAACATGCTGGCAGAAAATTGGTGAGTTGGGTGCTAAGCACTTTGTGTCATCTGCATATCACCTAGAGTCCCAGTGAGCTTTGGAACGGTTCCACTCCACTATTAAGACCATGATTAAACATATTGTGTGGAAAATGAGAAAAATTGGGATGAGGGGGTTCCCCTACTCCTATTTGCTGTTAAGTGATTTGATTCCAGAATCATTGGGGTTCAGTCCATTTGAACTTGTTTTTGGTCACAAAGCTAGAGGACCTTTGACCCTACTCAAAGAACAGTGGTCTGGGGGGGGGCGAGGGGAGGGGGAGTGGGAGAGGGAGAGGGAGAGTAACCACAATGTAAAGTTTTTCCTGAGCAAAAACTACCAAAGGAGTAGGACAGATAACAAAGATACCCCACAGGTTAAACCAGAGAGTAAGTTGGGTACTAGTGACAAGAGTAAGGAGGAAGGAAAGCAGTTAAAAGGGAAGTTTCCTAGTTTTAACTGTCACTATTGTAAGAAGATTGGTCATGTGGTGGCAAATTGTTTTGCTATGAAAAGGGAAAAGGGAAAAGAAAAGGAGACAATCCCAACTGGTTGTGTTCAGTTGGTTGAGACACCGTGGAGAAAGGAGTCACTGATTATCTCAGATGGGTTCATGTCTGTAAAAGAGAGGTCAACCCCGGCTCCAGTGAAAATCTGGGATTCTCCACTCTGCAGCATATGGAGTAGGTCGCAATTTCTAGCTGCTCAATCCCTTCTAATATATTTTATATCCCACTAACAGATCCCTTTTATTTCTGATGTCTTACTACTTCTACTGAAGGATTTCATGACTTAATTACAATGGCCGAAAACAGTCATTCTGCTATTAAATTGAGAAGCAGCAAGACTTTCCATGAAATAGAACAAACGGAACAAACCAAGAAAATGGAGAAATCTGTTACACTAGCGGGAACATTTTCTTCAATACAAGACACGAAGTCGGAATTCGGATTACTTAATATTAAAATTGATAAGCTGACTGGTTCAAACGGGAAGCTCGAAAAAGCTATTTCTACAATTCAAGACTCACTGAAAAGTTTGGACACTCAACGTCAAACACTTCAGCAGACTACAACCTGAATCGAGAGTGAGCATGATTTATTCAAGAAAACTACTAAAGACCAAGGAATGAAGATATCTTCGATGGAAAAGAAAATCAATGAAATTACCTCGGAACGATCTAAAATGAAGAAAAGAATGGTTGATTTAGATAGTAGAGGGTGTCGGAGAAATCGGCGTATTCTGGGACTGCCTGAAAATACTGAAACTGGCGATCTGTTAAAATTCTTTTCAGATATGCTGTATTCACTTTTCAATGAGACTGTCGAAGCTAGCCCCTTAATCGACGGAGCTCACAGAATTCCATTCTCTCAGCGTTCATCCGAAATACATCCTCGAGCAGTTGTACTTTCTTTGCATTATTATACGACTAAAGAAGCTATTCTTCGAGAAGCCAGAAAGAAACGGAAATTACTCTTTAATTCAACACAGATTCGTTTCTGGACCATCCAGACAGGCCTGGAGAATCGCCGGGAGGCTCCTATTGAGGGAGGGGTACTGTTATGGTCCCTTCTGGTAATTGCCACCCGGCTATTTACTTCAGGAATTGGGCCTCAATCACCTTGTTTAGTTTCCAATCATTCCCAGGTTCCACTAACTACAAACACTTGCTTTCCATCAGCAAATGCAGATGAAAACCCTGTGATCACAAGAAGGAGCTGCCAGTTCGTGGTTGACTCTGGTGTAAGTAACCTTGTTTCATGGTTCTTAGGACTGCCAGTTCTAAGTCTATCATTGCCCTGGATACCGATTCCATGCTCGTTACATCAAGAATGCCTCCCAACTCTGCCTCTGTGCCCGTGTGCTGCACTTGGGTTCGTCCACTGCCTTGCTCGTGTAACACCTTCTCATGTCAGACACATACTTCAGATAAGTCTTCGGAGGTCAGTCGTCCTTCTCCATCCCAAACAAGGATCGATGGGCAACCTCGCGTCGCATCCAAACATCAGATAGTATAGCGAGTGCCCAGTAGCTTCATTTCGGTTTCTGTTGTAGTAGTGAGCCAGATGTCCAATATGTTGACTCCACCTGCTCTTCTTGCTGACCGCCAAGGTTCTGAGCATGTCTAGCAAGGTCTGATTAAACCTCTCAGGCTGGGGATCACCCTGCAGGTAATAAGGAGTAGTCCTTGACTTCGTGACTCCGAGCATGCTCAGTAACTAATCAAACCATAGAACATTACAGCATAGAAACAGGCCTTTTGGACCTTCTTGGCTGTGCCGAACCATTTTTCTGCCTAGTCCCACTGACCTGCACCTGGCCCAGATCTCTCATCCATGTACCTGTCCAAGTTTTTCTTAAATGTTAAAAGTGAGCCTGCATTTAAAACTTCATCTGGCAGCTCATTCCACACTCCCACCACTCTCTGTGTGAAGGAAGAACCCCTTAATTTTCCCTTTAAACTTCTCCCCCCTTCATTGTTAACCCATGTCCTCTGTTTTTTTTTCTCCTCTAGCCTCAGTATAAAAAGCCTGCTTGCATTCACTCTATCTATAACCATCATAATTTTATATATCTCTATCAAGTCTCCCCTCATTCTTCTACACTCCAGGAAATAAAGTCCTAACTGATTCAATCTTTCTCTGTAACTCAGTTTCTCAAGTCCTGGAAACAGCCTTGTAATCCTTCTCTGCACTCTTTCAACCGTATTAATATCCTTCCTGCATTGTGTTATACAACATCACCATAACATTCCAACTCTTATACTCAATACTTTGATTTATAAAGGCCAATGTACCAAAAGCTCTTTTTGCTACCCTATCTACCTCTGACGCCACTTCTAGGGAATTTTGTATCTGTATTCCTAGATCCCTCTGTTCTACTGCACTCCACAGTGCCCTACCATTTACCTTGTATGTTCTATCTTGGTTTTCCTTCCAAAGTGCAATACCTCACACTTGTCTGTATTAAACTCCATCTGCCCGTTTCAGCCCATTTTTCCAGCTGGTCCATGGATGAGCCTCCTGTCAAAATCATCAGAAGCTCCCAATTAATCTACCGCTTGATCCTGCCCTTGCCTTCCATCTGCCTTCACCGCGATGGCAAACTGGCACATGGCTTTCACTCCCAGGGCAGGAACGCTCTCCCACTCCTCGTCCCTGTCCAGCCCTTCATGTGCACGTCGGGACAAAGCATCAGCATCAATATTCCTACTTCCCAGCCGGGACTTCAGACTGAAATCACAGGCAGACAACGATGGCCTGTGGCATCCAATGTTGCCAAGGTCAGGAATAAGTTAGGGGATTGTTGTCCATCTTCATCTCAAACTTGGCACCAAAGAGGTAGTCACTTAACTTATCCACCACAGCCCATTTCAACACCAGAAACTCCAACTTGTGCATGGGGTAGTTTTTCCCTGAGGGTGACAGACTCCGGCTGACTAACGCAACAAGTCTCAACTCGGTGCCCCGACTTTGATACAAGACACCCCCAAGCCCTCTCTGCTGGCATCATTTTGAACTGAAAGAATCCCAGTGAACATAGAAATGGGGTCTTCGCTTTGTCAGCCTCACTCATGGGGATCTGGTAATATCCACTCCTCAAGTCCAGCACACTGAACCACTTAACATCACTCAGACAGGCCAGCGCATCTTCGATCCTTGGGACTGTATACTGGTCAGGGACGGTACACCTGTTCAGGGTCCTATAGTCCACACTCAGCCATACTTTCCCATTCTGCTTTCTGGCCACTACTATTGGGAACACGTTGGGTCTTCTGGACTCAGTGATGATCCCAGCTTCCATCAATTTCCACAGATGTTGCCGAACAATTCCACCTCTGCAGGGGCCAGTTGCCATGACCTTTCTCTGAACGGGGTGTCCTCGGTCACCCAGATACTGTGACAAGTACTCTTGGAACAACCCACGTCAAACTCGTCAGTGCAAAAGACAGATTCCAGCTTCAACATCTTCTCTACCAACCCTCAGGAAGCAGGGAGACCCCAAAGTTGAATGACTCAGCAGTCAACTTCCCCTTTTTCCAGTAGTTTCTTCCCGGCTTGTCACACAGGGACTCTAGACATTACCATCACCGGGGAAAGATGCACCAGGGCATCCCCCAGTTGAAGGTGACCTCCCTCTTCGTAGTGTTCCTGACAATCACTGCCATCCTGTTCACCAGTACAACCGAGGGCTTCTGCTGTTCTCAACTCTGCCTCAATATCTGCCACTCCCCGGGGTAGGCTATCCATGGTCACTTCACCACAGGGTACCACTACCGAGGACTCTACCCTGCTGATGGAGGCCTCCTGTGCCTCTGACACATTCTCCTCCTCTTGTATTTCTCTGATCAGCTCAACAAACAAGGGAAGGGGGGTCACGTCTTACGAGATAGTCGGAGACCTCAAACGATCAGGTCCTGGAACTGGGCACCCTTTGCTATCTGGTTCACTCTTAACTGATCCACCTCAGCCACCTGAATGGCCCCTCTGCACTGCAAGCAATTCAGCTGCCTGTCTAGCTGAAAGAGGTAGGCAGAATGCTTCTCCCCCTTCTCCTGACGCGTGTTCTGAAACCCCGTCATGAGCTCCACTGGGCTTCCTGTCGTGCCAAGTGCATTTTCCAGTGCTCGCATGTAAGCGGCAGTAGTGGCAAGGGGGTACTGGGACTTTACGGCTCTCACAATGTCAGCCACCCACCCCCCTCAAACTTTCAACCAATCAGTGTTGTTTTACATCATCAGAGCACTGCCACTCATCTAACAACTGGCAGGTCTGCTTTGCCCAAGTCTCATACTTCTCTTCCCCTTTAGGGGTGGGTTTCGTTCCTGAGAATAGGCGGAGCCTACCATAGCTGGAGCTTTGGACCTGGGCATTTTTCCATTTATTCGCCAGAGAGGTAAGGGCGGATACTAACTCAGAATTCTCACACTTCCCTGGGGGACAGGGACTCATTAGACATTCCAATTCAGACCGCTCCTTCCCCTCACTAAGCAGAAACGAGAGAACCCTATCTCTGAAGTCTCCTCCCCAGCTACGGGACACACGACTTGTGCTTCGGCCTGCTCACCTACACTCTCCTCCCCCGGAAAGTGTGGTCAGTACACAACCCACCCCCTTCTCCTGGGGCTCCAATAGTACCAGGCAGTCCTACTGTCATTACGTCAGCACTAATCTAAACTGAAACAAAGTCTGTGCCTGCCATTTTATCAAATCTCTGCTCCATAATCGTAACTTTACCTACCACGTTAACAGTACTTAAAAGTGGAATCAACAATTCATCAGGATTACGAATATCTACCCCACTCAACACGCATGCATTAGTTACCGGAAACCCCGTGGATGAACACCACCGCTCCACCCTGGCAGCATCCATACTAGCACACACTTAAACACACAATCCACTGGTTCAGTGCTCAGGGCAATCTCACAGCATCCAACGGAGTCAATCCCGAACGATACCCCCTCAGGTTCGGCTGGAGGTGTTAGTCCAGGAAGACAGTCTCTGGCCCTGCCAAACGTGTGAAATCTGAGGTGCAAAAACTCTTGTTTGTGTGGATACTGCATGATGTGTTCCCCTGTTACAAATCAGTACCACAAAATAACGGACAGTACACCATATACAATTAAATGATTTGACTTTATAATTTTTAATTTGACTAGAGGGTTAGTAAGAAAAACAAAAGGAAAAGGGCCCATTTTAATGAAACAGTCTAAAGTACTCGTTGGAGCTCACGGTTTCCTGTCCGTTAGTCCTCCATCAATTTCCCCCCGGGCATCGTCGACTTCCGGCCCCATTCCAAGTCCTCTCAGTCTTGCAGTCTAGAACCTCTTCATTCTGGCATCTTCTCTCTCCATCTTCCACTGAACAAAAGACCTCGACCCACTCGCTCTCTGGCACACAAGAAGAAAAAAACACTCCCTTCATTGGACTGCGCAAATTCCAAAGCCCCCCTCCCACTTTATCTCTAGCCATAATCCAAACACTGCTGCTACAGAGTGACCTTTACATTAGCAGAGAAACCTTTCCCAGGATGTTACAGAATGTTAATCCCCACTGACTCTGGGTCGCATCATGCATATGCAGGTATCTGGGGTCGAATGGTGAGTTTCTTTGTTTACAATCGACTGCAATCTGCAGCTCCAAGAACACGATCATTATGGGTACATTTTAAACTGAATCTACAATCCACATTCAGGTATGAAGACTGGCTGTTGTTGAAATTATTATTTGCTATATAACATAACTCCAGAATATGCCCCAACAGCTCTCCGTGCAGTTGAGCACATCTACAAGGAGTTTGTCGATGGAAGGCAACATTCACCATTGAGCACATCCACCATCTAGGACATGCTCTCTTCTCACTGCTGCCATCAGGAAGAAGGTACAGAAGCCTTGTGTCCCAGACCACCAGGTTCAGGAACAGTTATTACCACTCAACCATCATGCCTGTGAACCAGAGTGGATAACTTCACTCACCCCAACACTAAACTGACTCCATGAGACCATTAAGATTTTGGAGCAGAGTTAGTCCACTTGGCCCATTGAGTCTGCTCCACAACCTATGGACTCACTGTCAAGGACTCTACAATTGATATTCACAATATTACTTATTTATTATTATTATTTCTTCTCGCTGTGGCCTCACCGTGACCTATGGTCCCACTGTCAAGGACTCTACAGCTGATGTTCACAATATTATTTATATATTTATTTATTATATTATTTTTATTTATTTTTCATATTTGCACACTTTCCTGTATTTTGCACATTGGTTCTTTGCCCATCTTCGTTGTGTGCAGTTTTTCATTAATTCTATTGTGTTTCTTTATTTTTACTGTCAATACCTGCAAGAAAATGAATCGCAGTGTAGTATATAGTGACATCAATGTACTTTGGTAATAAGTTTACTCTGAACTTTGTACTTTTGGTGATGTACTGATACAGAGGGTGGAGGAGGAGAAAGAGACAGTGCTGGAGGTCAGGTAGATCAGGAGGCAGAAGGTAAGTGGTAGAGGGGCAGCAGTTACCGGATACTGAAGAATTTAATTTTAATGCTGTCAATGTGTAGGCTCCCCTGGAGAATATCAGCTCACTCAGCACCCTACCATTTACTGTGAAAGACTTTGCTTGGATTGACCTCTGAAATTGGAACACCTCATGCAGAGTCATAGAGCATGGAAATAGGACTCTTGGCCCAAATGGTCAAATTGTACCAAATTTCTCATCAAAACTGCCCATTTGCCAGTGACTACCCGACATCCCTTGAAACCAGTTGTTTCCAAGTCTTTACTGCCATGGACTAATACTATTAATAAAAGGGTCCATGGACCCCAGGTTATGAGTCCCTGCTCTAAGTCCTCCCTATCTATAAACCTGTCCAAGTGTATTGTTTGTTCAAATATTGTTCTTGCATCTGGCTCACCCATTTCATCTGGCAGCTGTGCAGACCATCCTCTGGGTGAAAAAGTTCTTCCTTCTGATCCTATTAAGTCACTTCTTCTACCATTGAGCATGACTTCCTGACATTGTATTCCATCTACCACTTATTTGCCCATTCTCCTAATCTGTCCAAGTCTTTCATTGCCTCTCTACTTCCTGAGAACTATCTGCTCCTCCACCTATGAAAAACTGGGTAACAATTTTTTTTCTTTAACTTCTCTGCCTTCTTGAAGAGTAAAGTGGCATATGCAATTTACCACTCTTCGGGAACCATTCCAGAATCTAATGATCCTTGAAAGATCATTATTAATGCCTCTATAATCAATTCAACCACCTCTTTCGTAACCCTGGGGTGTACACCATCTGGTCCAGGTGACTTACCTACATTCAGACCTTTCAGTTTCTCAAGAATCTTCTCTCTAGTAATGGTAGCTTCACACACTTCATGGCCCTTGACACATGGAACTTCTACCATACTGTTCGTGTCTTCCACAGTGAAGACTGATGAAATATATTTATTCAGTTCTTCCGGCATTTTATTTGCCCTCATTACTACCGTTCCAGCATCTTTTTCCAGTGGTTGAATATGGCCTCTCAGCTCTCTTTTACACTTCATTTATCTGAAGAAGCTACTGGTATCCTCATTTATATTATTGGCTAGCTTACTTTATTATTCCATCTTTACCTTCTTACTGACTTTTTTAGTTGCCTTCTGTTGTTTCTCAAAAGCTTCCTAATCCTCGACCCAATCTCTGCTCAGGTATATGCCCTCCCTTTAGCTTTATGTTGGCCTTGACTTCCCTTGTTCGCCATGGCTGTGTCATCTTGCCTTTAGAATACTTTTTCCTTTCAGGAATGTATATATTCTGTGCCTTCTGAATGTATATATTCTGTGCTTCCAGCTGTTGCTTCTCTGCCATCATCCCTGCCAGTGTTCTTTTCCAATCAATTCTGGTGATCAACTCCTCTCTCATGCCTCTGTAACTTTCTTTACTCCACTGTAATATTGATATAGCTAACATAATTACCAATTTGCGGGACTATCCTGAATCCTTGGGTGGGGGGCGCACCAGCTATCAGCACTTCGAAGATTTAGAGTGTCTGAATTCCAGAAGCTGGATCTGTTGGGTGTGTTTTGTAACAGGACCCATCACCTGTGGCTGACTGCTGACAACCCTGGCTGTTTGTAGAGGCAGTGATGATAGTCATGGAAGACGGTTGGATCTAAGATGTTTCTATCAGGCACCCAGCGACTCTCCTGGGGTCCAAATTTTTCCCAGTTCACGAGCTATTGTCGAACAGCCGGAGCAGTACGCAAGTATAAAAGTCTTCTCACAGTGAAGACCTGTTCCCCTTCAATAACCCAGAGTGGCAGAAGGGCTGATGGTATTGGGGCTAAGGGGCTGATGCAGACAGGTTTTAATTTAGAGATGTGGAAGGCGGGGTTGATCTTTAGAGTCTCGGAGAGCTGCAAGGTCTAAGCCATGGAGTTTACTTTCCTTCGGATTTCGATGGGTCCAGTGAACTTGCTCACCAACTTTCTAGATTCCACATAGAGATGCAAATTATAGGTGGACAGCCAGACCTGTTGCTCAGGGTATAAATTGGGTCCCTGTTTTCTCCTTCAGTTTGCCTTAGTCTCTGACCTCCGGATAGAGGCCAGAAAAGTTTCTCATGCCCTAATCCATTTCTGCCTTCAGCATTGGATGAAATCTTCAGCCACAGGGACCCCAACCTCTGCCTCCTTGCATGGAAATGGAAGCAGTGAATAACCAAACTGTTACTTGAACGGTGACATCTCATACACTGAATGCTGTAAGGTGTTGTTGGTGACCCACATCAAATGGTCACACCACTCATAAGGACTTTCCAAGACCAGGCATCTCAGGGTACATTCTAAATCTTGTTTAGTTCACTCCATCTGACATTTGGATTGCGGGTGAAACCCAGAGGAAAAGCTTACTGTTGCCCATATCAATTTATAGAACACTCTCCAGAAATATGATGTTTTTAGTGGACCACAATCTGAGACAATGTCCACCAGGAATCTGTGGATCCTGAAGCCCAGGTCCAGAACAATTTTGGCTGTCCCAGCTGCAGATGGTTGCTTCTCCAGGACAGTGAACTTGAAGGCTTTTGAATACCAATCGACAATTACCATGATGACTGACTTCCACTTGGATGATGGGAGACCCGTGACAAAGTCTATGGAGGTGTGTTTCCAATGTTTTTCCAGAACAGGACGGGGGTGGGGGATCCCTTGAGATCAGGCATGAGTCTCTTTGTTCCAGTCACACATCTGACATGCTTCCACGAAGTACCGAACCTCTTCGTCATTCCGGGCCACCAATACCTCCTCTTGATAAACCTGAGGGTCCTGGCAATCCCTGGCAGTGTGGTCATTCTTGATGAATGACCCCATTGGAGTACCTGCGACCAGACTGAACTTGTGACGAAGAGCTGACCCAGAGGTCTGTTCTGAGAACCTCCCCACTTGCGCTTGAGCCTTGTGAACAGGAGCGTCGATTGCTCATCAAATTGCTGTGACCACCGTGACTTGTGGCAAAAATGGGGGTAGGTTGCTCCTCTCATTCTGGTTCATCAAACTCACGGGACAGGGCATCTGGCTTCTGGTTCTTTGACCCCAGTCAACAGATCAGGATGAATTCAAAGAACAAAGACAACCCGACCTGCTTGGAATTCAGCCTCTTGGCCTCCTGAATATAAGCCAGGTTTTTCTGGTCAGTCCAAAAGGGTTTCTGGTCCTCTCAAACCAGTGACGCCATTACTCCAAAGCTAAGAACTGCAAAGGGCTCCCAGTTCCCATTCTCATAGTTCCTCTCTGCTAGGGATAACCACCTGGAGAAGAATGCACACGGGTGTAATTTACCATCCGAAGGTGATCATTGAGACGAGACGGCACCCACTTCATTGATTGAGGTGTCCACGTCCATGATGAAGGGGACGTCCGGGTTAGGAGAAACCAAGATAAAAGCTGTTGTGAACCACTGTTTGAGCTCAACAAAAGCAGACTCTGCTTCAGTCGTCCAGACGTAAGTGTGTGTAGAATTCTTAATTAGCAACATCAGCAGACCTGCACCGACTAGAGTTGCCTATGAACTTCTGGTAGAAATTTTGTAACTCCAAGAAACATTGGCTTTGGTTGATGCTGGATGGTGGTGGCCAGTCTCTGACTGCCTGGGTCTTGGTACGTCTTGGTAGGCTCCACCTTGAGATTGCCATTGGAGATGATGAATGCCAAGAATGAAACAGTCATCACATGAAACTCAGACTTCTCCAACAGACCATCAACTTCATGCTCTAGAAGCCTCTTTAAATTGTCCCTGATGTTAACGTTGTCCTTCCCTCATGGACTTTGAAAAGATGAGGATATCATCAATGTAGATGAAGGAATACTTATCCAGAATATGCATAATGACTGGAGCATTCATGAGGCTGAAGGTACTCTTAGTGCCCCATCGGTGTATTGAATGCAGTCTTCCACTCATCACATTCTCTTATATGTACCAGATGGTACGCACTCCATTGTTCCAGATTTGTGAATACTCTTACTCTTGGAGCATCTTGAAGTCCATGAAAGGCAGCAGGTAGCGATTTTTGGCCATCAAGCAGTTTAATCCTCTATAATCCATGCATGGCCGCAGGCTCCCATCCTTATTTTGTAGGAAGCAGAAGCCTGTGCCAGTGAGTGAGGTGGAGGGCTGTATGAGGCCTGTGGCAAGAGTCTCCTTGATATATTCTTCCATTAAACTGTTCTCTGGGCTCAAGAGTATGTTTAATGAACCCTGCAAGGGACAAGTACCAGGCAGCAGATATTGCATTGTTGTGGGGTTGGTGTTTCAGAAGAGTAAAGGCCTTTCCCTTGCTGAAGACCTCTTCCATGTTAGTGTGAGGAATGTGAAACCAACATTCTGTTTCAATGGTTCTCCCCTCCCTCCAGTCCATGGAGGATTATGCTGGGATAGCCAAGGGTACTCAAGAATCAGGGGTACAAGTGGGAAATCAATAATATGGAAACTAATGTCTTCCACATGATCCGCTATCCTCATCTGCAAATCCACTGGATCTGCCCGGAACCTAGTGGGCAACCGTCTAAGACAGTGGCAAGCATGGGTTGGCTCAACTCTCGCAGTGGGCAGTAACTCACAGATTAGTTCCAGTACCTGGGCCTTTGTACCTCACTCTACAGTTGGATGCTCCAGTCAGGAAGAACACAATTGGTGATAATAACTTTCCTTGCTGACAATCAACATTGGTGCACGTCAGGGGTGTGTGCTTAGCCCACTGCTTCTCTCTCGCTATACCCATGACTCTGTGGCTAGGTATAGCTCAAATACTGTTTATAAATTTGCAAACTCATCAGGAGTTTGAAACATCAACATAAACTCTCAAATGTACCATGGAGGGCATTCTGACAGGCGGCTACACTGTCTGATGTTGGGGTTGGGGGTGCAGTGGTGGGTGGCTAATCCACAGGACCGAAAGAAGCTGCAGAGGGTTGTACATTTAGTCAGCTCTATGTTGGGTACTAGCCTACATAGTACCCAGCACATCTTCAAAGAGAGGATCTCAGAAAGGCATCATCCATTATTAAGGACCCCCAGCACCCATTACCATCAGATAGGAGGTACAGAAACCTGAAGGCACACACTCAGTGATTCAGGAACAGCTTCTGCCCCTCTGCCATTCGATTCCTAAATGGACATTGAACCCATGAGCAACCCTCACTTTTTAAATATATATTATTTCTGCTTTTGCATAACTTTTAAACTCTTAAATATACATATACTGTAACTGATTTATTTATTTATTCTTCTTTTTATTTAAATCGAAGCAAGAGGCTGAGAGTGAAGGAGTAAAGGAATCTTGGAGAGAAGTAATTTTTTTTCATTTTTCAAATCTTTTTATTGGTACATAATCATCAACAGCTATAAAATGATACAAAACTTTAACAGATTTTTATGTATTCAGTTAATAAAGCTGAAGAGAAAAAAAACTGATCTTGAAATATAAAAATGGAAAAAATATATACATAGAAAAAAGAAGGGAAAAAAGGACCCCATCTAACTAAAAAAAACACTAACTACAAAAAAAAAACATTAGGAATTAACCCCCCCCCCCCCCCCCCCCGGAGCAATACATTTGACCATCATCTAAATATATTAAAAAAAGGTCATCAACCGTAATTTCATGTTTATATAAAAAAAACTGGAAGGAAACCATATAACTTGATTCAAATTAAATGATAATATTTGGCAAAAGAACCCTATCTTCTCTCAAAATCAAGTCGAGGATCAGAAGTTCTACTTCTAATTTTTTCCAAACTAAGACATAACATCACTTGAGAAAACCATGCAATTAATGTAGGGGAAGAAATATCGTTCCATTTTAGTAAAATAGCTCTTCTTGCCAGCAGTGTAACAAATGCAATTACATGTTGATCTGAAGATGAGATACCCTGAATATGATGTGGAACTATTCCAAATAGAACAGTCAATCTATTAGGTTGTAAATTAATTTTCAAAGCTTTAGAAATTGTAGAAAATAAAGATTTCCAAAACGTTTTTAATGAAGAACATGACCAGAACATATGTGACAAAATAGCTACTTAAGTTTTACATCTATCACAATAGTTATCTGTACTAGGAAATATTTTAGATCATCTCTCCTTTGTTAAGTAATAACGTTGAACAATTTTAAATTGAATTAAACAATGGTTGGTACATACAGAAGAAGAATGTACGTTTTTCAAAACTCAAAGCAAATCTTCATTAACAAAGCTCATATTAAGTTCTCTCACCCAATCTTGTTTAATCTTTAGAGATAGGTTCTCTTTTTGTAACAAAAATAAATTATATATTCTGCTAATGGCACCTTTCACTAAGGGATTCAATTTCTAAATGGTATCCAACAAATCAGATTCTTTTAAATATGGAAACTTAGGTAAATAATGGTGTAAAAAATGTCTAACCTGAAAATATTGCAAAAAATGTGTATGAGCGAGAGAAAATTTATTAATTAACTCCTCAAAAGTCACCAATCGACCATCACAAAATAAATCTGTAAAATAATTAATTCCTTTATTTTTCCAACAAAGAAAAATGGGGTCAGCTGTTGAAGGTTTAAATAAAAAATTTCAATTTAAAATCTAGATAACTTAAATTGTTTAAGATTAAAAGAATTACAGAACTGAACCCAAATCCGTAGGGATTGTTTAATAACCAGATAGAAATATAAATTTGGAGTTTTAAAGAGCTGTAAAGGTAATGGAGCTCCTAAAATTGAAGTTAAATGAAATTGTTTAACAGCTTTTAATTCCAAATCAACCCATAATGGTTTTTGGCTCTTATTAAGCCAATATAACCAAAAGTATAATTGTCTAATCTTCACAGCCCAATAATACAATCTTAAATTAGGAAGTGCAAATCCACCATCTTTTTAAAATTTTTGTAAATGATACTTAGGAATTCTAGGTCTCATATTGTTCCAAATAAAAGAAGAAATAAGAGAGTCAATTTGATCGAAAATTTTTTTAGATAAAAAGATAGGTACATTTGGAAAATATATAAAAATCTAGGTAAAATCATCATTTTAACAGCATGAATACGGCCTATAAAAGAAAAAGTAAGTGGATTCCATCTAGAAAATAATTGTTTCATGGAGTCCATTAAAGTAAATATATTCGCTTTATAAAGATCTTTATATTTTTAGTAATTATAATACCTAAATATCTAAATGTATTAACAATTCTAAAAGGAATATCATATGTACTAACATGAACATTTAATGGAAACAATTCACTTTTATTCAAGTTAAGTTTATATCCTGAAAATTTACCAAAATCTTTAAGTGTTTCCAAAAGATTAGGAATTGACTCCTCAAGATTTGAAATAAAAACCAAAAGATCATCTGCATAAAGAGAAATCTTATATATGGTTCCATTCATAGAGAGAGCATGAATATTTTTAGCTGCACGTAATGTTATAGCTAAAGGCTCCAATACAAGATTAAATAATAAAGGACTTAATGGACATCCATGTCTAGTGCCATGAGAAAGTGAGAAAAAAAGACTGGCAGTTATTATTAATGAATTATAAATTATTAATTAAATAATGAATTATTAAATAATGAATTAAATTATTATAAATCATTTGAATCCATCTATTGAAATTATTACCAAAACCAAATTTTTCTAATACTTTAAACAAATATGGCCACTCAACTCGATCAAATGCCTTTTCTGCATCGAGAGAGATAAAACATTGAGGTTTTTTAGATAATGATGAATATATAATGTTCAATCTCCAAATGTTAGAGAAAGAATAACAGCCTTTAATAAAGCGCGATTGATACATAGAAATAATTTTAGTTAAAATATTTTCCAAGCAATTAGCCAATATTTTAGAGAGAATTTTTGCATCCACATTTAGACAATAGACAATAGGTGCAGAAGTAGACCATCCAGCCCTTCGAGCCTGCACGGCGATTTTGAGATAATGGCTGATCATCTACTATCAATACCCGGTTCCTGCCTTGTCTCCATATCCCTTGATTCCTCTATCCATAAGATACCTATCTAGCTCCTTCTTGAATGCATCCAGAGAATTGGCCTCCACTGCCTTCTGAGGCCGTGCATTCCAGACCCCCACAACTTTCTGGGAGAAGAAGTTTTTCCTTAACTCTGTCGTAAATGACCTACCCCTTATTCTCAAACCATGCCCTCTGGTACTGGACTCTCCCAGCATCTGGAACATATTTCCTGCCTCTATCTTGTCCAATCCCTTAATAATCTTATATGTTTCAATCAGATCCCCTCGCAATCTCCTTAATTCCAGCGTGTACAAGCCCAGTCTCTCTAACCTCTCTGCGTAAGACAGTCCAGACATCCCAGGAATTAACCTCGTGAATCTACGCTGCACTTTCTCTACAGCCAGGATGTCCTTCCTTAACCCTGGAGACCAAAACTGTATGCAATACCCCAGGTTTGGTCTCACCAGGGCCCTGTACAAATGCAAGAGGATTTCATTGCTCTTGTACTCAATTCCCTTTGTAATAAAGGCCAACATTTCATTAGCCTTCTTCACTGCCTGCTGCACTTGCTCATTCACCTTCAGTGACTGATGAACAAGGACTCCTAGATCTCTTTGTATTTCTCCCCTACCTAACTTTACACCATTCAGATAATAATCTACCTTCCTGTTCTTACTCCCAAAGTAAATAACCTCACACTTATTCACATTAAACGCCATCTGCCAAGTATCTGCCCACTCACCCAGCCTATCCAAGTCACCCTGAATTCTTCTAACATCCTCATCACATGTCACACTGCCACCCAGCTTAGTATCATCAGCAATCTTGCTGATGTTATTCTCAATGCTTTCATCTAAATCATTGACCTAAATCACAAACAGCAGTAGTCCCAATACCGAGTCCTGTGGCACCCCACTTGTCACCACCTGCTATTCCGAGAAACACCCATTTACCACTACCCTTTGCTTTCTCTCTGCCAACCAGTTTTCTATCCATGTCAATATCTTCCCCCCAATGCCCTGAGCTTTGATTTTACCCACCAATCTCCTATGAGGGACCTTATCAAATGCCTTCTGAAAATCGAAGTACACCACATCAACTGGATCTCCCTTGTCTAACTTCCTGGTTACATCCTCGAAAAACTCCAATAGATCAGTCAAGCATGATTTACCCTTGGTAAATCCATGCTGGCTCGGCCCAATCCTATCACTGCTATTTAGATATGCCACTATTTCATCTTTAATAATGGACTCTAGCATTTTCCCCACTACTGATGTTAGGCTGACAGGTCGATAGTTCTCTGTTTTCTCCCTCTCTCCTTTCTTAAAAAATGGGATAACATTAGCTATTCTCCAATCCTCAGGAACTGATCCTGAATCTGAGGAACATTGGAAAATGATTACCAATGCATCCACAATTTCCAGGGCCGCCTCCTTTAGTACCCTAGGATGCAGACCATCTGGACCTGGGGATTTGTCAGCCTTCAGTCCCATCAGTCTACTCATCACTATTTGTTTCCTAATGTCAATCTGTTTCATTTCCTCTGTTACCCTATGTCCTTGGCCCATCCATACATCTGGGAGATTGTTTGTGTCTTCCTCAGTGAAGACAGATCTAAAGTACTTCTTAAATTCTTCTGCCATTTCTCTGTTTCCAATAAAAATTTCACCCAATTCATTATTCAAAGGCTCAACATTGTTCTTCACTGTCTTCTTTTTCTTCACATACCTATAAAAGCTTTTGCTATCCTCCTTTATATTCCTGGCTACCTTGTGTTTGTACCTCATTTTTTTCTCCCCATATTGCCTTATTAATTAAGTTCTGTTGTTCCTTAAAAATTTCCCAATCATCTGTCCTCCCACTCACCTTAGCACGGTCATACTTGCTTTTTTTTAATGCTATGCTATCTCTGACTTCCTTTGTCAACCACTGTGGCCCCTTTCCCTCCTTTGAATCCTTCCTTCTCAGGGGGATGAACTGATTTTGCACCTTGTGCATTATTCCCATGAATACCTGCCATTGCTGTTCCACTGTCTTTTCTGCTAGGATATCCGTCCAGTTAACATTGGCCAGCTCCTCGCTCATGGCTCCATAGTTTCCCCTGTTCAACTGCAACACTGACACCTCCGAGCTGCCCTTATCCTTCTCAAATTGCAGATAAAAACGTATCATATTATGATCACTACCTCCTAATGGCTTCTTTACTTCAAGATCACTTATCAAATCCTGTTTATTATGTAACCCCCTGGGTCGCCTCAGGCTCGCTCAGCTCGTTCTTGTCTAGGGGGAGCAGCCTTCAGCCCCGCCAAACTGGGTAATCAGCTGGTGTGGGTGCTGTGTGATGTCCCCGCCTCGCCCAAAAACAGACAGTACACCATATGCGATTAAATGAGTACAATTTATAAAGGTTACTATAACTAAGTGATTAATAACGATACAGTATATATGAAGAGAAAATTAAAGAAAAGGCGCCAAACTTATCAAAGTCCAAACCACTTCGTGCACAGCCGTTGGAGCTCAATTTCTGAAGTCTTCTGGCCACCATTCGATCCCCTCCGAACTCCTCGACTCGCAGCTCAGGACCCTCCGAACTCCTCTTCTCGCAGCTCAGGACCCTCCGAACTCCTCGGACTCTCCAAACAGCTCAGGACCCTCCGAACTCCTCGGACTCTCCAAACAGCTCAGGACCCTCCGAGCAACAACCAAGCACATCTAGCTTCATCCCCCCCCCTCCTCGGAGAATCTCCCGGCCTCGGACCCCCCTTTGGGGTCCGATCCTCGCCCAGCTTAGAGCATTGCGTCCTCTCTCTCGACCCCCTCGCGCCGATCTGCCCAAAAGCCCCTCAACAAAAGCTTACAGACTCAGAAGAAAGAACATTAATCCCCATTTGGTTTACAAATGAATACCATTCTCGTTATCAGTAAATTAGCATTCCTGCTAGTTAACAAAAAAGAAGAAACCCTCTTTACACTCTCCCTCCACCAAATAAAAGTCATGTCCTCATGACTACTAAATAACTCACCACCTTTCCTGCCAACACACCGTAACCCAAGCACAAACAGTGACATCTCCTCCCCACACAGTAACCCTCACGCCCTGTTCCTCAGGCGCTACTTAGGCCAACTATCTGGGAGTTCCCTAACCCTTCTGAGGCCTCCGTACCCCCTCACCTAAACCCTTCAGGCTCGGACACAACTGGGGATACCTTGGGCCCACTACCAACTCCTTCTCAACCTCTCACTCATGCCCCACACTGCACACAGCTAACCCTCCCCGCTACACCTGACTCAATGGGAGAAGGGCCAAAGGTCTCTTCCTCAATCGAGGGAAAGTCAGCAAAAGGCAGCATGTACCACACATCCAGCACATCATCCATCAAATCTGTATTCTTCCTCATTCCTGTGATCGGTGGCTGCTGTTTGATCTTCTCCAAACGGAAACACGTGGCCTGCACTGCTCCCGCAGTCTCTTCAGCATCCTGTTCAGTATTCACTGCACTTCTCTCCAGCTTTTTCTTCCTCATGACTTCTTCCAGATCAACTTTCAGGTTTTGCACTTCATTTGAACTGTCGATGGTCATCTTCAGGTTCCCTTCAAGCTTCCGCTTCTCTCTTCTGAGATTCATCTGTAATTTCTTCACCTCCGCAAACTCCCCTCTCCGGGTTCTCAGTTTGCTATTACCCTCAGTCAGACAACTTCCTTCATTCTCTCCAACTTGTAAGTCTTCCGAATGTTCCAGATCACTTTCTCCAGTCTCTCCGTCTTCATTTCAAACTTGATTCCATAGAGACAGTCTCTCACGAGCTGCGACCTTCGCCAACCCTGGCACGTGTCCCGAAAACACTTTAACTCGGTAGTTCTCAGCTGCTCCTGCAACGACCTCACTTCATATTCTCCTGAGGCAAATCCAAATACCAAGAGATCATCCACATACACCAAAACTCCAAACGCCTCCACATCCCCTATGGTCTTCCACCTGCCCCGCAGGAAGGTTGCAAGGGCTCCAGATATGCCCTGTGGCATCTTTTCGGACCCGAAGACTCCTAGGGAATTTATAACGGCCGTCTTCTCCTTGTCGGCCCCACTCATCGGGATCTGGCAACATCCACTCCTCAGATCCAGCACCTTAAACCACTTCACTCCACTCAGACAGGCCATCGCCTCTCTGACCCTCAGGGCCATATTCTGGTCACTGACAGTGCGCCTCTTCAACGCAATATAATCCATACACACGCTGCCTACATCTTCCACGGCTGTAGGGGCCAGTCGCCGCAACCTCTCTCTCTCCGAGGTGTCTTCAGCAGTCAATTCCCCTCCCTTGTGGTATTTCGCAGCGTCCACGAAGAGGGTCTCACCATCAGATACTTCCCCCAGGCCGTACCACCACTGGCTCTTGTTTGAATTCGTTATCAGCCCAATGCTGCTACACACGTCCGCACAAGCAGCTCGAAACCCTGGGTGCATCGACAATGCCTCCAAACAGCGCTCACCCGCCTCCTCCGGGCAGGCTCCCAAGCGCACCAGCAGGATTTTGGTTCTCTCTAGAACAGAAACGCTGCCCGTCTCAACAGGGTCCGGACACATCAGCATTAACGATTCATGAACCTCAGTCTCCTCCACATTTGCCTCTAAGAACTCCATTTTCACTGACCAACAACCGTTGTCTGGATAATCACCGGCACTGGTACCCCGAATCTCCAGTGTCCTCAATGTTGTCAAGGGTAAATGCTTCCAATAACAGTTATGAAACAAACTGTACAGCAACTTCACCGGCGCCCCGGTGCCGAGGATGGCTTTAACTTGACTTCCATCCATCCGTAACAACACCTGTGCGCATGGCCCCTCTAAGCCTTCAGGAACAGGGTCTGTTCCTTTCGGGAGTTCCTTGGTACATTGCTGGGAACGTGCTCCCCCAGAGACCCCAAGCCGTTCCCCCACTGGGCCTCCTCTAAGTTTCCCAACACCTCTCGAATCAACGGAACAACTGATCCCCTTGACAGATCCCCTTGGCACCACAAGCAATTTATCTGCCCCCCTAGGCAAAAAGGGATACCCTAAAAACTTCCCACCAATCTCCTGCCACAGATATAATAAGCCCCCCAGCTGCGGCATTTGACTTCCAGTCGAACCACACGCATTTTCCCACACTTTCCCAGAACTGGCAGCGGTCACTTCGAGGTAATTGCGCCTGACATTTCTAACAAAGTCACCAGCCCGCCTACTCAAACTTTCAACCCGTCCCTGTCGCTTTTCCTCAGCCAAGCACTGCCACTCACCCAACAACTGAGGGGTCCGCTCCGCCCACGCCTCCGCCCCTTTAGGGCTGGACATTATTCCAATAACCGGGCGGAGCTCACCACTGCTGAAACATCCAAACCTGTCACTCCTCAATCTCCAAACAGTACGGACAACCCATGGTCCCACCACCATTTCGTCAGCCAACAGCAACCACCCCACCCAAGACACACGCAGCGATAACCAGCAATCGCACACCCACAAAGGCACACCAGCTCTTTGCCGCAGACACAATTTAAAGAGGGTGATCACACAGCTTCCACAGAAATCAATCCCGGACGAGCCCCCACAATGTAACCCCCTGGGTCGCCTCAGGCTCGCTCAGCTCGTTCTTGTCTAGGGGGAGCAGCCTTCAGCCCCGCCAAACTGGGTAATCAGCTGGTGTGGGTGCTGTGTGATGTCCCCGCCTCGCCCAAAAACAGACAGTACACCATATGCGATTAAATGAGTACAATTTATAAAGGTTACTATAACTAAGTGATTAATAACGATACAGTATATATGAAGAGAAAATTAAAGAAAAGGCGCCAAACTTATCAAAGTCCAAACCACTTCGTGCACAGCCGTTGGAGCTCAATTTCTGAAGTCTTCTGGCCACCATTCGATCCCCTCCGAACTCCTCGACTCGCAGCTCAGGACCCTCCGAACTCCTCTTCTCGCAGCTCAGGACCCTCCGAACTCCTCGGACTCTCCAAACAGCTCAGGACCCTCCGAACTCCTCGGACTCTCCAAACACCTCAGGACCCTCCGAGCAACAACCAAGCACATCTAGCTTCATCCCCCCCCCCCCTCCTCGGAGAATCTCCCGGCCTCGGACCCCCCTTTGGGGTCCGATCCTCGCCCAGCTTAGAGCATTGCGTCCTCTTTCTCGACCCCCTCGCGCCGATCTGCCCAAAAGCCCCTCAACAAAAGCTTACAGACTCAGAAGAAAGAACATTAATCCCCATTTGGTTTACAAAGGAATACCATTCTCGTTATCAGTAAATTAGCATTCCTGCTAGTTAACAAAAAAGAAGAAACCCTCTTTACAATTACATAACACTAAATCCAGAATAGCCTTGCCTCTGGTCGGCTCTTGTACAAGCTGTTCCAAGAATGCATCCCGTAGGCACTCTACAAACTCCCTATCCTGGGGTCCAGAACCAACCTGATTCTCCCAGTTCACCTGCATGTTGAAATCCCCCATAACTACTGCAACATTACCTTTTCCACATGACAATGTTAACTCCCTATTCAAATTGCACCCAATATCCATGCTACTGTTTGGTGGCCTATAGACAACACCCATTAGGGTCCTTTTGCCCTTACTGTTCCTCAATTCTATCCACACAGACTCCACTTCTCTTGATCCTTTGTCCCCCCTTGCAGAGGACTGAATCTCATTTGTTACGGATTCAGGCAGCAATAAATATATGAGTTAAGCAAGGATTTTTATAACAAATAACATGTTTATTAAACACTGAAAACAGAATCCCCAAAAGTAAACAAATCACTAACGTAACCAAAAATCAGCTGCTGTGCGGCAGCTTACACAGTTCTTAAAGCAATGAAGCTAAAACAGTTCTTAAAGCGATGTTGCAAATACAGTTCTTTAAAGTAGTATTGCCAAAAGTTCAAAATGCTCGCAGTCCATTTAAGGGAGAGACTTCTTAAGACGATTTAAGTTCTCTTTCACGTCGTGTTGTTTCGGTTCCCAAATCGGACTTTTTCCCACGAAGAATTTACGAAACAAAACGGTTTAAAGGCACTGACCTTTCCTTTAAAACACTGTCCTCAATCCTTTCTACTACTTCGCAGGGATTAACACGAGAACAGTCAACGAATTCCTTCCGAATAAGGAACAAACAAGGTCGAACCCGTTGCACCGTCAAAATCGATTCTCCTCAATCTTTAACTCCGTTTTTCACTCTCCACTGATTCTTAACTAGCAGTATTGTAAAGAAACTGCTGGCAATGACCTTTTAAACTTTAGGCATTATATAAAACTTCATCTTTCAACTAAACTGCGTCAACACATTAAATCACGCAGTGGCATGAAGTCAACATGGCAAATCCAGCCACGAACTGCCCCTGCTCACAGGGAGGGGTCCTCCTTTTATACCCTGTTGAAAAAAACTGTCACATGACCTCTACTAGCAGGAAAATGACGTCACTCCACCATCCCAAGACCATTACCTCAAGTCCAGTATAGCTTCAACCCCAGTCACGTGACAAGTGTACCACTGTCATGTGTCACAAGTACGTAAAACATTCCTCACCATCAGGGCAACCCCACCCCCTCTGCCCACATTTCTGTCCCTACGATAGCACATATACCCTTGTACATTCATTTCTCAGGTCTGATCTCCCTGCAGCCATGTCTCCGTTATCCCAACAACATCATAGTTACCCATTTGCACCTGAGCTTCAAGCTCATCCACCTTATTTCTGACACTTCGTGCTTTCAGATATAGAATTTTTAGCCCATTTCTCCTCTCTCTCTTTTTGAATCTTTGCCTATTGTACTTAACCCAGCTCCCCGAACTCCCATTGGGCTATACGCCCCTAGTATTTTGTTGTCCTTCCTAAATTTACTTATTCTTTCTGCACATTTAACTCCATGTGCCGTCAGACCATCCCTCTGTACGTGTCCTCCTTATCACCTGTTCCACCTCACCTTTCTCTACTACACACTTAATATTCTGGAACCGTGTAGTCCCCACCTGTCCTTTATTTGTCATCTCACTATCCACTCTCACATTCTGGATCCCCGCCCCCTGCAAAATTAGTTTAACCCCCCCCCCAAGAAGCACTAGCCAACTTCCCTGCAAGAATGTTAGTACCGCTCCAGTTCAGGTGTAAAACATCCCTTTGGAACAGATCCCACCTTCCCTGGAACAAAGCCCAGTTATCTAAAAACCTGAAGCCGTCTCTCCTGCACCATCCTCTCAGCCATGTATTAATCTGTGTAATCTTTCTGTTCCTTCCCTCACTCGCACGTGGCACAGGTAGCCATCCTGAGATTGTTACCCTGGAGGTCCTGATCTTCAGCTTCGCACCTAACTCCTTGAACTCCCTACACAGGACCCCCTCAGTCATCCTCCCCACGTCGTCGGTCCCTACATGGACCACAACATCTGGATTCTTGCACTCACTGACTTTTATGAATACTGCAATGTGGGCCCTCAACTCACAAGTAGGAGGGGTTATCCCCCACAGCCAGACATTTCCTCTAGCTCAACTACTAGAGTCATCTACTAGAGACCTCAGCCTTGGAATCACACGTTCATTGCCATTTTTGTTATTATTTGCATTTCTTGTTTCTTATTTGTTCAGGGGGTATATCAATTAAGTTTTATTCTGCTAATTTCAAGGATACATTGACGGATAAATACAGATAGCTAAGGACAAAGTAAAATTCATTTCTTTTAATTTCAATGGGCTATTAAATCCAATCAAATGTAATAGAATTTTATGCAAAATGAAAAAAGAACGAGCCCATGTAGTATATTTACAGGAAACTCATTTAAGTGATAATGAGCATAAAAAACTAAAGAGAAGGGGCTTCACTAATTTGTTTTTCTCCTCATAAAGATCAGGACCTAGGAGAGGAGTAGCTATTCTTATATCAAGTAAGCTAAATTTTGAAAAAGTATTCGAAATGGGAGATAAAGAAGGCAGATATGTTCTGTTAAGGGGGAATATAGACAGAAATTCAGTTACTCTATTTAATATATACGCACCCCTGGAAAGTGATATTGATTTCTTTCAGAAAATTAATGATACTACAGTAGCGGAAACAGATGGTCTCCTGATATGTGGGGGAGACTTAAATTTACAATTACAACCAAACGTAGACTCTTCCAATAGAAAAACCTATGAAACAAAATCCTTACATAAGAAAGTTAATACACTTTTTGAGGTTGATATATGGATGGACCTTTTCGCTGACAGAAGGGATTACACTCATTATTCTGCTCCCCATTCTGTATATACAAGAATAGACTATTTCATAACATTTGGAAAAGACAAAGACAAAATAAATACCTGTGAAATTGGGACAATAGATGTAAGTGACCATGCAACTATATATTTATCTGTTGATTTTGACCTACAACCAAAGAATACTATTTGGAAACTAAATTCAAATCTACTCAATGATTCGTACTTTAATGAACAAATTAAAAAAGAAATTGGTCTCTACTTGAAATTTAATGATAATGGAGAGATTTCACCTCCCATTCTATGGGATACTCTGAAGTCTGTCTTAAGAGGGAAAATTATAGCGATTATGTTCATATAAGAAAAAAAAAAGGAATAAAACATTAGAGAAGTTACAAAATAGGTTGAAGGAAATAGAGAAAAAAATGAGTTGGCACAGGATACATTAGGGGAAATTAAAAAAGGAATGAAATTAGTAGTTTGGCTATGCAAGAAATCAGGAAAAATTTAATGTTTCTGAATCAGAGACATTATGAAAGTGGATAAAAGTCTATGAAAATACTGGCGTGGAAACTGAAAAAAAAAGATAGCATAAAATACAATTCATAGAATTAGGGACCCAAGAACAAAAATGATAAAAAAATAAGCTAAGTGAAATTCAAGAATCTTTTGAATTGTTTTACAAAACTCTATATTCCAAAGTTCCAGGGGGAAGCATAACCCATATTGATACCTTCTTGAATTCTCCAGAGTTACCCACTTTAAGCAAAGAACAAAATAGAACGATGACTGCTGGCATAACTGAAGTTGAATTAAAAGCTGCAATTAGTAGGCTTAAATTAAGCAAGTCACCAGGATCAGATGAGTATATGGCAGAGTGGTACAAAGAATTTAAAAATGAGTTAATTCCTATTTTACTCCCCACACTGAACTGGGCTCTAAAAAAGGCACAAATGCCATCCAGTTGGAAGGAAGTGATAATCTCAGCTATACAGAAAGAAGGCAAGGATAAAATGGAATGTGAGTCATTTAGACCAACATCCATTCTTAATGTAGATTATAGGTTATGTACCTCCATCATGGCCAAACGATCAGAAGGGTTTCTACCTATGCTGATAGGTAATGATCTGACAGGTTTTATATGACAATGCCAAACACAAGACAATATACGAAGGACTCTTCACATTATAGATCATATACAAAAAAATAAAATCGAAGCAATAGTGTTAAGCATGGATGCTGAAAAGGCATTTGATTTGGTTAATTGGAATTTTCTTTACAGAGTTTTACATAGATTTGGTTTCCAAGACACAATTATTAAAACTACACAGAAACTATATGACAAACCTGCTGCTAGGATTAAAATCAATGGATATTTATCAAATAGTCTTACCCCAGAAAGGGGCACTTGACAGGGTTGTGCATGGTCACCGCTACTCTTCGTATTATATCTGGAACCATTAGCTCAATACATCAGACAAAATGAAGATATCGGGGAATTACTATTAAAGGGACAAAGCATAAATTGGCATGTTACACAGATGACATTTTGATCTATCTAGGGCAACCAACATACTCTTTACCTAAATTGATCCAATCCTTTGAACAATATGGTCAATTATCAGGATACAAGATCAATATAGATAAAACCCAATTACTTTCATATTACTGTAGCCCACCAAGAGAAATTGAAAATAGATATCCCTTGGCATGGCTAACAGAGTCTTTCAAATATTTGGGCATGATTATGCTTTGGCAAAATTATCAGAATGTAATTATCAGCCTTTATATGAAAAAAAATTAAGGAAGATATGGCAAGATGGAACTTGATTCCTTCTTTCAGTCTCAGTTCAAGGATTGAGTCTATTAAAATGAATATACTGCCCAGACTGTTATATCTCTTTCAGGCCCTACCAATAGAGATTAATCAATGGAACAAGATGATATCAAGGAAAATTTGGCAGGGTAAAAGGCCTAGAGTTCGTCTCAAAACTTTACAATTAGCAAAGGAAAGTGGGCGAGTTTGGATGGAAAAATTTAATAAAATATTTTATTACACCCTCTCAGAAATCCCATTATGATAGTAACCTTCTTGTTTGCTGGAGAAATTGTGGAAATCAAAATGCAAATCATTATCATATTTTTTGGGACTGCCCTGTTATCAAAAACTATTGGAGGCGGACACACAATGCCGTACAAAACATATTTAAATGTGAAATACCCTTAGAGAGTAAGACCATATATTTTGGATATATACCTCAAGAATGGTTGAAAAGAGATAAATATTTAATGAATATACTGGTGGTGGCTGGTAAAAAGACTCTTACTAGGAAATGGTTATCACAGGAGAGCCCAACTTTAAATGCATGGATGGAAATTACAATGGGCATTTACAAAATGGAGAAGATAACAGCATCTGTTAATCATAAGCTGGAACAATTTGATTCATACTGGGAAAAAGGTTTCATTACATAATGCCTCATAGGTCTGATTTTATTCTCACAAATCAATGAATATGTTGCAAAAAAAGATCACTCCCTACTTGTACATAGTTTTTTCCTTTTGCTTGTTTTCTCTTTCCACTCTTTTCTATAAGTGTATACCTCAGATAAATACTTTGTGGAGATTTGTGATATATTTGATTGTATGATATGTATGTACAATGTCTGAAACATCTTATGGAAATGTTTGTTTGATGACGAACTTCAATAAAAAAACTAAATTACAAAAAAAAGAGAAAGAGTTGACATAGGATCCAAAGGTACAGAATCTTTCAGTTCACCTCCAGTTCGCCTATCAGCCCCAACTAGGAGTTGAGGATGCCATCACCTACTTGCTAAACTGTGTCTAAGCCCACCTGGACAAGCCAGCGAGCACTGTGAGAGTCATGTTTTTTGACTTCTCCAGTGTGTTCAACACCATCCACCCTGCTCTGCTGTGTGAGAAGCTGACAGTGATGCAGGTGGATGCTTCCCTGGTGTCATGGATTATTGATTACTTGACTGGCAGACCACAGTATGTGCGCTTGCAACACTGTGTGTCAGACAGAGTGGTCAGCAGCACTGGGGCTCCACAGGGGACTGTCCTGTCTCCCTTTCTCTTCACCATCTACACCTCGGACTTCAACTACAACACAGAGTCTTGCCATCTTCAGAAGTTTTCTGATGACTCTGCCATAGTTGGATGCATCAGCAAGGGAGATGAGGCTGAGTATGGGGTAACGGTGGGAAACTTTGTCACATGGTGCAAGCAGAATCATCTGCAGCTTAATGTGAAAAGACTAAGGAGCTGGTGGTGGACCTAATGTGGGCTACAGGCACCGGTGACCCCTGTTTCCATCCAAGGGGACAGTGTGGACATAGTGGAGGATTACAAATACCTGGGGATATGAATGGGCAATAAGCTAGACTGGTCAAAGAACACTGAGGCTGTCTACAAGAAGGGTCAGAGCTGTCTCTATTTCCTGAGGAGAGTGAGGTCATTTAACATCTGCCGGACAATGCTGAGGATATTCTATGAGGCTGTGGTGACTAGTGCAATCACGTTTGCTGTTGTGTGCTGGGGCAGCAGGCTGAGGATAGTAGACACAACAGAATCAACAAACTCATTCGTGAGGCCAGTGATGTTGTGGGGGTGGAACTGGACTCTCTGACAGTGGTGTCTGAAAAGAGGATGCTATCCAAGTTGCATGCCATCTTGGACAATGACTCCCATCCACTCCATAATGTACTGGTTAGGCACAGGAGTACATTCAGCCAGAGACTCATTCCACCGAGATGTAACACTGAGCGTCATAGGAAGTCATTCCTACCTGTGGCCATCAAACTTTACAACTCCCCCCTCGGAGTGTCAGACACCCTGAGCCAATAGGCTGGTGCTGGACTTCCTTTCCACTTGGCATGATTAAATTATTATTATTTAATTATTTATGGTTTTATATTGCTATATTTCTTCACTATTCTTGGTTGGTGCGGCTGTAACGAAACCCAGTTTCCCTCGGGACCAATAAAGTATGGCTGTCTGTCTGTCTATCTTTATGGGTTGAGCTAAGAAATCGCAGGGGTAAAATGACCCTAATGGCAGTTATCTACAGGCCTCCAAATAGCTGCAGTGATGTGGACTACAAATTACAACAGGAAATAGAAAAGGCTTGCCAGAAAGGGCAGTGTTATGATAATTGTCGGGGATTTTACCATGCGAGTGGAAAAATCAGGTCGGCACTGGATCTCAAGAGCAAGAATTTGTATAATGACTATGAGATGGCTTTTTAGAACAGCTTGTTGTTGAGCCCACTAGGGGATCATCTGTACTGGATTGGGTATTGTGTAATGAACCAGAGGTGATTAGAGAGATGGAAGTGAAGGAACCCTTTGGAGGCAGTGATCACAACATGATTGAGTTCACTGTGAAATTTGAGAAAGAGAAGCCGAAATCCGATCTGTTGGTATTTCAGTGGAGTAAAGGAAATTACAGTGGCATGAGAGAGGAACAAGCCAAAGTTGACTGGAAAGGGACACTAGTGGGAAGGATAGCAGAGCAGCAGTGGCTGGAGTTTATGCGAGAAGTGAGGAAGGTGCAAGACAGGTATATTCCAAAGAAAAATAAATTTTCGAATGGAAAAAGGATGCATCCGTGGCTGGCGAGAAGTCAAAGCCGAAGTAAAAGCAAAGCAGAGGGCATACAAAGAAGCAAAACTTAGTGGGAAGACAGAGGATTGGGAAGTTTTTAAAAGCTTACAAAATGGAACTAAGAAGGCCATTGAGAGGGAAAAGATGAACTATGAAATAAAGCAAGCAAATAATATCAAAGAGGATACTAAAAGCTTTTTCAAGTATATAAAGAGTAAAAGACAGGTGAGAGTAGATATAGGACTGATAGAAAATGATGCTGGAGAAATTGTAATGGGAGATAAGGAGATGGCAGAGGAACTGAATGAATATTTTGCATCAGTCTTCACTGAGGAAGACTTCAGCAATATACCAGACATTCAAAGGTGTTAGGGAAGAGAAATATGTGCAGTCACAATTATGACAGAGAAAGTACTCAGGAAGCTGAATAGTCTAAGGGTAGATAAATCTCCTGGACCAGATGGAATGCACCCTCATTTTCTGAAGGAAGTAGCAGTGGAGATTGCTGAGGCATTAGCAATGATCTTTTAAAAGTCAATAGATTCTGGCCTGGTTCCGGAGGACTGAAAGATTGGAATTGTCACTCCACTACTTAAGAAGGGGGCAAAGAAGCAAAAAGGAAATTATAGATCTGTTAGATTGACATCAGTGGTTGGGAAGTTGCTGGAATGGATTGTCAAGGATGAGGTTACTGAGTACCTGGAGGCATATGACAAGATAGGCAGAACTCAGCATGGTTTCCTTGAAGGAAAATCCTGCCTGACAAACCTAGTGCAATTTTTTGAAGAAATTACAAGTAGGCGAGACAAGGGAGATGCAAAGGATGTTGTGTATTTGGATTTTCAGAAGGGCTTTGACAAAGTGCAGCACATGAGGCTACTAAACAAGAGCCCATGGAATTACAAGAAAGTTACATACGTGGATAGAGCGTTGGCTGATTGGCAGGAAACAGAGAGTGGGAATAAAGGGATCCCATTCTGGTTGGCTGCTGGTTACCAGTGGTGTTCTGCAGCGGTCCGTGTTGGGGCCGCTTCTTTTTCCGTTGTATATAAACGATTTGGATTATGGAATAGATGGCTTTGTTGCTAAGTTTGTTGATGATACAAAGATAGGTGGAGGGGCCGGTAGTGCTGAGGAAACAGAGAGTCTGCAGAGAGCCTTGGATAGATTGGGGGAATGGGAAAAGAAGTGGCAAATGAATTACAATGTTGGAAAGTGTACGGTCATGCACTTTGGTAGAAGAAATAAACAAGCAGACTATGATTTAAATGGGGAGAGAATTCAAAGTTCTGAGATGCAACGGGACTTGGTTCTCATGCAGAATACCCTTAAGGTTAACCTCCAGGTTGAGTCGGTGGTGAAGAAGGTGAATGCAATGTTGGCATTCATTTCTAGAGGAATAGAGTATAGGAGGAGGGATGTGATGTTGAAGCTCTATAAGGCACTGGTAAGACCTCACTTGGAATACTGTGTGCAGTTTTGGGCTCCTTATTTAAGAAAGGATGTGCTGATGTTGGAGAGGGTTTGGAGAAGATTCACTAGAATGATTCCAGGAATGAGGGGGTTAACATATGAGGAACGTTTGGGCACTCTTGGACTGTACTCCTTGGAGTTTAGAAGAATGAGGGGAGACCTCATAGAAACATTTCGAATGTTGAAAGACATGGACAGAGTGTATATCGCAAAGTTGTTTCCCATGGTGGGGGAGTCTCGTACGAGAGGACATGACTTGAGGATTGCAGGGCGCCCAATCAGAATGGAGATGCGAAAAAAAATTTTTAGCCAGAGGGTGGTAAATCTATGGAATTTGTTGCCATGGGTGGCAGTGGAGGCCGGGTCATTGGGTGTATTTAAAGTAGAGATTGATAGGTATCTGAGTAGTCAGGGCATCAAAGGTTATGATGAGAGGCGGGGGAATGGGACTAAAGGGGAGATAGGATCAGCTCATGATGAAATGGCGGAGCAGACTCGATGGGCCAAATGGCCGACTTCTGCTCCTTTGTCTTGTGGTCTTATGGGATGCAATACCCACTTGTTGTACTTGTAGGCAGGTGAAGTCACTGCAGTGATGAGGGAACTAAGATGGGATGAATGGCTTCCCTCAGTTTTATCAACTCCAGACACTTCATTGTCTCATTGTCTTTGTTTTTAATTAATACAATTTCAAATCATGAAATAAACTCCAGCGGAATAATGAAAGAAATGCTACAGGCAATGACTTCTGTAACGTCTGATTCACAAAATATGACAGAACAAGACTGAGCCCATCCCCCATGACAATCACCCCCCCACATCAATTTCTTGCTCCTTAACAATAATATCCATTTCCTCACCTCCCTCTTCTCCTTCGCTAATAAAACTCCCAACCCCTGCTCCCCATTCCCAAGGCTTAATGCTGTCTTCCTCTCCCCTCTTGTAAACCCCCTCCAGTGTCACATATCCTGCCATTTTCCCAATGCGTCATCCACTGCCGTCCCTCCACCCATCTAACCGGCTCTGTTTTCCCATTTCCCATCTGGCATCCCCGGTGCATTTAGAGGTTTATTTCCTGAAATGAGCAGTTGCAGTGCAGTAGCCTCGGATTGCTGAGTGAATGAGATGGAGACTCCATTTCCAAACATTGCAGTCACACGGGGATTTCTTGTTGAATGTGGGGCGTATATCTGCTGGTCACTGCTGAACCTGAAATATAGACAGGAGAGTATGATATTGTGTGAGACAAGGTGCAGCACAGACCTTACCTGTGAGGACATGTGAACGAAATAACAGACGGTCTGTCCTCATTGCACAAGATGGGATCCCATGAAGAGATGTCTGTCACTATTCTCTGAGGTCACTCCAAAACAAAAATATGAATACCCGTTCAGACCTTTAGTGTGATCCACCATTGGGCTAATGTTTCAGTTCCTGAGTAAAACCATAAGATAAGATATAGGAGCAGAATTATGCTATTTGGGCAATGCAATTGCTGTACCACTTAGACAAATTGGAAGAATGGGCAAAAAGTGGCAGATGAATTACAATCTTGGGAAATGTATGATAATTCATTTTAGCAAAAGGAACAATAGTGCAGACTATTATCGAAATGGGAAGAAGGTTCGAACATCAGAGGTGCAAAGTGACTTAGGAGTCCTTGTGTGAGACTCCCAGAAGGTTACTTTACAGGTCGAGTCTGTGGTGAAGAAAGCAAATGGAATGTTGGCATTTATTTCAAGGGCAATAGAGTATAAAAGCAAGGGGATAGTGTTGAGGCTTCGTAAGACACTAATCAGGCCACACGGAGTACTATAATCAGTTTTGAGCCCAATATCTCAGAAAGGATGTGTTTTCATTGGAGAGAGTCCAGAGGAGGTTCATGAGGATGAGTCCAGGAATGAAGGGGTTAACATATGAGAAGCATATGGCAGCTTTGGACCTGCACTCACTGGAATTTAGAAGAATGTGGGGCAATCTTATTGAAACCTACCGAATGTTGAAAAGAATATATAGGATGTAGATGTGGAGTCGATGTTTCCCGTGGTGGCGGTATCTGGAACAAGAGAGCACAGCCTCGAAATTGAGGGGCAATCTTTTAGAACAATGGTAAGAAATGATATTTTTAGCCCTAGAATGTTGAGTCTGTGGAATGCTCTGCCACAAACTGTAGTGGAGGCTAAATCGTGGATGTATTTAAGGTGGAAGTTAATAGTTTCCTAATCGGTCAGGGCATCAAAGAATATGGTGAGAAGGCAGGTGTATGGGGTTGAGTGGAGTCCGGTATCAGCATTGATGGGCTGAATGGCAGAAGAGCATTGATGGGCTGAATGGCCTAACACTGCTCCTGCCTCATGGTCTTACATCTGATGTGGACTTGCCAGAGAAAAGGTGTTCCCAAATTAACGCTTCTTTGTTCCTGTCTAATGCCCTTCCAAATTGCCCTGTGTCAATTTAAATCTCTTCCACAAGGACCATACCTATCCTTGTCGATGGCTATCCTGAAAGTTAACCAGTTGTGGTCACGATTCCTGAACTGTTCACCCATTGAAAGGTCAGTCACCTAGCCAGGCTTATTCCCCAAAACCAGGTACAGTATGGTCCCTCCTTTCATTGGACTGTCACACATTGATTTAAGAAACCTACTTAACAGATCCCATCTGACCCCTTACACTCAGAAGCTCCCAGTTTATATTAGGGAAGCTGAAATCCCCCATGACACAACCCTATTAATATTACACTTCTCCTTCATCTGATTACATATCTGCTCCTCAATGTCCCAGTGGCTATCAGGGGGTCCGTAGTACAATCCCATCAGTGGGATTGCACCCTGTCTATTCCTGAGTTTCACCCAAATGGACTCAGTTTCTGACTCCTCCATTATGTCTCCTCTGAGTGCAGCTGTGATATTGTCCCTGATAAGGAGTGCAACTCCCCCCACCCTTACCTACTCCTCTATCTTTTCTAAAACTCCAAAAACCTGGCACATTAATCACCCATTCCTGCTACTCTGTCAACTAAGTTTCAGTAATGGCCACAACACTGTAGTTTCATGTACTGATCCATCACCCTTACCCATAATACTCCCAGCATTAAAATATACACACCTCAAACTATCCGACCCATCCTACCCGTCATTTCAATTTTGCCTTTCCATACCTTCTCTGACATCTAACTTCTGGTCAGATCCATTTCCTACTGATCTGGGACTCTGGTTCTCAGCCCCCTACAAAACTAGGGTTTGGAGTCGTGACTCCAAAAGATGCAGCGAGAAATGGACTGCCTCTCACGAGCCTGTGACAACTTTGGACTTACAATCAGCACCAAAAAGACCGACGTTATGTACCAGCTCACTCCTGGAAAGCCCTACCAGGAACCACACATCACAGTAAAGGGGCAGAAGCTACTGGCAGTCGACAGCTTTACTTATTTGGGCAGTACTCAATCACAAGTGGTGAACATAGATGCTGAGATGAGCAACAGAATTGCCAAAGCCAGTACTGCCTTTGGGAGACTCTGTGAGAGTGTATGGGAATGGAGAGGACTCAGCTGCTTTCACCAAGCTGAAAGTCTACCAAGCAGTGGTTCTCACCACCCTCCTCTATCCCAGCGAGACCTGGACTGTCTACAGCAGACACGCTAAACAGCTCAACCACTTCCACTTGAGCTGCCTCCACAGACTTCTCCACGTACGATGGCAGGACAAAGTCCCAGACATGGAGGTCCTGGAGCGGGCTGCCACCCACAGCGTCTACACCCTCCTACAGAAAGCCCAAGCCAGATGGGCTGGCCATGTCGTCAGGATGTCTGACAGTCAACTACCAGAACAGCTGCTGTATGGAGAGCTGAGCCAGGGCAAGTGCTCAGTTGGTGGGCACAAGAAACGTTTCAAAGATTGCCTCAAAGTGTCCCTCAAAAACCTCAACATCAATCCCAGTAACTGGGAATCGCTTGCTCTGGACTGCCCAGCCTGGTGGAGCAGGACCACTAAAGGAGTGTATGCAGCAGAAATCAGACACACCGCAGAGGCTCAGAGGAAACGTACCATGCGCAAGTCTCGAGCTACCTCCACTTCCACTGCAGCATCTACCCTCATGTGTCCCATATGTGGGCGAGTTTTCAGGGCCCGGCTTGGCCTCACCAGTCACCTCCGGACCCACAGTCACAAACCCTCCACCTGACAGAAGTCGTGGTCGTCTTCGACGCCGAAGGATGGACAACAACAACAACAACAACAAATCTAGTTTAAACTCTCCCAGGCAGCATCAGTAAATCTCACAGCCAGGATACTGGCTCCTCTCCAGTTCAAGTACAAACCAGCCCAATCTATCTGCATATTGAAATTCCCGATGACTCTTTTAACACTGCACTGTTGACATGCATTTTCTATCTCTCATTGTAATTTGTCGACCACATCTTTGCTGCAGTTCGGAGGTCTGTATGTAACTCCCATCAAGGACTTTACCCTTACTGTTTCTTAGCGCTATCCACAACAATTCTACATCTTCCAATCCTTTGTCACTTCTTTCTAATGATTTGGTTTAATTTTTTCCCAACACAGTTACACCACACCCCCTGCCTACCTCCCTGTCCTTTCAATACAATGTGTATCTTTGGGCATCACCCCAATGTTCATCACCCTTCTTGATTATGTCCCCCTTTTACATTTCAACTTATCCCATTGACTGCAATTTTGCCCTATCATCAGCCTTTGCTTGCTAGCAGACTCACTACACACTGCCTCTGTTGTTAAACCAACGACTGGAAGCTCAGCCCTATCACTCCATTTCCCATCCCCTGTCATATTAGTTCAAACCCTTCTGAACAGCTCCAGCAAAGCTGCCCACAAAGATATTTATCTTCCTTGGATTCACGTGCAACCTGTGAATATTCTTCCACCTTTTCCTTATCAAGACCCAGACGACCCAACATATTGATGCAGCTTCAGAGAAGGCACAAAAGCTGCTATATTTCTTTAGGAGCTTGAGGAGATTTGGTGTGTCACCGTGGAGAGCAGTCTCACTGCACACTGCCTCTGTTTGTAAACCAACGACAGAATATTATTACTATCATGATAAATGATATATTTTCCAATAGAAATAATAGTATTGGAACATCATTATTTCTAGATGAAGTAGCTATGTGCGAAGGGGGTGGGAATGTGGAATTTATAACATGGAAACTTCAAGAGTCAGAGGTTAAGGTGGAAGATTGGGCATGAAAATAGGAATTCAGATTTTCAGCAGAGAAATCCAAAATAATGTTTTTCACTAGGAAGAATACAGAATAACACATGAAACTAAAATATTATGGTATGGAATTAGAAAGTGTGGATACCTTTAATTTTTAGGAATTTGGTTTGATAACAGACTCACATGGTCAACACTTATTAAATAAATAATAACCAAAAATAAGGATGTACTAAATGTTATGAGGTGTTTAACAGGAAAGGAATGGGGAGCTGATCGGAAACCCTTGAAAGCAATATATATAGGATTATTAAGATCAATACTGGACTATGGAAGTATGGTATATGGATCAGCATCACACTGTGTGCTCAATAAACTGGATATAATTCTAAGTCAAGCATTAAGGTTAATCTGTAGGGCAATAAGGACAACACCAGTGGTGGCAATGCAGGTGGAGTTGGGAGAGACACCTCTGGAACTGAGAAGAACTCAGCTTGTGTTAACATATTGGGTAAACCTACAAGGGCCTGGAGAACATCATCCAACTAAACAGCTATTAGGTTGATACTGGGAAAAGGAAAGAAGGAAATTCAGAAGTTTTGCATGGACTATTGAAGGAAAAGCAGAAAGAATAAGAATTAGTAATAAGGCTGTGAGTGATACAATATCTCTTCCTGGGCTGCCTCCATGACTGTGTGAAGTAGCATAGATGGATCTCAAAGTATTCATAGACACAGAAAAATAGAGAAGTGATTTTAACTCAAGATATAGTTGAATCTTATGTAAATAATGAACATTATGTATGTTTACAAATGCAACAAAATGCTTCAAGAATGGCGATAGTAGATTAGGGGGAGGATTGGTAGTGCCTGGTTTTAATATGAAAAAGCAGTGAGGATAAATGATGATTTCTCAGTATATACAGGGGAAATGACAGCTGGACTATTCGCTTTGCAGTGGGTGAAGGAAGTAAGACTGATGAGATTTGTAATATTGTCTGATTAAAGGACAACAATCAGGAGTCGAAAAGATTTACATTCAGAGGTAAAACGAGACATTGTAAGTAAGATAATACAGACATTATTTAGACTATATAATAATATCCCGAAAGAAATGGGATAGTTGAGGAATACAGGAAAGACCAGGAGGCAGGAGGTGATAACATCAAGATTGAGGTTTGGGCACACAGGGGTAACGTACGTTGTTTTTCATGAAGAAACATAATAATGGGAGTTGTGAATATTGTAATCAACAAGGCATAATCAAGAGAGGGGTTGATTGATCTTAGAGTTTTCACAGAATGAAATTCAATTTAAAATTAATAGCATTTTGCAGAAAGGATTGCAGGATTATTGCTTTAAATATATATTGCAGTTCCTTAAGAACACAGGACTCTTTATAAGTTTGACAAAAATATAAATATGGGATCAAATTTAAAAATGTGTGTCATGACATATTGACTCACACTCCGGTCTGTAGTGGTGATAATGCACCTTTTGCCAACTGCCATAAAAAAATCAGAACACTATCGACTATTGAAAGGCTCAGATCGGGTTGATGTGGAGAGGATGTTTGCGAGAGTGTCAGGATGTAAATATACACAGGCCATTCCTGCCATAGGCTGTTTGCCGAGGGAAGACAGAGAAGGGAAACACCAGAGAAAAATTAGGCAGACACAGTACACCAGACCTCCCACCGACCTGTTTCTATTCCTGTCACCATTAGTTAAAAAGGCCCGTCTTACACCTGGTTAGAGAAACATGCAGACCGTCTATTGGTTGGAGGTCTGCATGTTCCCACCCTCCTTTTTTATCTCCATTGGTCTGTGCGCAGATCCAACATGCGGCTTGCCCTTGACCTACCAGTGGTCACGTTTTTTAAAGTCGTGGTGGGGGTTGAATTGCATGAAAAATCTTCAGAAAGGTTCAGTTCTTCAGCACAGACTCATCCTGCAGGTTAACCACGAGGGAATCCTGCACAAGGATTCGCAAATCCCTTTGCCCCTCAGCGTTTTGTATTTTCTGTCCATTTAGAAAAGAGTCAGCTGTTTCACTTCTTCTACCAAAGAGCATGACCATACAATTCCCAACATTGTATTCCATCTGCCTCATCTTTGCCCATTCTCCTAATATATTTAACTGTTTCTGTATCACCTGTACTTCCTCAAAACTACCGGCCCCTTGACCTATCATCTACAAACTTTCCAACAAAGCCATCAAGTCCAACATCCAAATCACTGACATATAATATAAAAAGATATAATCTTTCTGAATGTTGTGGTGTGCACTATCTGGTCCACGTGACTTATCTACGTTCAGACCTTTCAATTTCTCAAGAATCTTCTCTGTAGTAATGATAGCTTCACACACTTCATGACCCCGACACCTGGAACTTCTACCAGACTGCTAGTGTCTTCCTCACTGATGCAAGATATTTATTCAGTGTGTCCACCATTTGCTTGTCTCCCGTTATTACCTCTCCAGCATTTTTTTCCAGTTGTTCGATAACCACTCTCACCTCTCTTTTACACTTTAGGTAACTGAAGCAACGTTTGGTGTTTTCTTTAATATTGTTGGGTAGCTAAGAGTAAGTATTCCATCTTACTCTTACTGACTTTTTTAGTTGCCTTCTGTTGGTTTTAAATGCTTCTCAATCCTCTAACTTCCCACCAATGCGAGCTCAATTATATGCCCTCTCTCTGGCTGTTACATTGCCTTGGCTTCCCTTGTTCACCATGGTTGAGTCATCTTGCCTTTTGAATACTTTTTCCTCCTTAAATCCCTGTCTGATTCCTCAGGCATCGCCAGCGAGCCATTACGGAGGGTTATTTCCCTCTTGGAAATAGGCTTAAGGGTTCAGTGTAAAGGGGACTTTTCCCTTTCTTCAGACCTGGTGGCTGGATTCCATAAGCATGGCTGCAAGTTTGTCAGACTTCAGATATTTGCTTTGTCCTCTCCTGAACTCGAGGACCTGACTAGATAGTGTTGGGACTCACAGAGTATCGACTGGTATTGACTTGTTCATCCTTGAGGACAGAGATTGGTCCCTAGAAGGTCTCAAGTTACCTCACACTAAAGACTGCCTCTTATATTGGTTGTTGGTCATGGGAGAGTCTGAGTCTCAGAACACCATGGCACAAACAAACCCTCTTATGATGACTGGAGCAAACCCTCTTATGATTCTCCCCGGCCTCCAGTCCACAGCTTGGGACATTTGAACCACCAGTGACATACTTCCCTACAGTAAAAGCAGCGACCTTGACTCTGACGCTGGGACCTTTCATCAGCGGAGAGTCCAGTACAACCAACCTGCATGGGTTCGACTGGATCTTGAGTAGCTAACAGGTTGTTTATGGTCTGAAGTTGGGGGATGAAACTGGTCAATTCCCCTCCATTGTATCTAAAGTTAAATACTTATCATTGAGGGGAGCAGCCACAGGTGTTCTCTGCACTGGTTGTGCATTTGCCCTCCTTTTCCTGACAGTCACCCAGTTACCTGTCTTCTGAAACCTTGGGGTAACTACCTCCCTGTAGCTCCTGTCTATCACCTCCTCAGTCTCCCGTATGAATCAAAGCTCATTGAGTGGCAGCTTCAGTTCCTTAATAAATTCTCTCAGTTGCTGCAGCTCAATGCAGCTGGTACAGATGTGTTCACCTGAGAGACTGGAGTCTCCCAGACTTCCCACATCTCACACAGAGTGCAAGACACTGCCCCTGGAGCCATTCTCACTAAACTACCATGACCTAATAGATGAGGAATGAACAGAAAGAGAGAGAAACCTTATGGTCTTATGGAAGGTGGAGCAGGGATGAAATGGAGGAAATTCATGAGACATAATCTACCAGAAACAGAGCCTTTTGACTAATCCTAATCAACCCCAGTTTATTGAAATAGCTCTTAACCCACAGAACTTCTCAGTTAAGACCAGAAGATATAGCAGTAGAACTAGGCCAATTTGGCCCATCAAGTCTGCTTCACTATTTCACCATGGCTGCAGTCCAGGCTCTGGGTATTGAGGAGTCTGATAGCTTGGGGGAAGAAACTGTTACATAGTCTGATTGTGAGAGCCCGAATGCTTCGGTGCCTTTTCCCACACGGCAGGAGGGAGAAGAGTTTGTATGAGAAGTGCGTGGGGTCCTTTGTAATGTTGTTTGCTTTGCGGATGCAGCGTGTAGTGTAAATGTCCGTAATGGCGGGAAGAGAGACCCCGATGATTGCAGCTGACCTCACTGTCTGCTGCAGGGTCTTGCAATCTGAGATGGTGCAATTTCCGAACCAGGCAGTGATGCAGCTGCTCAGGATACTCTCAATACAACCCCTGTAGAATGTGATGAGGATGGTGGGTGGGAGATGGACTTTCCTTAGCCTTCAAAGAAAGTAGAGTCGCTGCTGGGCTTTCTTTGTGACGGAGCTGGTGTTGAGGGACCAGGTGAGATCCTGCGCCAGGTGAACACCAAGAAATTTGTTGCTCTTAACGATCTCTACCAAGGCGCCATCAATGTTCAGTGGGGAGTGGTTGCTCCGAGCCCTCTTGAAATCAACAGCCATCTCTTTTGTTTTGTTCACATTCAGAGAAAGATTGTTGGCTCTGCACCAGTCCGTTAGCCACTGCAGCTCCTCTCTGTAAGCTGACTCGTCATTTTGCTGATGAGAACCACCAGCCCCAATCACCTGCCTTCTCCCTTTACCCCTTCATGCCCTGATTAATCAACTCTATCAACCACTGTCTTGAATATACCTAAAGAATTTGCCTCCACAGCTACATGTGACAGCGAATTCCACAGGTTCATCAATCTGTGCTAAAGAAAAATTTGTCCTGATCTCCTTTCTAAGAAAGGCCCCTCAATTTTGATGCTATGCTAGCTGGTCATAGACTCTTCCACCATAAGAAGCTTCCTCAATTCTACCTGCCCCTCCACCTATCTTTGTATCATTTGCAACCCTGCCATAAAAGCCATCAATTCTGTTATCCAAATTATTGATATTTTACATGAAGAGATGTTGTTGCATATAGTCACCGGTCACCAGCAGCTAACCAGAAAAGGCTCCCTTTATTCCTCATCATCGCATCCTGACAATCAGCCAGGGTTCTAACCACCCCAATATCTTTCCTGTAGTACCATGGGTTCTAAGGCAACACCACAAAATGCTGGTTGAGCTTAGCAGGCCTGGCAGCATCTGCGTAAAAGAGTCAACAGTCCATGTTTCAGACTGATAAAGGGATTTGGCCCGAAACATCATTTGTTTACTCTTTTCCATAGATACTGCCTGGCATCATCTGGCCTTTAGAATATTTCTTCTTTAGCATGCATCTATTTTATGCATTTCAATTTGTTCCCAGAATCTCCAGCTACTGCTTCTCTGCCATCATCCCTGCTAGTGTCCCCTTCCAATCAATTTTGGCCAGCTCCTCTCAATTCCTCTGAAATTCCCTTTACTCCACAGTAATACTGATAAGTATGACTTTAGCTCACCTTCTCAAAATAATTGCAGGGTGAATTCTATCATATTATGATCACTGGCTCCTAAAGGTTCCTTTACTTTTAACTCCGGTTCATTGCAGAGCCCTCAACCCTCAAACAGCAAATTGTCTAGTGGGCTCAATCACCAGCTGCTCTAAAAAAAAGCTAGTAGGCATTCTACAAATTCCTTCACTTGGGATCCGGCACCAAAACGATTTAGTACTGCACAGGACATTCAGCCCACAGTGTTGTGCTGAACCAGCTATAAAGCAAATCAAAATCATCCAGACATGTTATGATCCCAGCCCCCTCCTTTGTGAGAATCGCAAGAGTACCGTTGGGGGGGGGGGGTCAGTAGACCCAGGAAGTGAGAGAGAGAGAAACGTGAAAAATTGCACGTCCCACCAGGGATACAGAATAAGATGCCAGCAACTATTGTCTCATGGAGACCACGTCAAAAGCCCTCGGGCAAGGTGGGCTGGTTGAGAGAGAGATTGCATCATCCCAACCTGATTGACACCTGCGACCCCGTGAGGAAGTATAAAGGAGAGTCTCAGGGGGACAGTCCCTCAGACGCACCAGAAAGACACGAGAGAGTGATCCCGCAGCAGCAGGAAGCCATTCTGAAGGAAGCCACGTGCGTAGGATTCCAGGATTGGAATTTGTGGCTGGAATCACAGAAAACCGCTTTTAACTAACATCGGGGAGAGGAAACCAACACTCCCCCGATTTCACGGAAGATTCATCAAGACTCGGCAAGTTCCTTCTCTTCTCCGTCAATCTCTCTCTCTCCGTCGCCCCACATGAAACCCAGCGATTTTCAAAAGGCTGAGGCCTGCAGACTTTCAGAGTGACTTTTATATTACCAACGGACAATCTATTAACCCCTAGACACCAGCAGAGCTTACTTCTTAATGATGATTATTACTATACCCGCGCTTTAGATTGAATGTTGACAATGTGCACTATCTGAATGTATGTATTAACCCTACTTTTGTGTCCCTTTATGAATAAAACGTTTGAAAATAGTGACATCAGACTTCAATGGACCTCTCTATCTTTGCTGGTAAGTTCTCCAGTTACGGGATTCATAACAGTTGGGGTTCTCGTCTCGGGATTTGACACCAAATTGGCAGGCCAGTGAATCGGGCTTGTAAATCAAAAACTTGAATCGGGTTACGCGGGTAGCCAGACGGGAAACCAGCAAAGATGGACGAGGGTGAATTTATGGAAAATCCAACGGTGGGGGCGCTAGAGGCGGCCACAAAATCAGACTTGTTAATTTTGGCGAAGGGGTTGAACCTCACAGAAGTGAGGTCGTCCATGAAAAAGCGGGAGGTACGAAGGGCCATAACCCAGTATGACATTGGGAAGAAGGTGTTTGAAGCTGAGGTATTGGGAGATATCCCTGAAGAGGTACCATCAAGTGGGACGGTTCAGTTAGAGGTGGAGAAATTGAAGTTGGAACGTGAAATTAAGTTAAAAGAGCTGGAAGCAGCTGAGAGAGAGAGAGAAAGGGAGCATGAAATTCACCTAAAGAAGCTAGAAGCAGAAGAGAAACAGAGGCAACATGACTGGGAAATTGAGAAGAGGAAGAACGAGTGAAGAGATCAAGGGTTGGACCAAGCAGAGCGGTTTAACGCTAGTAGGGAGTTGAGATTGAGGCAGATGTTCGAGGAGGCAGATGTTGATAGCTATTTCTTGCTTTTTGAAAAGGTGGCAGTAAATCAGAAGTGGCCAAAAGAGCAATGGGTGGCGTTGCTACAAAGTGTGTTAAAGGGGAAAGCCCAAAGAGCATATGCGGCTTTGTCCCTGGGGGAGGGAGGAGTGGAGAATTATGATGAGGTAAAAAAGGTCATTCTCCGGACTTATGAATTGGTACCTGAGGCCTATAGAAAAAAGTTTAGAAATTTAAGGAAGGGGTGGAATCAAACGTATACCGAACTAGCCCATGAGAAAGGGGTGCTCTTGGACCATTGGTGCACCGCAGAAAGAGTGGGCGAGGATTATGGGCGACTCGGAGTTGTTTTTGATTGAGGAATTTAGAAGTTGTGTTCCGGAGGAGATCCGGGTGTATTTGAATGAGAAGCCGGATAAGTCCATTTCAGAATTTGCCAGGTTGGCGGACGAATATGCCCTAACCCACAAGACAAAGACTCCCTCGAATAAAGGTCCCCAGAGAGACCGTGGGAACGATCGAGAAAGTCCGACGAGTGAGGCAGAGGTTCCACCGGGAGCTAGCGGTAAGGTTGAGGGGGAAAAGCAAGACGGCCAGAGGGCTCCGGGTTTGACCTGTTTTAATTGTGGAAAGGAGGGGCACATTGCATCTCGATGCTTTGCTCCGAGGAAGGAGATAGGAAGAGGGAAAGCCGCAGTCCCTATCAGGAGTGTCGTGGTAATCAGCAAATCGACCAGAGAGCCGAGGGTAGACAGAGTACGAGAAGGCTCTGGAAGTTGTCTGTCACACGGAACCGTGACTGTGACGGAGGCAGACACTCCAGTTTCCGTACGAATCTGGAGGGATATGGGCTCTGAATTATCCCTGGTTAGCCGTAAGGTACTAGAATTTGGTCGGGAAACGGGCATGGTAAAGGTGAAAGGAATAAATAAACGGATAGAAATGGAGCCCTTATATAAGGTCATTCTGGATTGTGAGCTGGTGTATGGATCAGTTGAAATAGGGGTGCCCTCAGAATTCCCGAGAGATGACGTGGACATGCTGCTGGGAAATGACTTAGCAGAGGGTGAGGTTTGGTCAGCCATGCTGCCAACCTGCCGACCGGAGAGTGTGGTGGCCCCGTCCCTAGCGCCCAAGGACCATCTCGCCGGCGCGGTCACTCGCAGCCTGTCGAGAGAGAGAGCAGTGAACGAGAGCAGTTTAAATCTGGCCAGTTTTGATTTGGCCGAGACGTCTTTGCCGACCCTGTGCCACGAGGGTTTCGAGGGTGGTAAGACGAAGAGTAGTAAAGTGAAAGGGGGTAAGGGAGAGGAGGTAGATCTGCCTTTAGCGAAGAGAAAGGTCCTAAAGGTAGGAAGTAAAGATGAGAAACAGATAAAGCTGTTAAAAGGTCCAGAGTTGGACGTGGATGATCTGTCTGGTTTGGCAGAGTTGTTTGAAGAACTTGAGAGTTCTAAAGGTGTTCCCGATAATGAGAGGAGGGCAGTCCTAGATGGAAAGGATACCCTTGCCTTGAAGGAGTCTGCTGAAAAGGCCGAGGAGGTTGTTTCAGCTCACAGGGTTGCGCCTTCCCCGGGCGGGGGCTGCCCAGAGAGTAACTGGGAGGATCGGGGGAAGTTAGAATGTGAAAAAGGTACGGGCGTTGAAAGCCTGGAAGAGGCCAATCTCCCGTCTGAGTGTGTCCGAGATGGGGATGCACGTGGTGCTGAACTGGTAACGGAGCTCAGAAGAAGTCTGAGGTATCTGATTCAGGGGAATGGGGCGGCCGTCCTTGCGGGTCAGATGGACTCGGTTCAGTGGGAAAAGGGTTAACCTTGGTAACTGGGGAAAGTGTGAGTTCCCCGGCGTCTGTACTCAAAAGTGGGTTCAAAGTTAATGCAGAATTTAAGAATGGGGGGGGGTGAGGATTGTTGGCGAAGGAAACGAAAAGTCTGTAGTTTCCAAATCGAAGGAAGAAATCTTAAGCCTGGCAGATCGCTCACAGAGTGAGCCGGGGAATAGCGGGGCCCCCCACTCTATTGTTATGCCAGGATGGGGTGTGAAAAGGCTGCCTTCGACATGCTACTTGAGCGAAGCGTTCGAATCAAACACCAATAGCCTGAAGGGGACTGATAAAAGGGCCAGCCACCTGGGTAAAATCGAAGAATTGGGTGAAAAGAGTCTAAGTCTGGGGCATGGTGTTACTACAATAACCCCGATGAGCGGGGAGGGTGGGAGTTCACCATGAAAAAACTACTCAAGTTCCCCACGGGGTGGGGGGGGGGGCTCGCCGGAAAAGAGGCGACGGTTAATAGAGATGCCATTGTTAGACAGCCAGGCAGGTTGAACGGGTTTGCGCCAAAGCCTGTGAATAATAAAGACAGCCCTTTGGAGACCTGCCGGTTAAGTTGAAAGACTGAAACGATTAGTATTCGCGTAAACTTTTGTAAATGCACCTAAGCTAAGGTCACACCTCCTTAGTTTTGTTGCTTAGAAAAAAAATTAAATAAGTGGTTATTGAATTGAAGTCTGATGTACGGTTCGCAATGTTAAGATATGAAAGAAAGGGACACTGTAATCATTAACTATTTAGATACTGACTTGAATATATAACGGTAGTATTTTGTGAAAAGAAAAAACTTGTGTATTGTGTTAGATCCAAAACCCCTGTAAGACTGTGGACCACTCCGTTTTAACCACTGGTAAAACGTTTTTTTAAGAGGGGAGGTGTTATGATCCCAGCCCCCTCCTTTGTGAGAATCGCAAGAGCACCCGTTGAGGGGGGGGGGGGTCAGTAGACCCAGGAAGTGAGAGAGAGAGAAACGTGAAAAATTGCACATCCCACCAGGGATACAGAATAAGATGCCAGCAACTATTGTCTCATGGAGACCACGTCAAAAGCCCTCGGGCAAGGTGGGCTGGTTGAGAGAGAGATTGCATCATCCCAACCTGATTAACACCTGCGACCCCGTGAGGAAGTATAAAGGAGAGTCTCAGGGGGACAGTCCCTCAGACGCACCCAGAAGACACAAGAGAGTGATCCCACAGCAGCGGGAAGCCATTCTGAAGGAAGCCACGTGCGTTAGATTCCAGGATTGGAATTTGTGGCTGGAATCACAGAAAACCGCTTTTAACTAACATCGGGGAGAGGAAACCAACACTCCCCCGATTTCACGGAAGATTCATCAAGACTCGGCAAGTTCTTTCTCTTCTCCCCCAATCTCTCTCTCTCGGTCGCCCCACGCAAAACCCAGCGATTTTCAAAAGGCTGAGGCCTGCAGACTTTCAGAGTGACTTTTATATTTCCAACGGACAATCTATTAACCCCTAGACACCAGCAGAGCTCACTTCTTAATGATGATTATCATTATACCCGCGCTTTAGATTGAATGTTGACAATGTGCACTATCTGAATGTATGTATTAACCCTACTTTTGTGTCCCTTTACGAATAAAACGTTTGAAAATAGTGACATCAGACTTCAACGGACCTCTCTATCTTTGCTGGTAAGTTCTCCAGTTAAGGGATTCATAACAGACATCAATCCCTCCTACTTACACCATGTCCACAGCCCTCCTACTTCCTTACAACAATTGGGAAAGAGATACTCTCTGTCCACTTTATCTATGCCTCTCATAATCTTGTAAACCTCAATCAGATCCCCCTTTAGCTCTGATGCTCCAGAGAAAACAAACCTCGTTTATCCAGCCTCTCATAATAGCACATGCCCTCTAAACCAGGCAGCGTCTTTGTAAACCTCTTCAGCGCCCTCTCCAAAGCCTCAGCATATTTCCTATAGTGGGACAATCAGAACTCTACACAATACACCAGATGTGATGGAACCAGATTTTTATAAAGTTGCAACATAACCTCCTGACCTTTGAACTCAATACCGCGACTAATAAAAGCAAGCCTTCCGTAAACCTTGTTCACCCCCTTATTGACCTGCGCGGCCACTTTCAAGGAGTTTGAACTTGGATTCCAAGATCTCTCGGCTCAGCAACACTGTTAAGGACCTTGCCCTTAAAGGTGTACCCTTGTTCCCTTCGTAAATAGAGGAACAACATTAGTACTGAGGACTTATGCATCTTAATCCTTTTTCGGAGGCCCAATACTTCCTCCAACTTTACCTCGAAATGCCCGAATTTCTTTATACACTCAGCACTGATCTCTTGGTCCTCCACATCCTTTTCCTTTGTAAATACTGAAGCAAAGTACTCAATAAGTACATCATTCACGTTCTCTGCATCCAAGCAGATATTTCCCCCTTTATCACTGAATGGTCCCACCCTCTCCTGAGTTATCCTCTCACCATTGACGTATGTATAGAATGCCTTGGGATTCAGCTTAATCCAACTTGCCAAGGACTTTTCATGGCCTCTCATGGCTTTCCTAATTCCCTTTAGTTCCTTTCTGGTTTCTTTACACTGCTCATGTGCTGTGTTTGATTTGACCTTCTGAAGATTTACATACTTTATCTTTTTCTTCTTGACTAAATTCATCACCTCTCTGAACATTCAGGGTTCTTTTATCTTTCCATCCCCATCCTTCCTTCTGACAGGAACATACTTTTTCTGTACTCTGTGTAATTGCTCTTTAAACACCCTCCACATGTCTGATGTGGACTTGCCAGAGAAAAGGTGTTTCCAATTAACTCTTCTTAGTTCCTGCTGAATGACCTTGTAAATTGCCCTATTGCAATTTAAAATTGTTCCACAAGGATAATACCGATCCTTGTCGATAGTTTTCCTGAAAGTCAACGAGTTCTCACTCTTCCATTACCATTCACCCACTGAAAGGTCAGTCACCTGGACAGGCTCATTCTCCAGTACCAGGAGCAGGGTGGCCCGTCCTTTCATTGGACCGTACACATAGTGATTTGAGAAACCTTCCTGGATGCACTTAACAAATTCAGCCCTATCGGAATCCCTTAAACTCACCCATGCAGCATCAGCAAATCTTGAAGCCAGGATAATGGATCCGCTGCAGTTCATGTGCAATCTGTCCCAATCGACCTGCTCATTGAAATTCCCAATGATTATCTTAACATTGCATTTTTGACATGCATTTTCTGCCTCCCGTTGTAACTTGTAGACCACATATTTGCTATACTGTTTGCAGGTCTGTTTATAAATCCAATTAGAGTCTTTCACCCTTGCAAATTCTTAGCTGTACCGAGAACGTTTCTACACCATCTGATCCTATGTCATCTCTTTCTAATGATCTAATTTAATTTTTAACCAACACAGCCACACCACACCTTCTGCCTACCTCCTCATCCTTTTGATACAATGTGTATCCTTAGACATCAAGCTCCCAGCTATAATCTTTTTTCAACCACAATTCAGTAATGCCCACAAGGTCATACATGCCAATCTGTAGCTGTGCTACAATTTTATCTAGCTTATTCTGTATACTATGTGCATTCAAATATAACTCCTTCAGTCCTGTATTCATCACAGTTTAAAATTTTGTCCCCCTTTTACATTGCAACTCATCCAACTGCAATTTTACCCGAACATCAGCTTCTTACTAGCAGTCTCACTACACACTGCCTCTGTTTGTAAACCAACAATTTGATCCTCAACCCTTTCACTTCATTTCCCATCCCCCTGCCAAATTTGTTTAAACCCTTCTGAACAGCTCCAACAAACCGGTCTGCAAATCTATTTGTCCCCCATGGATTCAGGTGTAACCTGTCCCTTTTGTACAGGTCATAACTTCTGCTTATCAAGGCCCAGAGGCTCGGAGTAAAGAGGAAAGGTGTAAAGTCCCAGGGGTTGTGAGGGGCCTCAGACTGCATTGTCTGTTGATTGTGCTGTCGTTGGGGTTGCAGTGTCAGAGAATGCAATGTGGTGAGATAAGGAAGGTGAAAGTTTGGGTTTCATGGGATGCCTCCATTAGTCAATTAGTTACCTTGACAACGGTGACGAAGGTGCTGTAGAGGAAACTGATGATGAACAGAACGGCAAAGGCAGCACCTGTAGGCACATTGTCATCTCCATCCACGCGTCCCTGTTCTTCCTCCCCCTCCTCTCCTGTGCAGGTTTCTGAAAGAATTGAGAAAGTGTGAAGGTTAGTTTCTTGTCAATGTTTCATGAAGATGAACATGGCAATAAACTTGAGTAAACTTGATGACTTGAGTCATGTTTCCTCACAGCATGTCGCTTGTAACCTGGGAGCCCCTGGACAGAGTGAAATGAACTAGTTTCTACGCATCGACTATGTTTGCTCCGCTAAAAATATGAACCAGATCTTCACTTAGCATTCATTAACCATCATCCCAACTTGTAATTTCCACTGGGGAGTGCATGTATGTTCAGCAGAACCTCCAAGACAGTTTGTTCAAAGACCTGGAGTTGGTTATTCATTTCATTGATTATTATCTCTGTAGTTAAAGCCTTCCAGACTGCTGACAGATCTGCCAGCCTTGAGTGAGTGGCAAAGTTGGTCACGGGTGTTTCTGCCCAATATCGAAACCATGAATAAATCTAGTGAATAGTGTCAGCACTCAACGCATTGCTGCAGGTCCCAGGGCATCACCGGCTACATATTGTCCCATCTTTCTGTAATCCTCCACTTTCTGAATGAGTTCGACAAATGTCTTCACAAAGTTGATAAAATACCTTTCCCCGTCAATTAACTTTGTATATTTGAAAGTGTGCACCAAATGTTCTATCTATACAACTGTAGAGCTCCGGAATCTTCTGGAACCCACAATACAGTGTTTTACAATACAGTGTATTGTAGTTTCACAGTGGAAACTACAATACACATATACCTATATCTGCTTGAATGTTTGTTTATCTGCTTATACAATGAAGGACAGTACCAACTAGGCAACACTTCCCACCCCTCATGTTTAAGTCACACATTGTATCCCAAAAGTACCAGCACAGAACACCAGCAGCCGAATGCTTTCCATATCTTCTTTATTGAACTTTGATTCCACAAACATAGGCTGACATTTATCCTCTCAAGAAGTCTACACAAGTTTCCAACAGGATCAGACCTGACACTGGGAAGTTAAAAAAAAACTGCAGGATCTCAGAAATGTTGGTAATTTATTTTGATGTATTTAATCATGAAATATATATTTCCATTTTGAGCTAACGAGAAAGGACTTGCAGGTAATCTTGCTTGTTTCAGTGATGTGAATCACACTGCTGTAGGATCAACCATCAATTGAAGGTGGACAATTGGAGTTGTCGGCCACTCTGTCCATGGGAATCTCTGCTGCAGAGAACCCAGTGACCCAACTTCTTTCCATCTCATCTGGTGGGGAAGGGTAACTTTAGAGGGCTCCTATTGGGATTTTTTTTAATATGATGTTTTCTGGAAATATTCTGCTCTTACACCATCCAGGGCAATGTTTACACCACTAGTGATCACTCTGCATCTAAAATGTAAAGGTTTCTACTTTTGGAAAAGAAAGAGAAATTGCGGTAAGTTCTCTAAGCAGGTTAGAGAACATTTATGGACTGAGAAAGGGATAACATTGAGATAGCATCACAAGTGTACTCTGTACGATTGCTTCAGCACTAGTTCTGTTCCTGGTTGAGTACTGTGCATCTCTCTGGTTAACTGGAACTCAACAACTGTCTGGGTCCAGTTACATTCCACAATGCCTGCTCCAGTGGAACTCCAGTTCTGCTGACAGATAGACTTGCTTCATGTCTCTGAGACGCTGGTGTGCAAACATTGATCCTGCAGTCATTATTTCATCATTCCCTCACTGACAAGGCCAGCATTCCTTGCCCTGCTCCAGCCGGCCGATCACAGAGCAGTGAAGAGTTTGGAGTGGGACTGATAGATATGGGTAAACAGGGTAGGAAGGCCAGTGTCCTTCACCAAAGAACATCAGAGAAATAGTTTGTAATCTCAAACTAGAATCCCGCACAGTCACCTCTTGCTGTGTGTTCACGCCATTGTCCTGAGGCTTGGGAACAGACTGCAGGTCAGTGATCCTGGTACTAGTACTGAGGGAGTGCTGCACTCTCACACAACTGTCTGAGATGTGACAGATGGGCCCAGATGGGCACTTACTGATGGACATACAGACCTTGTGTTGGTAGTTTGGAATAGAGTCAAGCTTTGAAAGCATCGGATGAAATCTGATCCTTTCCCACTCTCTGTCTCTGCATTATTAATCCACTCACAAAATGACAACAATGCCACACTTGCCGTTACCTATTGACCTTGCTTGGCCCTGGGTTGTGGCTGTGGCAGAGGATGTCAACAGTGGAGTGAATCTCAGAATCATACCTTTAATGTTTTTCACATCCTGCCTGACGCTGGTGTTGGAGGGGGGGTGAGACACTGTGCATCTGAAAACTGAGCCTTCCTTCCACTCCTCTGTGCTCACGGTCAGGACGTAGCTGGCAATGAAAGTCCCGCCTGTTCTAGAGCAGTTGGTCTCACACTGATGTTGGAAGAGATCAGAGAGTCCCCTTTCTCCCAGGTGATGGTTATTTGGTTCGGGTAGAATCCAGAAGCAATACACTCGAGAGTGACCGTGTTCCCACTCTTGGTCTCTCCCTCTGGCAGGTGCAGCAGTCTGACTTTGGGACATTTTGTCTCCACTGGAACTGATGGGCAAACAATGGAAATGTCAAACATTTTTACTGAGGTAACCAATGTTGTCCATTTTAATCGCTGACCTCTTGCCCACTTTTGGTACTTTTTGTCCGTGCCAATAATGGTGAGGTTGAAGAAGGTTGTTAGGCAGAGCAAGTGTACTCCACCCCACTGGCCCACTCCTCCACACTGGTCTGGAGTTGTCTGATCACTGTGTCTTGGGTTCCTTCCTCTCTGGGTTTTTTGGTCATGTTTGCTTTGATTTTCTCCCCCTCGTTCACCTGCCAGTGGATTTGGACCTGGCTCAGATCAGTACCCACAATCATACACACCAGAATAGCGGTCTGGTTGATCCACATCTCTTCAATGGAGGTATTTTGGATAAAGACAGACAAGGAATAACTGTGCATAGTTCCCTGAAAGTGGAGTCTCATGTAGATAGGGTGGTGAAGAGGGCTTTTGGAACGCTGCCCTTTATAAATCAAAGCATTGAGTACAGAAGTTGGGATGTAATGCTAAAGTTGTACAAGGCATTGGTAAGGCCAAATTTGGAAAATTGTGTGCAGTTCTGGTCACCGAATTATAGGAAAGATATCAATAAATTAGAGAGAGTGCAGAGACGATTTACTAGGATGTTACCAGGGTTTCAGCAATTAAGTTACAGAGAAAGGTTGAACAAGTTAGGTCTCTATTCATTGGAGCGTAGAAGGTTGAGGGGGGATTTGATCGAGGTATTTAAAATTTTGAGAGGGATAGATAGAGTTGACGTGAACAGGCTGTTTCCATTGAGAGTAGGGGAGATTCAAACTAGAGGACATGATTTGAGAGTTAGGGGGCAGAAGTTTAAGGGAAACACGAGGGGGTATTTCTTTACTCAAAAACTGATAGCTGTGTGGAATGAGCTTCCTGTAGAAGTAGTAGAGGCCAGTTCAGTTGTGTCATTTAAGGTAAAATTGGATAGGTATATGGACAGGAAAGGAGTGGAGGGTTATGGGCTGAGTGCGGGTAGGTGGGACTAGGTGAGATTAAAGGTTCAGCACGGACTAGGAGGGCCAAGATGGCCTGTTTCCGTGCTGTGATTGTTATATGGTTATTATTATAACCCTGTAGATGAGAAATAGAAAATTTACAAACTGGACAATATCTGCTGTCAGCTGGCTTGACAACTTCAGCTCAGACTTATCCTGAAGCTCAATTTGTACAGAATTGTACATTGGAATGAAATCAGGTTTGTTTGCAGAGTGGGTTGCTCATCTCTGCTTACAACTTTGACTGAGGAAACAAAATCAAACATCAAGGAGTTAATTTCTTTGGGACCTTTTCAGGTCACAACAGGGACTGCAGGACTGTTGCCCAGCCATGTGACATTTAGCTGCTGGAATGCCAATGAAATATGCTATCGGAGCTGTGAATTGCAATGAGAGATGCAGTTTCTCATCAGAGACAACACTTCCTACAATCTTCTTGTCTCGGAGCTTGTGAGAGTCTGTAGGTCCATTATGACAGGGACCTGAATCAAAGGGCTGCCTCATATCTGTTCAGACTGAGCCTTGGATTCCTCCAGATTGAAAATTCTGATGCTGACTTTCGAATCTCCAATGAAAAATCTCTCCTTTCATCTCTCTTACTTGTCTGCCACAGTCAATGATCTCGCTTTGTTACAGTTGTCCTGTTCCCTTCATCTATTTCCATCTCTACACTTTAAACCTCCCTGCCATTCTATTTACTATGGAGTCTGCTTTTCCTTTGCTGGACACTCATAGATATGGCTTTGTGTCCCATCATTAGTAATATCAGTGAATCGTTGCAGGGCCAACGTAGATCATTGCACAGCTCATGATTAAAAGCTGCTGGGTTCAGTCCCCTGTCACATGACACAGTGATAATGGAGTTGTCGATGAATAATTGCAAACAATTTCAGTCCATTAGTCTGCAGCAGATCCAGGCATGGTGTGGGGGCAGCCACCTCAGGCCAACATCGGGTAGTCACTGGAAGAGCTGAGCACCGTGATCACTAAACACGAAATAGCACACCGGGATTTGAACCAGGACATCTTGAGGAAGTCTCTGAACAACGACCACTAACATATCACCTGTAGAAACAGAGGAGCCAACAATTAACCACCATCAACAATGGTTACCGTGTCAGCCCATGGGCACACTTTGGTAAGGGTGATCAACTGGCTGTACTTCAACACCAGGCATATAGGCAGAGACTAAAGACCACAGCGATGGTAGTGAGGACCAAGAAGATATCGTCAAGGAAGGCAGAAGTATGCTTTCTGGACTGTTGAGTTGGTGAACCGGACAATATTCAGAGACTTATCTTCAAATCGGAATGAATATGCCACAGTTATCACCAACTTCATCAAGACCTGTGTGGATGAGCGTGTCCCTTCGAGAACATACCCAAAGAAAAAGTTGTGGATGGACCAAGAGATTTTTAGTCTGCTGAGGGCTCGATCTGTGGCAGTCTAGGCTGGTGATCCTGCATTAGACAAGAAGCCAGTTGCTGTGTGGCTCGCTGTGACAGGCGGGTCAGCCTCTCTGCCTCGTGTGGTGCCCCTCTCTTCTCTTTCAATGAATGTCAGTGATATTGGAGAGGGTATTGTGGTTCTGTGTTTATGGATGGGCCTGTGTGTTTATGGACAGTGGACATTTTCAGACATCGTTTTATACTCAGTGTTTTTTATCACCCGTTCCTTTTCCAAGGTCAGGATGTGTGGGGGTTGGTGTTTTGTTAGTTTTTTGTGCAGGGGAGGAGTTGTTTTTTGGGGGTTATGTTCCTGTTCCATTTTGTGAAGGGAGAGAGGGATATTGGGGGGGGAGGGATTGATTATTGGGATGTTGTTTTTTTTTTGGTCATGGAGAGGAAAGGGTGAATTTGAGGTTTCTGTCTGAACAATTTTCACATCCTTTCTTGTTTTCATGGGTATCTGGAGAACACAAATTTCAAGTTTTATGTGGATATAGGCTTTGATAATAAATGACCCTTTGAACAATTCCAATTGAACATAGAGAAGGAATTAGATGCCCTTCTGCTCTGGCAGACTGTTCAGGCCATTACTTCCTACAAGCTGAAACCCAACAACATGAATGGCAGTGATGCTTCATTCCCAGATGAGCTCAATGCCATTTATGCAAACTTTGAAAGGGAGAATAAAACTACATGTGTGCAAATCCCTGCAGTGACTGGTGACCCTGTCATCTCTGTCTCGGACACCAATGTCAAAACAGCTTTCAAGAGGGTGAACCCTCATAAGGCATCAGGCCCTGATGGTGTACCTGGTAGGGAATTGAAAACCTGTGCCAACCAACTATTGGGAGTGTTCAAGGACATCTTCAATATCTCACTGCTGCAGTCAGAGGTTCCACCTGTTTCAAAAGAGTGAGAATCATTCCAGTGCCTAAGAAGAGCAGGGTAGCTGCCTCATTGACTATTGCACAGTTGCACCTACATCTACTATGATTAAATGCTTTGAGAGGCTGGTAACGGCCAGAATCAACTCCTGCCTAAACAAGGACCTGGACCCACTGCTATTTGCCTATTGCCAGAATAGGTCTATGGCAGATGGAATCTCACTGGCTTTCCACTCGATCTGCTGTATGTCAGGATGTTGTTTACTGAATACAGCTCGACATTCAACACAATCATACCCTCAGTTCTAATCAACAAACTCCAAAACCTGGGCCTCGAGACCTCCCTCCACAACTGGATCCTTGACATCCTCACTGGGAGACCACAGTCAGTGTGGATCTGAAAGAGCATCTCCTCCTCACTGACAATCAACACTGGGGCACCTCAAGGATGTGTGCTTAATCCACTGCTCTACTCTCTCTGCACCCACGACTGTGTGGCTATGTACAGCGCAAATGGCATTTATAAATTTGCTGATGAAGTGTTGTGGGCAGAATTTCACGGTGATGAGGAGGCATACAAGAGCAGGGTAGATCAGCTGGGTAAATGGTGTTGCGACAACAACCTTACATTCAACATTAGTAAGATGAAGTAATTGATTGTAAACTTCAGGAAGGGGAAGTCATGGGAACACACATCAGTCTTCATTGAAGGATCAGCAGTGGAAAGGGTGAGCAGTTTCTGGTTCCTGGGTGTCAAAATCTTTGAAGATCTATCCTGGTCCAACACACATATTTCTTTATTTGCATAGTTCCGATCTCACCCTTTCTCTCTTCTTATATTTCTCTCTGTCTCTGTTTCCACTGGACTCACAAGATGAAAACAGGAGAAAGTGCAGACCACCAGATTCCATCCTCTGGGCTGAGATTTCTGGGAATTCATTCCCTCTGAGGGAAGAAATTTCCCTGACCCCAGTTTCAAATGCCCTGCCCCTTACTTTGTAACTCTGTCTCTTTGTTCATTGCTCTGTGACAGGCAAAATTCTCTCAACATCTACCCCTTCGTGCCCCTTTTACATCTGATATGTTTGAGTCCAGAAATCTGGATTCTTCTCAAATGCACTCAATGCAGACACAAACTGTCTGGTCTTGGTCATTATCTGACAGTCATTGAGTCTCAGAAAGGTACAGCACAGAAACAGGCCCTTTGGCCCATCTGGTCTGTGCCGAGCCATTTAAACTGCCAAGTTCAATTGACTTGCACCCAAACCATTGCCCTCCATACCCCTCCCATCCACGTAACCATCCAAACTTCTCTTAAACATTGAAATCGAACTTGCAAGCACCACTTGCTCTGGCAGATCATTCCACACTCTCTCAAATCTCTGAGTGAAGAATTTTCCCCTCAGGATTCCCTTAAACATTTCACCTTTAACCCATGATCTCAAGTTCTCGTCCCACCCAACCTGAGTGGAAAAAGCCTGCTTGCATTTATCCTATCTATACTCCTGATAATTTTGCATACCACCATCAAATCTCCCCTCAGTCTTCTAAGTTCCAAGGAATAAAGGCCTAACCTATGTAATCTTTCCTGATAACTCTGTTTCTCCTGTCCTGGTAGCATCCTTTTAAACTTTCTCTGTACTCTTTCAAGCTTATTTACACCTTTCCTACAGGTAAGAGACCAAAACTGATAGACAGTAGACAATAGACAATAGGTGCAGAAGTAGACCATTCGGCCCCTCGAGTCTGCACCGCCATTCTGAGATCATGGCTGATCATTTACTATCAATACCCAGTCCCTGCCTTGTCCCCATATCCCTTGATTCCCCTATCCATCAGATATCTATCCAGCTCCTTCTTGAAAGCATCCAGAGAATTGGCCTCCACCATCTTCCGAGGCAGTGCATTCCACACCTCCACAACTCTCTGGGAGAAGAAGCTCTTCCTCAACTCTGTTTTAAATAACTGACCTCTTATTCTCAATCCATGCCCTCTGGTACTGGACTCTCCCAACATCTGGAACATATTTCCTGCCTCAATCCTATCAAATCCTTTAATTATCTTAAACATTTCAATCAGATCCTCTCTCAATCTCCTTAATTCCAGCGTGTACAAGCCCAATCTCTCCAATCTCTCTGCGTAAGACAGCCCTGCCATCCCAGGAATCAACCTAGTGAATCTACGCTGCACTTCCTCAATTGCCAGAATGTCCTTCCTTAAACCTGGAGACCAAAACTGTACACAATATTCCAGGTGTGGTCTCACCAGGGCCCTGTACAGATGCAAAAGAACATCCTTGCTCTTGTATTCAATTCCCCTTGTAACAAAGGCCAACATTCCATTTGCCCTCTTCACTGCCTGTTGCACTTGCTCATTCACCTTCATTGACTGGTGAACTAGGACTCCTAGGTCTCTTTGCATTTCTCCCTTACCTAACTCGACACCGTTCAGACAATACTCTGCCCTCTTGTTCCAGCTTCCAAAGTGGATAACTTCACATTTATTCACATTGAATGACATCTGCCAAGTATCTGCCCACTCACTCAGCCTATCCAAGTCTCCCTGTATTCTCCTAACATCCTCTTCGCATGTCACACTGCCACCCAGTTTAGTATCGTCAGCAAACTTGCTGATATAGTTTTCAATGCCCTCATCTAAATCATTGATATAAATCGTAAAGAGCTGTGGTCCCAATACAGAACCCTGTGGTACCCCACTAGTCACCTCCAGCCAGTCTGAGGAACACCCATTCACTGCTGCCCTTTGCTTTCTATCTGCCAACCAGTTTTCTATCCATGTTGAAACCCTGCCCCCAATGCCATGAGCTCTGATTTTACTCACCAATCTCCTATGTGGCTATGTGGCACCTTATCGAATACCTTCTGAAAATCTAGGTACACAACATCTACTGGCTTACCCTCGTCTAACATCCTTGTTACATCCTTGATCAGGTAGAGATTTTTATTCTTCACGTATATGAAGGATGTAATTAATAAAGTTAAGTAAATTCAATTCAAATCAAATTCGGTCTCACAAATGTCTTATACAACTTGAACATAATATCCCATCTACTGTACTCAGTACTTTGATTTGTGAAGGCCACTATGCCAAAATATTTCATTATGATCCTATCTACCTGTGCCTCCATTTTCAAAAAATTATGGACCTGTATTCCCACATCCCTTTGTTTTATTGCACTCCTCAGTGTCTTATCATGCACTGTGTAAGACCTACCTTAGCTGGTCCTACCAAAGTGCAACACCTCACACTTGTCTGCATTAAATTCCTTCAGCCATTTTTCAAACTACTTTACCAAATTTTCCAGATTGAATTACAAGCTCTGATAATCTTTCTTGCTGTCCAAAACAGCCACAAATTTGGTGTCAATTGCAAATTTGCTGATCCAGTTAACCATATTATCATCCAGATCACTGATACAGATGACAAACAACAATGGACCCAGCACCAATCCCTCCGAGACTCCGCTCATCACAGGCCTCGAGTCAGAGAGCAAACCATCTACTATCACTCTCTGGCTTCTCCCACAAAGCCAATGTCCAATCTAATTTGCTGCCGCATTTTGAATGCCATGCAACTGAACCTTCCTGACCACCCTCCCATTTGGGATCTTGTCAAATGCCTTGCTAAGGCCCATGTAGATAACATCCACTGCTTTTCCTTCATCAACTTTCCTCGTAACTTCCTCAAGAACCTCCATAAGATTGGTTAAACATGCCCTACGCACACAAAGCCATGCTGACTATACTTCATCTGTCCATGTTTATCCAAATACACATATATCCGGTCCCTTAGAAGACCTTCTGATTGACTTCCCGCTACAGATGTCAGGTTCACTGGCCTATAATTTCCTGGTTTACTTTTACTGCCTTTTTTAACCTATGGTACGTCAGCTATTCTCCAGTATCTCACCTGGTGCTAAAGATGTTTTAAATTTCTCTGCGAGCCACCACCCCTCCCCACAAATCTTAATTTGCTTAAAGACAGTAAACCTCCTCCTCTGTAACCTGTAAAGGGTCCATGTCCTCGCTTCTGCTTTGCCTCACTTCTGTAGACTCTCTGTCCATCTCCCAAATAAATACAGATGCAAAAAATCCATTGATGATCTCCCCATCACTTCTGGCACCACACATAGATTACCATTCTGATCTTCTGGAGAACCAATTTTGTCTCTTGCAATCATTGTGCTCTTGACTTATCAGTCAAGTCCCTTGGGATTCCCCTTCACTTTGTCTGCTAGGACAACCTCGTCCTTTCTTTTAGCCGTTCTTATTTATTTCTTATGTGTTTCCTTACATTTCTTATACTCCATAAGTACCTCATTTGTCCCTACCTGCCTATACCTGCTGAGCACTTCCTTGTACTTCTTAACCAGGGCCTGAATAAAAGATCAAGTATCACACACTCTCTGTTGGGATTTCTATGTACTGATTAAGGAAACTTTCCTGAATACATTTGACAAACTCCATCCCTTTTGTAGTATGGGAGTCCAAGTTAAAATGTGAAAAGTTGAAATCACCTACTATCATAACCTTATATTTCTCGCAATAGTCTGTGATCTCCCCACAATTTATACCTTTACATCCTGCAGGATGGTTTATAATATAGCCCCATTAACATGGCCATATCTTTCTTATTCCTCATTTCCACCTGTAAAGCCTCACAAGAGGAGTTCTCCAGTCTCTCCTGATTGAACACTGCTGTGACACTTTCATTGATGTGTAATGCCACACCTCCACCTTCAATCCCTCCCACTCTGTTACGTCTAAAACATTCGAACCCCAGAATACTGAGCTGCCTGTCTTGCTTCTCCTACAACCAAGTCTCACCAATGGCCACCATATCATAATTTCTTGTGTTGATCTCTGCCCTGAGCTCATCTGCCTTTCCCACAATAATACTTGCTTTGAAATATACGCAGCTCAGAACATTACCCACTGTCACGTGACGGGTCAAAGAACCAGGAGAAATGGAAAACACATTGGAGTCTGGTATTGCTATAAACTAATAGTGTTTATTAGTAACTACGCAATACAGTACTATAAATGCAGATATATTTGAACAGATTAGCAGTGAGATGTGTTTGTGTGTGTGTGTGTGTAACTAGGAGCGAAACAAGGCTCTTTCAAAGCTAGGGGTAAATAGATAGAGTTTTACGATGATGAAGAGAGTTCAGTTCAGTTTGAGGTAGTTATTTGAGTAGCGTCGGAGAGAGAGGGGTGATGCTGTCGATTTTCCCATTGCCTTCCATGGTCTTCCGAAATCCCTGTTGTTCTCCGAAGTCCTGTAGAAGTCACTGATTGTGACTATAATAACATGTGACCATTCTTCAGTGATGGAATTATTACCCAGACGAGGGTGGACACACAAATAATTCCCCACCGGTCACAACTTTTTACACTGCTAGAGCCACTGATCGATTTCCCCAAATCGATCCTCCAAAAGCCCCCACCTTCCTGTGGGCGCAACAAAGCTCATTCAGTGTCCGAAACTGTGTGTCTCTGTGTCTCAGTGGACCTGGTTCTTATCGCCACATGTTGGACAGCAGCTGGTCATCAACCTGCACCACCCTCCTCTCTCTGCAAGAACTTTGCAAGCAGGCAAATGTCCTTGGAAAGGTAAACAATTTGTGGAAAAACCACAACATCAATCTTTCGAGCAATGTCTGTCTCTCTCATTGCGTTGGACACCTCCTTCTCTCTCTCTTTAACAGCTCAAACAGTGTCCAAAAGTCAGTCTCATTCCCCCGACATATTAAAGTGATAGACCACAGAAAATATGAACCCTACATAACACTGACACCACACTCAACTTTTTGATTCCTGACTTTGTCTGATGTCTGAACAAACTCTGACTCCACAACCTCTCCACGATCTGTTCCTGCACTCTGGTTCTCATCTCCAGCAACTCTAGTTTAACCAGCCCCCACCCCTACCATGCAGCACAAGCAAACCTTCCCACTAGGATATTAGGCCCCCTTCAGTACAGATGCAAACCGTCTGCCATGGCAGACAGAGAGAGGTTTAACTGCGCCTTTGCAATAGAATCGTTCCCAGCAATGGTACGTTTCATTTAGTTAGTGACACACAGGCACCAGATGAGGAGCAGCAATCTTAGTGTGGACAAGGAGCCCTCAAATAGCAATCCGACATCTTTGAAACAAATATGACGTTTGGTAAGTGGTTTCAACTCTCAACTCTTTGTCAGATGCCATAGGTTCTAATTTCTTTGACCATTAGTTGACAGCTGATGCAGGAAGGGTTTAGACACCAGAGATATAAAGACACCGACTTCTCACTGTGTGGGTCACCCAACGACACCTCATGTTGAAAGTTCCTTATTTCCCATTTCCAAAAATCACAACCAAGACATTTTCAAGTTATATTTATTGCACTTGTATCAGTACATTGACAGATACAAAGATTTAATACATTGTGCAGCCCCAGACAGGGTTGAAATCTATTCAAACATGGCAGAAGAAGGTCTGAGAATGTACACACAAACTCAGAGATTTGTGGTGAATCATGTTTGTAGTTTAATTTGGTTCTTGATCTTAATTTCATTCTTAATTATTTTGAAAGGTCCAAATTTTAATCATGTTTTAATCAGCTAAATAATCCTCTGTGAGAATTAATAATCATAAAACTGACAAAACTAGGGTTTCATGGATTGAATCACACAGTGTTACACACAAGATTTGAAACTATCAGTCAGAACAAGTGAGACATTGACCAGGGTGGGTTTGCTGTGAGATTTATTGATGCTTCGGAACAGGTTGGTTGTGAGCGACTCATGACCCACCACACAGGAGAAAGTGGTGCCGCTCTTCCACTCCTCAGGAGAAACCTTCAGCTGACTGGTCATTGTGTTCCAGCCTCTTCTGGGGTCTGTGGTCACCGGCTGGTTCACAAACCCTGTCTTCAGAAGGGTGTCATTGGCCATCCAGGCCACATAGATGTCTGCAGGAGAGAACTTGGTGACCAGGCACATCAAGGTCCCAGTCTGATCGGTGTCTACCTCATCCGATGAAGGGGGGAGGAGGTAGACATGAGGACGTGTCACAACATCACCTGGAACAGAGAGAATCTCAGTTAGAATGAATCTTCCAATAATTCCCTCCTTACCCGACACATTCTGGTCTTGTACCAACATGAACAATTTCTAAATCTGAGAGACTTCACTTTATCTGAAACTAAAGGCTTTTCCCTTTCTGCTCATCATTGGGATTTGTGGGGTGGAAGTCTTGAACCTGCTGCATTTTAGAGCTCCCAGCGAGGTTAGTCCATTCAGTTCAATCAATGGGAGTCGCTGAACACAGCAACTCGACAGAAAGTGGAACTCAGCCCCTGGACTTGCATCACCCTGTGCTGTTTGTTGCATCTCCCCTGGAGCAGGGGTGGCAGTCTCAGCTGTGTACGTGTAGAGGGAGTGAGAACCTGTGGAACTCTCTCCCACAGAAAGCACTTAAAGAATTATCATGTAATATGTTCAAGAATGGGTTGTGTATACTTCTTCATGTGAATGGGTCAAAGGATATCTGGAGAAAGCAGGAACAGGAATTGAATTCGGATGATCAGCTGAGAACAGACTGAATGGTTGGGCAGATCGAGAGACCCGGTGACCGATTCCTGTTCTCATTTTCTATGGTCTATCACCCTGCTGGATGGTGATAAATATGTCATATTGCTGAGATCAGACTCACACTGAATTCTGTCCACACGTACCTGTGTCCTTCCTGATGGATTTCTTCACCGGTGTTGGCAAACTCTCATCCTCTATCACACACGAGAACTCAGCCCCATTGTTCCACTCTGCAGCAGGGACTGTCAGTCTGCAGGTGATCATGTCTTCACCTCCGTTGCTGTATGGACCCAGTGTCCTCACCCCATCTTCCCTCTTCCTTCCGTCCACCTGCCAGGTTACCCTGAATCCCTGTAAATCACTGTGAACCACCTCACACAGAATGGTTGCTGTCCTCTTTGTCCAGATCTCTTCGAAGGAAGGTTTGCTTAAAGTGACTGAGGGGTGGGTACCTGAACATTCATCTGGGAGAAACATCACAATTATTATTTCCCCATTCCCCAATAGATGAGTTTCTCACTGGCAAGACCAGCATTTCTGTTCGTCTCTGGTCAATGATTTGCCAGTCCCATCAAGATGAGATGAGACCAATCTACATTGGTGAAGAAAGGAACCTTCCCTAGGGTAGACACCCTGAGGGAATGTAAATGAACAAGATTGGCGCTTGCATTGTTTTTGCAGTTTTATGGTCACTTAAACTGTTACCAGCAACTTATTAAAACAAATACAGAAAATAACCAGTATTTCAGACTGTGTCGGTGGAACAGGAACAAAGATTCAAGTGAAAATATACTTCATATTTCAAAATGGAAGTAGCAGAAAGATTTATTTTTTGTCACAAATGCTTAAAAATACCTTTTTTCACTCAAGGTGTAACCAACATTTGCTTCTGCTTTGTCAGAATGTTGTGTGTTCAAGCCGCCCTCCAGAGGCTTCTACACATTGTCCAGGCTGACTGTTCCCACACAGGAGCAGAGGGAGAGCTGCTCTGCTGGAAATTCAGTCACAACTCAGGCACTAATCGGAGGCTGGGATTATGTTCAAAGGCAGAGGGAGGGTGCATTTTGTAGACAAGTATTGTGGATCTCCAGAGTGCCTGTCCAGTGAAATGATCCAGATTCCCCTCAGGTTATGGAAGTATTTTCTGGGATGCACTTATTTCTATGGTGAAAGCCTGGATTATGTTGGTTGAAAGCAGAAACAAACAGATGATTGGCCATTTTTCAGTGTCATTTGAGATTAAAAAGATTAAGGCGTTGAGGGTGAATGTGAATTAGGAATTCGGCTCACTACTCTATGAGACTTCACTCACCTCAGCACTGAACTGACTCTGCAGCTGCGGCCTGCAGCCATCGGCACTCACCTCAGCACTGAGCCTGGCTCCGTGGCCGTGGCCTGCAGCCATCGCTGAACTGGTGACGTGGCTGTGGATTTACTTTAGGGGACTCTGCGTTTCAGGTTCTGTGGATTGTTTGTTTAAAGTTTATTGTTTGCACAATTTGAATTTTAGAATTATAGAGTTACACTGCATGGAAACAGATCCTTTGGTCCAAGGAGTCCATTCTGACCAAGATTCCCCATCCAAACTAGTCCCATTTGCCACTGTATGACCCATAACCTTCTAAACCAGAGGTTCACAAACTGTGGTGTGCAAACCCCTTGGTTCAAGGGTGGGGTCCATGGCATAGAAAAAGGTTGGGAGCCCTTCCAATCCATGTACCTGTCCAACTGTTCTTTCACTTTCACACATTGGATGTTTGACTCTGAATTCTATTGTGTTTCTTTGTTTTGTGAGTGTCTGCAAGAAGAGAATCTCAAGGTTGTATATGGTGCACAGACTTTGATGATAAATGTACCTTGTATTTTGTACTTTATCAGTTCACTCACATAACTAAACCAGAACTACACTGTAATTTAGTGTTGACCTTGAATTCATAGCACAATGTAAACAATTTTGATGATGTTGTGAATACCAGGACCTTACCTGGGACGTTCTTCACTTGCTTCTTGATACTGCTGTTGGAGGGGGGATGATTCACTGTACAGCTGAAGACTGATTCTGTCTTCCACTCCTGTAAACTCACGGTCAGGAAGTGTCTGGCACTGAAACTCCACCCCTGCTCCAGAGTGGTCGGTGTAGCTCTGGTGTTGGAGGTGATCACGGTGCTGCCTTTCTTCCAAATAACATTTATTTGGTCCGGGAAGAATCCAGAGACCACACACTCCAGTGTGGCCATTTTCCTTTTCTTGGTCTCTTCCTGAGGTGGAGGCAGCAGTCTGACCTTGGGACTTTTTACCTCGACTGGAATAGACAAGAAAACAAAGGAAATGTCAAACATTTTGACTCAGGTACCTAATGCTGGCCATTTAATCACTTGTCTCTTACCCACCTTTTGTACTATTGGTCCGTGCTGACACTCGGGAAGATGAAGGAGATTCCTGAGCAGAGCACTCGTACTCCACCCCACTGAACCACTCCTCCACACTGATCTGGAGTTCACTGAGCACTCTGTATCGGGACCCCTCCCTCTCCGCTTGATGGCTGTGAACTCCTTTAGTTTCCTCCTTCCCGCCCACGTGCCAAGAGATGTGGATATCTTCAGGATCTGTACAGAGAACCATGCACTTCACAGTAGCAGTCTTGTCGATCCACATCTCTTCAATGTCGGGATTTTGAATAAAGACTGAAAATTCTGTGGATTAGAAATGGAAATGCACAGAATCTTACTGGAGATATTTCTATTGGGCGTGTTAGGTCAAGACAGATCATCAGTACAGGACAGATGCATTTACTGCAAAAAGAATAACAGAAACACCCAGGACTGAATCATTTCTCTCATATTCCTCCAAGTTTTGATTCAGAAAAGAAAATCAGAACAAAGGATGTGCTAATTACGTTTAGAATCCCTTTCTAATAACTGTACCAATTGGTTCACTGTGAGACAGAGAAGCATGCAGATTTCTCAGCAGAGACACAGCTCAGTATATTCTTTGTTTGGAGACTCAGTGCCATTGATCAGTAACAATGAACACTGTGTATCAATGAGAATCCCTTTCTCCATCTGGGCTGAGCCTGGGATTCACTCAGTTTAATAACTTCACATCCCGACATTTCAGTCTTACTGTGACTGTTCCTCTCCCCATCTCTGCAACCTTCACCGCCAACACAAACTTCAGAAATCATTGTATTCTTTCAACTCTGCTCAATCATACATGGGCACTACTTTTGCTGGTGCCTGTGATTTTAGCATTTGTGCTTACAAACACGGAAGCCTCTGTCCCTCTAGAAATGAACAGCCATGGTCAGAGTGTGTCGTTAAGTTGCTGGGCTGATGAACTGGCAAAATGGGTTCAAATCCCAACCTGGTGGATGGGAGTTTAAATTCAATTCATCAATACTTTTTGGAATAGAAAGACGTCTATGGAGGTATTTGTAGTGTCATTCCCTGTGATAACTTCCAGAGAGAAGTCCCATCTGATCCGGCTAGTCAGTGACTCCAGACCTGCAGCAACACAGCTGAACCTGAATCACCATCAGGAATGAGGCAGCAAGTCCCTCAGTTCCAGAGCGATCAGTGATTGATAGGAAATGATAAATGAATAAAACAGCTCTTTGATCAAGTGTTTGGTCACCTGTCCTCTGGGTTAGTGTCGGTTTTGTGTGAAGTTGTTGAGGCCGTCTCCCTATGCACGATCATCAGTTCACAGATATTCCAGCTCTCTGCACTTTGTGTACACCATTTACACACTCGGTCACCTTCGATAACGTGGGGTGTCTTTGCTCTTCGACATTTAGTGTGGAGGCTGATTGTGTTTGTGTCACGGTTGAGACCTTCAGTGAGACTGTGAGTCAGTGTCTTTGTCTGAAGAAAGAGCAGATGTAACACACACTGTCCAGTCTGACTGGGACGGATCATCTGACAAAGTATGATATGTATTTCTTAACCTTTCCCATTTCATTAAGATTATGCGCAATTTTCCTTTAAAACAGGAAGTCCATGCGTGCAGTCTAGATGATCATTGTTGTCGTGTAATATCACATATTTGCAAACCTCGGTGTACACTGAAGGGTCACGGTATTGTGAATCCTAGTTTAACGAGCACTGTGATGTTATTAAACATGTTTTCTGCAGGTTTCTCAATTAGGTCCCATATCAGACTGGTCTTGATGTTCAGCAGTCCCTGGGAAATGCGATCCCCTCATAAAATCTGACCGAGTCAAGATCGCTCCCCTTATTGCTGAATGCTGGTGTTATTCCACAAGAAGCATATAATCCTGTCAATGTTTGGGTAATTCTATCAAAACATTCTCTTTTGGACACTTCTTGGGATCACTGAGGTTCCCTCTTGAACTGAATTCAGTGTCCTGCACATGGATCAATGTAATTTTGCAATTGGACAGGAGACTGGTTAGACCCCTGTGTCTTGCCTCACCAATTTGTCTTGTGCCCAACATTATCAAAGGGTCATCCGTCCTTTGACTGAGTCAATTTGCAGTTTCAGCCCCATTCACCTTCATCACCTCGTGCCTCACAGCCTCTGGGTGAAAAACTGGTTCCAGTTCTTGCTGACTGGAGTCAGACAGGAGGGAATCTGGCCAAGGAAACTGGAATTGGGATCGGAGTCACACTGAAGCAACAATGTACACAAATGAATGAGTGTATGGACAACCAGAAACACAAGAGATTCTACAGATGCTGGAAATCTTGAGCAACACACACAAAATGCAGGTTCACACAAAATGTGAACACGGGAAATTAGGCAGCATCTATGGAGGGAAATAAACAGTCGATCTTTCGGGCCGAACGGCTTCACCGGTACTGGAAAGGAAGTGGGTAGAAGCCAGAATAAGAGGTGAGTAGAGTGGAGAGGAATACATTCTGTCAGATGAGAGGTGAGACCAGGTGAGGGGGAAAGGGTGTGGATGGGGAGGGGATATGAAGTAAGAAGCTGGTGGGGGATAAGTGGAAGAGATAAATGGCTGAAGCAGAAGCAGAAAGAATCTGACAGGACAGTGCACCATGGAGAGAAGTGTTCAAGTGGAGGGGAACCAACTGTAGATGATAGGCAGATGAGGAGAAGTGATAGAATGAGGCAGTATTTAATATGGCAATTAGAAAAAAAAGGGAATAAAGAACCGGGGTAGATTACTGGAGGTTGCATAAATTAGAACTCAAGCTATCAGACTGGCAGATATCTGGATGGAATATGAGGTGTTGCTACTCCAACCTGACTTTGGCCTCACCAGGGCAGTAGAGGAGACCATGGACAGACATGTCAGAATGGGAATGGGAAGTCAAATTTAAAAAGGTGGCCACAAGGATAATAGAAAGTCAAATAGAAATATGATTGGAGAGGTAGTCCGTTTGAATCATGTGTTTTCATCTCTTGCTGTTAAATTTCCATCCCAATGGATACCAGGGGCAGGTCTGGAACCCAGTAGGTGGATTGTAATGAAATCAATGATGAATTGTATACGCAGCCAATCACTTTATTTCACACTTTCCTGCTGAACAATGATACTGTTGGGTTGAACCATCGGAGAATTGTGATTACTCTGGTAAAAGAACTTTGGCACAGGCTTCAAAAAACAGCTGGGACAGTTTCCACCTGGAAATGGAAGATTCATAGATTTAAATGTTAGATATTTTCAGCTCTTTTCCCATGCTTGGAAAAAGGGAGCCCCACATATTCCCACTCTCTATCCTCTGTGTATCGCATCCTATTGGGATGAGGTTGTGTCAGCCATGATAAATGCATGTGCTCTCTGAACCTGGTCAAGGATCTGAGGACACAAGGTCACAACATTCACTCGAGGATTGGGCATCAATTCAAAAATAATCCAGGCACCTACATTTCAGTGAGTGGACAATTGACAGAAGAGCCTCTCAGGAAACACTGAAACCAAAGTCTGGGGACTGAAGCAAATACAAAATTGCAGAGATAATTTTTGAGGAACTTACACCAATAAGACAGTGAAAAGGGGAAAGGGAGATTTTCTCCAGATGATAAAGCATGAGATGTGAGCTTTGCTCACTAACTTATTTTCATTATAACTACAAACAGAGACAACTAAAACTACTGAGACACAATCGACAGGTGACCCTAATCTTACACCTTTCCTGCCCAGTAGATGGGGTTAAAGCTGCTGGTGATGTGAGTTGATTCAAAGTGCAAAGATCATCTGTACATCACTCAACAAGTGACAGTAGGGACAGGAATTGTGTGGGAGTATCAGTTAAGTAGTTTAGTGCTGTAAGTTATTAATTTTTCTTCAGACATCACTCACCCTCTTGATACGTCATGTTGACCTGACCACTGAAACCGGAAGGTGTGTGATTCACTTCACAAGTATATTTCTGTTCCTTGGTCCATTCCTGCACAGGCACTGTCAGGTAAGCGATTGTTTCAAATCCACCATCAGATCTCCGAGTGGAAGGGAGAACGATGCCTTCTTGGGCAGATCCAGCTTTTTTCCAGGATACCTGAACGTTGTCGGGAGAGAATCCAGATATCACACAGCCCAGGACAGCATTTGCTTGACTGTGGATCACCTCCCGGGATGGGACAAGGGAGCTGAGCTTCGGAGCTGTAACACATTTAATATCTGTCAGTACATGATTGCTTTGCCCATGTTTTTGACTTAATTCCCCCTCATCCCGGGCTAGTTCCCCAATTCCAGCCCTCTCAAGTATGTTGTTAATTTACAGCTGATCTGATGATCTGATGGCTCACACCAGTGAGTGGGAGGGATGGGTGTATCACTTGGGACTCCCAACAGTGTGTCCCACTATGCTATGATAATGCAGAGAGGTGGGTCATGAGGTTAAGGTGCAGACCTGCCATGATCTAATTGTTTAATGGAGAATGACTGATACCAGCTCCTGTGAACAGGAGTACATGGTGTGGTACTGTTTCCACTGGTGAGTTTGGGAAAAACAATTTTAGTTTCAATGGGAAAGAAGAACAAATGCACAGGAGGGAATTATTTTGTTGTAACTGCAAAAGCTGGTTCAGATCTGTGAGAAGATGGTTAAAGAAGGGCAGTGGAGTGGATTCCTTCATCACATTCACCAGGGATTGCTTTTACCAGAAGAGGGGGCAGCTGCAGGGTGAAGGGGAAAGTGCAGGAAGAGTGGGGTAAAGTTTAAATTGTTGTTCTGTGCGCAGGGGTATGATGGGCCGGTGGTCTCTGTATGTGTACAGGAGCTGATCTGTAGGGAGGGTTTAGTGGGAGGGGGTGGTGGAGAGGCTCCTGAAATTAGACAATGGAGCAGATACAATGGAGGCAGATCCTGATACCCAGTTTCATGCTCATATCGACTTTCATACGTTTCTCACTGCCATTGTAAGAGCAGAATAAAGGAATTGGTTGCCATGCTCCTACATTAACTGACAAAGCTTCCTACTCCAGATTTATGTTCTGACATCAGTGCAGCTTTAAATATAAATTATTTCTGATACTAACGTTGAGGTTGAGGTTTCCGCCACTCCGCTGTCTTAATCTCGTTTGGCTTGTACCCTGCCTTGCAGTAGTAGACTTTATTCTTCCAGTCTGCCGCAGAGACTTCGAGCAAGCTGCTCATTGTGTACTTTGAATTTTGCCCCAACACCGCCGGGTATTTCTTGATTCCTGTGGTGATGTCCCCACTGTTAGTGGACCATGTCTGACTGATGCTCTCAGGCTGATAGTCCTTGACCAGACAGAGGAGCCTGATGCCTTGGTCAGATTCTGTGTTGCAGGAAGGGGTGATGTAGACTGATGGTGTGGACTTGACCTCTGAAATAGAAAGAAATTCACAGATGGTTCCCTGAATAAATGCATTACCGACAGAGAAAGGAGATGTTATATAAAGCAGTAATTCTCAAAATTATTCACCCCATCAAACAAAGCTGATATCACTTTAACACTCAGCTGTGAGTCTGTGTCGCTGAGGTAGGAGGGTGTGGATCAATCCCACAGTGGCAACTTGGACACACAATCCAGGCCAACACTTCAGTGCAGGACTGAGGCAGTGACTCAATGTCCGATTGGTCGGATTTCGGTCAAAATACCGAAGTTAATATCTGTCTCTCATCCAAGTACAATTTCTGATTCTGAAAAGTCTGTTAGCCCCTGATCAGCAGAGTTTACAGAAGAAGTAAGATTTAGAAGTAACTTATTTGAATAATTCTGATCTGTTCAGTGTTGCTGTTGATGAGAGGAGTGATTGGTGTGGATATAGTGGTACCTGGTCTCCAGCATCATGTGTGCAATATAGTGGAGGTTGGGAAATGGACTCTGCTTCTGAAATTCAACTCAACAGTCTATATGATACAGCTGACACTGCCTCACATATTTACCATGTGTGACTGAGCAAGAATTTCAACCCCACTAAGCCTGTGGAAACTACTGCGTAACTGGGAGTGAATAGAAACTTGCATCAGAAAGGACAGAGGAACTGGGGAAATATATTAGTCCAGACTCTGTGAAGAAGTGTCGGCCAACACATAGGATTCCTGGGCAGATAGAGAAATCTCAAAATGCCGTTAGATGTAGGTGATATTCTCACTGAACGACCAGCTCAGACAGTCCAGTGAGGAAATGTAGTTTGTGGCAATTCCCAACCACTTCAGGTGCAAAATACACTTGAAAGCACTGGTTCTCAATTCAATTCACTGGAAAAGGAGAAGTGTTGACTTACCAAGGTAGGTAAAAATGTCAGAATCAATTAATTAATTGACCAATTGATAGCTTTGACAGGTGGATATATTGAGGAGATGTGGTTTGACCAGTTGCCAGAATTACCTTCGACAGTGTTGTGGACGGGATTTGTTCTGACCCACCGACGTGACATCATTTACCTCATGATTGACTCTGTCAGTGATAGATTGTTGCTGGTGGATGAGGTTAAAATCACCCAAAAAGACTGTGTGGACACAGCAGAACATGCAGGAACTCTGGGAGTAGGAGACCAGTGGGAGAGTATGTGTCAGACAGTGTGAATTACAGAAGATGAGGCCTTTGTTGTCCAACAGTAAGATGGTCAACAGACACACAGAGGCTTCAGATTGATTCTTCTATCGAAAGGGCAGTAAACTCAACATTAGGAGGAGAAGTGGAGTGGTGGGAAGGTCACAATTTCAATCAGGAGCAAAATAATGAGATATTCAGTTCACAGTATTCACTCCGGGACGAAGACCATAAAATATTAAAATCTGGATTTCAAAATAGAATAAATGTAAATCAATAAATATAACAAGTAAATAGGAATCGATATAATTTAACTGGTCAATAATGACAGCTGCATTGTTTAGAACCATTTCCAGGTGACTCTGGGGACTGTGAACTCAGAACATTTGACTTCCTGAGTAAACACAGTTGATTCAGGTTGACAGGACAGGCAGAGCAGAGAAATGGTCCCTTTCTCATTCCTTCAGACTGAGCCTGAAACAACCAGTGAAATGCTGATGTCAGACTCCCCACCGGGGACACAACTTCTGTGAAACAGGGGGACAAGCTGACCTGTGCTGTGGGTGAAGTGTCACAGGAGAGAAAGCACAGGGCACAGTGCCAACTGGACCGTGTCCACACAGACCGGGCTGAATGGTGCTGATTCTAACCTGCTGGGACTCTCCCCACACTGCTACACTGGGCAAGGTGGGACCCGCTGGGTTTCTGGATGTTGGAGACTTGCAGTGAGGTGTATCGGGGCCTCAGCATTAAATAGCCTCAAGCAGCACCCTGCTGGGTCTCAGGGTCCAGAACACTCTGACGTTTGGTGCTTGGAAGTAGGTATAGAGGAGATGCCAGGGATAATTTTTAACACAGAGAGTGGTGTTTGCATGGAATGGGCTGCCAGCAATTGTGGAGGAGGCAGATACAATAGGGTATTTTCAGAGACTCCTGGATAGGTACATGGTGCTGAGAAAAATAGAGGGCTATGGCTAACCCAAGGTAATTTCTAAAGTAAGTACATGTTCAGCACAGCATTGTGGGCTGAGGGGCTTGTATTGTGCTGTAGGTTTTCTTTGTTTCTATTCCTGGTAATTGTGGGGAGGGGATTGTCTTGTGTCAATTCTGTCATGTAATGTAACAGGTTTGAAATATCTGGGAAACGTTAAAATTGATGTAAATTCCCGTGGCAACAATTAATTTAACATATTTTGCATAGAATAATAAATCTGAAATGTACTAAAATAGAATAACCATCCAGAAATCATTCCTCACGAAGCCCCTTCCCAAGGCTCAGAATCCCCAGTCAGATGAATGGGGAATGTGATCCTTTGTCAGGTCCAGCCTGTGAGGGAAATGTGGAGGTGGATTTCCCAGTGTTGCCCTCGGAATTCGAGTAGGACCCGTTGTCATGTGGCAGAGTGTGGTAATAGCTCTGGAGGCATCTGTCACTCAGTAAATCCTGGGGTACAGTGGTCTGTGGAACTCTGGGACTGACTCCAGTGTAAGTGGCTGAACACTGGTAATTCCCTTTGGAATTGCCAGCCGCAGCCAGCACCATTTCACCCACACTATCCTCAGCCTCCCAGGTACACAGCAGCTCAGGAACGGGCTGTTTAAAAGAGGTCTGAGGAACCTCACTGCTCTTTATTAATGTTAACCCCCGAAAACAACGGAATTGCTGAACCAAGGACCTGGGACCACTTGGATGACCTACAACCAAATAGTGTCTGTCTATTCATCTACTGCACAATCAGGATTCAGATAAGGATTTCCCAGTGGTGGGGAGCTTTAGGAACTGCAGGCTAAAAGTGACCATTCCCTTCCAACATCACCCAGACTAGATTGTCATGTTGTAGTTCAGTTTGTGGGGACAAGATGCAGACAAGTTGGGAGTTTAGTCCCCCCATATGAAGTGACACACTGCTGAAGTACTTGCTGGGCTGGGAAAGGCTCTGGGATGCTCTGGGCTTGTCGAAGTCAATGAGAAACACTTGTTTTCACCAAAACAAATTCAGTAAAATAAAACTGGAAACGGCATAGTTGCCAGAAATCAGACTGACAGGTCACTGATGTGAAACATTAACTCTGTTTCTCACCCCACAGATGTTCCCTGAGCTGCTCAGTGTTGGCAGTGCAGGAGGCACAATAATGTCAGTCAGTGAGATTTGCAGCTGAGGATCTTTTACATCCCGGGACCAGCAGGTGGTAAGTACAGTTCTGTCTGGATCAGTGTTCCTCTGGGTCTTTAGAAAAACACCCATCAAACTGACAGCAGGGTGCAGGTGTGAAGAGAGGAACTGGATCTGGGTGGGTCACAGGGTGCTGGGGTGAAGAGGGGAACTGGATCTGTGTGGGTCACAGGGTGCGGGGCTGAAGAGGGGAACTGGATCTGTGTGGGTCACAGGGTGTTGGGGTGGAGGGGAACTGGATCTGGGTGGGTCATGGGGTGCAGGGGTGGAGGGGAACGATCTGGGTGGGTCACGGGGTGCTGGGGTGAAGAGTGGAACTGGACCTGGGTGGGTCACAGGGTGCTGGGGTGACGAGGGGAACTGGATCTGGGTGGGTCACAGGGTGCTGGGGTGAAGAGGGGATCTGGATCTGGGTGGGTCACAGGGTGCTGGGGTGAAGAGGGGATCTGGATCTGGGTGGATCAGCTCAGAAAAAATTTGCAATGAAATGATACTTGTATTTGTACAAAATAATTGATGTTGAATCAGTAGATCAGGGGAGATGGTCTGATTTTAGTCAGTATTGCAGTAAGTGGATATAACATTGGGTAGTATGAACAACACATGGGAATTTTATTTATTCATTTTTTGGGATCCGGGTTTTGCCGGTAAAATCTGAATGAATTACACATCTGAGCTGCCATTCAGAGGGCATTTGGAGACAAACACATTGATGGGTCAGGAGTCATAAATAGGCTCAAAGGGTAAGGATGAGAGATCCCCTTCCCTGAGGGACATCAGTAAAACTGAAGGGTCATCTTTACTAATGACTAGATTTAAAAACAATACCAATTATTAAGATGTTGGAAATCTGACGGCAGATCCAAATCTGTTGCAGATTATGATGAACTGAGTTTAGATTTGTCAGTTTTGTTGTGGTGGTATCCGTGGACTGTTCATCCATCCCTCTGCACTACTCATCTGCTTTGATGTACTGCCCTGTTTCCCATCACTCCGAATCCAACCTTGTGCCTGTCCATTGGATCACTGTGTCCACGGTGTCCTGGACAATATTTCTCCTTCAATAACATCTCCAGAACAGACTGTCTGATCGTTCTCCCCTTGCAGTTTGTGGATTCTGCTGTGTGCAGAGTGGCTCCACATTCCCGACTCTACAACAGGGCTGTACTTTGAAACTACTTCATTGCCTGTGAAGAGCTCGGGGACACCATGAAAGGTGTCTGTAAATGTCAGCACTTTATCTCACAACCACTTTTACTGAAGCACCAGCAACACTGGTTAATGTAGGAAAACACTTGTAAAACAAACCCAGTCGGGGGATGGAGGAGAGCAAGAAATTAGAGCAGTTGCTCTGTCTGTGAACTGAGAATAAGCAGTTCATTTGAACAGTGAAGTTCAACTCGTGTCCCGTGAGCTGTGATGAGACAGGTTGGGGGAAGCTTCACTCTGTGTCTAACCTCTGCTGCCTCCGCCCTGGGAGGGATGGGGCAGTGCAGAAGGATCTTTGTATCTAATCCGTGGCTGCCAGGACAGGACATGGGAGCTGTAATCTGCATTTAACTCATGCTCTGTGTACCCTTGGGTGATTGTTGGAATCCCTTTGAGGAAGAATCTCCCAGATTTACAAGATAAATACTGATTCCATTGAATGACAGAGCAGAGAGTGAGGCCATTCATCCGATAGTGTCTGTGCTTCCCTTTCGCTGAGCAAACCCAATAAACCCATTGGTCTCTCTGCTCTTCCCTGTATCCCTACAAAAGGCGGATCTCCTCCTGTTTCCTCTCTACACTCACTATTGGCCACCACCATCATTCAGGCGGTGTGTTTCAGATCACAAACATTCATCAACAAACCTTCCCTTAAATGCTCGCCTACTACACATTATTGACTTGAACGCTTCCCTCCCCACCCCACCTGCACCACTCCCCCCTCCCCCGCCCACCAATGCAAGGCTGCCCGGAATGTGTGAAGGAATTGTGATTTCAATTCCCTGCCTTACCTTTCCTGCACCACTTCCCCACTGCCTTCTCACTCCAAAATTCTTCCCCACCATACCCAGCCTCCTCACCCATCAGGGAATAAAACTAAAACCTTTATCCCATCAATTAATCCTGGGATATCGCCGATACTTTTGCTGTATCCCGGGACGGACCTCAGGCCGGACATTACATGATGGGACTGACACCCACCTGTACCCTGGGGATATTGAGCCATCAACCAGATCATACATGTGTAACCATTCCCTCAGATTATGTCTCAATCCCATTACCTTCAACATGAAAGCAGCCGACAGTAAAACCCGATCCCAATAACTTGACACGGAACAGATCCATTGTTGTCACTGACAGGGAACGAGTTCAACTGCACTGAAACGCTCAGCCCCTGAACGTGGCTTCAGTTGGTGCTGAGGATCAGAAGCCAGACTTGAACCAAACACTGAGCTCACTCAGCACAACCGGCCGGTGTCAAGGCACAGTCTGGTGACAAGATCCGACCCCATTCCCCTGAGCCTGTTCCCGGTCTGTGGACAGTTCACTGGTGGGGTGGGGTATGTACCCTTGTACTGTTACTGGGCTCTAGAGAAACCCGCCGGTTCGGGGAGATTCATGTACTCGCTCTAAATATCTCACTGATTTCAGTTAAATCACGGAATTCGCAAAAACCGTAAATAAATAACATTCTAGTGCTTGAAGATACAATTGAGAAGTTGGTCTTACCTGAAGTCACTGTCAGCGAGGTTCCTCCGCCCCAGTAGTCAAAATAATCACAGTGCCCCGTCTCGCCATTCACCCAGTGCAGTAACTTCACTTGCCCGTCACATCCAATAATCTCAGCAAAATGTCAACATGATCCCTGTCCGGACCGGGAGCAGCCGCTTCCTGGATTTCCATCCCAAACTCCGTCCTTGTCTCTTCCTGGCGTGTGATTAAAAGAGGCATTTCCACAGTTTTCCTGTCTGCGGACACCGGCTCTCGCCATCACCCAGAATCAGAGTCGAATCCTTTTTGGGCTTTTAATTGTCCAGAAATGGACATTTACACCCAGCAGTCCGAGTCAGGCTTCAGGGATTTGACTCTGGGAAGCAGCAATGCGGAATCCGTGGAGACAGACTGCGCTGCAGCCGCTCCTTTGTCGGGACCAGTTTCTGTTCAGCTTCCCATCACCGTGCTCCATTGCGTCTCGCACAGTAAAAGGTGGCCGTGTCGTCAAGTCTCAGGTTGTTCATTTGCAGATAGGCGGTGCTGCTGTCCTTGGAAACCTCGAACCGGCTCCGGAATTCAGGCGCGTATTCCTTGCTACCGCCACTCGTTATGCGCCCCACCCACTCCAGCCCTTTCCCGGGGACCTGTTTCACCCAGTTTATGATATAGCTGCTGAGGCTGAACCCTCTGACCGCACAGGACAGTGTGTGAGACTGTCCGGGCTTTACCACCGCTGACTCGGGCTGTGTCAGCACGATGTCGGACCGCACGCCTGTTAATAAAAGAGCAGAAATTAATAAAATGTTCCACGGGCAGAGGTTCACAAAGCCTCCGAGAAACAGCCGGTCGCGGGTGGGCGACAAGCCGCGGGACACCCACCTGCCAGACAAGACAGAAGGAGACAGAGATACGGAACGACCCCCATCGCCCTGATCACTGAGCCGGACTTGGACACTGTTGAGATCGGCGGCTTCAGCTCAGGCCGGCTTTGTCCGGAGCCGCAGTGAGCGCTGTTTAAATAGGGACGTGGGCTGTGAGTGAGAGAGGGAGCCGCGGTTTGAACAGGCTCTCACACACTGAAACCAGAGGCGCAGCTTCCTGTCCCCGCCCACAGCAGCGATTTCAATTCCCCAAAAGGTGTTTGTCTCTGCAACAGGCGGCAGGTCAGCGGCAGGGACCAGATCCGGATTAAAGATCTGTCACACTCTGCTCGATTCATCAATTTCAGTGATGAACAGTTTGTGTAAACTGAAACACAGAATTCCAGCGAGAGAGAATCAGAGACACCAGTCAGTGGCCAGATATCCCCCGGAGAGACAGGGACTGAGAGATACCAGTCAATGGATAGATATCCCCTGGAGAGACAGGAATTGAGTGACACCTGTCTCACCCAGATATCACCCAGAGATACCAGTTGGTGGACAGATACCCCTGAGAGACACGAGTCAGTGTGCAGATGCTCTCCTTAGAGACAGCAATGATGTATAAAGAGGTCAGCCATTCTGTGGTGCTGGTTGAGGGATCAATGTTGGGACAGACGGTGGAGAACTTCCCAATTCTGACACAACCTCACCATGACACCATTCAAAATTGTGTATCATTATTTTTTCTGTCCACGAGGACCACAACCTTGCTGTAGGGTTTGGAGGCTTGAGTGCCTCAGTGACCCAGAGATCTGTGTTGACTTCAGTCAGGGCCTTGTGCTTTAGCTCTGGGTAGGGACACCCATGCCAAACAGGTCAAAGGGTAGAGATCAGACAAAGAGTGGTCCACCATTCCACTATGTTCGGAGTTTCAGGGTTAGTGAACCTGACTAGGCAAAAAGAAAAATTGTTATTGGTATGAGATGCTCCCAACTGTGCCAGTTTCTAGTATTTAGACTCTCTAACTCTCCGGAGTACAGATAGCTCGTTGCAGCCTCTTTAAGGTTCATGATGATCCCGCTAAATGGGGCTGGGCCCAAAGAATTGAGTATTTACAGAACATCTGAACTGATGTTCGGTGATGATTTGTAACCTTACTCATGATATCGTCTGGTGTTTATTTTGTGCTCAGCAGAAGAGAAGAATGCTCTTAACTCCTGGTGGTGCCATCATGACAAGTTTTTTGCACCGGATCTCTTTGGTGGTTGCTCATTATAGGGCATTTCTCTAGCATTCTCCAGTTTTTTTTTTAAATGAGATTAAGTTGCTAGCTCAACGCTGAACCCAGCACAGATGGAAAACGTGCAAGGGAGCCAGCTGGATTCGAACTCGGGACGATTCACTCCAGAGTGCAGCACTGATGCCACTACGCCACCAGCTGGCCTTTTGTGCTCAGTTCTCGATCCATTTTGATACAGTGTCTTGATCCTTGCCTTGGATACTCCAGCATTTGGGTCCAAATTGTCCTCGTCAAGGACTCTCTACAGAAACAGCAATGAAGAATCCTTCTACATCTGAGTGTGATGATAATCCCTAGTCACCACCTGGGACTTGCATGGCTGACAGTAGTGAAAACTGACAGGAAGCTACGGCCATAGTGAAGGAAGCCATGAACTTCACTAAGACCAAGACCAAAAATGTTTATTGGAATGTATGAACTATGTACAACACTGCAAGCTCACACAGATAACCACAGTAATGTGTCGTTACAGCCAAGATACACTGGTGTCAGTGAAAGCAGGTGGACAGAGTCTGGCAGACTAAAGGCAGCAACTGGTGAAAGAGTTTTATATTCAGGAAGAGAAGATGTCAGCGTCTTGATGGTGTAGCTGTCATTTTGAGGAAAGGCATTGAGAAGTGCCCGCTGGAGTGAAAACCAATCAACAGTCAGCTGGTGAGAGTCAGGCTGAGAGTGAAGCAAGTGAACATGACTGTGATCCAGTGCTATGCTCCAAATAACAACGGTGACATTGAAGAAAAGGACATGTACAGACAGCAGAGGTAGACTTAACACTACACCATGGCATAATCATCATCATCGTGGAAGATCAAAATGGCAAAGTGGGAAATAACAACTCGGTCTTCACTAGGGTCATGTGCGTTCAAGGTTGTGGAACAGTGAATAACAATGATGAAAGACTGGTGGAATTCTGTGCCATGAGCAATTTGGTCACAGGAGGGACCCTCTTTCCACACCATGAAATCCACAAACTGACATGGCGCTTACCCAATAGAAGTGACAACATCCAGACTGACCATTTGATGATCAATGGTACGTGGAGATGACCCTTGCGGGGTGTAAAGGTGAAGAGAGGAGCAGATACAGGAAGTAATCACCACCTTGCTGTAGCAGTGATGAAACTCAAGTTGAGAAGCACTGGGACCAGAGCACAGGTACAAAGATGTTTTGATGTTGAGAAGCTCAAGGACAACAGTGTGAGATGTACTGTCACCATTAAACTTAAGAACAGATTTCAGACTTTGGCGAGGATGTGTCAGTGAACAAGATCAACACTATGTGGAAACAAATTGTGTCAGTGATTATCGATAGCAGCAGGGCTTGTCTACATGACAGAGCTGGAAAGAAAAACAAAGAATGGATACAGTAGGAAACATGGACAGCCTTAGAGGAAAGATGGAAAATTAGGAAGAAAATGTTCAATGCAGAGTCAACACGAATTAAGGTGAAACTGCAATTGGAATTCACTGAAGCTAGCAAGAAAGTGAAGAGCTGCTAAGGATGGATAAGAGAGTCTACATGGAAGATCTTGCAGTGGCGGCCACAGCAGTGCCAGTCGACGTGATCAGGAAAATATAGACAAGATTTCAAATTTAGTATACAGAAAGTTCCAAGCCAGATCCAGTAGCCCCATGAGAGGTAAGAACGGTCTGCTTTTGACAAGAGCACAAAGCATGATGGACAGGGTGTTTCAGAGATTTACCGAATAGACACAGAGGATCTTGTCATCAACACAGATCCAGCCAAGAAAGTGGAGATTGTTACTGTGATTAATATATTAAGAAACAGCAAAGCTCCAGAAATTGACAATTTGAAAGCTGAACTGCTCAAAGCTGAACCAAAAGTTGCAGCAGTCATCCTGCATCCACTATTTACTATAATCTGGGAATGGGAACAAGTGCCCAAGGACAAAGGGAGTTAGGATCCCCAAGAAAGGAGGACTAAGTGATTGCAACAGCTAGTGTGGCATCACACTTTTTTCTCACCAAAGTCATTGTCCAAAGGATTGAAGGAGGAAGTTGGCTTCAGGAGGAATAGAGGCTCTGTCAACCAGATCTTCATGCTGCATAACATAGAGCAGTGCACAGAGTGGCAGAGACAACTGTACATAAATTTCATGGATTTTGAAAAGGCTTTTGATAACATCCATGGGGAGAGCCTCTGCCGAATTCTCAGATCATACAGGATCCCTTCAAAAGTTGTCCAGCACATCTTGAGTTTGTTTGATAATTTTACATTTGGAGCAGGTAAAGTTCTAGTCATTGCATTCCAGGAATTATGTGGATGGTTTGGAGAGGGTAAAGAGTAGATTCAGTCGAGTGTTGTTTGGATTGGAGCATATTTCCTGTAAGGGGAGTTTGGATAAACTTGGACTGTTTTTGCTGGAGCATTGGACACTGTGGGATGGATTGACAGAAGTATGTAAATTTATGAGGAGCATAGATAGTCACAGACTTTTTCTAGAGTAGAAACGTCAAACGCCAGAGAGCAGAGGCTTCAGATGAGAGGGAAAAAGTATGAATGAGTTTTATCAGGCAAAATTGTAGTCCGTATCTGGAATGTGCTGTCAGAGGATTTGATAGCAACAGATAAGACAACAAGATTGATCACTGAAGGACCAAGTGGTCCCAGCAAAACCTAAAATGGTGATGAGGTTATTTGGTGAGTAAGTGCCACTTTCCAATACTGTCAATTATGGTTCCCATCACTTTACTGAAGATTGAGTAGATGAATTGGGTCATTATTGTCTTATTAGATTTGTCCTGTATTTTGAGAATGGACACACTGGGCAATTTTTTCCCATTTTTGTGCAGATATCTGTACCAGAGAAATTTAGTTAAAACCATGAGTATAATGGCATTGGGCCAGAGCACAAATTTCCTGCTTGCAGCGTAAATAAACACCACCTTCAATCTGAGCCAATCTCTGCTTTCTTCCCATTGAGCCAAGATTTAAGTTTGTTTCAAGTCAGCTTTATATTGTTACTTCCCAGAGGACAGATGTCTCCATACTTGCATGGACCCCTTCTCCCTGCAGACTTTCAGTCCCATTAGTCAATCCTCTTCAGAATTAGAATCAGAATTAGGTTCATTGTCATCGGTATGTGACGTGAAATTTGTTAACATAGCAGCAGCAGTTCAATACAATGCATAATATAGAAGAAAAAAATAGTAATAGTAAATAAATAAGTAAATTAATTACAATATACGTATATTGAATAGATCAAAATCATGCAAAAAACAAATAATATATTTTAAAAAGTGAGGGAGTGTCCAAGTGTTCATTGTCCATTTAGGAATCAGATGGCAGAGGGGAAGAAGCTATTTCTGAATTGTTGGGTATGTGCCTTCAGGCTTCTGTATCTCTTACCTGATGGTAACAGTGAGAAAAGGACATGCCCTGGGTGCTGGAGGTCCTTAATCATGGATGCTGCCTTTCTGAGACACTGCTCCTTGAAGAGGCCCAAGGTACTTTGTAGGCTCATACCCAAAATGAAGCCAACTAATTTTGCAACCCTCTGCAGCTTCTTTCAATCCTGTGCAGTAGCTCCTACTTGCCCCCCCCCCCCAATACCAGACAGTGATGCAACCTACCAGAATATTCTCCACTGAACATTTATAGTATTACAACAAATGTATTTTCAGTAATACAAGAATTGTTTAATGATATTGGCCCCTGAATCAAAAAAGTATTTCTGTGCCTTGAGCAGCGAACTTTTTCTTATTAGTAAGCTTATTTCCTCTGGAAGATTCCTTGTTCAGATTAAGTCAAGCCACATCTCCAACAGGAAGCTGAGAAGGAAATATCCCCTATATCACTGTCCAGTTTCATCCACCTGTCAAGAATGAAAATACGAAATGTGTTTCTGGTAAATCAACAGCTGCACACAGAGATTTTGTTCAAATTTATCCTGTGTACTGAGTGTCAGAAGGAGGTTGTTCAGCCCTCCAGTCTATTCCCACTTAAGCTGATATGTGTCCGAGCTCCATTTACCAACCTTGGTTCTACATATTTGAATAATTGAACTCAAACAAAATTATATTAGTATTGAATTTTCAACTGACACCTCCCATCCCTCCCCCGAAGTGACCACTTACCAGGGAGACTTCCAGATTTCCAGTGACCTGTATATCCTGAAATAACAGATTCTTTGTGTTATTCTTCTGTGCCTTTCTAGAATGTTTTTAAACTCCCTAATTACACTGGCCTTCAGTTTTCCACATTTCAGGGAACAAGAGACCAGCCCTAACATTTTATCCCAGTCCCAGTAGCACTTCACTGTGCCTCATCCACACAACCCCTCTCCAAGGAAGAGACATCCTTCCTGAGGGGTGATGCCAAGAATCACAGCCAGTGCTCCAATGTGGTCTAATTTGATCTCTACTCCATTGCAGTGTAATATCCACCCCTCTGTATCCCTGTTTTCCCCATTAACTGCAGCCCATTGAGATCCTAAACTTAAATTCATCATCAGGATTAATTAGAACTCAAACCTGCCAGTGGTCTCGCATCCAAAGTAAACCTTCCACATTCCCTCTTTCTACTGGGATTCATTATTCCCTTATAGAATCTGTGTCATTTAGCTGACACAGCAGAAACAAGACCTCTTGAAACACAAGCTCACCAAACAACAACCTCTGTGACTGTGGGTAGTTTACCTCCTTATGTTTCCCACCACACCTGAGTACTTTCATGTGTATCTGCCTCGACCTACCATTGGCTTGTATTCATTACAGATTGTTTAAAACTCTTTAGACTTACAGCTGTAAGTTAAAAATCTCACAGCTCGCTATACCATTCCAGTTCCCACTGCCTCTTTGTCCCATTCTGAATTGAGATATGGGACATGGTCCACTCTACTCTTTCTTCACCCTTGACCGTGTGGCTAGGCACAGCTCAAATGCCATCTTCACATTTGTCTGCCGTTGGCAGAATCTCAGATGGTGATGAGGAGGTGTACAGAAGTCAGATAGATTGGCTGGTTGAGTGTTGTCACACCGACGACCTTCACTCAATGTCAGTCAGAATAATGAATTGATTGGGGCCTTTGGGAAGGAAACATTGGGGGAACACACACCAGGTATCATTGAGGGATCAGCAGTGGAAAAGGTGAGCAGTTTTAAATTCCTAGCTGTTAACTTTGCTGAAGGTCCATCCTGGGTCCAACTTATTGATGAAATGACAAAGAAAGAACATTAGAGGTTAAATTTGATTATGAGTTTGAGATGATTTGGTGTGTCACCAAATACTCTAGTAAATTTCTACAGATGTACCATGGAGAGCATTCGATGTGGTTGCATCACCGTCTGGTACAGACAGGCCACTGCACAGGGTCAGAAAAAGCTGCAGAGAGTTGCAAACTCAGCCAGCTCCATCACGGGCACCATCTTCCCCAGCATTGAGGACATCATCAAAAGGCAATGCCTCAAAAAGACACATCCATCATGAAAGACCCATATCACACATCAGAGAGTTCCTGAGAAAGAGTTTGGGATTGGGTGATGAACAGAAAAGTGAAGGGAAAATACAGAGAGAGGAACATCCAGACAGAGTGAAGGAGGAAGTGGATAAGAGACATGAGGATGAATTGGGGGAGGAAGTGAAGAGAGGGGTGACAGAAAGAGGAAATGAGAGGAAAATGATGTGGATATGCAGAGAGTGTGGGGGGAACAGGAGAGTGAAAGTCCCAGGAAGAGATAAAGAGAGTGGGAGAGGAACATGGGGAAGGAAAGGAAACTCAATAGATTTTGTTTCTTTCCCGTGACTCTGGTACTACACAGATTTAAATAAAACATGGCATACAGGAGCAGATTCAGACCAATTATTTTATGCCATTGTTTATTTTCCCAATGAATCTCCAGTCACTCCATCTTTGTCCAACTGGGTTAACTTTCCCTTCTGCTCCCTTTCCCCACATTTACTTCTGTGGGAGAGATCCACAATCTCCCACTCTCTGGATAAATAATCCAAAGTGGATGATTAGTGAATATTTAATAGACAATAGACAATAGGTGCAGAAGTAGACCATTCGGCCCTTCAAGCCTGCACCGCCATTTTGAGATCATGGCTGATCAATTACTATCAATACCCTGTTCCTGCCTTGTCCCCACATCCCTTGATTCCCCTATCCATAAGATATCTATCTAGCTCCTTCTTGAAACCATCCAGAGAACTGGCCTCCACTACCTTCCGAGGCAGTGCATTCCAGACCCCCACAACTCTCTGGGATAAGAAGTTTTTCCTTAACTCTTTCCTAAATGACCTACCCCTTATTCTCAAACCATGCCCTCTGGTACTGGACTCTCCCAGCATCTGGAACATATTTCCTGCCTCTATCTTGTCCAATCCCTTAATAATCTTATATGTTTCAATCAGATCCCCTCTCAATCTCCTCAATTCCAGCGTGTACAAGTCCAGTATCTCTAACCTTTCTGCGTAAGACAGTCCAGATATCCCAGGAATTAACCTCGTGAATCTACTCTGCACTTCCTCTACAGCCAGGATGTCCTTCCTTAACCCTGGAGACCAAAACTGTACATAATACTTCAGGTGCGGTCTCACCAGGGCTCCGTACAAATGCAAGAGGATTTCCTTGCTCTTGTACTCAATTCCCTTTGTAATAAAGGCCAACATTCCATTAGCCTTCTTCACTGCCTGCTGCATCTGCTCATTCACCTTCAGCGACTGGTGAACAAGGACTCCGAGATCTCTTTGTATTTCTCCCTTACCCAACTCTACAACGTTCAGATAATAATCTGCCTTATTGTTCTTACTCCCAAAGCGGATAACCTCACACTTATTCACAGTAAACGCCATCTGCCATATATCTCTCCAATCACCCAGCCTATCCAAGTCACCCTGAATTCTCCTAACATCCTCATCACATGTCACACTGCCACCCAGCTTAGAATCATCAGCAAATTTGCTGATGTTATTTTTTATGCCTTCATCCAAATTGTTAACTTAAATGGTAAACAGCTGTGGTCCCAATACTTTGCTTTCTATCTGCCAACCAGTTTTCTATCCATGTCAATGCCTCCCCCCCCCCCCCCGATGCCCTGAGCTTTGATTTTTACCCACAAATCTTCTATGTGGGACCTTATCAAATGCCTTCTGAAAATCGAGGTACACTACATCCACTGGATCTCCCTTGTCTAACTTCCTGGTTACATCCTCGAAAAACTCCAACAGATTAGTCAAGCATGATTTACCCTTGGTAAATCCATGCTGGCTCGGCCCAATCCTATCATTGCTATCTAGATATGCCACTATTTCATCCTTAATAATGGACTCTAGCATCTTTCCCACCACCGATGTCAAGCTGACAGGTCGATAGTTCTCTGTTTTCTCCCTCCCTCCTTTTTTAAAAAGTGGGATAACATTAGCCATTCTCCAATCCTCAGGAACTGATCCTGAATCTAAGGAACATTGGGAAATGATTACCAATGCATCCGCAATTTCCAGGGCCACGTCCTTTAGTACCCTAGGGTGCAGACCATCTGGACCTGGGGATTTGTCAGCCTTCAGTCCCATCAGTCTTCTCATCACCGTTTCCTTCCGAATGTCAATCTGTTTCATTTCCTCTGTTATCCTATGTCCTTGGCCCATCCATACATCTGGGAGATTGCTTGTGTCTTCCTTAGTGAAAACAGATCTAAAGTACTCATTAAATTCTTCTGCCATTTCTCTGTTTCCCATAATAATTTCACCCAATTCATTCTTCAAGGGCCCAACATTGTTCTTAACTATCTTCTTTCTCTTCACATACCTAAAAAAGCTTTTGCTATCTTCCTTTATATTTCTGTCTAGCTTGCGTTCGTACCTCATTTTTCTCCGTGTATTGTCTTTTTAGTTAAGTTCTGTTGTTCCTTAAAAACTTCCCAATCATCTGTCCTCCCACTCACCTTAGCTCTATCATATTTCCTTTTTTTTAATGCTATGCAATCTCTGACTTCCTTTGACAACCACTGTGGCCCCTTTCCCCCCTTTGAATCCTTCCTTCTCTGGGGGATGAACTGATTTTGCACATTGTGCATTATTCCCAGGAATACCTGCCATTGCTGTTCCACTGTCTTTTCTGCTAGGTTATCCATCCAGTCAACTTTGGCCAGCTCCTCCCTCATGACTCCATAGTTTCCCCTGTTCATCTGCAACACTGACACCTCTGAGCTGCCTTTTATCCTTCTCAAATTGCAGATAAAAGCCTATCATATTGTGATCACTACCTCCTAATGGCTCCTTTACTGCGAGATCACTTATCAAATCCTGTTCATTACATAACACTAAATCCAGAATAGTCTTGTCCCTGGTCGGCTCTCGTACAAGCTGTTCCAAGAATGCATCCCGTAGGCACTCTACAAACTCCCTATCCTGTGGTCCAGCACCAACCTGATTCCCTCAGTTCACCTGCATGTTGAAATCCCCCATAACCACTGTGACATTAGCTTTGCCACATGCCAGTGTTAACTCCCTATTCAACTTGCACCCAATATCCATGCTCCTGTTTGGTGGCCAGTAGACAACACCCATTTGGGTCCTTTTGCCCTTACTGTTCCTCCGTTCTATCCACACAGATTCTACTTCTCCTGACCCTATGTCCCCTCTTGCAAAGGACTGAATCTCATTCCTCACCAACAGGGCCACCCCCTCTGCCCACATTTCTGTCCCTACGATAGCATGTATACCCTTGTACATTCATTTCTCAGGTCTGATCTCCCTGCAGCCATGTCTCCGTTATCCCAACAACATCATAGTTACCCATTCGCACCTGGGCTTCAAGCTCATCCGCCTTATTTCTGACACCGTGCATTCAGATATAGAATTTTTAACCCATTTCTCTTCTCTCTGTTTGAATCGCTGCCTATTGTGCTTAACCCAGCTCCCTGAACTCCCATCGGGCTATACGCCCCTGGAATTTTGTTGTCCTTCCTAAATTTACTTATTTTTTCAATGCATTTAACTCCATGTTCCTTCAGACCATCCCTCTATATATGAGTCCTCCTTATCACTTGTTCCGCCCCACCTTCCTCTACTGCACACTTAATATTCTGGAATCATGTAGTCTCCACCTGTCCTTTATTCTTCCTCTTGCTATCCACTCTCACATTCTGGATCCCCGCCCCCTGCAAATTTAGTTTAAACCCCCCCCCCCCCAAGAAGCACTAGCAAACTTCCCTGCAAGAATGTTAGTACCGCTCCAGTTTTTACGATAGTTTTAATCCCCCTGAAGACTGAACCACCTTTCTCCTCCACCCTATCAAGTATTTTTATTATCTGTGAGGTGGAAATATGCTTTACCCTTCAAGCTTCTCATGACCCTCATGACAGGGTGAATTTGAGCATCTAAACCATTCACGTATTACTAATGAGGTTAAGAATGTGTCCCTGTTTCCACAGGAAAGAGCCCGAAAGTTGAATCCAGTACATTCCAGCATCAAGGAGACAGTGTCCCTGCTGGGAGAATTTCATAGGACTGGGTAAGAGGAGAGTACAGATTGCTTTTTGTCCAAGTTAAAGCATAGGTTTTCATGCCTGCATTAACCTGGGTGAAACTTCATGAAGTTTCAGTTCTGGTTGCTCCACTGTAAGAAGGATGTGGAAGCTTTGGAGAGGGCGTAAAGGACATTCATGAGCATGTTGCCTGGATTACAGAATATTAGCTGTAAGGAGAGGTTGAACAATCGTTGACTGTTTACACAGGAATGTAGGCTGAGAGGCAACCTGATAGAGGCTTATGAAAGCATCAGAGTCATCGGTAGGGTCGACAGTCAGAGTCATTTTCCAGGGTAAAATGTCATATCCAAAAGGACAGAGATTTAAGGTGAGGGGTGTAACATTCAAAGGAGATTTGTGGGTTGAATTTTTTACACAGAGAGTGATAGGTGCCTGGAATGCACTGGCAGGAGTGGTGGTGAATCAGCATGATAGTACAGTTGAGATACATTTGAACAAGCACATGACCATTCAGGATATGGAGAGATATGGATTCTGTGCAGATAGTTCAGTTTAGATTAATTTGGTGTAATGGCTGTGTTACATACTCGTGACACATGACAGTGGAGCCCTTGTCATGTGACTGGGGTTGAAGCTGTATTGGACTTGAGGTGATGGTCTTGTGATGGTGGAATGATGTCATTTTCCCGCCAGTAGAGATCATGTGACGGGTTTTTTTTACAGGTTATAAAAGGTAGACCCCACCCTGTGAGGAGGGGCAGTTCGTGGCTGGATTTGCCAGGTTGACTTCATGCCACTGCATGTTTTAAGAGATGACGCAGTTTAGTTGAAGGATGAAGTTTTTATTTAATGCCTAAAGTTTAAAAGGTTATTGCCAACTGATTCTTTATGATTCTGTTAGTTCGAAGAAATTAGTGGAGAGTGAAGATTCGAAGTTGGAAGTTAAAGATCGAGGAGAATCGCTTTCTACGGTGAAACGGGGGCGACCTTTGTTTGATCCTTATTCGGAAGGATTTCGTTGACTATCTTCGTGTTAATCCCTAGGATTACCTAGAAAGGATTGAAGGTAGTGGAGAAGGAAAGGTCAGTGCCTTTAAGCCGTTCTATTTCGTGAATTCTTCGTGGGAAGTTCGACGTCGGGGATCGAAGCAAGCGACGTGAAAGAGAACCTAAATCGTCTTATAAAGTCTCTCCTTTTAAATGGACTGTGAGCATATCGAACTTTTGGCAATACCACTTTAAAGAACTGTTTTGGAATACCACTTTAAGGAACTGTTTTGGAATATCACTTTACGAACTGTTTGAACAGCCACTCAGCAGCTGTTTCCGGTTACGGTAGTGTTTGTTTACTTTTGGGGGGGGTTTGTTTTCTGTGTTTAATAAACGTGTTGTTTGCTATAAGAAACCCTTGCCGAACTCATATATTTATTGTTGCCTGAATACGTAACAGCTGTCACAGTCATCATGGGCTGAAGGGCCTGTTCCTGTGCTGTACTGTTCTGTGTTGTAGGTTTACTTGAAGCTCAGTAACTATTTGTTATTAATAGCTGACAGATGTCTGAAACTCTGCGATAACATTAACACTCAGTCCTTACACTTCCTCTCCGGTTTCACAGGCAGGTTTAATTTGAACAGGGGGCCCTCCCAGTGGAGCTGTGTTACTAAAAAGAATAAACACACTGCTTTACATATAGAAATACAATTCTAACTTTGTGCTTTGCACAAACCAACAGGTTCATGTTTATCACACAGAATGAGACAAAATGAATCAAAACAAAAGGGGAAAAGATGCAGAGAGAACAAGACCCTCTCCTCATAACAGAGCATTTGCCATGTGTCAGAAACAGGCTCACTGTAATGATGATTGACTGTTACTGATTGTTTTATTCATTATGTTATGGGAGTGAGCAGTTCAAATGTATGTACACCTGCATTTTATGTTCTGAAGCAGTTGGGAGAGTGTCACCAACTACTTAAAGTGTGTTTGCTCAAACTGTGCACAAAGGTCCATCTTGGTGATCAGATAATTGTGAATTGTCATCAATAAAGTGAACAAGAAGGAGAAACTAAAAGATGCCACAGATTGCCTTGTCAACATTACAGAATTACTGTGTGACATGCTGGAGCTGATGTTTGTTGATCAGAACGATTGCTGCCCACTGAATCACATTTAGACTGAAAAGCAAGACAGACCACAATCACTATGGATCCCAGTGGGAGCTGGGGGTTATCATTGGCCTGGAAGCTCTCAGACTCTGAAGATCAAGGATAACAAACTTGCATATTCAGAAAGAATCAATAACCTGTCATTGAAAGGTTGTGAGCTGATGAGTTCTGCAAGTATAGATATCTACCAAACCATTTTTCCTGGCATCTGGATAGCAAAATGTGTAGATTTATTCCTGTATGTTTGATCTTTGTGTTCACGTTGAATAAAATAACATGACCTGAACTGGATTTGAGTCTTTTTAAACTCTGAACCAATTCTGGTAAAGACAGATTGATAGATCTTATAAACTGCAAATAACGGTCCTGAAGGTACTGGGATGGTACTACTTTATTATCTTCATTGTATCTCCTGGAAACTACCAGCTTCAGTGGTAGGCATCACATTGCTCGAATAGAGACTATCTTATTGGTTAATGTAAGCAATGGAATTTAAATGGAATGTCTGCTACCAGTATTCAGCATTGCAAATGTCATTCCACTTTTTTAGAGGGAATGGAAGCAAAAGAAAGGAAATTATGGGCTAGATGGTTAATAGTTAGTGCAGACACAGCAGTTAATGGTTAGTGTAGACTCAGTGGTTAATGGTTAGTACAGACCAGTGACTAATGTTTAGTACAGACTCAGTGTGATGATGGGCCTGTCTCTGTGCTGTATCTCTCTATCTGTACAGGAAACAGTACAGACCGAGTACGGAAGCCATTGTAAGTGTTCCCAGGACTAACCATCAAAAGAGGTAAGTGTGACCCCACTGTAATCTGAAGGGGAATGCAGACCTGAATCACCAGTGATTACTGTTCTTTCCCAGACACAGCCTGTCTCACTGTTTTCTGATTTTATTTTCTACGCTCTTGCACATTCTAATAGAAAATGTGACTTCCTCAGGACTCAGCCCCCGTTCATCATCAAGAACTTTTGTGGCTCATTTGTGGACATGGTTGGTCTGCAATGCAAAATAATTGGACAATTTTACCCAAAAGCAACCACTTGCATTTACAGTGTGGCTTTAATATAGGAAATCATCAGAAGGTGTTTCACAGGAGCATAAATCAGATGTCAGGACCCAACACAAGTTTAAGTTTTGATTAATGAATCCATCAGACAGGCTGGGGAACCCAGCATTTGGGACAACATGGTCGTGTAGTGGTTAGCAGAATGTTTTACAGTGTGAGTGACCTGGGGTTCAATTCCTGTCGCTGCCTGTAATGAATTTGTAATTTCTCCCTGAGAATGTGTGAGTTTCCACTGGGTACTCCGGTTTCCTCTCAGTCTAAAGTACCTCTGTTTGTACTTTAACTGGTCACAGTAAATTGTCCTGTGATGAGACGAGGATTAAATCGGAATTCCTGGGCAGTGTGGCTCGTAGGGCCAGAAGGGCCTATTCCATGCTGTGTGCCAATAAAGAAATGAATTAAATAATTTACATGGACTTTACTGATTTTTCCCATGAGTTCATTCTAAAATTATTCCTGAGTTTCCTCTCACCCTCCTCCATATGGGAGTCCAGTCCTACTGTCAATTACTCTGTCTGAGGAGCTTCCTCAACAAAGTCCACAGATTCATTCTAGTGAATTTAAACCTGCAGTCTGTGTCTTTCTCTTCCTCTTTAATTTAAATCCATCTTATGGATGTCATTTCCATTCCCTTCACTCTTCCATCACTCTGTGTCAGACGTCTCAGTGAGTCAGTAAATTGTGGTGCAAACCATTTCAGCACATCATCCCGTTGGACTGAGGCATTGCTTCCAGATTCCTCCTCTGACCAGACACTTCCTCACCTGCCATCCACTCTCCTTCTATGACCTGACATCTGATTTATGCTCCTGTGAAACACCTTCTGATGATTTCCTATATTAAATCCACACTGTAAATGCAAGTGGTTGCTTTTGGGTAAAATTGTCCAATTATTTTGCATTGCAGACCAACCATGTCCACAAATGAGCCACAAAAGTTCTTGATGATGAACGGGGGCTGAGTCCTGAGGAAGTCACATTTTCTATTAGAATGTGCAAGAGCGTAGAAAATAACATCAGAAAACAGTGAGACAGGCTGTGTCTGGGAAAGAACAGTAATCACTGGTGATTCAGGTCTGCATTCCCCTTCAGATTACAGTGGGGTCACACTTACCTCTTTTGATGGTTAGTCCTGGGAACACTTACAATGGCTTCCGTACTCGGTCTGTACTGTTTCCTGTACAGATAGAGAGATACAGCACAGAGACAGGCCTATCATCACACTGAGTCTGTACTAAACATTAGTCACTGGTCTGTACTAACCATTAACCACTGAGTCTACACTAACCATTAACTGCTGTGTCTGCACTAACTATTAACCATCTTGCCCATAATTTCCTTTCTTTTGCTTCCATTCCCTCTAAAAAAGTGGAATGACATTTGCAATTTTCCAGTCCTCTGGAACCATTTCAGAATTTAGTGATTGTTGAAAGGTCATTCCTAATGCCTCCAGTCTCTTCAGCTCCCTCTTTCAGAGCCCTGAGGTGTCATCCATCAAGTCCAGGTGACTTAAGTTCTTCAGACTTTTCAGCATCTTCTCCTTAGTAATTGAAATGACAATCACTTCTGCCCCCAAACACTTTGCTTTTCTGGCATTCTGCTGTTGTGTTCCACAGTGAAGTCTGACACAAAACACTTACTAAGTTCGCCTGCCATTTCTTTGTCTCACCTTGTTACCTCTCCAGTGTAATTTTTCTGTGGCCTGATAGCCACTCTGGTCTCTCACTTACTTGATATATATCTGAAAAAATCTTTTGGCATCCTCTTTAATATTATTGGCTAGCTTACCTTCATATTTCACCTCTTTTCTCTTTATGTCTTTTTTTAGTTGCCTTCAAGTTAAATTCAAGTTTATTATCATTCAACCAGGCGTGAATGCCCATCAATACAGACAAACAATGCAGTGTTTCTCCAGGACCAAGGTGCAAAACGTTGCACCAACAGTCATGCACAGCACAAACTACATATAGCAGATGCCAGATAGCAAGCCTTCTGTTGGTTTTTGTTATATCATATGCCCTCTCTTTTTCTTTGTGCGGTCTTTAACTTGATTTGATTTCATTTTTTACCAACAGAGCCACCTCATCCCCTCTGCCTACCTGCCTATCCTTTCGATACTATGTGCATCTTTGGATGTTAAGCTCCCAGCTATGATCTTCTTTCAGCCACGACTCAGTGATGCTCAGAGCGTCATACCTGCAAATCTCTAACTGCGCTACAAGACCTTATTCAATATACTGTGTGCATTCCAATATAACACCTTCAGTCCTGTAACACTTGCCAAAATAGCTTTAACCATCCCAAATAGCTCTAGCAAACCTGTCTGCAAGGATATTGCTCCCCTTGGGTTCTGGTGTAACCTGTCCTTTTTGTACAGGTCATATATTGCCCAGAAGAGATCACGATGGTCTAGAAATCTGAATCACTGCCACTGCACCAATTCTTCTGTCATACAATCAACTGCCAAGTCATCCAATTCTTAGCCTCATTGGTACATGGCACAAGCAGCAATCTGGAGATTACTACCCTGGAAGTCCAGTTCTTCAGCTTTCCATATATTCTTCCTACATTCTTTCTTCAGGACCTCTTCTCCTTTCCTACCTATGTCATTGGTACCAATATATACCATGTCTTCCAGCTGTTCACCCTCTTCTTTTAGAATGCTGTCGACCTGATTCAAGACATCCCTGAACCAACCATTCAAACCTGACTCATTTGTGATCTATTGCTGCATAACAGAAGCAACAAACCTCTGGGTGTCCCTTTCACATCCATATAACCTGCCGCCTGCTCTTCTGATTATGGAATCCCCTATCACTACTGCACTCCTCTTCCACACCCCACCTTCCCTTCTGAGCCACTGGAACAGACTCAGTGCCAGAGAACAGATCATTGTGGCTGCCTCCTGGTAGGTCATCCCCTTGAACTGTATCCAAATTAGTAAACTTATTATTGAGGTGAATGGCCACAGAGGTACTCTGAACTGGCTGCCTATTCCCTTTCCCTCTCCTGACAGTCACCCAGGAAGCTGCCTCCTGCAAGTTAGGGGTGACTACCCACCTGTAGCTCTTTTCTGTCATTTTCCCGTATGAACCAAAGGTCATCGAGCTGCAGCTCCAGTTCCGTAACACAATTTCTCTAAGGAGTTGCAGCTCAGTACACTTCATGCTGATGTAGTTCTCAGGGAGACAGGAGGTCTTCCAATGTTTCTACATCTAACAGAAGGAACATGTCACTAACTTTGGACCCATTGTCAGAGCATTAGGTGTAAACTAACAGAAAAAAATATACTTATTAGAAACTTACTCAGAACATCCAACTGTGCTTGCCCAAGCCAGTTTTCGAGGAACTCTGTTTAGTCAAGTCTGACCACTCTAACACTGTTCACTCACACAATGGCTGCTCCACTTTCACCTTGCTTCATTCCTACTGAGTACCTAATAGATTGTTATGATTGCAGTCCCAAGACACCTGAGCACTCTTTAAACCTTGCACTGTGTTACCTGTCATGTACCCCGTGACTGGGTTACAGAACCAGCAGAAATGGAACACACGTTGGAGTCTGGTATTACTGTAACTAATAGTGTTTATTAGTAAACTAAGTAATACAATACTATAAAAATGCAAATATATGAAACAGGTTAGCAATGGTATATACAGAACTGTGGAAATAGGAATCAAAACTAAGCTCTTTCAAAGTCTAGGGTAAATTGGTAAATTGATGAAGAAAGTTCAGGTCAGTTTGATGTAGCTGTTTGAGTATCGTTGGTGAGAGAAGGAGATGAGAGGTGATGCTGTTGACATCAATCTTCCCGGTGTTGTCTGAAGTCTTGTTATGGTCACCGACTATGACCAGGATACGTTCGACCGTTCTTCAGTGGTAGACCTGTCACCCAGCCGAGGGTGGTCACACAAACGAGTCCCCACTGGTCGCTCCTTCTCAAACTGTGAGCCACTGATCGATTCCCCCTGAATCAATCTTCAAAACCCCCACCAACTTATGGGTGCACAATGCTCTTTCAGTGTCCCATGACCTGACTGTCTGTGTTTCAACAGACCTGCTTTTTATCTCCCATGTTGAATACCAATTGTCCATCAATCAGGTCCTTCCTTGCTGTCTCTGCAGGAATCTTAACAAGCAGGTAAAGTCCTTGACGAAAAGGTAAACTATCAGCCAGGGAGCCATAATATTAAATCATGACTCTCTCTCTCTCTCTCTCTCTCTCTCTCTCTCTCTCTCTCTCTCTCTCTCTCTCTCTCTCTCTCTCTCTCTCTCTCTCTCTCATCTGCGAGGGATGCCTCCCCCCTCTTCTTCTTCTCTTTCTCTCATTAGCAGCATAGTTCACAGGGGGGTCAACTCTGGACCCCCCCCCCCATCTCAGCTTGGTTTGCTCATCACACATCCTTGAATGACCATTCATGCTGGTTGCAGCCCACCAAAAAGTTTCAAAAGCATCTGAGCTCTTTGCAACCCTAGCACTGCATCACCAACTAATGACATTTTGTGCTGGTTACAAACCATTGTAATGTCCTGAAAACACCCAAGCTCTTTTTAAACCTTGCTTTGTATCACCAATGAACGACCTCTCACACTGATTACAGCCCGCGAAAAAATAAGCGGTAAAGTCAAGAGTGAAGTTTATCAAAATTACTGTGGAATCTTGTTCAGCTGAATAAGTGGACTGAAGAGTGGCAAATGGAGTTCTATTCAGGGAAGTTCAAGGTGTAATACTTTGGAAAGTTAAACCAAGGTGAGACTTTCGCAGTGAATGAGATAGTGCCTGAGATTGTTGTGGAACAGAGGGGCCATGGAGTTCCAGTAGAAAGCTGAAAATAGTACCTCCAGTGTAGTAATCTTTGGATTGCTGCCTGTGCCACGTTCCTGTGAGGATAAAAATAGGATGATTTGGCAGATAAACTGGTACAAAGGGCAGGATCTCAGATACTTGGATGAAAGACTGTTATAGTTGGGAGCTTAACATCCAAGGATACACATTGTATCAAAAGGATAGGCAGGTAGGCAGAGGGGTGGCATGGCTCTGTTGGTAAAAAATCCTTAAAAAGAGGAATACAAGATGTAGAATCATTGAGGTAGAGTTCAGGAACTTCAAAGTTAAAAAGACCCGGAAGGGAGGTATATACAGGCCTCCAAACAGCAGCCAGGCTGTGAGCTACAAATTACAATGGGAGAGAGAAAACACAAGTCAAATGAGCAAAGTTATGATTGTCATGGAGGATTTCAATATTCGGGTAGATTGGGAATTTGTTGCTGATTTTGGTTTCCAAGACGAGAGAATTTGCGGAATACCAACAAGATGGATTTTTAGAGCAGCTTGTGCTTGAGCCCACTAGGGGATCGACTATTCTGGATTGGATGTTGTGTAATGAACCAGATTTGATTTGGGAGCTCAAGGTAAAGGAACCCTTAGGACACAGTTATCAAATTATGATACCATTCATGCTGCAATTTGAAAGGGAGAAGCTAAAGTCAGATTCATCAGAACATAGAACAGTACAGCACAGGAACAGACCCTTCAGCCCACAATGTTAAGAACATAAGAAATAGGAGCAGGAGTAGGCCATCCGGCCCATTGAGCCTGCCCCACCATTCAATAGGATCGTGGCTGATCTATCCATAAACTCAGCTCCATCTACCTGCCTTTTCCCCATAACCCTTAGTTCCCTTACTAGGAATAGAATGAGATGTCTGAGGGATTGGAGCAGGGGGCAGGGATTCAGATTTCTGGATCACTGGGACATCTTTTAGGGCAGGTGTGACCTGTACAAAAGGAACGGGTCGCACTTGAATCCCAGGAGGACCAATATCCTGGCAGGGAGGTTTGCTAAGGCTACTAGGGAGAGTTTAAACTAGAATTTTTGGTGGGTGGGAACCAAACTGAAGAGACTGGGGAAGAGGCGGTTGGCTCACAGATAGAGAATGCTTGGAGACAGTGTGAGAGGGAGGATAGGCAGGTGATAGAGAAGCAACGCACTCAGATGGACAGTTTGAGATGTGTCTATTTTAACACAAGGAGTATTGTGAACAAAGCAGATGAGCTTTGAGCATGGATCAGTACTTGGAGCTATGATGTGGTGGCCATTACAGAGAATTGGATGGGTCAGGGACAGGAATGGTTACTTCAAATGTCAGGTTTTAGATGTTTCAGAAAGAACAGGGAGTGAGGCAAAAGAGGTGGGGCCATGGCACTGTTGATCAGAAGTAGTGTCACAGCTGCAGAAAAGGTGGACGTCATGGGGGGGATTGTCTACAGAGTCTCTGTGGGTGGAGGTTAGGAACAGGAAGGGTCAATAACTTTCCTGGGTGTTTTTTATAGGCCGCCCAATAGTCACAGGGATATCGAGGAGCAGATAGGGGAACAGATCCTGGAAAGGTGTAATGATAAAAGAGTTGTCGTAATGGGAGATTTTTATTTCCCAAATATCGATTGGCACCTCCCTAGAGCAAGGGGTTTAGATGAGGTGGAGTTTGTTAGGTTGGTCAGGAAGTTTTCTTGACACAATATGTAGATAAGAGAAGAGACTGTATTTGATTTGGTATTGGGAAATGAACCTGCTCAGGTGTCAGATCTCACAGTGGGAGAGCATTTTGGAGATAGTGATCATATTTCTATCTCCTTTACAATAGCACTGGAGAGAGATAGAAACAGACAGGTTAGAAAAGTGTTTAATTGGAGTAAGGGGAATTATGAGGCTATCAGGCAGGAAAATGGAAGCTTAAATTGGGAACAGATGTTCTCAGGGAAAAGTACGGAAGAAATGTAGCAAATGTTCATGGGATATTTGTGTGGAGTTCTGCATAGCTACGTTCCAATGAGACAGGGAAGTTATGGTAGGGTACAGGAACTGTGGGGTACAAAGGCTGTAATAAATCTAGTCAAGAAGAAAAGAAAAGCTTACAAAAGGATCAGAGAGTTAGGTAATTTTAGGGATCTAGAAGATTATAAGGCTAACAGGAAAGAGCTTAAAAATGAGAGCCAGAAGGGGCCATGAGAAGGCCTTGGCAGGCAGGATTAAGGAAAATCCAAAGGCATTCTATAAGTGTACTACTCTCAGTACCAGTAACAGTAGTGTTAGCTATTCAGGCTAACAAAATGGCTTTGTATTGTTATAATGAAATGGCTTCTCTGTAATGTTATTTAATGCTGTAAGGAGTTTCTGTGTCTGATATGTTTGGGTTATGACTACCAATAAGGGGGAAACTAACCAATGGAGAATTGTTATGCTATCTTGTATGTGTAAGCTGAGGGGAGTTCATGGTGTTTTTCGGGAGGAGAGTGAGGAGGACGGACGTGTGAGGAGCGGACAGCGGTTCCAGAACGGCGGATATTGGACTTCAGCAGTTTGGACCGTGGCCGAAGGCTCGGAAGGTCATTGTGGATGGAACCAGAGGCGTGAGTTCCAACATATTAAAATATTATGTGTACAAACTGATAATCTTAATTATTTGGTACCTTTACATTATCTGTTTCTACTAACCCATCGCTAAGAATTAACTATAAAGCTGCAATTATTTACTCACTTTTGGGCGTATAGTCTGGTATTTATATTGCGAGCGTGTATTGGAGGGGCATTACACAGTATTTACACTGAAGTATTGCACTATTGCCCGGGCAACGGCAGTTCACCCTAGGCAAACGGGGGTAAACTGGGGCCACGGAGGCTACACAAGTATGTGAAGAGCAAGACGATAAGACATGAAAGAATAGGACCTATCAAGTGTGACAGTAGGAAAGTGTTTATGGAACTGGGGGAAATTGCAGGTGTATTTAATAAATACTTCAGAATTCACTACGAAAAAGGATCTAGGTGATTCTAGTTCTGACTTGCAGCAGAGTGAAAAGCTTGAGCATGTAGACATTAAGAAAGAGGATGTGCTGGAGCTTTTGGAAAGCATCAAGTTGGATAAGTCATTGGGACCAGATGAGATGTACCCCAGGCTGCTGTGGGAGGCGAGGCAGGAGATTGCTGAGCCTCTGGCGATGATCTTTAAATCATCAATGAGGACAGGAGATGTTCTGGAGGATTGGAGGGTTGTGGATGTGGACAAGAAAGGGATTAGAGATAGCCCAGGAAATTATAGACCAGTGAGTCTTACCTCAGTAGTTATTAAGTTGATGGAGAAGATCCTGAGAGGCAGGATTTATGAACATTTGGAGAGGTATAATATGATTAGGAATAGCCAGCATGGTTTTGTCAAGGGCAGGTTGTGCCTTATGAACCTGATTGAATTTTTTGAGGATGTAAATAAACACATTGATGAAGGATGAGCAGTAGATGTAGTGTATATGGATTTCAGCAAGGCACTTGATAATGTACCCCATGCAAGGCTTATTGAGAAAGTAAGGAGGTATGGGATCCAAGGGGACATTGTTTGTGGATCCAGAACTGGCTTTCCCACAGAAGGCAAAGAGTGGTTGTAGACGGGTCATATTCTGTATGGAGGTCGGTGACCATGGTATGCCTCAGAGATCTGTTCTGTGAGCCTCACTCTTCGGGATTTTTATAAATGACCTGATGAGGAAGTGGAAATGGGTTAGTAAGTTTGCTGATGACACAAAGGTTGGAGGTGTTGTGGATAGTTTGGAGGGCTGTCAGAGGTTACAGTGGGACATTGATATGATGCAAAACAGGGCTGAGAAGTGGCAGATGGAGTTCAACCCACATAAGTGTGAGATGGTTCATTTTGGTAGGTCAAATATGATGGCAGAATATAGTATTAATGGTAAGACTCTTGGCAGTATGGAAGATCAGAGGTATCTTAGAGTCCAAGTCCTTAGGATGCTCAAAGAAGCCGTGTAGGTTGATGCTGTGGTTAAGAAGGCATACGGTGTATTGGCCTTCATTAATCATGGAATTGAATTTAGGAGCTGAGAGGTAATGTTGCAGCTATATAGGACCTTGGTAAGACCCCACTTGGAGTACTATGCTCAGTTCTGGTCGCCTCACTACGGAAAGGATATGGAAAGCAAAGAAAGGGTGCAGAGGAGATTTACATTGCCTGGATTGGAGAGCATGCTTCATGAGAATAGGTTGAGTGAACTTGGCCTTTTTTCCTTGGAGCGATGGAGGATGAAAGGTGACCTGATACAGGTGTATAAGATGATGAAAGGCATTGATCGTGCTTTTTCGTGCTGATCGGCTTTTTCCGAGGGCTGAAATGGTAGCCACAAGAGGACAAAGGTTTAAGGTCCTGGGGAGTATGTACAGAGGAGATTTCAGGAGTAAGTTTTTTATTCGGAGAGCGGTGAGTGCATGGAATGGGCTGCCGGCAACAGTGGTGGAGGCGGATACGATAGGGTCTTTTAAGAATCTTTTAGATAGGTACATGGAGCTTAAAAAAATAGAGAGCTATGGGGAAGTCTAGTAATTTCTAAGGTAGGGACATGTTCAGCACAACTTTGTGGGCTGTAGGGCTTGTATTTTACTGTAGGTTTTCTATGTTTCAGTGTAAAAACCTATCTAAATGTTTCTTAAATATATTTAGTGAGGAAGCCTCAACTGCTTCCCTGGGCAGAGAATTCCAGAGATCCACCACTCTCTGGGCAAAACAATTTCTCCTCATTGCCATCCTAAATCTTCTTGCCTGAATCTTGAGGCAATGTTCCCTCATTCTAGTCTCACCTACCAATGGAAACAACTTTTCTACTTCTATCTTATCTATCCCTTTCAAAATTTTGTATGCTTCTATATGATCACCTCTCATTTTTCTGAGCTCCAGAGAGTATAGTCCCAGGCAACCCAAACTCTCCTCATAGGTTAACCCCTTCATCCCTGGAATCAACCTGGTGAATCTCCTCTGCACTGCCTCCAAAGCCAGTATGTCCTTCCTCAAGTATGAAGACTAGATTTGCACACAATACTCCAAATTCATCCTCACCAGTACCCTGTATAGTTGCAGCATGACCTCCCTGCTCTTGAATTCAATTCCTCTATCAATGAAGGCCAACATTCTGTTTACCTTCTTAATATCCTGCTGTACCTGCAAGCCAACTTTTTGTGATTCATGAACAAGCACTCCCATGTACCTCTGCACAACAGCATGCTGCAATCTTTCACCATTTAAATAATAATCTGCTCTTCCATTATTCCTTGCAAAGTGGATGATCTCACAATTACCAACATTGTATTCCATCTGCCAGACCTTGGCTCACTCAATTGACCTATCTATATCCCTCTGCAGACACTACACGTCCTCTGTACAATTTGCTTTTCCACTCAGTTTAGTATCATCAGCAAATTTTGCTATGCTACACTCAGTCTCCTGTTCCAAATTATTTATGTAAATGGTAAACAGCTGCAGGCCCAGCACTGATCCCTGCGGCACCCCACTCACCACTGACTGCCAACCGGAGAATCACCCATTTAAACCAACTCTCTGCCTTCCATCGGTTAAATATTACATATCATATTTATAACTCTCTTGTGTGGCACCTTATAGAACACCTTCTGGAAATCCAAGTATACGGCATTCACCTGTTCTCTTCTATCCACTGCACTCATTATGTCCTCAAAGAACTCCAGTAAGTTTGTCAAACAGGGCCTGCCCTTTCTGAATCCAGGCTGCGTCTGTCTAATGGAACAACTGCTTTCTAAATGTTGGGCTGAGCCAGCTAAAAAGGAAATCAAATGTCCCTTAAAACTTATCCCTCACAATGTCCATGTCCATCCATTTTCCTCATATTCAAGGGCCTATCCAAATGTCTCTAATGTATTTGCCTCCACCACCATATCAGGCAACTCATTCCAGTCTGTGTAAAAAACTTACCCCTCACCTCCCCTTTGAACCTATGTACTTATGTCCTCTCATCTTCCTGCCTGACTTCATCCTTCCCCGCTGAGCCTCAGAGCCGGCCACATTGCCACTAGCCTGGCTGTTAGATGTTGCTGAGGCCAATGGCCACAGGGGAACCTTGCAATTACTGCTTAATCCCCTTACCTCTCCTGGTGGTCACCCATCTACTGTGTGAAGCCTGTACTCTGGGTGTCTCATCAATAGTCTCATCTAAAATAACTTTAGCCTCCTGGATGATCCTGAGTACATCCAACTCCAGCTCCAGTGGAGTATTACACTGGGGTAAAGAGATTTACAGAGTCATGAGTGAGGAGCTGGCCAACGTTGAATGGAAGGGGACACTAACAGAGATGATGGCAGAGAAGCAATGGCAAGTATTCTGGAGGTAGGATGACATTCCCATGGCTGGCAAAGAAAGTCAAAGCTAAAGTAAAAGCAAAAAAAAGGGCATACAATAGAGCAATACCTAGTGGGAAGTGAGAGGATTGGGATGCATTGCTCTGCGAATCACTGGTGCCAAGCTGTATGGGTCCTAATGCCCTTCCCTTAGACAACATCTCACGGTCATACACACAGCCTCAGACAAGGCTCGAACTAGCAACCTTCAGATCACCAGATGAACACCTTAACCACTTGGCCACGTGCCAGCTTTCAGATATATAAAGTGTAAAAGTGAGGCTGAGTAGATATTGGATTGCTGGAAAGTAACACAAGACAGGAAGTAATGGGGGACAAGGAAATGGTGGATGGACTGAATCAATATTTTGCATCAACCTTCACTGTGGAATATGCGAAGTGTATGCCAGGGGTTTGTGACTGACAGGGCATAAGGTAGAAGGTGTTTGAGAAGCTGAAAGGTCTGAAGGTAATTAAGCCACCTGGACTAGACACGCTACACCCTAAATTTCTGAAAGAGGTGCTTAAGAGTTTGTGAAGATATTAGCAATGATTTTTCAATAATCACTAGATTCTGGCATGGTTCTAGAGGACTGGAAAGTTGCAAATGTCACTCCACGCTTCAAGAAGGGAGAGAGGCAGAAGAAAGGATATTATAGGTCAGTTGGCCTGGCCTGAGTGGCTGGGAAGACATTGGAGTTGATTGTCGAGAATTAAGTTTCACAGTCCTTGGAGGCACATGATAAAATGGTCAAGTCAGCATGGTTTCCTTCTGGGAAATTCTTGTTTGACAAATCCAGTGGAATTCTTTGAGGAGATAACAAACAGGATAGACAAAGGAGAGCCAGTGGATATTGTGTGCTTGCATTTTTAAAAGGCCTTTGACAAGATGCTACACATGAGGCTGCTACGCAAGCGGAGGGCCACGGTGTTACAGGAAAGATACTAACATGGACAGAGCATTGGCTGACTGGCAGGGGGCAAAGAGTGGGAATAAAGGGAAACTTTTCTATTTGGGTGCCAGTGACTAATGGTGTTCCACAGGGACACCATTAGTAACATCAGTATTGGGCCCACTTGTTTTTGCATTGTGTCAATGATTTGGACGACAGAATTGATGGGTTTTTGATCAAGTTTGCAGACAATACAAAGTTAGGTGGAGGGGCAGGTAGTGCTGAGGAAGCAGGTAGGCTGCAGAAGGACTTGGTCAGATTAGGAAAATGGGCAAATAAATGACAGATGGAATATATTGTTGGGAAGCGTATAGTCATTCACCTTGGTAGAAGGAATAAAGGCACAGGCTATTTGCTAATTGGAGAGAAAACTCAAAAATCCAAGCTGCTAAGGGACTTAGGAGTTCTTGTGCAGAACTCCCTAAATTTTAACTTGTAGGTTGAGTTAATGGTAAGGAAAGCAAATGCAATGTTACCATTCATTTCAGAGGATGAGAATATAAAAAAACAAGGATATAATTCTGGGGCTTTATAAGGCAATGGTGTAGCCTCTCTTGGAGTATTGAGAACAGCTTTGGGCCCCTTATCCAAGTAAGAATGTGTTAACATTGGACAGAGTTCAAAGGAGGTTCATGAAAATAACTCTGAACTCTGGGCCTGTGTTCATTGGAATTTAGAAGAATAAAGGGGATCTCATTGAAACCTTTCAAATGCTGAAAGGTCAAGGACCAGAGAGCACAACCTCAGAATAGAGGGGCATCCATTAAGAACGGAGAAAAGCAACAATTTTGTTAGCCTAATGGTGGCGAATCAGTGAAATTTGTCACATGCAGCTGTGGAAGACAGGTCATTGAGTGTATTTAAAATGGATGTTGATAAATTCTTAATTTCAGGACATGTAAGATTATGGGGAGAAGGCAAGAAAATGGGGTTGAGAGGAAAATGGATCAGCCATGATCAAATGGTGGAGCTGAATGGCCTAATTCTGCTCCAATATCTTATCGTCTATATGGTTCACTAAAAGTGGAGTCACAGTTAGACAGGATGGTGAAGAAGATTGCTGTTATGCTGGCCTTCATCAGATAGAACGTTGTGTCAAAAATTTGGGAGCACAAGCAGTGAATGTAGAAGGCATTGGTGAGGTTGGAATCAGAGTATTCTGTTCATTATTTATTCAATCTCTAGGTGAAATTATGTTATTTAAGCAGGAAAGAGTGCAAAAAAGATTTACAAGGATGTTGCCTTGACTGAGTTAATGGGAGAGATTGTCTAGGCTCTTTCCCTGGAGTGAACATACAATTACATAATTTGTATCTTGGAGTCACAGTCACTGTGGAGAGTCAACATAACAGTGAGATGGGATGTTTTCCTGATACTGCACTTGTCTATAAAATCTCTAACAATCTCTAACTTCCTCAGCTCTGGTGAAAAGCTCTGACTTGCAGGAGATTGTGGTGATTTTATAGAGATACGTAAAATGAAGAGGGCCATGGAGAGGAAAATTCCCTCAAAATGCTGTCAAGGTGACTACCTTGGATGGGCATCTTGGTTGGCATCGACCAGTTGGGCAGAAGGTCCTGCTACACCTGGTGACCCAGTGATCTCTTCTAAGAGGCAACATCAGGCTCTCTTTCAGGAGGGTGAACCCTTGCAAGGTGGCAGATGGAGTATCTGGTAAGGATCAGAAAATTTATGCCAGTAAACTGGCAAGTGTATTCAAAGATATTTTCAATCTCTGACTGCTATGTTTGGAAGTTCCCACCTGCTTCAAAGGAGCAACAATTATATCAGTTTCCAAGAAGAGTAGTGTGAGCTGCCTTATGACTGTCATCCAATAACACTCACATCAACAATGATGAAATGATTTGAGAGGTTGGCCATGGCTAGAATCAACTCGTGTCTCAGCAAGGATCTAGACCCATTGCAATTTACCAGTTGCTACAATAGGTCTACAGCAGATGTGGTTTCGATGGCTCTCCACAGAGCCTATGATCACCTGGAGAATACAAATAACTATATCAGGATGCTGTTCATTAACTATGGCTCAGCGTTTAATACCATCATTCCTCCAGTTCTGATCAAAAAGCTCCAGAACCTGGGCCTCTGTACCTCCGTCTGCAACTGGATCCTTGATTTCATAACTGGCAATCCAGAAACTGTGTGGATTGGTCATAACATCTTCTACTTGCTGATGATCAACACTGGTACACATCAGGGATGTGCACTTAACCCACTGCTCTACTCTCTCTACACCCATGACTGTGTGCTTAGACATAGCTCAAATGCCATCTATAAATTTACTGATGATACAATCATTGAGGCAGAATCTCAGATCGAGATGAGAGGGCAGACAGGAGTTAGATATACCGGCTAGTTGGATGGTATTGCAGCAACAACCTTGCACTCAAGAGCTGATTGTGAACGTCAGAATGGGTAAGATGACGGAACATGAATCAAATCTCATAGAGGACTCAAGTGGAGAGAGTGAGCAATTCCAAGTTCCTGGGTGTCAAGATCTCTGAGAGACTAACCTGGTCCCAACGTATTGATGCAGCAATAATTAAGTCAGGACAGTGGCTATGTTTCATTTGGACTTTGAGAAAATTTGGTTTTGTCATCTAAAAAAATTGAAAACTTCTTCAGATGTACTGCGGAGAGCAGTCTGACAGACTGTATCACTGTCTGGTGTGGGGGGGGGGGGTCTACTGCAAAGGATCAAAGCCAGCTACAGAAAGATGTAAAATTAATCAGCTCCATCACAGGTACTAGCCTCCGTAATATCCAAGACATCTTCAAGGAGCAGTCCCTCAGAAAGAACCTCAGACATGTGCTGGTGATATTAAATCTGATTCTGAAGCTGTTTGCCTGATCCTTGACTCTCAGATTCTACAAACACGGGCAATTTACAGTAGCCAATTAACCCACAGCTCCTATCAGACCGAGTTAGGGAATTGGAGCAGGAGCTGGATGAACGACGGATCATTCAGGAGGCAGAGGCAGAGATAGATAAGAGTTATCAGGAGGTAGTCACACTAAAAAGACAGGAGGTAGGCAAATGGGTGACAGTCAAGAGAGACAGGGAGAGCAGACAGAGATAGCAGAGCACCCCTGTGGCCGTTCCCATCAAAAATAAGTATACCGTTTTGGATACTGTTGGTGGGGATGACCTACCAGGAACAAGTTGCAGTGGTCCTGTCTCTGGTACTGAGGTTGGACCCTCGACTAGGAAGGGGAGGAGGGAAGAGAAGAGGGTGGTAGTGATAGGGGATTCTATAGTCAGCGAGGCGGATACGAGATTTTGTGAGGAAGATCGGGAGTCTTGGATGGTATGTTGCTTCCCTGGTGCCGGGGTCCGAGACATCTCAGATCGGGTGCAGGTTATTCTCGAGAGGGAGGGCAAGAATCCGGATGTTGTGGTCCATGTAGGGACCAATGACATGGGTAGGATGAGTGAAGGGATCCTGCGTATGGAGTTCAGGGAGTTAGGTGCCAAGCTGAAGAGCAGAACCTCCAGGGTAACAATCTCAGGATTACTACCTGTGCCACGTGCGAGTGAGGCAAGCAACAGAAAGATCATACAAATAAATACCTGGCTGAGAGGATGGTGCAGGAGGGAGGGTTTCAGGTTTTTAAATAATTGGGCTTTGTTCCAGGGAAGGTGAGATCTGTTCCGAAGGGACGGTTTACACCTGAACTGGAGCGGTACTAACATTCTTGCAGGGAAGTTTGCTAGTGCTTCTTAGGGGGGAGGGTGGTTAAACTAAATTTGCAGGGGGCGGGTATCCAGAATGTGAGAGAGGATAGCGAGAGGATAGCAAGAGGAAGAATAAAGGGCAGGTGGGGACTACACGGTTCGTGAATATTAAGTGTATAGTAGAGAAAGGTGAGGCGGAACAAGTGATAAGGAGGACACATGTACAGAGGCATGGTCTGACGGAACATGGAGTTAAATGTGCAGAAAGAATAAGTAAATTTAGGAAGGACAACAAAATTCTAGGGGTGTATAGCCCGATGGGTGTTTGGGGAGTTGGGTTAAGCACAATAGGCAGCGTTTCAAACAGAGAGAGGAGAAATGGGCTAAAAATTCTATATCTGAATGCACGGTGTCAGACATAAGGCCAATGAGCTTGAAGCTCAGGTGCGAATGGGTAACTATGATTTTGTTGGGATAACGGAGACATGGTTGCAGGAAGATCAGACCTGGGAAATGAATGTACCAGGGTATACGTGCTATTGTAGGGACAGTAATGTGGGCAGAGGGGGTGGGGTGTCCCTGTTAGTGAGGAATGTGATTCAGTCCTTTGCAAGGGGGGACATAAGATCAGGAGAAGTAGAGTCTATGTGGATAGAACTGAGGAACAGTAAGGGCAAAAGGACCCAAATGTGTGTTGTCTACAGGCCACCAAACAGTAGCATGGATATTGGGTGCAAGTTGAATAGAGAGTTAACATTGGCATGTGGCAAAGGTAATGTCACAGTGGTTATGGGGGATTTTGACATGCAGGTGAACTGAGGGAATCAGGTTGGTGCTGGACCCCAGGATAGGGAGTTTGTAGAGTGCCTACGGGATGCATTCTTGGAACAGCTTGTACGAGAGCTGACCAGGGACCATGCTATTCTGGATTTAGTGTTATGTAATGAACAGGATTTGATAAGTGATCTTGCAGTAATGGAGCCATTAGATGGCAGTGATCATAATATGATAAGTTTTTATCTGCAATTTGAGAAGGATAAGGGCAGATCGGAGGTGTCAGTGTTGCAGGTGAACAGGGGAAACTATGGAGTCATGAGGGAGGAGCTGGCCAAAGTTGACTGGATGGATAACCTAGCAGAAAAGACAGTGGAACAGCAAAGGCAGGTATTCTTGGGAATAATACACAAGGTGCAAAATCAGTTCATCCCCTGGAGAAGGAAGGATACAAAGGGGGGGGGGGGAAGGGGCCACAGTGGTTGACAAAGGAAGTCAAAGGTTGCATAGCATTAAAAAAAGGAAGTATGACAGAGCTAAGGTGAGTGGGAGGACAGATGATTGGGAAACTTTTAAGGAACACAGAACTTAACTAAAAAGGCAATACGGGGAGAAAAAATGAGGTACGAACGCAAGCTAGCCAGGAATATAAAGGAGGGTAGCAAAAGCTTTTTTAGGTATGTGAAGAGAAAGAAGATAGTTAACAATGTTGGGCCCTTGAAGAATGAATTGTGTGAAATTGTTATGGGAAACAGAGAAATGGCAGAAGAATTTAATGAGTACTTTAGATTTGTCTTCACTAAGGAAGACACAAGCAATCTTCCAGATGTATGGATGGGCCAAGGACATAGGGTAACAGAGGAAATTAAACAGATTGACACTAGGAAGAAAACGGTGATGAGTAGACTGATGGGACTGAAGGCTGACAAATCCCCAGGTCGAGATGGTCTGCATCCTAGGGTACGAAAGGAGGTGGCCTTGGAAATTGCGGAATCATTGGTAATCATTTCCCAATGTTCCTTAGATTCAGGATCAGTTCCTGAGGATTGGAGAATGGCTAATGTTATCCACTTTTTAAGAAAGGAGGGAGGGAGAAAACAGAGAACTATTGACCTGTCATCCTGACATCGGTGGTGGGGAAGATGCTAGAGTCCATTATTAAGGATGAAATAGTGGCATATCTAGATGGCAGTAATAGGATTGGGCCGAGCTAGCATGGATTTACCAAGGGTAAATCATGCTTGACTAATATGTTGGAGTTTTTCAAGGATGTAACCAGGAAGTTAGACAAGGGAGATCCAGTGGATGTAGTGTACCTCGATTTTCAGAAGTCATTTGATAAGGTCCCACATAGGGGATTGGTGGGTAAAATCAAAGCTCAGGGCATTGGGGGGAAGACATTGACATGGATAGAAAACTGGCTGGCAGATAGAAAGCAAAGGGTAGCGGTGAATGGGTGTTCCTCGGAATGGCAGGTGGTGACTAGTGGGGTGCCACAGGGCTCGGTATTGGGACCACAGCTGTTTACTATTTACGTCAACGATTTAGATGAAGGCATTGAGAATAACATCAGCAAATTTGCTGATGATACTAAGCTGGGTGGCAGTGAGACATGTGATGAGGATGTTAGGAGAATTCAGGGTGACTTGGATAGGCTGGGTGAGTGGGCAGATACTTGGCAGATGACGTTTAATGTGAATAAGTATGAGGTTATCCACTTTGGGAGTAAGAACAGGAAGGCAGATTATTATCTGAACGGATAATAATTACAGATTATTACCCAATCTGTAGTTTTGGGTAAGGGAGAAATACAAAGAGATCTCGGAGTACTTGTTCATCAGTCACTGAAGGTGAATGAGCAAGTGCAGCAGGTAGTGAAGAAGGCTAATGGAATGTTGGCCGTTATTACGAAAGGAATTGAGTACAAATCAAGGAAATCCTCTTGCATTTGTACAGAGCCCTGGTGAGACCACAACTGGAGTATTGTGTACAGTTTTGGTCTCTAGGATTAAGGAAGGACATCCTGGCTGTAGAGGAAGTGCAGCATAGATTCACGAGGTTAATTCCTTACGCAGAGAGGTTAGAGTGACTGGGCTTGTTCACGCTGAAATTGAGAGGGGATCTGATTGAAACATATAAGATTATTAAGGAATTGGACAAGATAGAGGCAGGAAATATGTTCCAGATGCTGGGAGAGTCCAGTACCAGAGGGCGTGGTTAAAGAATAAGGGGTAGGTCATTTAGGACAGAGTTAAGGAAAAACTTCTTCTCCCAGAGAGTTGTGGGGGTCTGGAATGCACTGCCTCGGAAGGTAGTGGAGGCCAATTCTCTGGATGCTTTCAAGAAGGAGCTAGATAGGTATCTTATGGATAGGGGAATCAAGGGAAATGGGGACAAGGCAGGAACCTGGTATTGATAGTGGATGATCAGCCATTATCTCAAAATGGTGGTGCAGGCTCGAAGGGCCAAATGGTCTACTTCTGCACCTATTGTCTATTGTCTAAACAAACAAGCATGTATTTGGGATGTGGAAGGAAGACATATTTCAATGCGGTGATGTCATTTGAAGAGCTCGTGCAGACTCAGGGACTCCTGATGCTCCGGAGTCCTCCTGTGCCCTATTTCACCCACACCATCCAGCAGTGTCTCTGTGCCTGAATATTACTCTGACACCCAGAGACTTGGTGCTATGACAGCAGCCAGTTTAACTGAAAGCTCAGTTTCTGGAGGTGTTCCTCTGATCCCTAGTGGGTGCAGCTATTATTTCAGGGTAACAGATTGTCAATTCAAATCAGCTTCAGACAAAATTGGCATCTGAACTCCAACAGGATGAATGAAGTCATCACTGAGGAACAAATAACTACACGTGTTGTAAATAAGATAACAGCTACTGAGATTACAGGACAAGCAGTATCTGTGGAGAGAGAAATGAACTAATATCGCAAGCCTTTCACCAGAGCTGAGGAAATTAGACATTTTAAGGTTGAAATCTAAGTACAATATCATAAACAACGCCATCTCACTCTGACCTCCACTCTCCATGATGACCAAGTGACTGCTGCTTGATCTCCCTTAAAATTTGCCTGTCAGAAATAAACAATTTCCCTATGGTCTCATTGGGGTTGGAGAGTTTGGAAAGAAGGACGTGTATAAGAGGATATGGGTAGATCAGGATGAGAGAGAAAAGGGGACAGAGGAGAACTTGAACCGAAATTGGTGAATTCAATATTGTAGATAACAATTGGAATATGAGGCTCTATTCCTCCAGCTTGCTTTCAGCCTCACCCTGGCACTAAATGTCACGAAGACCAGACAGCTTGCTATGGCAATGGGAAATGGAATTAAAATGACTTTTAAGTGGGAGCTATAGATGGCCATGGTGGCTGAAGTACAGATGTTTCCTAAGGTGGTTCTCTCGTTGGCAGCTGGGTCACCTTGAGATCAGTGAATTCAATCATCAACAATGGATGAGACGTGAAGGCTGAAGGCTGGTGACATGAAAGAAAATCACCCAGTTTTGTCTGAGGGTGATGGAAATTTGTTGGAAATGGAGATTTCGGTCAGGTCTCTATCAACCACAGCATGAGATCGAGTTGGAAGTTACTGCTCTTTCTGAAAGGATGGCATTTCAGATGTCCTGCATTAGAAGGCCTCCTCTCAAGATCAGATGCTGCAAAGATGGAGAAAATGAGAGGAAGGAATGGCATCCTTACATGAAAGAATTTGATGGGAAGGTTAGTCCTGGTAGCCATGGAAATAGTGGGCTTGCAGTAATTGTAAGTTGACCTAGAAATTGCTAATGTTTTTCTTTGTATACGGGCAATTGAAATTATCCAGCAAATTATAGGTCAGTGAGCCTCACATCAAATGTAGGGAAATGATGGGAAAAAATTCTCAGTGATAGGATTCACTCACGTTTGAGTGACCATCAGCTTGGCATTGTGCATCAGAATTCCTGCCTTCTGAACGCCAGCTATTTTCTTAGGGCCCATCTCTTCTCTACAATTCTGCTTGCTCTCTGCCCATGCTTGGAACAAAACTCTCATGGGAACATGAGCGGAGTGGTCTGGAGAAAACTGAAGCTGAATACAGTCAACAGGTTATTAATGAGTAAGTCCTATTTTACAGCACCACAGGCGACAACTTCCTTTGCCTTACCAATGACTGACAGTCAGCTGATCAGGCCACAGTGGGAAGAACAAGCATCTGACAGACCTTCTGGCTAGGCATCTCTCTTTTATTTCCTAGTAATCATATACATTTATCTCCCTCCCTGTCTCCAGCTATGCACATATGATTTATATTCCTCTATAAGCTGCCTCTAAAATCTTTGCAATTGGTGTCTAATGTTGCTGACTAAATGAAGTGACATGAAACAGTTGTCAACAGCAGGTTGGCAAATACAAGTCATCTGTGTCACACCATTTCTCTGTGTTTTATCAGCTGACTGCAATCTTGGCTAAGAATGTGTGTTTTATAGAACAGCTTTTCAGAGGTGGGAGAAACAGAGACATGGACTGATTCTGGGAGAAGACTCCAGTGCTGATAGCCTAAGTGCTTGAAATTATGGCTGCAGTGGATGGTGCAGGAGATGCAGCAATGGACAAGAGATCTGAGTTGAGAGAACAGTTGCAGTAAAAAGAGAACTTGTACTGTTGCAGCATGTTTGTCAATCTCAGGACACTGATAGTCAAACATAGTTGTTTTGTTTTTCTGAAGTCTCTTGCAGGACCAGAGCAAGATGGACTCACACGTTCCCATCCCTGAATGGCAGAGTGGACCTGATAGAATATAACAATTCAGAGGTTTCACATAATCTTTTTCCTCAATTCATGGTGTGTGTATTCCAGGTTCCTTTAATGTACTGAAGCAAATTGTTCTCAGATATGCTGGGTTTTCAGTCTGTTTCTCTGGATCACTTTGCCACCCTCTCTATAACTGTTGCAAAGTCAGAACAACAGTAACTCAAAAAAAAATATTCACAGCAATTTCAAATCAACTGGAAAAACATACAACAGTGAACTGTTATTTTCAGCCTAATGAACACGGAGACACTGTGTTCAAAGCCACCTACTGGGGAGGGGTTAACGTACACACATTGAAGGACCAGTCCAGGTACACTGTGAAAGTCTGCAGTACCTTAGCAAGTTGCACAGAATCCCCTCACTTGACCTGATGGAGAGTGTCCTGAGGAGGAAGTCTAGGTACTGCAAAGCTCTCAGGGAATGGAGGCACAAAACCTGTTTGTAATCCTGACAAATCAATAAGCAACACACACAAAAGGCTGGAGGAACTCAGCAAGTCAGGTCCATTGATGCTGCCAGGTACTCACTACTCTCAGTGTAAAGGTAACTCTCAGATCTCTTTTTAATCTCTGCCCTCTTATCTTCTATATGTACCCTCCCGTGTTGGACCCCCAACCCTGAGGAAAAACCTATGACTATCCACTAATCCCTACCCCTCATGATTTCACAACCTTGTCAGGTTGTCCCACATTCTCCTCTGCTCCAGATAATAAAGAATCAGCGTAGCTTACTTCATCCTATAACTCAGGCACTCTAGTCCAGGCAGCACCCTTGTACATCTGTTCTGTACCATTTCCAGCTTGACAATGTCTTTGCTATATTAGAGTGACCAAAACTGTACACAATACTCCAAGTGCGGCCTCATCAATGATTTACATAACTGCCATGTAATTGCCCCCTCCTGAACTCCATGCCCTGACTGATGAAAGCCAGCATGGTAAACACCTTCTTCACCACCCTGTCATCTCCTCACCATCTCCATCAGCACTGTTGCATCACAAGGCTGTGTGCTTAGCCCCCTGTTACTGGGTTCAGATACGGCCCAAGTGCTGAGTGAGAGACAATGAAGCAGGTCGATACTTCACAGACTTTAATGAGAACAGTGTTAAATGGAAAATAAAACAATAAGCTAGGCCAAATAAGGGCACTAACTAAAACTCTCAAATGGAAAACTAAGCCCACACTGCAGCTGAAAAGAACATCTAAACATTAAGCGAATACCGCTAGTCTTCAGAGTCAGTTGACTTGAAAGTCCAATTTCTCAGTAAAGGCCAAATGCAAATAGACAACAAAGTGTTGCTGTGCTCTGTCCAAGTCTTGACAAGCACTACTATCATGATTAAATAATAATTAGCTAACATGTGCAGATTGACAAGCACAATTGCTGTATCTATTGTGCTGCTGAATCCGTGATTGTTACATCCTGAACCTAGTGGTGTGGGTTCTGAGGCTACTGTACCTCTTTCCAAAGAAGAGAACATGGCCTGGATGGAGTAGATACTTGATGACAGATCTGCTTTCCTGTGACAGCATTCCTTGCAGTTGTGCTCAATGGTGGGGAGGGCTTTTCCCACAATGGACCTGGTTTTATTAACTACTTTTTCCAGGCTTTTCTATTCAAGGGTATTGGTGTTCCCAAACTAAGCTATAATGCAACCCATCAGTATTGTCTCCACAGCACATCTAGAGAAGTTTGACAACATTCTAGATGACATTGAATTTTGGCAAACTTCTAAGATATTTCTATGTCCATTGCATCTTCTGTCATGATGCCCAGTATCTGATGCTCACCCTCTGAGCCTAAGAGACAGTCACAGAGCCAAAGAACTGACCATTTATGATTGGCCTTGAAAGAACATCCCCCTCAACAATATCCAAAGACATGTACCTGTTAGTCAGGGGAATGGCCACAGGGGGCCTTTACACTGATTTCTTTCTCCCCTTCCCTCCCCATCTATCTCAGATTTGCACTTTACGTGTGATCACATCAGTAGAAATGTCATCTCTAAAGCCCTCGGCTTTCCAAATGAGACTAAGTTCCTGCAGGTTCAGCCCCAGTTCCTTGACCCAGTATGCAAGGGTGTACTGTCTGCCAATGTAAACCATGAGGTTCCCTGAATTCCCATGTGTTTTAGGAGGAGCATTCCACTGCCAAACCACTGTCCTGCATTGACTGAATCTAGGGCTGTGGATGAATAACAAAATATAACCTTACCTGTGCCTTCTTAGTGAAGCCTTTTTAGAAAAATGTTCTCATTCCCCAAGTCTGAGCCACTTACTCCATCCCTTCATACAAAAGGCTGTTAAGTCAAAGCCTCTGCTCTCCTCCAGTCTAGTGCCCCACTGTCACAATGGCTAATCTGCTTGATCCTGTTTTCTTGTATTGGCTCCTGTTAATTAGCTGATAACTAACCAATTATTAACTTACAAATTGCAATCATTACACTTTTGGAGCCTGTTAAATGAAACTCACCAGAAAGTCATGGAACCTACCTGCTTTAGTCTCTCTTGCCTCTTGTGTGAAGTACTGGCTCCTGGTAAGTGAAACTCATCCAATTCCTTTCTGCATTTTGATCACTGATGATAACTGAGTGCTCCTCTGAAATCTGTATACCCAGAGAGAGCAGGTTTACATGAATGCCTTGGATGGATTGTAGGATAGACTCATTGAGTTTGAGGAAGAGAAAGAAGACAGTATCCCTCAATTTCTGAGAATGTAAAGAATGTAAGAGTGAACAACAGAAAACCATCAGACAATATCACATTTTCTGTATTGAATTAACGTAAATGCAAAGGAAAACAAAAGGCGTTATACATCAAAATATTGTGGTAGTGATGTTGGGATTAGCGAGGGACAGTCAATGCAGTTACCTCGTGTCAACTTTCCACAAAGAGTCTGAAATGGACGGATGCTGTACTGGGAACACATGTACATTCTCAGTTCTTGGTTTCGGTGAGATGGCTGTGAGCGACCATGGCAGGGGTTAGGATGCCCATTCACATGTGTTAATAGTAACATCAGATAAGCTCCACTTATATCTGGCCACCCACCTTGTAATCCATGTCCTATCACCGGCCTTACTGACTCTTTATACTACACACAAGTGCAACGTTGTACAATGACATCTATCAGTTACGCCCACCATGTCCAACTTATTATCTATACATGAAAGAATGAGAACCTCCTTTCATACCACTCTCCAGAGTCCTTCCTGCACTACATCGACTATCCAGTGCCCCACCCACATTTCACCCACCATTCTGTCCTAACGTACACACCACACAGGCATTGACACAATCACCATCAAGTGTGTAATTCCCATCAATGTTCCACCATTTATTCCAGCAGAGCATGGACCTATCTACCAATCAGAAAGACAGAAAACGGTCAATCAGACCCAATGCCTGTCCCAGCGATACACACAGAATACAGTCATAACCAATCTAGTGTCAATTCCAGCATTAATCCAGATTCACATCCTTCCATTCTATTTGCTGAAGGGATTCCATTACATTGTTTCTCAGGGTCCACTGTAGTTGATTTGATGGTACCTTCACATCACTGTTTACAAAGTGACCTTCTTTTATCTAAAATATGCCTTCCCCTCCACCATAGTTGGCCAAACTCTCAACCATGTCTTTTCAACTTACAGCACACCAGTTCTCTCTTCATTATCACCTTCCACTCATCAGAAGGTCCACAAGTTCCCACAATTCATTAATCATTCTCTGTCATTTCCATCACCTCCCAGGTAATGTCACTGACAGACGAAACTTTCCTCCCCTTCCATTTAACAACTGAATTAGATTATTTCTTCCACAATTCACCCTTCTGCAATCATCAGTTGTGTCTGCATAACTCTTGCTGTCCTCACAACTTTTGGAGATCAAACAACTGCCTTTTTAACTTGTTCCCATCCCAATTCCCAGAGATGTAAAGGTGCTTTTTATGTGAATTCGACACCACACTCTGATCATCCTCACTTTGACAACTCAAAGCGAACTTTGAAGAAAGACATCAATTAAGCACATTATGGATCCTGTTTTTAAGAGATGACATCACAATATCAGATAACCAGCCATTCCAGTTCGTGACGGAACTATCTAGCTAATGGAGCATCCACCAAAATGTAATATAAACCCATTTTCTTCGATGCTTTCCTACTGATCCTTCTCACTCCTATCGCCCTTTTCCATTCCTGGCTGCATTCCAGCCATCGGCTGTTTCACGCACCACCACTCCCGTCATGTGCTCTCTGAGCTGACCATCCAGCTCAAATTGCTCATATGGGGTCTGTGCCTGCACCATATTCCTCCACTCATAAACGCTGCTCAAACCTCTGAGTTTATCCAGCAGACTGCTTGTTGCTCCAGATTCCAGTATCTGCAATCTCCCGTGTCTCCTGCTCACCCTTATGTTGATACTTCATTTCCTGCTGGTGTTTGGCTGGAGTCTGTGTTGGAGTAAACCGTTAGTTTTTGATGGACTGTAGACCATGATCTTTCTTTGGGGGCTTTTCTTTTGTTTTTATGGTGGGTGGTGGGAATGCTGATACTCTGTGCTGGAAGAAGTGGGGAGGGGGTTGATGTTGCTAGTGCGTGGGAGGTGACGGGGTTTTGGGATTCTTATGTTTTTTTTTCTGTCGTTCATTCTTTGGGGGGGGGGGTTCTTCGTTTCAAAGATGTCTGCAGACATTATGAATTTCAGGGACTCCGCCTAGCGCTCACGGACATGTAAGTCACAGTCGCTTTCTGTCTGCCTTTAATCTCTCCCTTTTCCGATTTAAACTTTGAAATTTCAACTTTATTCAGTTGGATCTGTAGAGCAACAGTTATAATTATGGCTACTTTAAGAGGGACCAGGCGAAATCCGGACCCGGCCAACGAAAAGTCTGAAAAAGCTGACGAGTTCTTGGAAGAATCCTCTTGGGTGAAGAGATTAGAGTCTCAAATCAGCCGTATCGGCACTGAAATAACTCAACTAAAAGAGAAATTTGAAGAAAAAATTGACTCTCTGAGCCTCGAGCTTAAAGAAATTAGTTAAAATGCGGCTGACCTTTTCTTCTCATTTGGAAAAGGCTCAACGACGAATCGTGGATCTGGAAGCTCGGTCACGTCGGAAAAATATTCGAATTGTTGGATTAAAAGAGAAATCAGAATCTGCCAACACACGGGATTATTTTGCTAAAATGCTTCACTCTTTATTTCCGGACGTTTGTTTTCGAGATTGAAACGGCTCACAGAACCGGCGCTTTAAAAGTTTCAGATGAAGGTAAAAACAGGCATATTGTTGTGCGTTTTCTCCGTTTTAGAGGCAAAGACCGCATTATTAAGCTTACAAGAAAACAAAGGTTGTTTCAATTTCAAGGTTCGGAGATTCGCTTATTTAAAGATTTTCAACGTGAAATTGTCAAGAAGCGTGCTGGATTCGCCTTGGCTATGAGACTGGTGTATCAAAAAAAGCTTTTCCCATCGTTACAATACCCAGCCAAATTAAAGCTTTCTGTCAAAAGTTCCTGAGCTCGTATTTTTGATGATCCAACCGAAGCATTGCGTTTTTTTAACTCTTTGTCTGACAAGTCTAAATGACGAGTCTGAAGCCTGAAGTTTGAATGATCCACAACAGTTTGATCGTCTCGTTGTGTAAAGAGTGATGAAGTTGGAAGATTTGATGGTTATAAAAAATCTTTACCATAAAATATATTTTTATCTCTGAAAAAGACTGGTTTGGATGGTTTTGACCTCAGAAGACATAGCGGGAGAATTGTTGAATGGCTATAGATAATTTTGAACCATCTAAATTATTTCTCTGCAGCATTTAATTGAACTGGTTTTTTTTTTCAGATGCTTTTGTAAAAGTTTTTTAAAGTAACTACTTGGATTTTGTACGTTTTAAAGATAGATTGGATAATTTAAAGATGGCGATTGTTTTTATTTTGTGCAAATATTTCAAGAATTGTTGTGGATGTGTTTTTCTTTCCTTAGCTAATATTATGAAGGTTACTTTCAAAATTGAAGGTCGTTTGTTCTACAAAAAGACACTGTTCCTTCCAATTTAATTGTATTGAGACTCATGTCGACTGTAATGAGCTTTACGTTCGGTAGAGGGAGGCAGAGATTCATTTTTTTCCATTTTTTATTACTATTTAGGTAGGTGGAGTTTAGTATCCACCTTAGTTTTGTTTAGTTTTGTTGCTTTTCTTGGGGCTTGCTTCGATAGATATTGACTTATTTCTGGGCTTTTTAGTTTGGGTGCTTTTTTCCTTCTTTTTTCGTCCCCATTATGGAATCCTGGAGCATACGCAAATTATTATTATTTTTGCTCATGTCCGCCATTTTCGACGATCTTATGCTGACATGCGTCTAACTACTCTTTTTGATACAAAGTCTCATGATGATATCTAAACAGTTAAATGTTTTAAGTTGGAATGTCCATGGTTGGAATCATCCTATTAACTGTAAGAAAACATTTAATTATTAACCGATTCCAACCTGATATAATCTTTGCTCAAGAGACACATAACAGGTTATGAGATAAGAATCGATTTTTCAAAATCTTGGCAGGATCCTCAGTTTCATGCAAACTCTCAGAGTGAAATTAGAGGTGTTTCTATTTTTATTGATTCAAATAAGCCTTTTAATTAGACATTATAGCTGATATTAATGGTAGAGTTTTGATTGTTAAAGGATTAATTTATAATAGGAAAATGGTTTTGTTTAATATTTATGGACCAACGTAGATGATCCCTCTTTTTTTAAAGTTGTCTTTGATCTGTTACGTGATTTAAATGAATATATGTTATTAATGGGTGGTGATTTTAATACTTGTTTAAATCCTTTAATGGATAAGGCATCACCCATACGTCAACTCCCTAATTGTTCTGCATCACTTATTAATTCCTATTTAATTGATCATGGTCTAATTGAAGTATGGAGGCATATACATCCTAGTGATAGAGAATACTTTTTTGCTCATATATTCATAATACATATTTGAGAATCGACTATTTTATAGTTGACCCTCGACTTCTATTTAATGTTCAGAAATGTGAGTATGATGCAATTGCTATCTCTGATCATGCTCCTTTAAATCTAATATTTGAACTGAAAGATGTCGTTTCTATCAGACCATTTTGGCGTTTTCCAGAACACTTGTTACAAAGTTCAGAATTTGTTGAGTTTATTGAAACTCAGATAAAAGAGTTTTTTTCTTTTTAATAATACAGGAAACGTCTCAAAGTTAGTAATCTTGGATATATTAAAAGCCTATTTTCGTGGTCAGATTATTTCATATATAGCTAAACTGAAGAAACAAACAAGAAAAGAACTAAATAAGATCGCCAAAGAAATCAAAGAATTGGATAACATTAATGCACTCTCTCCAAATGTTGTTTCATTAAAAAGAAGAATAGAATTGCAATCAGAATATAATTTATTATTAACATATCCTATTGAAAGATATTTGCTTAAATCGAAAAGTCAATATTATATTTTTGGGGATAAAAATAATAAGCTCTTAGCTTCCCAATTAAGAGCAAGTAAAGCTAAAAGGAAAATTTTAAAGATTCGTAAAAGTAATGGAGATATAACAAGTAACCATGAAGACATTAATAATATTTTTCAGATTTTTACTCGTCTTTATAGATCTCAATTTCCTTCAGATTCCTCCAAAATGAAGGCATTTTTTTACATACAATTAAATTTCCTCAAATTTCTGCTGAAGATCAACAGATGCTTGATGCTGCAATTACCAAGCATGAAATTCCGAAAGCTATTTTGTTAATGCAATCAGGTATTCGGTAGGACTTTACAAAAAATTTGAAAGATTACTTTCTCAGTATCTTGTGGAAATATTTCATGACTCCTTTGAGAAGGGTAGTTTACATTCTTCCTTTTATGAAGCATCCATTTCCTTAATCCTTAAGAAAGATGAAGATCCTACTGAATGTTCATCATATAGACCTATTTCACTATTCAATGTGGATGCAAAGATTCTCTCTAAGATAATGACTAACCGCTTGGAAAATATTTTAACTAAAATCATCTCTATGGATCAAGCAAGCTTTATTAAAGGCCATTACTCTTTCTCTAATGTTCGGAGATTGATGAATATTATATATTCACCAATATCTAAGCAACTTCAATGTGTTATCTCTCTCAATGCAGAAAAACATTTGATAGAGTTGAGTGGCCATATTTGTTTAAAGTATTAGAAAAAATTGGTTTTGGTAATAATTTTAACAGGTGTATTCAAATGATTTATATGAATCCTATTGACACAGTTATTAATAATAATTTCAGGTCCTCTGTTTTCACTTTCTCGTGGTACAAGACAGGGATGTCCATTAAGCCCTTTATTATATAATCTTGTATTGCAGCCTTTGGCTAGAACACTACGTGAAGCCAAAAATATTCATGGTATCTCTATGAATGGAACCACACATAAGATTTCACTTTGTGCAGATGATCTTTTGGTGTTTATTTCGAATCCTGAGGAACCAATTCCTAATCATTTGGAAACACTAAAAAACTTAGGTAAATTTTCAGGATATAAACTTAACTTGAATAAAACTGAATTGTTCCCATTAAATGCCTCTGTTTTTATATATAATGATATTCTTTTTTGAATTGTTAATACTTTAAAATATTTAGGTATTATAATCAATAAAATATAAAGATATTTATAAAGCTAATATAGTTACTTTAGTGGACTCATGAAACAATTACTTTTTTAGATAGAATCCACTTACTCTCTCTTAAATAGGCCGTATCCATGCAGTCAGTGGAAATGATAATTTTACCTAGGTTTTTATATATTTTCCAAAATATACCTATCCTTTTAACTGAAAAGTTTTTTTGATCAAGCTCACTCTCTTATTTCTTCCTCTATTTGGAACAATAAAAGACCAAGAATTAATAAGTATTATTTACAAAAATCTAAAAAATGATGGTGGACTTGCACTTCCTAATTTAAGACTGCACTATTGTGCTGTTAATATTAGACAATTATGTTTTTGGCTATATTGGCTCGATAAGAGCCAAAAACCACTATGGGTTGATTTGGAACTAAAAGAGCTGTTAAACAATTTCACTTAACTTCAATATTAGGTGCTCCATTACCTTTACAACTCTCTAAAATTACAAATTTAAATCTTTACCCTGTTATTAAACAGTCCTTACGGATTTGGTTTCAGTTTTACAATATTTTTAATTTTAAACAATTTAAGTTGTCTGTTATTTTTATATCAACACGTTTTATTTAAACCTTCAATAACCGATTCCATTTTTCTCCTATGGAGAAATAAAGGGATCCATTCTTTTACAGATTTATTTTATAATGGTCGATTGATGACTTTCAAAGTTAATTAACAAATATTAACTCGCTCATATAAATTTTCTTCAATATATTTAGGTTAGACATTTTTTTACAACAATATTTATCTAAGTTTCCATATTTGCAAGAATCTGATTTGTTGGATACCATTTTAAAGTTGAATCCTTCAGTGAGAGGCTCTATTAGCAGAATTTATCATTTACTTTTGTTACAAGAGGAGAACCTCTCACTAAAGATTAAACAAGTTTGGGAGAGAGAACTTAATATGACCTTTGTTAATGAAGATTGATTCCGAGTTTTGAAAAATGTAAATTCTTCCTCTATATGTGCCAATCATTGTTTAACTCAGTTTAAAATTATTAACTATTATTATTTAACAAAGGAGAGACTATCTAAAATATTACCTAGTATAGATAACCACTGTGATAGGTGTAAAACTGAAGTAGCTACTTTGTCACATATGTTCTTGTCATGTTCTTTGTTAAAACCGTTTTGGAAATCTTTATTTTCTACAATTTCTAAAGCTCTGAAAATTAATTTACAACCTAACAGATTGACTGTTCAATTTGGAATAGTTCCGCATCATATTCAGGGTATTTCATCTTCAGATCAACATGTAATTGCACTTGTTACATTATTGGCAAGAAGGGCTATTTTATTAAGATGGAAAGATACTTCTGTCCCTGCATTAATTGAATAGTTTTCTCAAGTAATGTTATGTCTCATTTTGGAAAAAAACTAGAAGTAGAACATTTGATCCCCGATTCGATTTTGAGAGAAAATGGGCTCTTTTCCCCAATATTATCATTTAATTTGAATTACTTTGTATGGTTTCCTTCCAATCTTATTTTATATAAATATGAATTGGCGGTTAATGATTTTTTTCTTTATATAAATAGAAGATGGTAAGACGAATTGCTCCGGTGTTTGATTCCTAATGGGATTTCCCCCCCCCCCCCTTTATTTTGTAGTCAGTGGGTTGTTTTCTTAGTTCGATGGGTTTTTTCTTTACATATTTTTTTCATTTCTATATATTACGATCATTTTATTTTCTTCAGCTTTATTTATTGTATATATATTAATTTATTGAACTTTTGCATCATCTTATAGCTGTAGAAGATTATGCACCAATAAAAAGATTTTAAAAATGAAAAGAAAGAGAATTTCGGGTTGTATATTGTATACATTCTCTAACATTAAATGGAACCGTTGAAATATTGCTCTGCTACACAGAGAACGAGTTTCTCAGCCCTGCCTCTCCCCTTTTCCTGCAATGTGTTGTCCCGTTGGCCGTTGCGCTCCCCTCCGGTGAGGCCCACCCTCAGACTCCTCCATTCACGGACTGCGGACTACCGGACACAAAAGCTGAGCGCCGGCTCCTCCTTCCTCCCGCCGCTCGCGGTTGTGATGCGCGCGCGCGCTCGACTCCTCGTCACGTGCGCTCACCCGTCAACCAATCGGAGCCTCACTTTCTCGCGCTCTCCTCCCGCGACCGGAGCCTTTGCCGCGCGCTGGCCCCTCGCCAGTCGCGCGGACACCGGGAGACGAATCAGCGCTCAAAGCCTTTGACAAGCGCGAGCCGGGTGAGGCCGGTCCCCCAGTCAGAGCTTTTACCGTATCTCGTGTTCCCCAACCCCACTCTCTCCCCTAATCACCTCCTGCCGGCTGCCCCCGACCTCCAGTGGGAACCTCGACCAGCCCACACTCGGGCACCGACCACTGAGAATCAAATTCACGGCCCCGACAGCTCCCAACCCTCTTCACCCACGTGTCGGCCGATCCTCCAATCACAGCTTGCCGTTCTTCCCGCCCGCGCTTCGGCTGTTGGGTTTTGAACGCACAATCCTGTCCCAGGTCATTGAAAGGATCGGTTGGTAGTTGGTTCTGCAGGGACTGTGCTGACAGGACAGGCACTGTCAGTAGCTCTGATATTCACAGCTTTCCCAGTTGATTTACCGGAGCAGCTGCAATAATTCCTCAATGTAGTTGATAAATTCATCATGTATATACCCCAACCCACTTCTTTGCTACTGCCGGTGAAGCATGGCCTGACTACACTGCCATCAGTGACTTTCAAACCAAACACACCGGCGATTTTAACCGTGCCAACCTAAAAGCAGTCCTGCCTGAACTCCACCAGCATGTTGATTTTGCTACCAAAGGTGAGAGTACACTCGACCAGGTTTATACTAACATACTAGTTGCCTATATAGCAGTGCCTCGACCCCACATTGACTCTCAGATCACTCATCTGCAATGCTAATTGCAGCGTACAAACGGCCAAACCAGTTCTAAAGGTGGCGATAGCCTGGTCTGAAGCTGTAATCTACCTATGGCAACCGTGATAACACCGAAGAATACGTGGATTCTGTGACCAGTTACACAGAGAAGTGTACTGAAGATGTTACCATCACGAAGCACATCCGGCTGAGGGTAAATCAGAAGCCATGGCTCACTGCAGAGCTCCGTGCACAGCGGAGGGATCCTGATGCTCCCTTTAGATCAGGGGATGTGACTGCTCTCAGGGAAATAAGAACTGTGCTTTCCCGCTCCATCGGGAATACGAAATGGGAACATTCTCGGAGAATTTACAGCCACTTCTGTGATACCAGAGACGATAGGCTCCTGTGGAAAGACATTCAGAGGATTACAGACTACAAGTCTACCCTCTGTGTCAGAGGCCGGGATGCTTCACTCCCTGACAGGCTGAATATCTTCTACGCCCGGCTCAATGCACAGAACAAAGCGCTGGCAAGGAAGGCACCCATACCCCGTCGGGGCTGGCTGAAACTGAGGAGTGAAAGACCCTGGCCAGAGTCAACCCACGCAAAGCTGCTGAGCCCGATCGTATACCAGGTTGGGTTCTGAAAGACTGAGTAGCCCCGCTGGCAGAATTGCTGACGGATATATTCAATATTTCACTGGAACAATCTATTGTATCCTAGGTTTTCAAGGTGGCAACAATCATTCCAGTGTCAATGAAGGTGACAGTAACTTGCCTAAATGATTATTGTCGGGTGGCATTAATATCAACCATTATGAGATACTTTGAGCGACTGGTCATGGAGAACATTAAAGCCTTTCTCCCCGCTACGTTGGAACCTTTCCAGTTCACTTAATGCTCAAATTGATCCTCTGACGATGCAATAGCATCTGTCCGCCATTCTGTGCTGTCCCACCTGGAAATGGGGTCTCATCTGCCAGACTGCTGTTTGTAGACTTCAGTTTGGCATTCAAGACCAATATACACCAGAAACTGGTGGGGAAACTGTCCTCGCTGGGTTTCAGAATCCCTTCAGCAAGTGGACACTGGGCTTCTTAACAGCGAGGCCACAGTCAGTCAGCATGGGCAGCAGCGTCTCCAGTTCCATTGTGCTGAGCACTGGCGCTTCCCAAGGCTGTGTGCTCAGCCCGCTGCTGACACAGGACTGTGTCACAGGATCCAGCTCACCCGGCTCATCAAGTCTGTGGATGATTCAACAGTGGTTGGCCTCATCAGGGACAATGACAACACGGAGTATGAAGTGGAGCGTCTGGTGGATTGGAACGTGGAGAAGACAAAGGAAATCATTGTGGACTTCAGGGAGGTGCAGAGAAACTACTCCCTTCCCGAGAGAGAGTTAAGTGAACCAAGTTCATGAAAGTTCGCATCATGGATGACCTCACCTGGTCCCTTAGTATCACTTCCCTGAGCAAGAATGCTCAGCAGCGCCTCCAATTCCTCAGCAGATTAAAGCAAACCGGCTCCCCTGCATCTTAACTGATTTTACAGGAGCACCATTGAGAGCGTCCTGACAAGTTATATCTCCACCTGGTACGGGAGCAGTCGAGAATCGGACAGGAATTCCCAACAAAAGACTGTGAGAACAGCGGAGAGGATCAAAGGGGTCTCCCTACCATCCATCGGAAGAATTTATCCGGAGCGCTGCATACGCAGAGCCATTAGTATTATTCAGGATCCCAACCATCCATTCAGCATCCTCTTTGACTTCCTACCATCAGGCAGCAGCCGACCCTACATAATAAGAAGAATGGTCAGGATTTGAAAGATTTTTTCCCCCAGGCCATTCGGCTTCTGAGCTCCCTGTCACATTGAATTCGAAGTCTCACTGGTTAATATATTCCAGTAAAATATTTAATATTAATGCACTTTAGTTTGTTATTTATGTGTGATCCATCTGCAGATTTTATCCTTACCTTCAAAGATCATCGTGTGTTCTGTGTACTATTGTGATTTACAGCCTGGTTCAGTGAAACGTTGTTCCATTTCCGTATACATTTTATGGTTATATACTGTGTATATACATGTATATAGTTAAATAACAATAAACTTGAAGTGATTTGATGAAGTGAAGTTGAGTCGCTGGAAAGTGAGAACCTGTGGAATCTCCAACAGCGAAAGATATTGGTGTCCCAATGTTGTTTTAGTCTCGAACACGGACGTTGATGTCGCAACCCTAGTGAGGGGTTCAGGAGAAAGTCAGCTGAAGGAACAAGGTAACAGGTACACATTATGGAAGGGTCACCTGGAAGGGAAACCTCTTCTACATGGGTTTGGATTAGCTGTGAAAAATGAGATATTCGTCCCAGTGGGCGGTGTTAACGGTGATGTCAATCATGTTGAAAGGCAGCCAACACTGAAACAGCAGCACCTCAGGAACTTCATGGAACTGCAGTGATACTGACTCGACAGAGACCTCTGGTGGCTGAGGTGATGATGACAGTAATGAGGTAAATGGTCTGGCCGCCATGGTTGGATTGCCCCAGTAAAAATTCAGAGACTGTAAACGCACAAGACTGGTGGTGGAGAGTATGATGGAGGCTTGTCATCAACCTCTAGATCTAGAAAAAAAGGTAAATGATCTAGGGCAGTTGTTGGGCTGAACTTCAATGAATTAAGAATATATACAAATTACATCCATATAACGGTATATAAATTTCTGTCACTATGCTAATACTCAGAAATAAACCAGGATACATGCTTGACAAATAGTTTAGAAATTCATGACATGCCAGACAACTAAACCCTGATTAACAGAGAAGCTACCTCAACTAAGTACTCCTGCCCCTTCCAGTCCATCTTTACATCCACTAATGGACTACATTACTTTACTAAAGTACAAAGGGTTTTGAGATGTGTCAGTAATAATGGGCGCATTTTCAAAATGGGTGAAGCCATCCCACCAAGAAAAGCTCCTGCCACACACACAGACAAAACTGTGATTAAGGTCTATAATCCTAGATGGAGATTGCCATGCCACAACGATTCTGACCGAGGAACACATTTCACTGGAAATGTTTGTCAAGAATGGCATCATGAAACAACAGCTGACTAAGTATCATGATGAAGATGTACCATGGCCTATAGCTATTCCTTTGCTTCTATGCAGCATCAGGGCAACCCCAAACAACAGCACAAAACTGAGTCCATTTGAAGATATGACGAGGTGACCTATGTCATGACTGGGAGCTCTCGATGTGAGATGCTAATATACATTTTTGTCCGATAGCTTAGTTGATTATTTTTCAAAACCAACACAAGCTGCTCAGTTTGCTTCTCAACAGATTTCTGTTGGTTGTAGTGGTGCATCAGAATGAGAACACACCTTGATTCCTGGTGAATGGGTCCTGGTCAAGGAACCACATAAGAAACCACTGAAAGCATGGTCTGCTCTCCCCATGCCACCAATGTCATCCAAGGGAAGGGCATTAGGACCCATACAGCTTGGAACCGGTGTTGTCACAGAGCAATGTGTGGTTGAGTCCTGTGCTCAAGGACACACACGCAGCTTCAGTCAAATGACCTTCAGATCACTAGACGAATGGCTTAACCACTTGGCCACGCGGCAACACCCTTACCAAGTATTGTTAATTACCAGTTCCGCAGTTAACATAGGTCAAATGTAAGTGGATACACTCCAACCACTGCAAACAAGCTGAAGTCACTCCAGATTGAAACGAATACTGTGGGAAGACTTCAAGCATAAAAATAATTATTGGACGTCATGACAATAAATATATATATTTTTTGTTTGTTTAAAAGTAATTACTCTGATTTTCAGCCATAACTCTGCCAGGGTCATTATATAATCAAAAGACAGTACTGTAAGAAACTACTTTTTTAAAAAATAATTCTTTATGTAAGGTTTTTACACTTTTACAAAATCATATATTTGTCACAGTGTGTCATGGTTTATCCCCACTCACTGGTACAAAGTGGTATAGCAGTTAGAGGAATGGTTCTTCACCTTTCTCATGTTTTCATTGGCTATTAGCACATGACGCACATATAATCTAGTTTTTCAGTCATCTAGTTTATGAGCTGCCTTTTTTTCTATTTAAGGAATTTCATAACTTGTCCATTAAAGTGAGTGATTTTTCAGAATCACCATCTTGGCTTCTTTATTGTTTTGCCTATACACCTCTTAGCATCGTTTCACAGCTCTGTATTTCATTTGCTTCATATTTGTATGTTTGCTTATGTTCTAAAATAAACTGAAATCTTGGAAGTAAGACTGCTTGCCTTTTTTGTCTCACAGATGAACCCTAAGGTTCAGAAAATAAACGGAAATCCAACAGTCTCTATCACAGACTGTTCAGTAATAAATAATATCTCACAAACCCGTGGCTGGAAAATGGAACCTGCGTGTTCCTGGCTCCACTGTCAGTGTGCTGAAATTTGTAGGTGGGGTGCCAGAGAATTTTTAAAATAAAGTTCGATAACAGACTTCAATGGTGAATCTTTTATTTTATCATGATATCATACAGAATCCTTATGTGTGGAACTCTGAGTTACACGGGATCATCTTGTGCTTATATTTAGTAACAGACAAGTGATTGAAACCAGCCCCCACCACAATTAGCAAGACAAAGGGTTGGTTTGTGACTCACCTGTCTACACTTAATCTTGTACAGCTGTATTGTTGCTCTAATGCGGGCTTTTGGGCAGCACAACAGCTTATTTATGCAGATTTGGAACTTAATTGGAAACTATAGGATGTCCACAAATTCACAAAGCTTTAGCAACATACAGCACTTTTAGCCCAGTATTCGAAATACTGTACTCTTCCCAAATTCCCTCCTTTTTGCTTGCAAGATGAACTTTACAGATTGGTATCTGCAAAAAGGATCTCTTAGCCTGAGGGTAGTGGTCACATTTTCAAACAATCTCGTTCATCATGAACGATCCTCTTCCCCACTGTTTTCTATATTTGGGGACATCATATAAAGTAAGGCGTAGTCATTTTTGTCTTCGACTGGGAAGGTGTATATGTCAAATGAATAAACCTTTGCAAGATGCAGTGAATAACTAATGCCAAGCAAACCTGTGCAATGTCCATAAAAATGGGACTGCAACCAGAAAAACACCAATATCCCAACCCTTAGGATAAGCCTTTAAACTTAGCTTGAGTTTTGTTGAGTCATATTTTTGAAGCATCCAGTCGATAAGTGCAACATTCTTTCCCGACTAGTGCACAAACACCACCTTCTTTTGCTAAGACTTAGTCCAGGGCCATCCTGTTCTGCAAACTGACTACACAGCGATTTTGCATTTCCTGATTCATAATTAAGAACATTTTTATAGTTTCATTAGCTAGAATTTCTAATACTAAACATATAATCTATAGTATGGGCATTATTTATAGCACCCACCAAGAGAGTCCAATAAACCCTGTTCATGTTTTCAGATAGATCGGGCCACTGCTGCGTTAGGGGTGCAAAACAAATAGTGTATGGGAAAATTCTAACCAATTTACCTTAGACTCTGGTCCTGATCACAAACAGACCAGGGTTAGGGAACATGGGAGTCACATTTACTTCTGCTGGCACTTTGCAGTGTTTTCCTGATTATATAGGGTCTGAACTCAGAAACAATAAGAAGAGCATAGGTTTGTAAATTTGGTGGTGGTATATCCCCATAACTTAGAGCTACTCAAAACAAGATACTTTACAAAATACAAACAAGTTGGAGTCGAACTATTACTAGAAATATTATAAGATTACAACATAACATAACATTAACAAACATAGTCATGGCTCCTTTGCCACAGGCTGCTGATATCCCCAGGGCAAACCACTGTTGTGTGATCACATGGAAGTACCATCCTTTTCCAGCATGACCTTGCCAATGCGGCACCTTAGCGAGGGAATGCAGGAATCCCTTAGGACATACAACACATCCATCTGGGTGAGTCCACAAGCCAGACTCCGTTTGTGTGCAGCCAGGAGAAATCCGCGGGCGGGTGCTTGTGCTGCACAGACGTCAACAAGCGGAAGGCTGAGTGAATCCTGATGCTGCCGGACATCACTGACCACAGAGGTCTGGGTCATTGCCGCTTGCTTAGCAGCGGCGTCAGCCGTGGCATCACCGCTGAAGACCTCATCTTCTCCCTTCACACATGACAATGGCAGTTGTGAAGGTAATAGAATAGCTTGGAGAAAAATAATAATTAATTGAGACTTGACACAGACTAAGGGCTGGGACAGGAACACAGGAAAGCATGACCAGAACGAGGAACTGGGAACTAGGAGCCTGGGAACTAGGAGCCTGGGCTTTGACTCCGAGCCAGAAACTGGACAACGACCCAGAACCTGGGTCTTGACTCAGGCTTGGATCCTGGAACTAGGCAAAGTCATGACGTGGCTACAGGACTGGATGAGGCTTGGATTCTTCGAGGCTTTCCTGGGCAGCACGAGGTGTTTCTTCTTGGAACGCAGGGCTGGGACCCTTTCTAGCATGCCGGACTGAGATGACTGTTGAGGTAAACCGCCAAGGAAGCTGTCAGGGATTCAGATGGAGAGGGGAAAGGAACAGACCAGCCTCAGGGTAACAGCAAAGAAGGCTTGACTTACCCAACAGAGGCAAGGACAGGAAGGGACAGATCCAACCACAGGGTAATGGCTAGGATGGCATGACTTACCCCATGGAGGCAAGGACAGGAAGGGAGCTCAATCTGGGGTGGCTCTGAGTCTCAGGGCAGAAACAGCCACATCCATATCTAGATTGGAGTGGCAGACAGCCACTCAGCTGGCCCCAGAAACAGCCGAATCCGACCATGATGACTGCTCCGACTAGAGACAGCCAGGCTTCATGAAACAGTGGTCCTCCAACCAGGCCTAGAGATCACGAATGGCTGTCTAGCCTTCCATTGGCAGGTTGCATCAAGGGAATTCTGACAAGACAAACCAGCCACCACACTCGACCCCAGGGTCACTTATATTCCCAGCCCCAAGATGAGAATCCGGTGCCTATGATTACTCCCAACTGAAACAAGGACAGCCGGAAGACAGAACCGGAATGCAGAATTCACGGACCGGACCATGACACAGTCTCAGTTAATGGAAAAAGAGAAGAAGGGTTGAGTGCAGGGGCATAGCGGAAAGAAAGATTGGGTTTAGAGAGCAACAGGACCGCATAACCTGTACACCTTACTGTTGTAAAATGCTTCGTATCCGCTGAATTTAAAAGAAGCAAAATTGCACGTGGACCAAAAACTGTACAAAGGTTATCCAATACTATCAGATTGGCCTTTTCTTACATAACTACAGTGGCGGCGACAGACTTTAAACAACCAGGCAAGCCTCTTACAACTAGTGATAATTGTACAGAATAATATACAATGGGTCATTTGAGGCCTCCGTGTTGTTGTGCTAAAATACTGCTGGTAAACTCTTGGCTTTCATTAACAAATAATTGGACAGGAGCTGAAGTGTCAGGCATGCCCAATGCTGGAGCAGTTGTCAAAGCTGTTTTAAGAGCATTAAAGGCTGTGATTATTTCCTGAGTCCATTGTATTTCAGCAGACATGTCAGGTCAGGAGGTTGGCAAAGAGGAGCATCCATTATTCGATATTCAGGAATCCAATAAGACTAGATGGGATAGAGTTTTTCCAAAGATGTTCAGGAAAGTTTCCTTCATCTGTATGCAGAGAAAGTATGCGATACTGGATCTGCTAATAGGGAATGAGACAGGGTAGGTGACAAAAGTTTGTGTAGAGGAACACTTTGCACACAGTGACCACAATATCATTCGTTTCAACATAAATATGCAAAAATGTAGGTCTTGTCCATGGATTGAGATTCTAAATTGGAGAAAGGACAATTCTGATGGCATCCAAAATGAAATGGCAATTGTGAATTGGGACAGGCTACTTTCTGGCAAAAGTGTACTTGGTACTGAGATGCCTTCAAAAGTGAAATTTTGAGAGTACTAAGCTTGTATGTGATTGTCATAATAAAAGAAGTAATGATAACAAGTGTAGGGAACCTAGGTTTTCAAGAGACATTGAGGCCCTGGTTAAGAGGAAAAATGAGGTGCAGAGCAGGTATAGGCAGATAGGAACAACTGAGATGTTTATGGTGTATAAGAAATGCAAGAGAGCTCTTTGGATGTACCGAGATGTAACACTGAGCATCATAGGAAGTCATTTCTACCTGTGGCCATCAAACTTTACACCTCCTCCCTTGGAGTGTCAGACACCCTGTGCCAATAAGCTGGTCCTGGACTTATTTCCACGGCATGATTAACTTATTATTTAATTATTTATGGTTTTATATTGCTATATTTTTTCACTATTCTTGGTTGGTGCGGCTGTAACAAAACCCAATTTCCCTCGGGATCAATAAAGTATGTCTGTCTGTCTGGAAAGAAACCAGGAGGGCTAAAAGAAGGCACAAAGTTGTTCTAGCAGACAAGGTCACACAGAATCCTAAGGGATTCTACAGATATGTTAAGAGCAAAAGGATTGCAGGGGACAAAATTGGTTCTATGGAAGATCAGAATTATAATCTATGTGTGGAGCCAGAACTGATGGGAGAGATCTTACACATTTGTTTTTGCATTTGTATTTACTCAGGAGATGGACACCGAATCTACAGAAGTCAGGCAAAGCAACATCAGCTTCATGGACCCTGTTCAGATTAAAGAGCAGGTGGTGTTGGTAACCTTGCGGTAAATCAGTGTGGATAGATTCCCAAGGCCTGATAAGGTGTCCCCTCGGATCCTCTGGGAGGCAATTGCAGAAATTACTGGGGAACTAGAAGAGATATTTGGATTATCCTCGTGACAGGAGAGGTACCAGAGGATTGGAGGATAGTTCTTTTGCTTTTTTTTTCAAAAGAAAGGCTTGAGACAGAAACCAGGCCAGGGAGTCTGACATCAGTTGTGGGAAAGTTATTGGAAGCTATTCTAAGGGACCAGATATATAAGTATTTGGATAGACATGGATTGATTAAGGTTAGTCAGCAGGACTTTGTTTGTGGTAGGTCAAGTCAAACCAATCTCAGAGTTTTTTGAAGAAGTTATCATGAAAGTGGATGAAGGCAGGGCAGTGGATGTTGTCTGCATGGGCTTTAACAAGACACTTGACAAGGTCCCGCATGGTAGGTTGGTCAAAAATGTTCACTCACTCGATATTCAGGATCAGGTAGTAATGGCAGATGGAATTTAACACAGACAAATGCGAGGTGAATGGGGGGGGCACTGAGAAGTGTGGTAGAACAAAGGGATCTGGGAATACTACATAATTCGTTGAAAGTGGCATCATAGTTAGATAGGGTCGTAAAGAAAGCTTTTGGCACATTGGTCTTCGTGAATCAATGTAATGTGTAGGAAGCAACAGAAAATATGCAGATGCTGGAAATCCAAGCAACCTACACAAAATGCTGTAGCAACTCAGCAGGCCAGGCAGCATCTATGGAATAGAATAAACAGTCAATGTTTTGGGCAGAGTCCTTCATCAGAATTGGAGAAAAAAAAAATGGAAGTCATAATCACATGTAAGATCTGTCTGCCTCCAGTCTCCTGTTTAAATTTCCTCCCCATCAGAAGGCCACCGGTCATGTGTCCAACCATACAGGTCACTAGTAAAAGAAATCACATACCTGCTATCTCCAGTTTCCCACCATACCGTATCAGCAGGGGGGCCTGATGGCATCAGCGGCTCTACCAGGGACTTCTTCACTCATTCAGCCTTCTGGTCCTTCTTTCTCATTATATCTTTACAGTGATTTCTCCCTCTCCCTCTCTCCCACCCCCTCTTCCTATTGCTCATCAATTTTGATACTACTACTTCTCATCCTCCTTCAATCTACAATCCAGCAAAAAAAATCCTGATCCAGAGTAATGATTATTACATTCTCGTTTACACTTGTGTTCAGGAAATCTTAAACAATCTTGAATCTTGAGTCTTAGAGGCTTTGTGATTTCAAATACCTTACAGATGTTCCCTCCACTTCCTCCTTTCCAAGCAAAATAATTCTAGCTGTTCCATTCTCTAACCGATGTCCATTATTCCTGGAATCATCCTAATGTTCTTTCACGGTGACTCATCGCTCCTCTAATACTGTGTCCTGAATTATGAATAATATATACACTGGGAGAATATAAACAGATTAAAAAAATGATTCTCCTTTTGTCAGAATTAGTTTTATATATATGAATAGACATCATTGTTTCCTTCCCTCTTATATCCTGATTATTTGAGCTGTAAAGGAATTACTAACAAATAGGATGATGTCATCAGCAGGTTACCTGTACATTTTGGTTGTTCTTGCTGTGGAGATGGTGTGAATACTATATACTGTGTCACGAGTATAATTCTCACATCCCTATGTCTGTTAGTGATACAGAAATAATGTTGATACTCCAGATTGTTGTCAGTGATATGATATTTGCACACCCAGACTGTTAGTTGGTCAAGGGTAAGGTTCACATTATTGTTGGCATCTATGAGGTGGGGGAAATGACAATGTGAGAGCAGACATCTGCTTCCAAGTGTAGATGGTGCATGTCATACAGACAGTAGAATTCCCAATGTCCTGAGTACAGTTGTCCTCCATTGTGCCAGAGATTGCAGTGTGGGAGTTGCTGTCACCGAATCTTCACTGAAGTGTATGATACATTCTGTAGATAGTATACACTGCATTCATGGTATATCAGTAGTGGAGGGAATGAACTAGGGTGTGGGTGGACGGACCGTATACATCATCAAATGTACCAACACGTGAGGTGCCAACCATCAAGTCTACACATCTGTAAAATAGCAAAAGAGGCAAAGAATGACCAAAGTACAGTCCCATCAAGAAGAGATCAATTCAAGCCTCTGCAGTCCTGCCACATGCATGGCTGAATGATGATGGATCATTAAAAGTGAAAGAAATGAGTTGACTCCAATAGAGTCAACTTCCAGGAGGGTGGAGCCCAGTATATGAGAGCTAAAGACAAGGCATGAATGCTTTGTGATGAACTTCCCTCAGAAACGGTACGAAACAGTTCAGATTAGATTAGGTTGGATTATGGCCGTGTACACCAGGGTGCAATCAAATTCCTTCTTCACGTGAAGCTGGTAGAGAACGGCCAACATACATGATGATAGAAATAAATTTATAAGCAGAGAAGAGCACAATGGTACAGGGATTGTTGTGCAGTGTGAGGTAATGTCACAAATCAACACACCATAGTGTGAGAAACAGAATAAAGAAGAGAATGATATGAGAACGTGGCAGCACCACCAGGAAGCAGATGTGAAAGAACTGATCAGCTCAGGAGACTGATATCAAGGGGAAAAGATGTTCTTTAGTCTGGATATTCAGATTTTTAAACTTCCCGACATTCTCCAGAAGGTAGCAGACTGAAAAGGGAATGGTCAGCATGGTATGCATCCTTGACAACACCACGAGTCTTCCTGAGGCAATGCACCGTGAAGACTGACTGGATGGGAGGAATTAACAAGCCTCTGATGGACTGGGCTGTGTTTAACACTCTCTTCAGGTTCAGATGGTTGAGAGCAGAGCAGTTGCCATACAGGAGTGTGATGCAACCTGTCTGAATGCTTTCTACCATGAGACTGTAGAAATTTGAGAGATTCCTGGCAGACATACTAAATCGACATGTATCAAAAGGAATATGCTAATGAGCTTTCTTGATCACATCATCGGTGTGAAGGGACCTGGTGAGGTTGCTGGTGATATGGGTGCCGAGGAACTTGAAGCTGCTGAATATTTCTACAGCAGCTCCGTCGATGAGTTGGTGCTGTACCTGGCCACGCAGTTGTGGGTCTACAGGGAGTAGATCCAGACAAATGGCGGACCTCAGGGGTCAGTGCTGGGCCACTTGCTGGTTGTCATGCACATCAAAGATTTGGATAAGGATGTACACGGCATCGTAAGTTTGCAGATGACTTTAAAGTAAGTAGTAAAGTGAACTATGGAGAAGATGATGTTGATTAGCTGAGCAAATGGGCAGAGCAGTAGCATCTGGGTTTAAATTCAGATAAGTGTGAGGTGTTGCATTTTAGAAAGTTCAATCAATACAGGACATTCAGTATAAATGGCAGGGCCCTGGGGAGTGTTGTGGAACAGAGGGACCTTGGAGTTCAAGCACATGGTTCACTGAGAGTGTTATCAGGGTTAGATAGGATGGTGAGGAATGGTTTTGGCATGCTGGTCTTATTTGGACAGATCATTGATTCTGAATGCTGGCTGCTCATGGACTGGTTGTACAAGACACCGGTGAGGCTGTGCTTGCAGTGTTGTGTTCATTTTATTCACCAAGATGCAAGAAGGGTATCAACATATTGGAAACAATGCAGAAAAGGTTTATGAGGATGCTGCAAGAACTCTAGGGACTGAGTACTAGGGAGGGGTTTGAAAAGCTAAGGCTTTATTCCCTTAAGAGTAGGAGAGTGAGGGGAGATTTGATAAAATCATGAGGACTCGGCTGTGATGAATCCACTCAGTCTTTTACCGAAGATTGGGGAATCAAGAACTTGTGGACTTAGGTCAGCTGACAAGGGCAAGATTCAATAGGAAAATAAAGGATTTTTAGACAGAAATGGTGGAAAATATGTGCAATATGCTGCCAGAGGAAATGGTTGAGTTAAGTAAATAACAACTTTTGAAAGGCACCTGGACAGGTACATGGAGAGGAACATTTTGGAAGGTTATGGGCCAAACACTGGGAAATGGGACTCACTTGGATTCTCATCTTGGTCAGCATGGACAGTTTGTGCTAAAGGCCTGTTTCCACGCTGTAGGACTCTATCAATCCACACTGCGAGCAACCTACAATAGCCAATTAACCTACAGACAAACACCTCTTTGTGTGAAGGAGGAAACCACGTAGCAATGTGACATATTCACCTGAAGAGCTCCTGTCATCTCAGGACCTTCTGGCACAGTGGACTCCTCCTGTGCACTGTTTCACCCAAACTGTCCATCAACCCCTCTCTGTCTGTCTGTAACACTGACACCCAGTGGCGTGAGGGTGCTATTACAGCAGCCAGTTTGACTGAAGCCTCAATGCCTTATTTCAGAGGTGTATTACTGACCCCACGTGGTTGCAGGTTGTCACTGCAAGATACCAAATGCTTTCCATCAAGTCAACATCAATCCAGAAACAAAAGACTGCAGATACTGGAATCCAGAGGAACGCACAATCTGCTGGAGAAACTCAGCGATTTCAGTAGTACTGATGGCTGGAAAGAAACTGTTGAATCTCTGCATCAGATCAGTTCAAATTAGCATCTGGGCTACCACAGACAGAATGTAATCATCACCAAAGCAAAATAAAACCTGTTCAAGTTACATTGCAGAGAAAAAATACTCTTGAAACACAGGACAGACAATATCCACGGTGCATCAGTACTGGAGTGAATGAAGTGGAGTGTTGCTGGACACACTATACACATCACCAAGTGTGCCAACTCATGAGATGCCAACGATTATTTTGACACATTTGTAAAATAGCAAAAGCAGCAAAAATAAATTGCTAAAGATGTGTCCCATGAACAAAAGTTCAGATCAAATCCATATTGAAGCTGCTGTCCAAAGGCACAGGGTTACTGCTGGCTGCCTTCATTCAATTGTTTATCATTGAGGTCTATTCATGGACACAAATGAGCCTCTGTCATCCTTAATGAAGAACTGGGGATGATTCAAAAGACAGTCTGTTTCAGATTGGAAAGTGGGAGAGCAGAAACAGTGAGACAGGCAGTGTGATGTCAAGAACAGAAATCACAGACAAATTGTTTGAAATAAAATGATGTGTCTGACAGGTTTTCAAACCCTGGCAGCTTTATACAGGGGAAGCTGCAAAGAGGGAGAAGGAAAGAGAGAGAGTTAGAATGGGAATGGAGAGAAAGAGTGATGGGGAGAGGAAAGAATGGACAAGATGGAGAGAGAGAGAGAGAGAACGCATCATATTGTACCTGAAAGAGAGACCACAAAGGAGAAGAGAGATTGACGGAGAGAATAAAAACAGAGATGATGAAAGAGATTGACCAAGAGAATAATGGAGATGAAAATGGAAAGAGATAAGGAGGATGTGGGAAAGGGAATGATGTCTGATGGAAAAAGACACCAGGAGAAAGCATGGATTATATAGAATGCCATTGCAGAGCCCTGCACTGTCCGTGAGGTACCAACTGCTGAATGAATCTCCTGTCCTTTCCCTGTCTGAGTTTTCAATGTGACATATTCATCTGAAGATCTCCTGCAGTGAATCAGGACTTCCTGGCACAGTGGAATCCTCCTGTGCACTGTTTCATCCACATTGTCCAGCAGTCCCTCTGTGCCTGACTATTACACTGAGACCCAGATTTCAGTTATGAGCAGCCAGACTGATGAAGTGTCAATAACTGGAGGGGTTCCTCTGACATCCACAGATTGCAGATTATCATCACAAGATAGCAAATTCCTTTCACACCATGATCCTCTGGAGGATCAACAGTATTTTCTAGGCAAGAAAGATCTCCAACTAGGTCCTGCTCCTTCAGTATCATCAGGATGACATGGCCACAATCACCATGATGAAACATTGGAGATGAATTGGGAATGTGATGAGGCCAACTCCACCATCAAGACTTCATTGGATCCCTGAAGGACAGAGGAAACACAGACCAAAGACAACTTGGCACCACATCATAGAGACAGAAATGAGGACTCTGAACTACACCTGGGGCACAAGAGAGAAGATGGCCAAGGACAGACAGAGATGGAAGGCCTTCATTGCAGCCCCAAACACAAGTGGCATAATGGGCAGTAAGTAAATAGAGCAGGAAACCAGAACAAAAATGGACCCAGAATGTAAACTGTCCTTCAAACAGCACAGTGGCATTTCCCAGACTGCAGCAATATCAAACACACAAAGGCCATTCCCACCACAGGCTTTTTGCTGAAGGAAGAGAGGGGAACAACCAGAATAAAGGGAAGGCAGACACACTGAACCACCCTTTGCCTGACCTGACACTGTTCATGCCACCATTGGTTAAAAGGCTTGACAGTCCTCCAATGAGACATGAACGTTCTCGAATTCAGCACACCCTCTCATCCTCAAAACTTACCCCCTCTGAACACATTGTCCTCCACTCCAATCTCAGCCAGTGAGCTACTGAACACAGAATATGCTTCTGTATTTTCAGGTTCAGCATCACTGAAATATATGAATGGTATTGCAACAACCATTCCCATAAAAAGGTCCTCTCACAACTTGTCAGAGGACAGGTGACCCAAAACCTGATCAAAAAGATGTTTTATTCATTTATCATATCCTATCAATCACTGATCGCTCTGGAACTGAGGGACTTGCTGCCTCATTCCTGATGGTGATTCAGGTTCACCGTATTGCTGCAGGTCTGGAGTCACAGACCAGATATGGATGATTGATCTCTTCCCCTGTGGAACAACAGCAAACTGCATGGGTCTTATAACAGTACAAATCCTTCCACGCTCTCTTTATTAATCCCAAAAACATTTATTATTGGAATTTAAACTACCATCTGTTCCTTGGGATTGAAACACATAAAACCATATCATCAGTCACTAACTGAAGTATACACTCTGACCGTGGCTGCTCCTTTCAAGAGAGACAGAGGCTTCAATGTTTGTCAGCAAAAATGCTAAAACCACAGGCACCAGCAGAAGTAGTGCAGGTGTATGAGGGAGCAGAGTTGAAAGAATATGATGTTTTCTGAAGTTTGTGTGGGTTGTTAAGGTTGCAGAGATGGGGAGAGGCACAGCCACAGTAAGACTGGAATGTCGGGATGTGAAGTTATTAAACTGAGTGAATCCCAGGCTCAGCCCAGATGGAGAAAGGGATTCTCATTGCTTCACAGTCCTCATTGTTACTGATCAATGGCACTGAGTCTCCAAGCAAAGAATGTACTGAGCTGTGTCTCTGCTGAGAAATCTGCCTCACAGAACTCCATCTCACAGTGAACCAATTGGTACAGTTATTAGAAAGGGATTCTAAACCTAGTGAACATATTCTTTGTTCTGATTTTCTTTTCTCAATCAAAATTTACAGGAATATGAGACACGTGATTCAGTCCTGGGTGTTTCTGTTATTCCGTTTGCATTAAATGCAGCTGACATGTACTGATGATCTGTCTTGACCTAACTCAACCAATAGAAATATCTCCAGTAAGATTCTGAGGATTTCCATTTCTAATCCACAGAATTGTCAGACTTTATTCAAAATCCTGACTGCCTCCACCTCAGGAAGAGACCAAGAATAGGAAAATGGTCGCATTGGAGCTTGTGGTCTCTGAATTTTACCCAGACTAAATAAATGTTACCTGGAAGAAAGGCACCACTGTGATCCAACACCAGAGCTACACCGACCACTCTGGAGAAGGGGTGGACTTTCAGTGCCAGACACTTTCTGACCGTGAGTTTACAGGAGTGGAAGACAGAATCAGTCTTCAGCTGTACCGTGATTCATCCCCCCTCCAACACCCGTATCAAGAAGCAAGTGAAGAAATTCCAAGGTCGGGTCCTGAGACTCACCCCATTTATGAAATTGTTTACAATGTGCTATGAACTCTGCCAGACCAGGTCAATATTAATGCTGCAGCCCTCATGTGAGTGAACTTCTGTGTCATCCTGGGGATCAACTCTACTGCAGCAAGATTCAAAGGAATTACATGAGGAGCCAGTGGCCATGACTTACTTGCAGGATCCAGTGATTTTTAGAAGTTTTATCCTGCACCAGATGTTGTCATTGTTACGTACCCCATAACTGGGTGTCCTACCAGCAAAGATAAAAGTATCCATTGGAGTCAGGTGGTATTATTTTCACCAGTGTTTATTATTAAAAATATACAAATCAATATCAATGCAAATATACAGATAATATTCATTAGCAATACTAAACCTGAAAGTGTGGGTATAATAATAATCAATAATAAACAAGCTCTATCATTGTCTACGGGATAATGAATTGTCACATGGAAATATAAAGTTCAGTTCAGGTCATGCAGGCTGAGGTAGTTGTTGGTCGATGTGTTGTAATTGTTGGAGAGAGAGAGCGAACGAGAGGAGGATCAAACAGTGACAGCTATCGTCTTGCAAACCTTCCTTTACGATCTTGATCTGTCAATGTGTTTTTGTGGCCATTCAATCATGACCCCTCTGCCCTTTAGCTAGACCGTTCTTCTGTGGTGGACTCGTCACCCAGGCAAGGGTGGACACACACACAAGCCCCCCACCGGCCTTGCTATAAACACTGGGAGTTAAAATTGACTGATCCTTCATTCGGTCTCCGATGCCCCACACTTTCTCGTGAGTTTCTGATGCTCACTAGTGTGTCCACTGGTCTGAGGGGTGTCACTCCAGGCCTCACTTTTATCCCCACTCACGGGGTCTCATGTGTCAATCAGGTTTGAATGACTTAACCCATCAAACCAGCCCACTCTGGCTGTCCACTGAGGAATTTTAATGAGCAGGATGGTACCACGTAAACAGCCCTCTCCACAGCCATAAGTCTTTCTGGAGTAATAACATGGTGGATAAACATAACTCTCTCTCAGGCTGTTATCAGGCTGTTAACAGTCCTGGCCTGTTTTCTTTAGTCTCTCCTACTCTCTCGTTAGCAGCATCGAAATAGTACCTGTTTGCAATTCTCCAAAAAGGGGGGGGGGGTGGGCATGGGCAACTCTGCACCCTTCTGCCCAGCAGAGTTGTTCAGCATTAGTAACACCCCCATCCTTCTAGGAATTTTCACCAAAAGGGAAAATTAACTAATACAGAGTCTTACAGAATTACAGAATCTAACAAAATACAGAAGGTTTTTTTTTACTACAGAGCAATACAGAGATACATTCAACTTAGCATCTAGATAAGCAGTCAGCGATTACATTGTCACTTCCTTTAATATGTTGTATCTTAATATCAAATTCTTGCAGCATCAGACTCCAATTTAATAACCACCTATTTTATTCCTTTTTGTCAGCAAAAAAAAAACTAAAGGGTTGTGATCTTAGCTTAAGTGTATATTACAAAATATGAACCAATACATGTGTGATTATACAGTCGTACATTATAAAAGTTTGTGCAAATACTAATCTCTATTTTACTTTTAAACTTAACAGTCAATCTTCCATGGTGTTGTCTTTATTATTTACATGCTTTGTCGAATTCCCTCAAAACCAGATCCTGTTATTCAACGTGGCATTTTTCAACATTTGCCTCTTTTCCATTTAACTCTCACATGGTTAGCTTGCTCACCAGTGTGGAATAAGCTTTCACATACTCCTTTCATAGGAGTTATCTTATGACCAATGTTTTCCAAACTTAGCCTATTTTCTGAACTTACACACATTTTTTTATTTTTAAGCATGTCATTAATTTTATCTTCAGAACCCATCATTCTATTAGTTTTCAGTTTAACATCTGCAAGTTGTTTACATTTAAATTCCAAAACAAACTGTAATTGATGCACAGGCACCTTATTAACAAGCCATTGTTTCTTCAGCCTGGTTACTGCTTCTGAACCTAATCCAGCCTTTAAATCTTCTTTATTCAATTTAGGAACAAAACCTTTCCCTTCTCCTTCAATAATATTCACATCACCACCTTTCCTCTCCTCACTAACTTTTAACACACCTTCTAACACAAACAACTGAGAATTCTCACTTTCCACTGGTACCAAGGTTAACCCTTTCTTCACTGAACCAAGTCCATCTGACCCAAAAGGACTGCATTCCTTTTCAACTAAATCAGGTACCTCAGACTTTTCCTGAACTTCAATGCTAGGTTCAGTACCATGTGCATCCACATCTTGAACACACTCAAATGGGACTTCTACCTCTTCCAGGCTTTCAATACCCGTCCCCTTTCAAATTCTAAGTTCCCCTGATCCTCCCAGTTACTCTCTGGGCAACTCCCATCCGCAGTAAACTCAACCCTGTGGGTTAAAACAACTTCATCTGCTAACCCAGCAGACTCCTTCAAGGTAATGGCATCGTTTTCATCTATGACTGCCCTTATATCATTATCAGGAACACATTTAAAATTTTCAACTTCTTCAAACTGCTCTGTCAAGCCAGACAGATCATCCATGTCCAACCCTGGACCTTCTAACTGCCTTATCTGTTTCTCATCTTTACTCTGTGCCTCCATAAATTCTCTCTTGGCTAAGGGTAGGTCTACCTCCTCTCCTTTACTCTCTTCCACCTCCCTATTCTTTGCTTTACCATCCCCTAACCCCTCCTGGTACAGGGTCGGTAAAAATGTCTCTGCCAAATCAACAGTGGACTCATTTAAACCATGCTCTTTCTCAGCCGCCTTTCACGACATGCTACGAGTGATTGCGCATACGGGGTAGATCTTAGAATCTAGGGGCAGGTCCTCAGCACTCACAGGCTTGCTTGTCAATTTCACTGCTGACCCCACCTCACCACCTGCTAAATCGTTACCAAGAAGGACGTCCATGCCATCTCTCGGTAATTCTGACCGCACCCCTATTTCAACTGGTCCAGATACCAGGTCACAATTTATAATTGTACAATGTCCTGTGTATGTTACTCAAAATGGCCTCTTTGGTTTGTTACAAGTAGGAATGCTTCTTTGTCGGATAAATGTTTCTCTCACCGTTGTTTCACTTTAGAATGGCTGATATGGTAATTGTATTCATTTGTTAATCAATGGGGAATGTCATTGTGTCTTGTGATGCTGGGAACTTGGGGGAGGGGTTTTCGCGGGTTTTTTGGTGGGAGGAAGACGTCGAGGAAGGTGGACGTGCGCTGCACTGCTCGGACGACCCCCGGGCGTGGTCCTAGGTGCGAAGACGTGGAGGTCGGAGGCAAGCGACGATGGGTCGATTGGTTCGTTGATTGAGCTCCAACGATGTGCACTAAACAGACTGAACTTTGATAAGTTGCCGCCTTTTGTTTTTTTCCGTGTGTGTGTGTGTGTGTGTGTGTGTGTGTGTGTGTGTGTGTGTGTGTGTGTGTGTGTGTGTGTGTGTGTATGTGTGTGTGTATGTATAGATATTGTATTGCCTACTACTCTTTTAATTTTAGTAAACTCTTTAAAGAGTATGTCATAACGGTATTTGGTGTGGGTTTGATACTGTTGGCGGGCGCGAGGCATAAACTCGATTCTCACAGCACCTGCGTGTACAGGAGGTGGGTTGGAGAGTGACTGGATCTCCTTTTTCCCCTAGACATATACCAGCCTGTTGGGTAAGGGTTACATTAATGGGGTGCTCGTCCCGGATTGGATTGTAGTGGTAGTGGAATCGCGCAGGCAGCGGAGCGGAGATGGACAGAGATAAGATTTTTTGTTGGTGCCATTTGGAAGATGTACCAGTACAGTACGCAAGCGTAGTGAGCGGAGTGGACTTTCGAGTTTCGGGAGACGCGATAGTGAGGGGTTTAAGTTCAGTGAAGGGTATTGGGCAGGTAGAATTGGTAGCTAGACAGTGTGGTAAAGAGGTAGAGTCTAGCTGGGTGTTGGTTCGTACGAGTGCTGAAGTCAGGACGGTGGAACTGCCGGCGACGGTCAGTGTACCGGGGGAGGAGGGGCTGTGGGGGCTGAGGAGACATCGGAGTAGGAGTTAGAGCTAGAGGTGGACCCCAGAGAGGTGCCCGGCACTAGTAAAGGGAGGTGGGAGGAGGGAGTCGTGACTAAGCCCCGCTCCCCAGGTAGGGTGGAAGCCTCGGACCTGGCAGCCGCACTTAATTCCCTGGTGGGAGTGGCCGAGAGGCCACGGCTGAAGCTGGGGGTGTTCTCCGGAGCCAAGCCTACTCCGGATGGGAAAGTGGACTATGAGACCTGGATCGAGCAGCCAAAACCATCCGGGAGTTGAAAGCTGAGAAGCCTGGAGCCTCAGTGGAGGAATGCCTAGAAGTTTTGGAGGGAGCGTTTGGGTTGTCAGGGGAACCCTGGCTGCTTCTAGCAGAGTTCCAACGCCTGGAACAATGGAGAGGGGAAAAGCTCTCCGAGTACATATTTAGGATGGAGGGGATGCTCTCGGGGCTGCGGCGCCGAGGGGTAGTGAAGGCGACTGACGTGGCTAGCGTGAGGATGAGTCAGCTATTCAGTGGCTCTCTGGAGGAGGACAAGGTGGCGTGGACTATCCGGCAGGCTTATAGGAAGGGTCCCCCTCCATCGTTCGGGCAACTGATTAGAGAGATGCGAGAGGAAGAGAGAGCGTTGGGGCGGAAAAGGGGCGCGGGCCTACGGGAGCGATCCTCAGCGATTCAGGAAGTGGTGGCTGGGTGGAGGAATGACAATCCCCCGGGGAGTAGGGAACCCCCTTTGGAGGGGAGGGACAGGGGAGGTACCTACTCTCAGGGGCGATCAGTGCAGTGGATTGGGAGCAGGAGCCGTCCTAGGAGAGGAGGGGTGGCAGGCAGCGTGTGCTTTAACTGTGGGAAAGAGGGGCATTTCAGGCGGGACTGTGGAAGGCCGACGGTGTGCTATAGCTGTGGAGAGGAGGGACACTTTAGGTGGGATTGTGAGAGACAAGGAGTCCCGCGGAGGACAAGCCCCCCTATGACTAAAAAGGGATATGTGATGGGCCTTACATGATGATTCTGGACACTTGGGGGTGGAAAAGGGCATATCAAGGCACTCCATGAGAATCACCTGCTGCCCTTGTGTCAAGCAGTGCAGGAGGATAAGGAGCCCGAGAGGGAGGTTGCGCCTAGTACAAGGACTCTGCGAGGGCGCAGAGAATGGGAAGAGCCCGCTGCTGAAGTGCGGGGACGGGTCCCTCACCCGGGAATGGCTACCGATTCAGAGGAGGACGACTCAGATGAGTGGGCCCTGTTCCCATTCGCTGGTGCTCCAGTACCAGGAGAGGAGGGAAGGAGAATTGGGTGAGAGGAGGGAAGGTCTTGAGGGTCAGATGGAAAGGCAGCCTACATTGGTGGGAGAGAGGGTGGAACCCGAGCGTGAGCCGGAGAGATCTCAGGTGAGGGAGGAAGGGGGTGCGGGTCTGTCAGGAAGACCTGGGGTGGCCGAGGCAGTGGGTTCGCAGGTGACGAGGGAGCCCAGTGGGGCAGAAGGGGTATGGAGATCTCAGAGGATTGGGCGCCCCCCCCCCCCGGAGTGGTTGACATATGTGGTACCGGGAGAACCGAGTGTGATTTCTACTGCTGTGGGTAGTTATGTCACTGCTTTCTGCATCTGGGTTGGGTTTCGTGTGTTGCAAGAAGCTTTGGGGAACTCTAGTAATGCCATGAGGGCATGACATTTGCTGGTGGGGAGAGAATGTACAATGTCCTGTGTATGTTACTCAAAATGGCCTCTTTGGTTTGTTACAAGTAGGAATGCTTATTTGTCGGATAAGTGTTTCTCTCGCCATTGTTTCACTTTAGAATGGCTGATATGGTTATTGTATTCATTTGTTAATCAATGGGGAATGTTATTGTGTCTTGTGATGCTGGGAACTTGGGGGAGGGGTTTTCGCGGTTTTTTTTGGCGGGAGGAAGACGTCGAGGAAGGTGGACGTGCGCTGCACTGCTCGGAAGACCCCGGGCGTGGTCCTAGGTGCGAAGACGTGGAGGTCGGAGGCAAGCGACGAGGGGTCGAATGGTTCGTGGATTGAGCTCCAACCAGTGCACTAAACAGACTGAACTTTGATAAGTTGGCGCCTTTTGTTTTTGTGTGTGTGTGTGTGTATTGTATTGCCTACTACTCTTTCAATTTTAGTAAACTCTTTAAAGTGTATGTCATAACGGTATTTGTTGTGGGTTTGATACTGTTGACGTGCGCGAGGCATAAACTCAATTCTCACAGCACCTGCGCGTAACGGTAAGTGGGTTGGTGAGTGGCTGGATCTCCTTTTTCCCCTAGACATATACCAGCCTGTTGGGTAAGGGTTACATAATGATCCCATGCAAAGGTACAGCTTCTGTTCCTTTTCCTATGCCTCTCAAAACTACCTCTAGAGTCTCAGGACCAAAATCTAGTACCTTACTTAGGATTAATGACTGATCAGCCCCAGTATCTCTCCAGATCCGCACTGGAACTGGGGTTTCTCCCTCTTTCACAGACACTGTCCCTTCTGAAATAAATTTCTCACACCCCTCTCATATTTTATCTACCTTTGCCTTCCTTGTCAATTTGCTGATCGACTCAGTACACCCTGTAGGGACTGCTGCTTTCCCTTTTCCTGTCTCCTTCTTCGGAGCAAAACACTTAGATGCAATATGACCAACCTTTCCACAATTATAACAGGTCAAGTCAGGAACTTTCCTGCCAGCCTGCTTTTCCTCCTCCTTACTTTTACCACTGACTCCCAGCTTATTCTCTACCTTAGCCAGTGGACTTTCTTTACCATCCCTACTACCTTCCTGATAACTCTTATTCGTGGAAATCCTTGACTTGTGGGTTAGGGCTTATTCATCTGCGTACCTGGCAAATTCTGATATAGACTTATTCAGTTTCTCATTCAGATACATCTGGATATTATCCGAAACACAACCTTTAAATTCCTCAATCAGAATTAACTCTCTGAAACGATGGAAATCCTCCTCTACCTTTTCTGCAGCACACCAACGATCCAAGAGCACACCCTTTTCATAGGCAAACTCTGCATACGTCTGATTCCACACTTCCTTTAAATCTCTGAACTTTTGTCTATATGCCTCAGGTACCAACTCGTAGGCCTGAAGGATAGCCTGCTTTACTTCCTCATAATTCTCAGACTCCCCCTCAGACAACATCACATATGCCCGTTGAGCCTTCCCTTTTAATACACTTTGTAACAACACCACCCACTGATCTCTGGGCCACTTCTGATTCACTGCCACCTTTTCAAAATGCAAGAATTAACAGTCAACATCTGTCTCCTCGAACGGAGGTATAAACAAACTCCCTACTAACATTAAACTTCTCCTCTCGGTCTGTCCCTTGGACTCTTCCCTGTTGCTTGAACTTCTCCATGTCTGGCTCATGCTGCCTCTGTTTCTCCTTTTCCCTTTCTTCTGCTTCCGGCTGTCTTAACCTAAGTTCTTGCTCCCTCTGTTTCTCTTTCTCCTTTTCAGCTTTTTCCTTCTCCCATTCAGCTCTTTCCTTCTCCCTTTTCGCCTCTAACTCCCTTAGCAGGAGCACATACTCCCTTTTCCTCCATTCCGCGTCCAACCTCAATTTTTCCAACTCTAACTGAACCATCCCAACAACTGGTTTCTTTTCCGGGAACAGATCCATTACCCCAGCCGAAAACACATCTTTGTCCATATAATACTGGGCTATGGCCCTCTGTATCTCCCACTTTTTCATTGACAACTTCACCTCTGTGATATTTAATCGTTTCGCAATATTCGCCAAGTCCGTCTTTTTGGCATCCTCTAGCACCTTCAAAGTCGGATTTTCTAAAAATTTGTCAACATCCATCTTTTCTGGTTTCCTGTCTAGTTACCCACGCAACCAGATCAAAGTCTGGACGAATAGCTCGATTCGCTGGCTCCGCAATTAGGTATCAAATCCCGGACGAGCCCCCAATTTGTTACATACCCCATAACTGGGTGTCTTACCAGCAAAGATAGAAGTATCCGTTGGAGTCAGGTGGTATTATTTTCAGCAGTGTTTATTAGTAAAAATATACAAATCAATATCAATGCAAATATACAGATAATACACATTAGCAATACTAAACCTAAAAGTGTGGATATAATAATCATCAATAATAAACAAGCTCTATCGTTGTCTAGGGGATAATGAATTGTCACATGGAAATATAAAGTTCAGTTCAGTTCATGCAGGCTGAGGTAGTTGTTGGTCGATGTGTTGTAATTGTTGGAGAGAGAGAGCGAACGAGAGGACGATCAAACAGTGACAGCTATCGTCTTGCAAACCTTCCTTTACGATCTTGATCTGTCGATGTGTTTTTGAGGCCTTTCAATCATGACCCCTCTGCCCTTTAGCTAGACCGTTCTTCTGTGGTGGACTCATCACCCAGGCAAGGGTGGACACACACACAAGCCCCCACCGGCCTTGCTATAAACACTGTGAGTTAAAATTGACCAATCCTTCACTCGGTCTCCGATGCCCCACACTTTCTCGTGAGTTTCTGATGCTCACTAGTGTGTCTCCTGGTGTGGCTGAGGGGCGTCACTCCAGGCCTCACTTTTATCCCCACTCACAGGGTCTCAGGTGTCAATCAGGTTTGAATGACTTAACCCATCAAACCAGCCCACTCTGGCTGTCCACTGAGGGATTTTAATGAGCAGGATGGTACCACGTAAACAGCCCTCTCCACAGCCATAAGTCTTTCTGGAGTCATAACATGGTGGATAAACATAACTCTCTCTCAGGCTGTTATCAGTAACAAATGTCCTGGCCTCTTTTCTTTTGTCTCTCTTACTCTCTCGTTTGCAGCATCAAAATAGTACCTGTTTGTGATTTTCCAAAAAGTGGGGACATGGGCAAATCTGCACCCTTCTGCCCATCAGCGTTGTTCATCCTTCGTAACATCATCATCACCAAAACAAACAATTTATTTATCTATCTCTAATTGTCCCTGAGCACAGGATGGAGACACTGCAGTTCATAGTGTGTAGACTAAAAGAATAGACCCAAGAATTTCTAAGACAGTATGGTTATACTGTCACGTAGAAATAGTGTCAAGGGCTGTCTTTTCTGATGGATTTTCTGCTTGGTCCTCAAAACAAGAAGGTGCTGTCTATATGGAGTTTGAACATTGACCTTGTGATTGTTCCTGATTTCCCAGTGTGCTCTGGGTTCCTGCAATGTCTCAAAGATGTGCTGGTTGGTCAGTTAACTAACTGGTGCAAATCACCCTCGGTGTACAGGTGAAGTGTTCTGAAGATAGAAAAGTGGGGGGTGGGGAAGGTGATCCTGAGGTATACATTGATGGGAATGTGAGGAGAATTTAAATAATGTCATTAATGTCGGATTCACGTAACTGTGGAGTTGATGGTTGGTGTGGACTCTGGGCTGAAGGGACTTTTTCCATTGCTGTATCGTTCTATGTCTCCATCTCCACAGGGACAGAGAAGAAAATCAATTGTAAGTGTTGCTTTGGATAAAAATCACAGGAGGTGACCCCATCCAAATTATGTAAAGGACTGCGGAGAGACATTAGAAGGGACTGGTGTCGAAAACCATTTCCAAGTTCAATGTTTACCCGTTGCATCAATAAACTTTATCATAGAAATATAGAATGTAATCAGTTTCTCTGGAGAATTGTTTATGTCTACTAAGCAGATTTTGTTCAGGGAATTGGAGCAACAGCATCTGTAGGAATTTATTCACATTGTCTTTTCTTCTCCATGGAGAGTGGAGATCAGAGTGAGATGGATTTCTGTCTGCTGCTGTATTTAGTTTTCAACTATTACATCCACACAGACTGGCTTCAACACAGCCTGGTATGGAAACACCAACGTCCTTGAATGGAAAATCCTACAAACAGCAGTGCATACAGTCCAATCCATGATGGGTGAAGTTTCCCCATAAATGAGCACATCTGCATGAAATGTTGTCGCAGGAAAGCTCTCACCATCCAGCACATGCTCTCTTCTCACTGCCTCAATCAGGAAGAACATACAGAAGCCTCAGGACTCACACCATCAGGTTCAGGAACAGTTAATACCCCTCAGCCATCAGGCTCTGAACCAAAGGAGATAAATTCACTCAACCTCTCTTACCCCATCATTGAATGTTCCCGCAACCTATGGACTCACTTTCAAGGACTCTTCATCTCATGTTCTCGATATTTATTATTTATTCATTATTGTTACTTCTTTCTTTTTGTACTTGCACAGTGTTTTGTCTTTGCACACTGGTTGAAGGCCCAAGTTGGTATGGTCTTTCATTTATTCTATTATGGCTATTACAGTATAGATTTATTAAGTATGCCTCATGAAAATTAATCTCAGGATTATATATAATTATACTGGACTCCATGAACTATGGGTACAGCAGGTCTATCACATCCGGGAGCTGCTTGTTGTTCAGAGTAGCCAGCCAGGTTGCCATAGGAACTGACCAGTAGTTTGGAGAAGGAGAGTCCGGTCGGTGGGTCAGAGAAGGAGCAGGCCAGTGGATCGGAGGAGCTGGATTAGGTTCAGTGGAGCTGACCTGGATGCAGACTGTGCTGTTGCCTGCTACTCAAAGACACTGGGGCACAAAGGCAGCGTGCAGTGAAAGCATGAGTGACTATTTTGAATGTTTCTCATGAGATTGTAAGAGCCTGTTAAACATTGTTTGCCTCAAGCCTGTTTCCTTTGTTTGGTGGTGAGACAGACAGGAAAGTAGCAGTGTAGCTTCAGTTTTAGCGAGGTATAGTACTCAAGAGCAGGCTTGCCTGCTGTTGCAGTCCAGATAAGGGTGGTGTAGCATGGCATCAGTGCTCAGTTGAAGCCGGCTTCTCCTTTCAGTGCTGCCCTCTGGTGTTCAATCAGTTACCAGAAATCAAAAATTTGCAGGAATTTTCACTCAGGGTCTTGAACTCAAAATGCGTTTTCTTGCATGACTCTTTTTTTCTTTCTCAATATTTTGAAAGTGCTTATGTTTTGCACCTTGACCCCAGAGGAACACTGCCTCATTCAGCTGTATCCATGTACGGTTGAATGATAATTAAACTTGATTTAATTTGATATGGTGACATACATGTAGTCTGTTAATAAATTTATTTTGACCTTTATTAATTCTCTAACTTTTTCAGGTCTGGAGAAATGTTTTGACCTGAGATATTGCTTTGGTTCTCTCTCCATAGGTACTGCCTGTCATCTATTTTCATGAGTTTGGTCTCTGATTTGCAACACATGCAGTTAGTTTCCCTCAGTGACAATTTCATCCTGCGTGTTGTAACTCAGATGACAATTTGGACTTAAGTTCATTTACTTACTGCCTGTTATGCTGCTGATGTTTGGAGCCGTAATGAAGTTCCTCCATCTCTGTCTGTACTCGGCCATCTTCTCCATTGTGCCCCAGGTGTGGATCAATGTTCTCATTTCTGCCTCTGTGATATGATGCCATATTGTCACTGTTTTCCTGTGTTTGTTCCACTCTTCAGGGATCCAATTAAGTCTTGATGATGGAGTTGGCCTCATCACACTTTGAATCAACCCCCAGCGTCTCCTCATAGTGATTGTGGCCATGTCCTCATAACATTTGTTCGTCACACCACACTGCCTGTCTCACTGTTTCCTGCTCTCCCACTTTCCAGTCTGAAACAGACTGTCCTTTGAATCGGCCCCTGTTCTTCATTGAGGATTACAGTGGCTCAATTCTGTCAATGAAAAGCCTTCAATGATAAATAATTGAACAAAGTCCGCCAGCAACAACCCCGTGCTTTTACACAGAAGCTTCAATATGGATTTGACCTGAACTCTTGCTCATGGGACTGATCTTTAGCAAGCTTTTTTGCTGCTTTTGCTATTTTTCAGCTGTGTCAACGTGATCACTGGCATCTCAAGAGTTGGCACACTTGCTGATGTATATGGTCTGCTCAGCAACACTCCACTTCATTCCCTTCACCACTGATGCACCGTGGATATTGTCTGTCCGGTGTTCTCAAGAGTATTTTTTCTCTGCAATGTAACCTGAGCAGGTTTTATTTTGCTCTGGTGATGATTACATTCTGCCTGTGGCAGCCCAGATTCTAATTTGAACTGACCTGATGCAAGGATTCAAGAGTTTCTTTCCAGCCATCAATGCTGCTTGAAATCACTGTGTTTCTGCAGCAGACAGTGTGTTGCTCTGGATTCCAGTATCTGCAGTCTCTTGTGTCTGGATTGAAGTCGACTTGATGGAAAGCATTTGGTATCCTGCAGTGACAACCTGCAACCACTGGGGGTCAGAGCAACACCTCTGAAATAAGGAATCAAACTTGCTGCTGCAATAGCAACCTCGAGCCACTGGGTGTCAGTGTTACAGACAGACAGAGAAGGGTTGCTGGAGGGTTCAGATGAACCAGTACACAGGAGAAGTCCATTGTGCCAGGAGGTCCTGAGATGTCAGGAACTCTTCAGGTGAATATATCACATTTCATTGTAATTTCCCCTACACACCAAAGAATGAATTGGCCAATGTAATTTGCACTTAGTGCAGATTGATAGAATCCTTCAGGCATATAGCACAAGTTATCCGTGCCATCCAAGATGACAATCCAAGCTAGCCCCATTTCCCAGTGTTTGGTCCATAATTTTCCTAATTTTTCCTTTCCATGTGTCTAAATGCTGTTGAAAAGTTGTTATTTACTTAACGCAACCACTTCCTCTGGTAGCACATTCCATATTTTCACAATTTCTGTTTAAGAAAATCCTTTTAGTTCCTATTAAATCTTTTCCCTCTCAACTGAAGCCTATGCTCTCTAGCTTATGATTCCTCAATCTTTGGTACCACAGTTGTGCCCCTCATGATTTTATTCATCTTTATAAAAGTGCCTCTGAGTCTCCTGCACTCCAAGGAATATAGCCTTAGTCTGTTGAACCTCTCCCCGTAACACATTCCCTTGAGTCCAGGCAAAATCCTTATAAATCTTTCTGCACTCATTCAGTTTATGGCATCTTTCCTGCACCTGGCTGATTGAAAATGAACACAATTCTCTAAGTGCAGCCTCACAGATGCCTTGTAGAACTGCACTGTGACCTCCCAACATTCACACTCAATGATCTGTCTAATGACGGCCAGCATTCACCATCCGATCTACTTCCGATTCCACTTTCAGTGAACCATGTCCTTTCAATCCAAGGTCCCCCTGTTCCACAACACTGTCCAGGTCCCCACCATTTACTGTGGAAGTCCCACCTTGGTTTGACTTTACAAAATGAAACACCTCACACTTATTTGAGTTAAAATCCAGTTGCCACTCCTCTGCTCATTTACTCAGCGAATCAACATACGCTCATAACGTTTGATAATCTTCACTTTCCCACTTGTTTCAATGTCATCTGTGAATGTACTAACCATGGTTTCTACATTCATATCCAAATCTTTAATGCAGATGACAAACAAGAAATCGACCCCTGAAGTACACCTACTTGTAACGGACGTACTCCCTGTTCACCCGTAACTGTGTGGCCGGGTGCAGCACCAACTCATTAACGGAGCTGTACCTGTCCACACAGTTATGGGTGTACAGGGAGTATGTCCCTGTCACAGCAACTCCCATACTGGAATCTCTGGCACAATGGAAGACAATTGTATTCAGGCCATTGGGAATGCTCCTGTCTGTATAACATGCACTATCTGCACTTGGAAAGAGATCTCAGCTCCTTCATTGTCATTTCATCCAGTTTACAGACCAATGATGATGTGAGCCTCACCCTGAACCAACTAACAGTCTGGGTGTGCAAGTATCATTTCACTGACAACAATCTTGAGCATTAACATTATTTCTGTATCACTGACAGCCACAGGGATGTGAGAATTATACTCGTGACACAGTACATAGTATTCACACCATCTCCACAGCAAGAACAGCCAAAATGTACAGGTAACCTGCTAATGACATCATCTCATTTGTTAGTATTCTCTTTGCAGCCCAAATAATCAGGATGTAAGAGGGAAGGAAGCAATCAAATCTATTCATATATAAAACTGGGAGCATCCTGACTGACTGCATCACTGCCTGGTGTGGGAGCTGTACCTCCCTCAATCACAGGACTCTGCAGCCTCGTGAATCTGTAGATGTGAACTTCCCACTGTTCAGGACATTTACAAAGACAGGTGTGTAATAAAAGGCCCAAAGGATCATTGGGGACCTGAGTCTCCCCAACCACAAACTGTTCCAGCTGCTACCATCCAGGAAATCATACTGCAGCATAAAAGCCAGGACCAACCAACAGGCTCCGGGACAGCTTCTTCCACCAGGCCATCAGACTGATTAATTCATGCTGACACAACTGTATTTCTATGTTATATTGACTGTCCTGTTGTACATATTATTTATTACAAATTACTATAAATTGCACATTTAGATGGAGAAGTAACGTAAAGATTTTTACTCATGTATATCAAGGATGTAATAAAGTCAATCCAATTCAAAGAGAGAAATTGTTGCCATTGGTGAATGTAGAGGGTATAGAATGAGTGGGGTTGACAAAAGGATCAGAGTCACATAAGGAAGGAATGATTTATGCAGTGAGATACTTGTGTCTGGAAATCACTGGTGTGCCGGGTAGAGGAAGCTGATCCAATTGTGACATTCAAAAGGGAAATGGACAATTGAAAGTAAGACAAACTGCAGAATGATGGGAGATTGTGAGTTTGCTCTTGATTACAGCTATCTCAGATTTAATAGGTGACTGCACTTTCTTCCACACTATTCTGTCAGTGATTCTCTGTGATTAAGCCACCTGTCCAGCTGCTATCACCTCCTATCATTACAACACTCAATGTTCCTTCCCCCAAAGACAATGATACCTATCAGGTGTCAGGAACATGCTGGCTCCATCTTACAATCAGGCACACGGCCATGAGACTGTCACTTTTTCCAAACAGCCTTTGGTAGAGACATCCAGCTCATTTTCACAGCCAAACCAACCGAAATAGAAGAGGTTCTCCTTTCTGAGGATCTTTCCAGAATGTGCACATGTTCCTTCAGCTGACTTTCACCTGAACCCCGCACGGGCTGGCAACATCAACGTCCAACCTTCTTCATTCGAGACTGAAACAACATTGGGATAACCTGACGTACGGGATTCTCACGTTCCCACGACTGAACTTCACTTCACGACTTCTGTTAACAGCAGTGAAGAATTATCCCAGTTGTTATGGGGAAAACAACTAGAAAAGTTGTGACTATCACGTCTGCTGACACTGCCTGTCCTGTCAGCAGCAACAACACTGTGAGTGAGAATCCCCCCAGTAACATGGTCTCTGGTGTCAGCACCGACCGGTCTCATCAACGGCCGGGAACGTGACCGTGTTCGAAACCCAACGGCCGAAGCTCGGTCCGATCGATCCTCAAGCAGTGATTGGATGATCGGCCGTCACGTGTGTGTGTCTATCAACGGCCGGGAACGTGACCGTGTTCGAAACCCAACGGCCGAAGCTCGGTCGGATCGATCCTCAAGCAGTGATTGGATGATCGGCCGTCACGTGGGTGTGTCTATCAACGGCCGGGAACGTGACCGTGTTCGAAACCCAACGGCCGAATCGATCCTCAAGCAGTGATTGGATGATCGGCCCACGTGGGAGTGATTATTGAAAGCGAGCGTCGTTCGTCGAGATTCTCACTGGAGGGCGGGGTGACTGGAGCCGGCAAAAAAAGACGGAAGATTCGAGAAGAGAGTCGGTTCGGGGAGCGCGGGTAGCGGCAAGCTCTGATTGGAGGATCGGCCTGGAGGTGACGTATGGCCTGTTCCGGTTCCCGCGGCTTTAACCGCCGATTGAAGATTCAGTCTTCCGGTGTCCGCGCGAGCTGGGCGGAAGTGAGGTCGCGGCAAATAGTTAAAGCGCGGGAGAACGCGAGGGTCCGATTGGTTGAGGGTTCTCCCATAACAACCGGGATGATTTTCCCCGCTGTTGACAGAAGTGGTGAAGTGAAGTTCAGTCGTGGGAACGTGAGGATCCGGTAAGTCTGTTTCATGTGAAGAGGAGCCGAGAGCGCGAATCCCTCCAACGGCAGCGGCGGGAGAGAGGAGACGCCAGCGCTGAGTTGTCGAGTCCGGTCGCTCATCGTTGGTGACTGAAGAAGCCCCTCGCCGGAGGGGTGCACAAAGGCTAACGGGGCAACACAATGCAGGGTAAGGAGAGAGGCAAGTTCGGGAAACATTCATTTCCTGGTGTCTAGGACCAGACAGTGCAGGAAGGACAGTGGTGTGGTGTTGGAAGATTGTTTGATGTATGGACACTTGGTGGGTGGAGGTAGGAGAGGTCGTTATAAGACAGGTGGATCAGTGTGGAGTGTGAATACACAGTTAGACTAGTGACGGAGCTCAGATTTTATGCTGGGTGGTTAGACAATAAATAGAGGCTGGATCTGCAAGTATTCAGGATCATCTGGGAAGCTGGGGGCTTCCTAAAGTGAGACATTTACAGAGGTGGTCAGACCTGAAGTACACACTTCACATAGATGAGGAAGTAAGGGCAGAAGACAGTCAGTACAGGGGGCCCCTGTGGCCATTCCCCTCACCAACAGGTATATGTTGGGACAATGGCTGTGGTCCTGTAAAATGCAAATAGGGAGTCAGGTATGAAATTAAAGCACAGGTCCTCGAGGGTTATGATCACTGGAATACTCATGTTGCCACGTGCTGGTTAGTATGAGAATTGGGAAAAAATCCAGATTTTCCCCTGTAGTCGCAATGGTATAATACCTGTCCCCTTGTCTCCTCACCACCATCCAATCTCCTAAACACTCTTTCCAGTGAGGCTCAGATTTCCGTGCATCTCATCCATTGTTGAATATTGCATTCACTGCTCTCGAGGTGACCCAAGTGTTGACTGGGGAATTGCTTTAACAAACATCTGCACTCCAGGGACCATGACCATCGACAGCTCCCACTTGGAAGCCATTTTAATTCCACTTCCCATTGTCACATCAACCTGTTTGGCTTTGACATCATTCACTGTCATGGTGAGGCCAAACACAAACGTGAGGACAGAATATTCCAGTTTGGGTATCTACAATCCAATGGCATGAATAGTTAATTCAGTAATTTGTGGTAAACCTCTCCACCACTGTCCCCTTTTCTCTCTCCTCCTGATCTACCCAAGTCCTCTCATACACATCTTTCTTTGAAGTCGAAGTCAACATAAAAGCAATAAATAGGGCATATAACAGATCTAAAATTAATGGGAAGTTAGAGGATTTGGAAACATTTAGAAACCAACAGAAGAGATGAAATATTAAGGTAAGTTAGCTATCAAAGAGAACAGAAAAAGGTTTTTTCAGATCTAACGAGAAAAAGAGAGGCGAGAGTAGTTTCTGGACCACTGGAAAATGCCACTGGCAGATAGTAATAGGGAACAGGGAAATGGCAAAGGAAATGAGTAAGTATGTTTCCTCAGTCATCACTGTGAAAAGCACTAGCAGTATGCTGGAGTTTTGAGTGTCGGGGCAGAAATGAGAACAGTTGCTATTACTGGGGAGAAGGTGCTTGGGAAGCTGAAAGGTCTGAAGTTGGAAAAGTCACCTGGACAAGAAAGACTTCTGAGGGTCCTGAAAGAGGTAGCTGAGGAGACTGAAGGCACTATTAAGGATCTTTCAAGAACCTCTACATTCTGGCATGTTCTAGAGTACTGGGAAACTATAAATGTCATTCCACTCAGTAAACGGCTTGCTGTCCTGGTGATGAGATTTTGGTGGTGGCAAGATATCCATTAGTCTCACAACCAGGGAAGAAGCTGTTACCCAGTCTGGCAGTCAGAGTCCGGAAACTTCTGTACCTCCTTCCGGATGATAGTGGGTCACAGAAATTGTGACTGGGTGGTAGGGAGCCTCAACAATGCTTTGGGCCCTGTATATGCAACACTCCCAGGAAATGTCAGAAATCTGGGCGGGGGGGTGGGGGGGAAGACACTGATGACCCTCTCGGCAGTTTTCACTTGGAGGCTATGCACGTGCTGACATTGGAGAGAGTTTTGATGAGGTTCAGGGGAATGATTCCAGGAATGAAAGGGTTAATGTATGAGGAGTGGTTGATGACTCTGAGCCTGTATTCACTGGTGTTTAGAAGAATAAGGGGGGGGGGAAATCTTATTGAAACCTATTGACAACAGGGTATTCAGAATGGGCTTCCAGCAAAAGTGGTGCTTTGGCGTAATCGGAAATGTGACTGGTTCGGGTTGGCAGGTTGTCGTGGTGGAATGGAAGAAGAGGATATAAGACTACGAGCAGTGGAAGAAAGTGCAGACAGGCAGCAAAAGTGGAAATAAATGAGAAAATGGTCATGATGATAAGAGTACAATGATCAACGAAGGAAGGTGATCGATTGGGAGATAAAAGTAATATTTAAATTTAAGCCATAGAGTGTAGTAAATGCATTGAGTCCAAAAGCACTGACAAGCAATCTAAACAACATTGTAAGAGATACAAGTATAACGAAGATTCTGCGTGATGGAGCACTGTTGATGGTTTGTTTGAAAAATTGGAGCAGAGGGACTAAGCATTGAATGTACCAAATATTGGCAAAAGAGGTAAAAATGGTGTTGAAGAGGTGATAATGGAAATATTGTTTGGAACTAAAGAAAAATATTAAAGGAGGATTGAACTGACTTTAATACATGCTTCATATACATGAGGAATAAAAATCATTACGTTATGTCTCTGTCTAAATGTGCAATGTGCAGTTTATAGTAATTTATAATAAATAGTATGTACAACAATATAATATAGAAATACAGCTGTGTCAGCATGTATTAATCAGTCTGATGCTCTGATGCAAGAAGCCGTCCCGGATCCTGTTGGTCCTGGCTTTTATGCTGCAGGACTGCTTCCCGGACGGTAGTAGCTGGAACAGTTTGTGGCTGGGGTGGGTCGGGTCCCCAGTGATCCTTTGGGCCTTTTTTACACACCTGTTTGTAAATGTCTGAATAGTGGGAAGTTCACATCTACAGAGGCGCTGGGCTGTCCACACCACTCTCTGCAGAGTCCTACGATTGAGGGAGGTACAGTTCCCATACCAGGCAGTGATGCAGCCAGTCAGGATGCTCTCACTTACTCCCCTGTAGAAAGTTTTTAGGATTTGGGGCCCATACCAAACTAATTCAACCGGCTGAGGTGAAAGGCATTGTTGTACCTCAGCCATTATGTACTGACCACGTGACCTCCTTGGTGATGTTTATGTCAAGGATCTTAAAGCTGTTCACTCTCTTAACCCCAGATCCATTGATTTCAATAGGGGCTAGCCTGTCTCCTTCCTCCTGTGGTCCACAACCAGCTCCTTTGTTTTTGCAACATTGAAGGAGAGGCTGTTTACTTATCTCCACCATGACAGGATGATGACTTCTTCTCTGTAGGCTGCCTCATTATTATTTGAGATTAGGCCAATCACTGCAGTATCATCAGCAAATTTAATTAGATTGCAGCTGTTGGTGGCGACACAGTCTTGGGTATACATGGCTTAGGACACAGCTTTGAGAGGCACCTGTGTTGAGGAGCAGAGGTGAGGGAGCCCACTCTTGCCACCTACCGGCCGTCTGACAGGAAGTCCAGGATCCAGCTGCACAAGGCAGGGTGAAGGCCGAGGTCTCTGAGCTTCTTGTCAAGCCTGGAGGGAATTATGGTGTTGAATGGTGAATGATATTCCAAGAACATCATTCTCATGTAGCACCCTTCTTCTCCAGATGTGTAAGGATGTGTGACTGAACCAAAAGTATTGCAAGCAGTGAGGAATGGAGTAAAGGTCAATAGCACTTCTGTTATGTTAATATTTCAGTATTCAGTCTTACCGGAAAAACGAACAATTGGATTCATGTGCTTTGGTGTCAGAGCCTATGTTCCACCACCACTCAGGTGTTATAAATGTCAGAAATATGGGCTTGTAGCGGCCGTGTGTGAAGGAAGGCAGAGATGTGGTAGATGTGAAACTTTGTGCAATAGGATTAGACAATGTGGAAACCTTTAAAATTTTTAGGCATTTAGTTTGATAATAGATTCACATGGTCATCACATATTAAAGAAATAATCAAAAGTAAGAAAGTGCTGAATGTTTTGAGGTGTGTGATATGAAAGGAATGGGGAGCTGACAGGAAATCCTTGAAAACAATATATGTAGGATCAATAAGATCAATGCTGGACTATGGAAGCATGGTATATGGATCAGTATCACACTGTGTGCTCAATAAACTGGATATCATTCAAAGTCAAGCATTAAGGTTAATCTGTGGGGCAATAAGGACACCACCAGTGGAGGCAATGCAGGTGAAGTTGGTACTACTCTGGTACTGAGAAGAACACAGCTTGTGTTAACATATTGGGTAAACCTACAAGGGCCTGGAGAAAATCATCCAACTAAATAGCTTTAGGTCCATGCTGGGAAAAGGAAGGAAAGAAATTCAGAAGTTTTGTATGTACTATTGAAGGAAAAGCAGGAAGGACAGGAATTAGTAATAAATAGCGAGTGATACAGAGCCTTTTCCCGGGCTGTCTCCATGACTGTGAAGCACCAGAGGTGGATCCCAAATTATTGAAGAAAAGACAGAAAAATAAAGAAGTGATTTTAAATGCAGATATTACTGAATATTATGCAAATAATTGTTATTATGGATATTTACAAATGTACACAGATGCTTTAAGACTGTAATAGTAGATTAAGGGTGGGATATGTAGTGCTTGATTTTAACATGAAAAAGCAGGTGAGGATAAATCATGATTTCTCAGTGTATACAGGTGAAATGACGGCTGGACTATTCGCTTTTCAGTGGGTGAAGGAAGTGAGGCTGCTGAGAGTTGTAATGTCATCTAAAAGACTTGCATTCGGTGGCAAGACCAGACATTTTATGTGGGATAATACAAACTTTATTTCAACTTAAAAATAATATCCAGAAAGAACTGTAATGCTTGGGGAATGTGGAAAGAAGAGGTGTTAATATCGAGATTGAGGATTGGGCACACAGGGTACATTGTTTTTAATGAAGAAACACAATAATGGGAGGTGTGAATATTCTAAAAAACAAGATGTAATCATGAGAGGGGGTGGTTGATTTTAAATTTATCACAGAATAAAATACAATAGAACATTAACAGCATTTTGCAGAAAAGATCACAGGACTATTGCTTTAAATATATAGTGCAGTTTCTTTAAGAACACAGTTCTTTTGTTTAAATAAAATTTGATACAAACATAAATATGGGGTCAAATACTGTATAAATATGTGGGTCTAGATATGTTGAACCACCCTCCAATTCATAAGGTAGCAGTAATGCGCTTAAACCTTGGAAACCTATCGACTATTGAAAGGCCCATAAGGAGTTGATGTTGAGAGGATCTTTGCGGAGTATGGAGACTTAAACGTACACAGGCCATTCCCACCTAGACTGTTAGCCGAAGGAAGATGGTGAAAGGAAACACCAGAGTAAAAGTCAACCAGACCTCCAACCTACCTGATTCTAATCCTGCCGTCATTGGCTAAAAGGCCTGGCGGATCTCCTCCCATGCATCTCTGATCTGGTCAAATAAATATGCAGAACACCTTCTATTGGTGGGAGCAAACATGAGGAAATCTGCAGATGCTGGAAATTGTGTTGTCTATTGGTGGGAGGTCTGCATGTCCACACCCTCCCTTTTTATCTCCATTGGTGTTTGCACAGAGCCAATGTCAGTCTTGCCACACCATTGGTCACTCTTTTTAAGTTGTGGTTGAATAGCAAAAAAATTTTTCAGAAAGGTCCATTAAAGTGGATGTATCAGCAAAGCTGTAAAATTGTGAAGAGGTGAGGGAAGTGGTGGAGCAAGTCCCCATCTGCCTGTCAACCCGCTCACCTGCAGGTGATAGCTCTCTCCAGGTGAGCGGGTTGACAGGCATATGGGGAATGGAATAGTGGGAACAGTGCTGGAAAGTTGTAGGTGAGGATGGAAGTGACAAAAAGCTGAATATAATGGAATGTGATGGAAGAGGAATGTGGAGCATGAACTAATGGGAGGGAGATATGGTGGGCAGAGGAGTGCAGTGGGGGATGGGAACCAGTGGGAGGAGAGTGTGAGTTGTATCACAGACTGGTATGGAAACCCTTTGAATGGAAAAGCCTACAAAAACTCATGGATACAGGCCAGTCCATCACAGGTAAAGCCCTTGTGACTGAACGAATTCACCAGAGAGACACTGAAGCTGGTGGATACAGAAATCTTTATTCAGCAAAACAAGCAACAGGCATCATACTCCAGACACTCATGGAAGAAGAAGCCTGCCTGACCCTTTGTTACATGACATTTTTATATGCTGAAGATCAAACATAACAGCAGGACAAATCTGTAGTTAAAATGCATCCAGAATGCTCCCTTTAAATTACGTATAGTTTTCAAATACCTCCATCTTCACATCCACACTCCAGACACCCAAAATGAATGTCAATCCCCACTGACTCTGGGCCACTTTCATGCATATGCAGGTATCTGAGGTCGAATTTTGAGTTTATTTGTTTGCAATCAACCCCATTCTGCAGCTCCAAGAACACCATTGTTCTTGGTGCATTTTAAACTCAATCTACATTCCATGTTTAGGTATGAAGACTGGTTGCTGTTGAAATTAGTATTTGCTATATATCATAACTCCAGAATACACCCTAACGTCTTTCCACACTATTGAACACATCTACAAGGAGTGCTGTTGCAGGAAAGCAGCATCCATCATCGAGCACATCCACCATCCAGGGCATGCTCTCTTCTCACTGCTGCCATCAGGAAGAAGGTACAGAAGCCTTGTGTCCCAGACCACCAGGTTCAGGAACAGTTATAAATGCTCAACCATCAAGCTCGTGAACCAGAGTGGATAACTTCACTCACCCCAACAATGAACTGATTCCTAAGATGTAGGAGCAGAATTAGGGCATTTGGCCTGCCGAGTCTGCTCCACAACCTGTGGACTCTCTGTCAAGGATTCTACAACTGATTCACAACTATTTATTCTTTCATGCATTTCTTCTTATTCTTTTGATTTCTTTTTCGTATTTGCACACTTTCTTGTCTTTTGCACATTGGTTCTTTGTCTATCTTTGTTGTGTGCAGTTTTTCATTGATTCTATTGTGTTTCTTTATACCTACTGTGAATACCTGCAAGAAAATGAATCTCGTTGTAGTATATAGTGACATCTATGTACAAAGTTTGTACTTTGATAATAAATTTACTTTGAACTTTGGGTGATCTTCCAGTGTGGAGGTGGAGGAGGACAAAGAGATGGTGTTGGGGGCCAGGTAGATCAGAGGTGGAAGGAAAGGCACAGAGGGGGCAGTTACTGGATGCTGAAGAACTAATGCCTTCGAGGTGTAGGCTCCCCTGGAGGATAACAACAGCCCAGGACTCTACCATTTACTGCAAAAGTCTTTGCCTGGTTTGAAGTCTCAAACTGGAACACATCCTGCAGAGTCACAGAGCACTGCTGTAGGACTCTTGGCCCAACTGGTTGATCTGGACCAAGTTTCACATCAAATTTGCCCATTTGCCAGTGCACACCACACATCCCTCTAAAACAGGTATTGCTAACCCTTTTATGCCATGGACTGATATGATTTAGCGAAGGGTCCACGGATCCCCAGTTGGGAATCCCTGTTCTGAAGTATTCCTATCCATATACCTGTTGAAATGTTTTCTTAAATTTGTTTTTGTAATTTATTTTTTATTGAAGTTCATCATCAAACAAACATTTCCATAAGATGTATTTCAGACATTGTACATATATATCATATAATCATATATATCACAAATCTCCACAAAGTATTTATCTGAGGCATACACTTATAGAAAAGAGTGGAAAGAAAAACAAGCAAAAGGAAAGAACTATGTACAAGTAGGGAGTGATTTTTTTTTAAACAACAGATTCATTGATTTGTGAGAATAAAATCAGGCCTATGAGGCATTATATAGTTAAACCATTTTTCCCAGTATGAATCAAATTGTTCCAGCTTCTGGTTAACAGATGCTGTTATCTTCTCCATTTTGTAAATGTCCATTGTAATTTCCATCCATATATTTAAAGTTGGGCTCTCCTGTGATAACCATTTCCTAGTAGGAGTCTTTTTACCAGCCACCAACAGTATATTCATTAAATATTTATCTCTTTTCAACCATTCTTGAGGTATATATCCAAAATATATGGTCTTGCTCTCTAAGAGTATTTCACTTTTAAAGATGTCTTGTAGGGCATTGTGTATCCCCTTCCAATAGTTTTTGATAACAGGGTAGTCCCAAAGAAAATATGATAATGATTTACATTTTGATTTCCACAATTTCTCTAGCAAACAGGGAGCTTACTATCATAATGGGATTTCTGAGAGGGTGTAATGAAATATCTTATCAAGTTTTTCCATACAAACTCCCTCCATTTCTGTGAACTGGTACACTTCCATTGATATCTCCATATTGTTGTCCATTCTTCCTCAGATATAATTATCCCTCCGTCCTTCTCCCATTTTGTTTTAATGTATGAAGTTGAATGTGTTTTAAGGTTTGACAACCCCTTATACATGCTTGAAATGATTCTCCTACCATTATCTGAATTATATGCTTTTCTAAATAGCTCTATCAAGCATGTCCTTGCCTTGGTTACATTTTTAAGTGTCTTATTAACATATTGTCACATCTGTAATACCAATAAAAATCTTGTTTTTCTAATATGTGTTTCTCTTTAATCATTTCAAAACTGAACAGTGTTTCTTCTTTCATTATTTTGCAGAAGTGTTTTTTTTAATATGTTGTTCTTGTATCTGCCTCACTCACTTCATCCAGCAGCTGATTCCATATGCAGACCATCTTCTGAGTGAAAAAATTGTTTCTTGTGTTCCTATTAAATATTTCAACTCTGTCCTGAAAAGTGTGTTCTGTGGTAGTTGATGGGTGGGAGTGGCCAAAATGATAATGAATCTTAAAGGAGAGGATGGAAGGCTTCAGTAGTGCTTTATAAAGTCTCAGCATTAACTCCTTGCTTTAATATTCCGATCCTTTGGAAATGAATGCTAAGACTGCATTTGCCTTCCTCACCACAGACTCAACCTGAAGATTAACCTTTGGGAATCTTGCATAAGGACTCACAAAACCCTTTGCACTTCAGAGTTTTATCTTTTCTCTCCATTGAGAAAATAGTCAACCCCTTCATTTCTTCTACCAAAGAGCATAATCATACACTTCCCAACATTGTATTCCAATGACCACTTCTTTGCCCATTCTCCTAATCTGTGTAAGTCTTTCGGTAGCATCTCTACTTCCTCAACCTATGATTGTATCATCTGCAAAAGTTGCAACAATCCATCAATTCCTACATCCAAGTCATTGACGTATAATGTCAAAGGAATTGGTCTCAAGATAGACCCCTGTAGAACACCACGAGTCTCCGGCAGCCAACCAGAAAAGGCTCCATTTATTCTCACTCTTTGCCTCCTGCCAATCAGTTACTGCTCGAATCTTTCCTGTAATACCATGGCTCGTACTTCTTAAGCAGTGTCATATGTGGTATTCTGAAAATCCAAGAACACACATCAACTGACTCTCTATTGCCTATCCTGTTTGATATTTCTTCAAAGAATTGCAGCAGATTTGTTCTGCAAGATAATCCCCTGAGGAAACCATGCTGTGTATGGCCTATTTTATCATGTGACTCCAAGTACCCTGAGAGCTCATCTGCCCAACCACTGAGGTCAAACCAAATGGCCTATAATTTCCATTCTTCTGCCTCTCTCCTTTCTTGAAGAGTGGAGTGACATATGCAATTTTCCAGTCTTCCATTCCAGAATCTCATGATTCTTGAAAGATCATTGCTAATGCCACCAGAATCTCCTCAGCTACCTTTTTCTGAACCCTGGGGTGTACACTATCTGATCCCGGTGACTTATCTACCTTCAGACCTTTCACTCAAGAATCTTCTCTCTAGTAATGATAGCACACACTTCATGACCCCTGACACCTGGAACTTTTACCAGACTGCTAGTGTCTCCCTCAGTGAAGACTGATGCAAAGTATTTGTTCAGTTCACCCACCATTTCCTTACCCCATCACTACCTTGCCAGCTTCTTTTCCCAGTAGTCCAGTACACCCTCCTGCCTCTCTTTTACACTTTATGTATCTGATGAACCTTTTTATATCCTCTTTAATATTATTGGCTAGCTTATCTTTGTATTCATCTTAAACTTCTTTCTGACTTTTTTTAGTTGCCTTCTGCTGATTTGTAAAACCTTTCCAATCCTCAAACTTTCCACCTATTTTTGCTCAATTATACAACCTCTCTTTGGCTTTGACTTTGCTTGTTTGCCATCATTGCATCATTTGCCTTTAGATTAATTCTTCCTCTTTGGGATGTATATATCCTGTGTCTTCTGAATTGCTTCCAGAAATTTCCACCATTGCCGCTCTGCCATCATCCCTACCAGTGTTCTTTTCCAATCAACTCCTCTGTCATGCCGCTGTAATTTACTTTACTCCACTATAATAATGATATATCTCATTTTAACACCTTCTCAAATTTCATGTTGAATTTGAGCATATTATGATCATTTTCCCCAAAAAGTTCTTTTATCTTCAGCTCTCTGATCAATTCCAGCTCATTGCACAACAGACAATTGAGAACTGCCCACCTGCCCGCAATGATATTGGACCTCCTCCGTTCAGGTGTAACCTGTCCCTTTTGTAGAGGTCGTACCTACACCAGAAGAGATCCCAGTGACACATACATCTGAACCCCTGCCCCCGCATCAGTTCAGGACTTCCTCACTTTGTTTACCCTTGTCATTGATGCCAATATGTACCAAGGCTGTGGCTGGAGTCCTTGATGATGATGGTTTGGACTCAGATGCTGGAGTACGCAAAGCAAAGTTAAAGACACGGTATAAAACTAGATTTGAGCCCAAAGCAAATGCTAGACGATACCACAAGTAGGGTTATGATTGAGCACCAAACCACCCTCATGATTTAGCCTATTGAACAAGAGTGTTGATTTCTGCAATGAATTGGTTCTCCCACCCTGGCTTATGGTAAAATGGTGGCAGGCTGCTCCTCTCATTCCGGTTCATCAAAATAACTGGACTGGGCATCTGGCTTTGATTCTTTGACTCCAGTCATTAGTTCAGGATGAATTCAAAGTGGTTAAAGAACAAAATCCACCTATCCTGCCTCGAATTCAACCTCTTGTCCTCCTGAATATAAGCCAGCTTCTTCTGGTCAGTCCACTTGATAAAAAGGGTTCATGGTCCCCTTGAGTCAGCAATGCCATTCCTCCAAAGCTGTCTTAAATACAAGGAGCTCCTGATTCATGTTGTCATAGATCCCCTCTGCTGAAGATTGCTGCCTGGAGAAGAATGCAGTCGGTGCAGTTTACCATCCAAAGGTGATCATTAAGACAAGATGGCACCCTCTCATAGCTGAGGCGTCCATCTCCATGATGACAGCAAAGTCCAGGTTAGGAGAAACCAAGATGGAAGCTCTTGCGAGCCACTATTTGAGCTCAACAAAAGCAGCCTCTGCTTTTAACTCAGTCGCTACAATCCTCGCTTCAGCTTCGTCTGACCTCACATTAATGTTTAACCTCAACCTCAAATTAAGGTTCCCCTTGCCCTCACCTACCACCCCAACAGCCTCCAGGTCCAACATATAATTCTCTGTAACTTCTGCCACCTCCAATGGGATCCCACTACCAAGCACATCTTTCCTTCCCCCCCTTTAGGGATCGCTCCCTACGTGACTCCCTTGTCCACTCATTACCCCCCCCCCCCCCGCCCAATCCCTTCCCACCGGTCTCCCTCCTGGCACTTAACCTTGTAAGCGGAACAAGTGCTACACCTGCCCTTACACTTCCTCCCTCACCACCATTCAGGGCCCCAGACAGTCCTTCCAGGTGAGGCGACATTTCACCTGTGAGTTGGCTGGTGTGGTATACTGTGTCTGGTGCTCCTGGTGTGGCCTTTTATATATTGGTGAGACCCGACGCAGACTGGGAGACCATTTCGCTGAACACCTACGCTTGGTCTGCCAGAGAAAGCAGGATCTCCCATTGGCCTCACATTTTAATTCCACGTCGCATTCCCATTCTGATATGTCTGTCCATGGCCTCCTCTACTGACAAGATGAATCCACACTCAGGTTGGAGGAACAACACCTTATATACCGGCTGGATAGCCTCCAACCTGATGGCATGAACATTGACTTCTCTAACTTCTGTTAATGCCCCTCCCCCCCTTCTTACCCCATCCCTGACATACTTAGTTGTTTGTTCTTTTTCTCTCTCTCTGCCCATCACCCTGCCTGTTCTCCATCTCCCTCTGGTGCTTACCCCCTCCCCCTTTCTTTCTCCTGAGGCTTCCATCCAATGATTCTTTCCCTTCTCCAGCTCTGTATCACTTTTGCCAATCACCTTTCCAGCTCTTGGCTTATTCCCACCCCCTCCGGTCTTCTCCTATTATTTTGCATTTCCCCCTCCCCCCACTACTTTCAAATCTCTTAGTATCTCTCCTTTCAGTTAGTCCTGACAAAAGGTCTCAGCCCGAAACGTCAACAGTGCTTCTCCTTATAGATGCTGCCTGGCCTGCTGTGTTCCACCAGCATTTTGTGTGTGCTGTTTGAATTTCCAGCATCTGCAGATTACCTCGTGTTTGCCCTTGGAGCCATTCTTACTACAAATGTTTGTATACTTACTATGCCCTCATAGATGAGGAAGAACAAATGAGAAGAGAAAGAGAGAAACCGTATGGTCCTGTGGAAGCTGGAGCAGGGACAAAATGGAGGAAATTCATGAGACATAATCTCCCACACACACAGCCTTGCTGACTAATCCTAATCTACCCCTTTTTTTTTGAAATTCCTCTTAACCCTCAGAACTCCTCCATTAAAACCATAAAAAAGAGCAGTAGAATTATGCCATTTTGGCCCATCGAGTCTGCTTCGCCTTTTCATCTTGGTTGATCCATTTTCCCTCTCAGACTCAATCTCCTGCCTTCTCCCCCTATCCCTTCAGGCCCTGACTGATCAAGAATCTATCAACCTCTGCCTTGAATACACCTAAAGGCTTGGCCTCCACATCCACTTGTGGCAGCGAATTCCAAAGATTCACCATTCTCTGCTGAAAGAAATTCGGCCTCATCTCCATTCTAAAAGGGTACCCCTCTATTCAGAGGCTGTGCCCTCTTTTCTAAGACTCTCCCACCACAGGAAAAATCCCCTCCACATCCACTCCATCGAGGCTTTTCAACAATCGTCCTGTTTCAATGAGATCCCCCCTCATCCTTCTGAATTCCAACAAGTACAGACCCAGAGCCATCAAACGTTCCTCTTATGGTAACCCTATCATTCCTGGAATCATCCTTATGAATCTCCTCTGGACCCTCTCCAATGCCAACACATCTTTTCCAAGATGAGGGGCCCAAAACTGTTCACAATACTAAAGGCAAGGTCTCACCAGTGCCTTATAAAGCCTCAGCATCACCCCTGCTCTTGTATCCTAGACATCATGAAATGAATGCTAACATGGCATTTGCCTTCCTCACCACCATCTCAACCTACAAGTTAACTTTCAGGGTGTTCTGCACAAGGACTCCCAGTTCCTTCTGCATCTAGTTTCCTGGATTTTCTCCTCATTCTGAAAATAGTCCACACATTTATTTCTGCTACCAAAGTGCATGACCATGCATTTTTCAACATTGTATTTCTGCCACTTTCTTGCCCATTCTCCTAATCTGTCCAAGTCCAGCATCCTACCTGTTCCCTCAACACTACCTGCCCCTCCACCAATCTTCATATCATCTGTAAACCTCATAACAAATTCATCTATTCCATCATCTAAATCATTTATATACAGCACAAAAAGTGTTCCCAACACCAGCCCCTGTGAAACACCACTAGTCTCTGTCAACCAACCAGGAAAGGATCCTTTTATTCTCACTCGCTGCATCCTACCTATCAGCCAATGTACTAATCATGTTAGTAACTTTCCTCTAATACCATGGATCCTTAACTTGGTAAGCAGCCTCATATGTGGCACCTTGTCAAACTCCTTCTGAAAATCCAAATATACAACATTCACTGAATCATCCCCTTTATCTATCCTACTTCTAATCTGCTCAAAGAATTCCAACAGGATTGTCAAGCAGGAGTTTCCCTGAAGGAAACAATGCTGACTTTGTACTATCTTGTTTGTGTCACCAAGTACTCCATCAAATCATCCTTAACAATTGACTCTAACATCTTCCCAACCACAAAGGTCCATAATTTCCTTTCTGCTGCCTTCCTCCTTTCTCAAAGAGTGGAGTGATAGTTGCAATTTTCCAGTCCTCTGGCACCATGCCGGAGTCAAATGATTTCTGAAAGATTATTCCTAATGCCACCACAATCTCTAACACTACCTCTTTCAGAACCATAGGATGCAGTTCATCTGGTCCGGGTGACTTACGTACCTTTAGGTCTTTCAGCTTTTTGAGCACCTTCTCCCTTGTAATTGTAACTTCGCACACTTCTCTTCCTTAGCACACTACAACATCAAGCAGATGGCTAGTGTCCTCTACAGTGAAGACTGATGCAAAGTATCTACTTATTCAGCCGTCTCCTTGTCCCCCATAATTATTTCACCTGCCTCATTTTCTTACGGTCCCAAATCCACTCTCATTTCTCTATTATTTTTAACATACTTGAAAAACTTTTTCCTGTCCACTTGGATATTATTTGCTAGCTTGCTTTCATATTTCATCTTTTCCTTCTAATGATTTTTCAGTTGCTCTCTGTAGGTTTTCAAAAACTTCCCATTCCTCTATCTTCCCACTGATGTTTGCTGTGTTGTATGCCCTTTCTTTTGCTTTCACAATGGCTTTGACTTCCCTTGTCAGCCATGGTTGTATGATTGTACCATTTGATGATTTCTTCATTTTTGGAATTCCTCTGTCCTGCTCCTTCCTCATTTTCCCCAGAAATGCATGCCATTGCCACTCTGCTGACATCCCTGCCTGCAGCTCCAATTTACTTTGGCCAACTCCTCACTCATACCACTTTAATTTCCTTTACTCCACTGAAATACCTCTACATCAGTCTTCACTTTATCCCTATCAAATTTCAAGTTGAACTCAATCGTACTGGGATCTCTGGTTCCTAAGGGTTCTTTTACCTTAAGCTCCCTAATTGCCTCCGGTTCATTACGTAACACCCAATCCAGTATAGCTGATCCCCTAGTCGGCTCAGCTGCTCTAACAAGCTAACTCTTAGGCTTTCAACAAACTCACTCTCTTGATATCGATTACCAACCTGATTTTCCCAATCGACCTGTATGTCAAAATCACCCATGACTACCATAACGTTGCCTTTTCTAGTTCCTGAGGTCCACCTCTCAGCCACTGTGGGGAGGCCTGTATAAAACTGCCATCAACGTCCTTTTACCCTTGCAGTTTTTTAACTCAACCCACAAGGATTCTGATCCTATGTCACATCTTTACATTGATTTGATGCCATTCTTTACCAGTAGAGCCACACCACTCCTTCTGCCTACCTTCCTATCCCTCCGATATAACATGTAACCTTGGACATTCAACTCCCAACTACAACCAACCTTCAGCCCCTATTCAGTGATGGCCACATCATACCTGGCCATCTGTAATATTGCAACAAGATCATGCACCTTATTTCTTATACTATGCAGATTGAGATACAACACCTTGAGTACTGTATTTGCTCTCCTTTCTGATTCTGCATCACTAATGATTTGATACTCAGACTGTTTGGTGCAACTACATCACATCAACTTCCTGCCTTTCCGGACAGTCTGACTGCACACTATCTTTACTTTTTGACCATCTTTCTGATCCTAAGTCCCTCCACACTGGTTCCCAACCTCCCGAACAGCGCTAACAAGCCTGCATGTGAGAATATTGATCGCCCTCGGACTCAGCTGCCACCCATCACTTTTGAACGGGTTATTCTTACCCTAGAAGAGATCCCAATGATCCAAGAGCTTGAAGCCCTGCCCCCTACTGGTTGAGGATTACAGGAGGAATGGAGGCGGCGTAACCACTATTGATATCAATGGATGGGATTGAGAGGGTTAACAACTTTGTTCCTCAGCATCCACATCAACGAGGACCTCACATGGTTTGCATAGACCAGCTCTGTGGTGAAAAAGACACAACAGTGCCTCTTTCACCTCAGACGATTGATGAAGTTTGGTATGGGCCCTGAAATCCTCAGAACCTTCTACAGGGGCAGAATTGAGAGCATCCTGACTGGCTGCATCACTGCCTGGTATGGGAACTGTACCTCCCAATTGCAGGACTCTGCAATCCCAGTGCATCTGCAGTTGTGAACTTCCATGATTCAGGACATTTACAAAGGCAGTTGTGTGAAAAGGGCCCGTAGGATCATTGGGACCCGAGTCACCCCAACCACAATCTATTCCAGCTGCTGCCACCCAGGGAATAGTACCGCAGATTAAAAGCCAGGACCAACAGGCTCCAGGACAGCTCCCTCCACCAGGCCATCAGACTGATTAACTCACACTGATATGGGTGTATTTCTATGTTTCATTGACTATTCTATTTATTATAGATTATTATAAATTACTGTGATTGCACATTTCACATTTAGATGGAGATGTAACACGAAGATTTTTACTCCTCATGTCTGTGAATGATATAAGAAATAAAGTCAATTCAATTCAATTATCAGCCACACATCTATCAGCCAGATCATCCTGTTTCTACCCTCACTGACAGGCTGCAATCCAGAAATTACTACCCGGGAATTCCTGCTTCTCAGCTTTCTACCTGGCTCTCTGAATTCTCTTTTCAGAATCAGAATCAGAATTGGGTTTATTTTCACCGGCATGTGATGTGAAAAATGTTAACTTAGCAGCAGCAGTTCAATGCAATACATAATCTAGCAGAGGAATAATAATAATAATAATAATAATAATAATAATAAATACAATAAAAATAATAAATAAACAAGTAAATCAATTACATATATTAAATAGATTTTTTAAAAATGTGCAAAAACAGAATTACTGTATATTAAAATATAGTGTCCAAAAATTCCATGTCCACTAAGGAATCGACCAGCAGAGGGGAAGAAGCTGTTCCTGAATCGCTGAGTGTGTGCCTTCTGACTTCTGTACCTCCTGTCTGATGGTAACAATGAGAAAAGGGCATGCCCTGGCTGCTGGGGGTCCTCAATAATGGGCGTTGCCTTTCTGAGACACAGCTCCCTAAAGATGTCCTGGGTACTTTGTAGGCTGGTACCCAAGATGGAACTGACTAGATTTACAACTTTCTGCTGCTTTTTTTGGTCCTGTGCACTAGCCCCTGCATACCAGACAGTGATGCAGCCTGTCAGATTACTCTCCACAGTGCAACTATAGAAGTTTTTGAGTGTATTTGTTGACTTAACTAATCTATTCAAACTCCTTTAAAATATAGCCGCTGTCTTGCCTTTCTGACGGGTGCCAGGCTGTTGCTACAGCACCACTCCACTAGTGGGCATATCTCACTTCTGTATGCTCTCTGTGGAGGTTATCCACCACAAAAGTATCCACAGCAGATAGATTTGAGGGGAATGGCCACAGGGGTGCTCTGTTCTAACTGCCTTTTTCCATTTCTCCTGACAGTCACCCAGCTACTCACCTCCTGCAACTTCGGGGTGACTACTTCTCTGTAACTGTGATCAATTATGTCCTCATTCTCCCATACAAGCTGAAGGTCATCCAGTTGCTGCTCCAGATCCCTAACATGGTCTTCAAGGAGCTGCACCAGATGCACTTCACACAGATGTAGTTCCCCAGGAGACTCTGGGTCTCCCACGATCTAACATCCGGCACGAAGAACACACCACAGCCATTTATATGGAGCAGCAAGAGAGGGGAAAGATAAAAAGGAAACCTTAACAGACACTTTACACAGAGCCGAAGCCTCTTCTGAGCCGAAGCCTGTCACTTCTACTCTTGCCACTGGCCTACTCCCGATAATGGCCACTCCGCTTATACCTTCTGTACTTTCAGTTAGTTTGTGGAGCTGTGTTGTCGCTGCTGATCGGCTGCGTACAATATTTCAGTCCTCTTACAATCAATGCTGATATCGCATTTGCCTTCCTCACCGCTGACTCAGCCTGCAAATTAATCTTTAGAGAATCGTGCACAAGGACTCCCAAGACCCTTTGCACCTCATATTTTTGAATTTTCTCTCCATATAGAAAATAGTCTACCCTCTTATTTCATCTACCAAAGTGTATGGCCAAACCCTTCCTGACACTATTCCATCTGCCACTTCATTGCCCATTCTCCTAATCTGTCTAAATCCTTCTGTAGCCTCTCTACTTCCTCAAAACTACCTGCCCCTCCACCTATCTTCAGATTGTCTGCAAACTTTACAACAAAGCCATCAATTCCATCATCCATGTCATTGACATTACATGTTCAAAGAAATAGTCCCAACACAGAATCCTGTGGAACACCACTAGTCACTGGCAACCAACTGGAAAAGGCTCCTTTTCTTCCTACTCTTTGCGTCCTGTCAATCAGCCACTTTATATATGCTGGTATCTTTCCTTTAATACCACGGGCTTGTAACTAGTAAAGCAACCTCACGTGTGGCATCTTGTTAAAGGCCTTTTCAAAATGCCACACATGAGGTGGGTTTTCAAAGCTTGCAGGGAGATTTATGCCAGTTAGAAGAATGGGCTGAGCGTTGGCAGATGGAGTTTAATGCTGAGAAGTGTGAGGTTCTACATTTTGGCAGGAATAATCCAAATAGAACATACAGGGTAAATGGTAGGGCATTGAGGAATGCAGAGGAACAGAGAGATCTAGGAATAACTGTGCATAGTTCCCTGAAAGTGGAGTCTCATGTAGATAGGGTGGTGAAGAGGGCTTTTGGAACGCTGGCCTTTATAAATCAAAGCATTGAGTACAGAAGTTGGGATGTAATGCTAAAGTTGTACAAGGCATTGGTAAGGCCAAATTTGGAATATTGGTCACCGAATTATAGGAAAGATATCAATAAATTAGAGAGAGTGCAGAGACGATTTACTAGGATGTTACCTGGGTTTCAGCAATTAAGTTACAGAGAAAGGTTGAACAAGTTAGGTCTCTATTCATTGGAGCGTAGAAGGTTGAGGGGGGGATTTGATCGAGGTATTTAAAATTTTGAGAGGGATAGATAGAGTTGACGTGAACAGGCTGTTTCCATTGAGAGTAGGGGAGATTCAAACTAGAGGACATGATTTGAGAGTTAGGGGGCAGAAGTTTAAGGGAAACACGAGGGGGTATTTCTTTACTCAAAGAGTGATAGCTGTGTGGAATGAGCTTCCTGGAGAAGTAGTAGAGGCCAGTTTAGTTGTGTCATTTAAGGTAAAATTGGATAGGTATATGGACAGGAAAGGAGTGGAGGGTTATGGGCTGAGTGTGGGTAGGTGGGACTAGGTGAGATTAAGGGTTCGGCACGGACTAGGAGGGCCAAGATGGCCTGTTTCCGTGCTGTGATTGTTATATGGTTATATGGTTATACAAGTAAGCTTAGTGTCCTCCCCAAGCCCCACAACACAAGAAAAAACAACAGCAACTCCAGACCAACCACAACACAATATAGGGAGTCTAAGTCAGGACAGCCAAACTCCCAGACTGTGAATACACTCAGCAACAGAGGATAATAATGCCTTCTACCAGAACAAAAAAGGAGCTGAAAGCAAGGGACTGAAAAGAAAAAAAAAACCCTAGTCAAGAGGAAGGTTATGAAAGTACTCGATAAAAGGTCCCCAGACCTTATGGAACTTTGGATCAAAATTGAGAACTGAATAATGATTTTTTTCGAGGTCCAAGCAGGCCATGATGTCATTAAGCCATTGAGCATGAGTGGGCAGGGCAACATCTCCATCTGAGAAGGATCAAGCATCTAGCCAGGAGAGAGGCAAAGGATAATATTCGGCATTTGGTCTCTCCCCAAAAACCGAACAGAGCAATTAAGGGGTTTGGTTCTAGGTGCTGATTCAGAATACACGATAACGTAGTGAAGACATCTTTCCAGAATTTCTCCAAGCTAGGACAGAACCAGTACATATGGATGAGATTTATCACATTTATCTTGCATTTATCACAGAGCGGACTAACGCTAGGGTAGAATCGAGATAGTTTAGATTTAGACATATGGGCTCTATGAACAATCTTAAACTGTAAAAGGCAGGGGCGAGCACAAAGAGAGGTTGAGTTAACTGATTTGAGAACTGAATCCCAGCTCTCCTCAGATAAGGAGATATTTAAATCCTGCTCCCAGGCCATTTTGACTTTATCCATGGGGGCCCGTTGTAAGACTGCTAGTTTATCTCGGATGATTGATATTAAGCCTTTACCTAGTGGATTCATGGAAAGAAATAGGTCCATAGCATTTTTCGCAGGCATTTCAGGAAAGTTAGGAATTAAAGGAGCAATAAAGTGTCAGATTTGGAGATATCTGAAAAAATGAGCATTGGGCAGATTGAACTTAACAGAGAGCTGCTGAAAAGAAGCGAAGCGATTATCAATAAAAAGATCTTCAAAATGTCTAATGCCCTTCCTACACCAAACCTGGAATGCTGAATCGTATGTAGTAGGTAAAAAAAGGTGATTATGAGCAACAGGGCTGGAAACGGAAAACCCCAAGAAACCATAGCATTTCCTGATCTGAGCCCATATACGCAAAGTGTGTCTAACAAGAGGATTAGCTATTGATCTGGGCAGACGACTAAGGAGTGCAGAGCCAAGAAGTGCAGAGGCATCCAGCCACTGTTGAATCCATTTTACTACTTCAGTATTAATACCTAATGATTGAACCTTCCTAACTAACTTTCCGTGTGGAACCTTGTCAAAGGCCTCACTGAGGTCCATATAGACAACATCTTTTGCTTTACTCTTAGCAACTTTCCTCGTAACCTCTTCAAAAAATTCAATGATTTGTCAAACACGACCTTCCATGCACAAATCCATTGACTGATGCTAATAAGACCCTGTCTATCCAGACAATTATATATACCATCTCTAAGAATACTTCCCATTAATTTACTCACCACTGACATCAAACTTACATGCCGATATTTGCTAGGTTTGCTCTTAGAACCCTTTTTAAACAATGGAACAATGTACAGCATCTGGATGAGGTGATGTATCTACCTTCAGACCGTTCAGTTCCTCAAGAACCTTCTCCCTAGTAATGGCAGCATCTCCCCGTTCTGCTCCCTGACTCTCTTGAACTTCCAGCATACTGCTAGTGTCTTCCACTGTGAAGCCTGATGCAGAATTGTTATACAGTTTATCGACCATTTCCTTGTCCCCATTACGACCTCTCCAGCATTGTTTTCCAGTGGTCTGATATCCACTCTCACCTCTCCTTTACACTTTGTGTCTGAAGAAACTTTTAGTATCCTCTTTAAGACTTTTGTGTTCCATCTTTTGCTTCTTTAAAACTTGTTTTGTTGCCTTCTGGTGGTTTTTAAAATCTTCCCAATCTAATTTCCCACCAATATTTGCTCTATTATATTAACTTACTACAAAGTTATTGGGTTTACCAGTCTATAGTTCTCAGCATTTAATTTTCTTTGCAGCCCTTCTTAAAGGTGCAAAATTATTCGTACATATCCTGTCTGTCCCAGAAAATGTCCAAAAGGTCCAATGAACTGAATTCCTGCTCCCTGTGAATTTAAAAATGCAAACATGAGGAAATCTGCAGATGCTGGAAATTCAAGCAACACACACAAAATGCTGGTGGAACGCAGCAGGCCAGGCGGCATCTATAGTCAGAAGTACAGTCGACGTTTTTGGCCAAGACCCTTCGTCAGGACTCATGAAGAGTCTCAGCCAGAAACGTTGACTGTTCTTCTTCCTATAGATGCTGTCTGGCCTGCTGCGTTCCACCAGCATTTTGTGTGTGTTCCTGCTCCGTGTGCAAGGTCGCAGCAATGTACAATATGTCCACTCCCTACAACACTATCTATTTTAGTGTCACCTGCCATCTAATACTCAGGAATATGGCAACAATTCCCATCAATGAGAGGACTCCTTCATCCAGGTATCAACAATCTTTGGACAAGGTCCCAGGATAAAATTCAAAGGAACAATTCTCAGTCTGTCTCCAGGGAAATGCCCCCCTATTCAGTGTTGTGTGAAAGTGTAATTGGATATGGTTTTGGAGACACACACATTCACACAGTGAGGGAGATTCCCAGTGCCAAAACACAGAGAGGAACATGGCTTGTATTTGTACATTAGTCCAGTACACTGGTCTTGGAGGGTCTGTCCCTTTTACCCTGTGATCTCTCCCTCCATTCCCTTCCTTGCATCTCTCTCTCTACCTGACCTTTCTCTCTCTCTCTTTCCACCTTCTCTAAGATTTCAGTCTTTTCAGACCTACAATTTGCTGCCTCATTTCTCCCTCCCACCCCACCCCACAGTGCACGAGGTCAGAAGCTGGCTCTGACAAGCTGCCTGCACTGTGTACAAACAGGCTGTCAGAGCCCTTAGCTGACAGAGAGAGAGAGAGAGAGAGGCAGAGACACAAACAGGAAGCAGAAGACAAAGCTGTTGCTGTGAGCAGTGAAGAGTGTAAAATATACTGGAGGACTGGCAGCACGTTCTCATGGCGGGAAAGAAGGAGAGGCAGGCCAGGGTCGTGAACCGACATTCCCAGAGGATCGCAGAGGCCAGTGGCAAGGTAGGGTCCTCAGTTGTTGCACATCCTGCCTTTGTAGTTGGATAAAACGTGAGAGTGGGAGTGAGTCTGGTTGCTGAGCAACAGATATGGCGTTGAGTGAGTGAAGTTACTGAGAATTGAATCATGAAGCTGAGTGTGTGATGTTCATATGCGAGTTCAGATCACATCACGGCAGCTGGGATGTCCAAAGTCAGTTTATTAAGTATGTGACTGGCTTGGTGGATTGGTGTCTAAGCACATGACTGACGCGTTTCAGGGAAAGGAATCTGCTGACTTTACCTGGTCTGGCCTGTATATGTCTCCAGGCCCGCAGTAATGTAACTGACCTGTAACCGCACTGTGAAATGGCTCAGTAATCCACCCGGTTCGAGAGTAGTTGGGATGGGAAAGAAATGTTGTTCTACTCACTTCCCAAGAATGAATAACAGAAAGTCATCCGTATATATGTTGTATCATGACAAATACATCACTGTATTGTTTTTAAGATCAATACCACGGGATTGAGATTGATTTTTAATTTAATTGCAATGAAATTAATTTAGCGTTAATAATATTTCATGCCTGCTTTACTGTTTATTATTTTATGTAGTTATGTCATGATATTGTATTCAATTGTCTCCATGGAATTTCATTGATAAGTTGCTCCTGTGATAGAATTCCTTAGATAAGGCATTGGGAATGACTCTGTCAATAGTTGGATTGATCAGTTGTGCTGACACATGCACTCCAGGTTATGGACATGGGGAATCTGTCCTATTGTATTCATGGTTTGCATTAATCTGGTACCTGTTTATGTTTTCTACTCCTGGCGTGTTGTATTTTCCTACATTGGCATATTTTCCCAAAATGTTCTCTTGCTCACATCACATTAAAACATTTACATTCTCGATATCAAGTTCTGTGTCACCTGTACTTGTACCAACAACTCCACACTCTCTGATGGGCAATACTGCGGGATGCAAAAAGTTTCCTTCAGCCAAACACTGGGAAGACCAAAGGCTTTGGACTCGACAGTGAGTTCTGTTCTTTTCCAGGGCACCGAGGGACAGAGGTGCTGCGTTTCAGCTGGGACATTGAAGGAAGATTGTGTGTGCAACGGAGAAGCTCCTGGATTCACAGTTTTATTGGATGGAGTGTGGAGAATTAGGTTAATATGTTGAAACAAGGGATGGAGACACTGATTATGAAACATTCCATCAATATCTGGCTCTGGTGTGTGTAGCAGGATGCTGAGAAATTCTTCCTTCTCTTTATCATTCTTTTTATTAATTAAAAGTAGACATTATATATATATGAATGTTATGAGGTGTTTAATAGGAAAGGAATGGGGAGCTGATAGGAAATCCTAGAAAGCAATAGATACAGGATTAATAAGATCAGTACTGGACTATGGAGGTATGGTATATGGATCAGCATCACACTGTGTGCTCAGTAAACTGGATATAATTCAAAGGTGGAGTTGGGGGAGACACCTCTGGAACTGAGAAGAACTCAGCTTGTGGTAACATATTGGGTAAACCTACAAAGGCCTGGAGAACATCATCCAAGTAAACAGCTTTTAGATCCATGCTGGGAAAAGGAAATTCTGAAGTTTTGCATGGACTATTGAAGGGAAAGCAGAAAGGGACAGGAATTAGTAATAAATAGCAAGTGATACAGAGCCTTTTCCTGGGCTGTCTCCATGACTGTGTGAAGCACCAGAGGTGGATCCTAAATTATTCCAAAAGGGACAGAAAAATAAAGAAGTGAATTTAAATCATGGTATTGTTGAATAGTATGTAAATAATAATTATTATGGGTATTTACAAATGTACACAGATGTTAATAGTAGATTAGGGTAGGATTGGTGGTGCTTGATTTTAACATGAAAAAGCAGGTGAGGATAGATGATGATTTCTCAGCAGAAATGACAACTGGACTATTCGCTTTTCAGTGGGTGGAGGAAATGAGACCAATGAGAGTTGTAATATTGTCTGATTCAAGCACAACAATCGGGAGCCTACAAGATTTACATTCAGAGGCAAGAAAAGACATTGTATGTGGGAAAATACAAACCTTAATTCAACTCAAAATAGCATCGAGAGAGAAGTGGGATGGTTGAGGAATGCAGGAAAGAGCAGGAGGGAGGAGGTGATAATATTGAGACTGAGGTTTGAGCACAAAGATTTAAAATAAATTGTTTTTCATGAAGAAACATAACAATGGGAGGTGTGAATATAGTAATCAACGAGATATAATCAAGAGAGGGAGTGGCTGATTTTAAAGTTATCACAGAATAAAATTCAATTTAAGGTTATCAGCATTTTGCAGAAAGGATCACAGGATTATTGCTTGAAATAATACTGCAGTTACTTCAGAGCACAGGTCTTTTTTAATAAAAATTGATACAAATATAAACATGGGGTGACATGAAACACGTGGGTCAAGATACGTTCAGAAGGGGCGGTTATGCACCTTAAAGCTGTTTGCTCACCGCCATAAAAGCCTCAGAAACCTATCGACTACTGAAAGGCCCCGATAGGGTTGATGTGGAGAGGATGTTTGCGAGAGTGTCGGATGTAAGCATTCCCAGACCAGAGCGAGAAAGGAATCAACAGAGAAAGTCAGGCAGACACAGTGAACCATTGTCCCGCTTTCCTGTTTCTATTCTTACCGCTATTGGTTAAAAGGACCTTGGGTCCTCCCACCCGTCATTCACCGGATTAGAGAATCATGCAGACCGCCTGCCGCTATTGGTTGCTTGGAGGAGCGCGCGTTTCGCCACCCCCACCTCCCTTTCCTCTCCATTGGGTTTCACGTAGATCCACCATACGACCTGCTCTACCATTGGTCAACTTTATTTTTAGTGGCGGAGACCTTTCTGAAAATTTTTGAGGAGTTTTCAGAAAGGTCCATTTGGTTCACCAAATTAAAGTGGCTGTTTCAGAAAAGCTGTAAAATTGTGAAGGTTACAAGTTTTATGATCGAAAACAGAAAACTTTGGGAACAAAAGCGAGTTTACGCTTAGAATATGCTCTATCTCGAGTGGAAATGGAGACGTGATGTTTGAGGTTGAGACTCTTCCTGTGGAGTGAAAGACAGAGGGGAGGTGACCGGTGTAAAGAGGCGAGGGGAGGGGTAGAGCAAGTGCTGTCAGGTGATAGGGGCCTCCAGGTGAGCGGGATTACAGGCAGATGGGGAATGGATAGTGGGAACAGCGCTGGAAGGTTGTAGGTGAGGGTGGGAGTGACAAAAGACTGAAGATAATGAAGGTGGAGCATGAACTAAAGGGAGGGAGGTGCAGAGGACAGTGGGGAGTAGTGGGGGACGGGAACCAGTGGGAGGAGAGTGTGAGTTGTATCACGGACTGGTATGGAAACCCTTTGAATGGAAAAGCCTACAAAAAGTCCTGGATACAGGCCAGTCCATCACAGGTAAAGCCCTTGTTGTGACTATGAAATGTAACAGCAGGACAATTCTGATAATGTAAAATGTAACAGCAGATACAATTATAGTGTATCCAGAAAGCTCCATTTTGATTACATATAATTTTCAAATACCTCCATCTTCACGTCCGCACTCAAGACACCCACAATGAATTGTAACGCTCAGGCTCGGCTGGCCGCGTTAGTCTAGGGAAGACAGTCTCTGGCCCCACCAAACGTGTGAAATCTGAGATGCAAAACTTCTTATTTGTTTTTTTAAATGAATTTTTTGTGTTTTTACAATGCAACAAAACTAAAAAACAATAAAAAAGGATTATACAGCACAAAACAAATGTATCAAAGTACAATTCATAACAATTAAGCAAAGTACCCATAGCAGAGTCGTATAAAGTCAGTTACCACCCCACCCTCCCACTACGCAACTCCAAGCCAACCTTACGATGTATAGAAAAGTTAATCAGAACTATATCACCACAGAGCTGTATTTATGAAAAGGTATATAGGCTACTATAATATGCTTACACATCAAAAAGCCATAAATCTTAACCGTATGAAGCTGAAAGTAAGGGATTTAAATGCAAAAGCAAAAAAAAAGGGAGAGATGCACCCTTAATCTAAATGGGAATTATGAAAATATTCAAGAAAAGGTCCACACACCTTTTGGATCTTTATATCTGAATTAAAGTGTGAATAATGAATCTTTTCAAGGTTTAAGGACATAACATCTCCCAGCCATGAAGCACGAGTGGGTGGGGCAGCATCTCTCCACCTAAGAAGGACAAAGTCTGGCCAAAAGAGAGGCAAAAGACAATGTACGACGCTTAGTCGGAGTTAAATGCATGTCAGCTTCTCCCGAAGTACCGAAAAGAGCAATCAGAGGGTTCGGTTCCAAATAGCAATTAAGTATGTGAGATAAAGTTTAAAAAAATCACTCCAGAATTTCTCCAAGCTAGGACGAGCCCAATACATATGAATAAGAGAGGCCTTGCCCCCTTTGCACTGATCACAACAGGGATTAATATCAGGATAGAACCGTGACAATTTGGTTTTAAACATATGAGCCCTGTGTATCGCCTTGAACTGTAAAAGGCAGTGGCGAGCACATAAAGAAGTTGAATTAACTGACTTGACAATTGAATCCCAAACCTCATCAAACAAAGAAAAACTTAAATCATGCGCCCAGGCAGTTTTAATTTTGTTGAAGGGAGCTCACTTCAACATCGTTAACATATCTCGAATGGTAGAAATTAAACCTTTACCCAATGGATTCACATGAAGAAACAAATCCACAACATTTTTAATGGGTACCTCAGGAAAATTTGGTATTAAAGGGTTGATAAAATGTCTAATTTGGAGATATCTAAAGAAATGAGTGTTAGGTAGGCCACATTTTACAGAGAATTGTTCTGAAGTTGCAAAGCGCTGATCTATGAAAAGATCTTCAAAACACCGAGTGCCCTTTCTATGCCCGTCCAGAAATGTTCAATCCTGCATCGAAGGTCAAAACCTCGTTTGTGTGGATGCTGCGTGATGTGTTCCTGTTACCAATCAATATCCAGAAATAACAGACAGTACACTGTATATAAATAAATGATTTACCTTTACAATTTTTAATTTGACTAGAGGGTTAGTAAGAAAAACAAAAGGAAAAGGGCCCATTTTAATGGAACAGTGTAAAGTGCTCGTTGGAGCTCACAGTTTCCTGTCCGTTAGTCCTCCATCGATTTCCCCCGGGCATCGTCAACTCCCGGCCCCATTCCAAGTCCACTTCATCCTGCAGTCTACAGCCTCTTTCTTCATTCTGGCATCTTCTCTCTCCATCTTTCCCTGAACAAAAGACCTTGAACCAGTTGCTCTCAGGCACAAGAGCAAACACTCCCTTCAATGGACACCGCACATTCCAAAGCCGTTAACTCTAGTCATAGCCCAAACACTGCTGCTACAGAACAACCATTACATTAGCAGTGAAAACTTTCCCAGGACTTTACATGCTCCCCGGCCCCCCACCAAAATCACTCATATCCTTCCTGCAAAACAGAAAGTCCAACCAGGCTGCAAAAGGCAGTGACACAGCTCCCCAAAGCGGTAGGGACACCGCTCTGCTCCCTGGTGCTACATAGGCCAGCCTATCCAGAGGTCTCCTGATTCCTTAAGACCTCCGCACCCCCTCACCTACCACTTCAGTACTGGGGGTACTTCTGGTCTACCTGGAGATAGCCTTCCGCGGTCTATTACTCGTGCCCTCCTGCAACTCGGACTCCTCTGTCCCTTGGCCGAGCCCCACTTCATTCCTTGTGGGGTCCCGCTCAACCCCCGGCTGTCCACGGATAGACCCTCCACCCCAGATTTCACCTGACTCAATGGGAGAAGGGTTGGGAATCTCTTCTTCAATCAGTGGGGAGTTAGCAAATGCGGCATATAACACACCCCTATTTCCTCATCCTCCAAGTCTGTACCCCATTTAGGGGTGAGGGCCAGTCTAATCTCTCCTGTTGTTGGCCTTTCAGTCACTCAGCGATACCACAGAGTCCTCTTACTCTGTGTAGGCTCCAGGTTGGGCTCTGGGTCAACCCGCATCTCTTATCCCAGGGGCACAAGGTTGTTCCGATAGAGAATCTTGACCATTCCCATCCTCTGGTTTCACCTGGAAAACTGGTACATTTGGCATCTGGCTCTCCACTACATCGGGCATAGCCACCCAGCGGTCAGCCAGCTTATGCTTTCCAGGTAGCCCCAAATTCTTTATGACTCGGTCTCCCAGCATGAGTTGGGAGATCCTAACCTTTTGATGATAGCTCCTCTTGTTCCCTTGATTCTGCTTGGCAGCCAGGACCCCAGCTAATTCATAAACCCTTTTCAGCTCCCTTCTGTCATGGTCCCTTCTGACAGTCGCCCACCTGGCTATTTACCTTAGTAATTGGGCCTCAATCACCTCGTTTAATTTCCAATCATTCCCAGGTTCCACTAACTACAAACACATGCTTTCCATCAGCAAATGCAGATAAAAACCCTGTGATCACAACAAGGAGCTGCTGGTTTGTGATTGATTCTGGTGTGAGTAACTCTGTTTCATGTTTCTAAGGACAGCCAGTTCTACATCGAGCATTGCTCCTGGATACCGATTCCACTCTCGATACATCAAGAGTGCCTCCCAACTCTGCCTCCGCAGCCGTGTTCTGCACTTGGGTTCGTCCACCGCCTTGCTGGTGTAACACCTTCTCATGTCAGACACGTACTTCAGATAATTCTTTGGTGGTCAGTCGTCCTTCTCCATCCCAAAACAAAGGTCAGTGAGCAACCTCGCCTCGTGCCCAAACATCAGATAGTGCCCAGTAGCTTCATTTTGGGTACTGTTGCAGTAGTGGGCCAGATGTCCAATATGTTGACTCCTCCTGCTCTTCTTGCTGACCGCCAAGGTTCTGAGCATGTCTAGCAAGGCCTGATTAAACCTCTCAGGCTGGGGATCACCCTGCGGGTGATAAAGAGTAGTCCTTGACTTCGTGACTCCCAGCATGCTCAGTAACTAATCGAACCATAGAACATTACAGCACAGAAACAGGCCTTTTGGACGTTCTTGGCTATGCTGAACCATTTTTCTGCCTAGTCCCACTGACCTGCACCTGGCCCTGATCCCTCCATACACTTCTCATCCATGTACCTGTCCAAGTTTTTCTTAATGTTAAAAGTGAGCCTGCATTTACAACTTCAACTGGCAGCTCATTCCACACTCCCACCACACTCTGTGTGAAGGAAGCCCCTGCCCCCATGTTCCCTTTAAACTTCTCCCCCTTCACCCTTAACCCCTGTCCTGTTTTTTTTCCTCTAGCCTCACTGTAAAAAGCCTGCTTGCGTTCACTCTATCTGTACCCATCATAATTTTATATATCTCTATCAAGTCTCCCCTCATTCTTCCAAGCTCCAGGGAATAAAGTCCTAACCAATTCAACTTTTCTCTGTAACTCAGTTTCTCAAGTCCTGGCAACATCCTTGTAATCCTTCTCTGCACTCTTTCAACCGTATTAATATCCTTCCTGCATTGTGTTATACAACATCACCATAATATTCCAACTCTTTGACTCAATACTTTGATTTATCAAGGCCAATGTACCAAAAGCTCTCTTTGCTACCCTATCTACCTGTGATGGCACTTTTAGGGAATTTTGTATCTGTATTCCTAGATCCCTCTGTTCTACTGCACTCCTCAGTGCCCTACCATTTACCTTGTATGTTCTACCTTGATTTTTCCTTCCAAAGTACAATACCTCACACTTGTCTGTATGAAACACCATCTGTGCATTTCAGCCCATTTTTCCAGCTGGTCGATGGATGAGCCTCCTGTTGAAATCCCATCCCTGATCACTATGTATCCACCTGGGGAGACCATAATAAATGAAAAAACTTTCAAACACTTTGGCCACTGTGGACACCCTCTGATCCTTGGTAGGGAAAGCCTGCGCATATCTGATGTAGTGATCCGTGATGACTAAGACATTCTGCTCCTCTTGTATTTCTCTGATCAGGTCAACAAACAAGGGGGGGGGGGGGAGAGTCGCGTCTTATGAGATAGTTGGAGACCTCAAATGATCAGGTCCTGGGACTGGGTGCCCTTTGCTATCTGGTCCACTCTTAACTGATCCACCTCAGCTGCCTGAATGGCCCCTCTGCACTGCAAGCAATTCAGCTGCCTGTCTAGCCGAAAGAGGTAGGCAGAATGCTTCTCCCCCTTCTCCTGACACATGTTCTGAAACCCCGTCATGAGCTCCATTGGGCTTCCTGTCATGCCAAGTGCATTTTCCAGTGCTCGCATGTAAGTGGCAATAGTGGGAACGAGGTACTGGGACTTCCCGGCTCTCACAACATCAGCCACCCGCCCCCTCAAACTTTCAGCTAATTGCTGACATTTAACATCATCAGAGCACTGCCACTCATCTAACAACTGAGAGGTCTGCCTCGCCCAAGTCTCATACTTCTCTTCCCCTTTAGGGGTGGGCTTCGTTTCTTCATTCTTGGAGATGGAAACCCATGAAGAGATGTCTGTCAGTATTCTCCGAGGTCACCTCAAAAAAAGAATCTGAATACCAGTTCAGACCTTATGGGTGATCCATGGTTGGGCTAATGTTTTATGTCCTGACTAAGAACATAAGAAAGGATATAGGAGCAGAATCAGACCATTTGGCCCATTGAGCCTGTTCCAGAATTTCATCATGGCTGATTGAATTTGCCTCTCAGCCCCAATCACCTGGCTTCTCCCAATGTCCTTTCTTCCTTAAATAAACCCAATAACTTGGCCTCCACAACTGTCTATGGCAATGATTTCCACAGATACACCACCCACTGGCGAAAGAAATTCCTGCTCATCTCTGTTCTAAATGGATGATCATTTATTCTGTGACCTCTGTTCTTAGACTTCCCGACCATAAGAAACAATGACTCCACATCCACTCTTTTGAGGCACTTCAATATTTGACAGACCCCAATCTGTTAAGTTAGATAACCTCTCCTCTTCCAGTCTCACCCTGAACACAGGTGTGCCTCAAGGTTGTGTGCTGAGCCCTCTTCTGTACTCCCTTTTCACCTATAACTGCACTCCTGCACGTTTCTAACTCCATAATCAAGTTCGCAGACGATACCACAGTGGTTGGCCTGATCAGAGGAGATGACGAGACTGCCTACAGGAACCAGGTCCAGCACCTAGCTACATGGAGTGCCGACAACAACCTGTCCCTTAACACCCAGAAGACCAAGGAGATCATTGTGGACATCAGGCATGCTACGAGCCACACTCACGTCCCATCTGCATCAATGGAGCTGCAGTGGAGTGTGTATCAAGCTTCAAATTCCTTGGTGTCCACATTTCCTGGTCCCTGAACACCATCCTGATCAAAAAGTTGCAACAGCTCTCTAAAAATCAAACTCATAGGCATTCTTCAAATTCCTTCCCTTGGGATCCAGCACCAAAATGATTTAATACAACAATGGCCATTCAGCCCACAATGTTCTGCTGAACCAGCCAAAAAGAAAATCAAAATCACCCAAACACAATTCCCTCCTACTTGTACCATCTCCATATTTCTCCTTACTTATATCCATTGTCTATCCAAACACCTCTTCAAAGCCTGTAATGTATTTGGCTCTACCATCATCCTGGGCAGCACATTCGAGGCACCCACAATTCTCTGAGTATAAAATCTACCACTCAGGCATTCACTGCATGCCCTTTGGTAATAGATATTTCAACCCTGGGAAACAGATACTTTCCATGCAATCTGTCCATGCCTCTCATAATCCTGTAAATCTCCATCAGATCTGCCCTCAGCCACCAACGGTCCAGAAACACAACCCGTTTAAACAGCCTGTCATGATAGCACATGCCCTCTAAACCAGGCAGCAGCCTGGTAAACCTGTTTTGCACCCTCTCCAAAGCCTCAACATCCTTCCTGTAGTAGGGCAACAAGAACCGTACACAATACTCCAGGTGTGACCTAACGTTCAGTTTCCAGGCAGCATCCTCACTTTTGAGTGCAATGCCTTGACTAATAAAAGCAAGCATTCCATAAATGTTGTCAGCCACCTTATTGACCACTGCAGCCAGTTTCGAGAGTCTGAACTTGGATCCCAAGATCTCTCTGCACAGCAACACTGTTGAGGACCTTGCCCTGTACTGTCTCCTTGCATTTTCCCTCCGGAGGTGTCACACCTCACATTTATATGTGTTAAACTCCATCTGCCATTTCTCAGCCCATATCTGCAACAGATCTATATCATACTGTATTCTTTGCCAGTCTTCTACATTATCCACAACTCCACCAATCTTGGAATCATCCACAAATTGACTAACCCACCCACATGCATTTTCATCCAGATCATTTATATACATTACACACAGCAGAGACCTCAGCACAGATCCCTGCAGCACTCCACTAATGACAGACCTCCGGCTCGAATGTCTTTTCAACCACTACTCCTGTCTTCTCTGTGCAAGCTACTTCTGAATCAAAACACACAATTTGCCGCAGATCCCATGCATCTTAATCTTCTGAATTAGCCTCCCATGAAGGACTTTGTCAAATGCCTTCCTAAAATCCATGTGGACAACCACTGCCTTCCCCTCATTAGTCTGTCTTGTCACTTTGTCAAAAAATTCATCAAGTTGGTAAGGCATGCCCTGCCATGTACAAAGCCATGCTGGCTCTCCCTAATTAGGCCATGGGTTTCCAAGTGCTCAGATATTCTATCCCTATGATTTTCCTTCAGCGATTTCTCTACAACTCACATGTGACTCACTGGTCTATAGTTCTGAGAATTTGCACTTCTTCCCTTGTTAGATACAGGTACAACATTAGCTGCTCTCCAGTACTCTGGAGAGAAGGCACAAAGATACTGATCAAGACCTCAGCAATCTCACCCCTTGCATCCTTCAATATCCTTGGGTAAATCCCATCTGGCCCAGAGGAATCATCCATCTTAATCCGCATCAGATGGAGAATCTCACCTGGTCCCTCAACATCAGCTCCATAGCGAAGAAAGCCCAGCAGCCTCTCTACTTTCTGCGAAGACTCAGGAAGTTCCATCCCCCACACCCCACCCTCATCACAGTCTACAGGGGTTGTATTGAGAGCATCCTGAGCAGCTGCAACACTGACTGGTTTGGAAATTGCACCATCTCGGATTGCAAGACCCTGCAGCAGATAGTGAAGTCAGCTGAGAAGATCATCGGGGTCTCTCTTCCCGCTGTCATGGACATTTACACTACACGCTGCATCCGCAAACATGAAAGACCCTAAGCACCCCTCGTACAATGTCTTCTCCCTCCTGCCGTCTGGGAAAAGGCTCCAAAGCATTCGGGCTCTCACAACCAGACTACGTAACAGTTTCTTCCCCCAAGCTATCAGACTCCTCAATACCCGACGCCTGGACTGACACCTTGCCCTATTGTCCTGTTTATTATTTATTGTATTGCCTGCACTGTTTTTGTGCACTTTATGCTGTCCTGGGTAGGTCTGTAGTCTAGCGTAGCTTTCTCTGTGATGTTTTTTTTAAACATTGTTCAGTCTAGTTTTTGGACTGTGTCATGTAACACCATGGTCCTGAAAAACATCTCATTATTTTTATGTACTGTACCAGCAGTTATGGTCGGAATGACAATAAAAGTGACTTGACTTGACTTGACTTGATTAGGAGGCCCAACATTTCTGCTTCCTTGACTTCCAAACGCCGTAATGTATTTATACACTGAGCATTGATCTCCTGGTCCTCCACATCCTTTTCCTTGGTAAATACTGAAGCAAAGTACTCATGACGTATCTCACTCACATTCTCTGCTCCAAGCAAATGTTCCCCTCTTTACGCTTGAGTGGTCCCATCATCTCCCAAGTTATCCTCTTACTCTTAATGTATGTATAGAACGCCTTGGGATTCACCTTAATCCTACTTGCTAAAGACTTTTCACGGCCCCTCCTGGCTTTCTGTATTCTCTTTAGTTCCTTTCTGGTTTCTTTATACTCCTCATGTGCTTCATTTTGATTCTGATTTCTGAAGCTTTACATATATTTTCTTTTTCTTCTTGACTAAATTCATCACTTCCCGAGACATCCAATGTTCTCTTGTCTTTCCATGCCCATCCTTCCTTCTGACAGGAACATACCTTTCCTGCACTCTGTGCAATTGCTCTTTAAACCCCCTCCACATGTCTGATGTGGTCAGCCAGAGAAAAGATGTTCCTAATTAACTCTTATTAGTTCCTGCCAAATGCCCTTCTAAATTGCACAACCTCAATTAAAAACTCTTCCACAAGGACCATACCTATTCTTGTCTATAAATAGAATCACAATCAGAATCAGAATCAGGTTGATTATCACCTCCATGTGTCGTGAAATTTGTTAACATAGCAGCAGCAGTTCAATGCAATACATAATATAAAAGAAAAATAATCACAATATACATATATTGAATAGATTGAAAATCATGCAAAAACAGAAGTAATATACATTCTAAAAGGTAGTGTTCACAGTTCAATGTCCATTTAGGAATCAGATGTCAGAGGGGAAGAAGCCGTTCCTGAATCACTGACTGTGTGCCTTCAGGCTTCTGTATCTCCGACCTGATGGTAAAAGTGAGAAAGGGGCATACCCTGGGTGCTGGTTGTCCTTAATAATGGACGCTGCCTTTCTAAGACACTGCTCCTTGAAAATGTCCTGAGTACTTTGGAGGCTAGTACCCAAGACAGAGCCAGCTAAATTTAAGACCCTCTGCAGCTTCTTTCGGTCCTGTGTAGTAGCAACAGCCCACCCACAGTACATCCACAGAAGTTTTTGAGTGTTTTTCTTGACATAACAAATCTCTTCAAACTCCTAATAAAGTATAGTCACTATCTTGCCTTCTTGATAGCTGCATCGATATGTTGGGAGCAGGTTAGGTTGGGAGCTCAGAGATCTTGACACCAAGGAACTTGAAATGGCTCACAGTCTGCATTTCTGATCCCTCTGTGAGGATTGGTACGTGTTCCATGATCTTACCCTTCCTGAAACTGCTCTTTCATGTTAATGACGTTGAGTGCAAGGTCGTTGCTGTGGCACAACTCCACTAGTTGGCATATCCAGCTCATGTACACCCTCTCGTCACCACCTGAGATTCTACCAACAATGGTTGTATCCTCAGCAAATTTATACATGGTATTTTTAGCTATGCCTAGCCACACAATCATGGATATAGAGAGAGTAGAGCAGTGAACAAAGCACACACCCCTGAGGTGCACCAGTGTTGATTGTCAGCGAGAGGAGATGTTATCACCAATTGTGGTCTTCCAGTTAGGAAGTCGAGGATCCAATTGCAGAGAGAGGTACAGAGGCCCAGGTTCTGTACCTTATGAGTGAGGATTGTGGGAATGACGGTGTTAAATTCTGAGCTATGATCGGTGAACAGCATCCTGACAAAGGTGTTTGTATTGTCCAGGTGGTCTAAAGCCACATGAAGAGCCATTGAGATTGCGTCTGACATTGACCTATTGTAGCGAAAGGCAAATTGCAGTGAGTCCAGGTCCTTGCCGAGGCAGGAGTTCAATCTAGTTATGACCAACCTCTCAAAGCATTTCATCACTGTAGAAGTGATCGCTACTGAGTGATAGTCATTAAGGCAGCTCTCATTACTCTTATTAGGCACGGGTGTAATTGTTGACTTTTTGAAGCAAGTGGGAACTTCCACCCATAGCAGTGAGAGGTTGAAAATGTCCTGGAATACTCCCACCAGTTGGTTGGTCCAAGTTTTTGGAACTTTGCCAGGTACTCCGACAGGGTCTTCAGCCTTGCGAGTGTTCACTCTTTTTAAAGACAGGCTAACATCGACGTCTGAGACAGGGATCACAGGGTCACCGGGTACAGCAGGGATCTTCGTAGCTGTAGTTATATTCTCCCTTTCAAAGTGGGCGTAGAAGATTTAGAGTTCTTCTGGTAGTGAAGCATCACTGCTATTCAATGCTGTTGGGTTTTGCTTTGTAGGAAGTAATGTCTTACAAACCCTTCCAGAGTTGTTGTAATCTGTTGCTGCCTCCAACTGCGTTCAAAATTGTCTCTTTGTCCTTGAAATAGTCCTCTGCAAGTTGTATCTGGTTTTCTGGTACAGATCTGGGTTGCCAGCCTTGAATGCCACAGATCTAGGCTTCAGCAGAAGAGCACCTCCAGTTCATCCACGGCTTTTGGTTTGGGAATGTACAGCAAATCACTGTAGGCACACGCTCATTCACACAGGTTTTAATGATGTTGGTAATAATTGCAGAATACTCATCCAGATTCGGAGATGAATCCCTGAATACGGTCCAGACCACCGATTCAAAGCAGTCCTGTTAGCACTCCTGTGCTTCCCTTGTTCATACCTTCTTGGTCCTCACTACTGGTGCTGCAGTCTTCAGTCTCTGCCTATACTCAGGAAGGAGAAGTACAGCCAAGTGATCTGACTTCCTGAAGTGAGGGCATGGAATAGCACAGTAGGCTGAAAGATCCTGAAACATTAGGAGTTGTGGTCACTGTTCATCCACTGAAAGGTCAATCACCTGGTCAGGCTCATGACCCAGCACCAGGTACAGAATGGCCCCTGTTTTCATTGGACCGTGCACATATTGATTTAGATCTTCCTGGATGCACTGAACAAATTCAGCCCCATCTGAACCCCTCATACTAAGAAGGTCCCAGTATATATTTGGGAATTTTAAATTCCCCATGCCAGCAACCCAATTGTTTTTACAAATTTCCTTAATCTGATTACAAATCTGTTCCTCAATGTCCTGGTGGCTATTAGGGGGTATACGACATAGGAGCAGGAGTAGGCCATCTGGCCCGTCGAGCCGGCTCCGCCATTCAACAAGATCACGGCTGATCTGGCGATGGACTCATCTCTACCAACATGCCTTTTCCACATAACCCTTAATTCCCCTACTATGCAAAAATCTATCCAACTTGTCATAAATATATCTTTTGAGGTAGCCTCCACTGCTTCAATGGGCAGAGGATTCCACAGATTCATCACTCACTGGGAAAATCAGTTCCTCCTCACCTCTGTCCTAAATGTACCTCCCCGAATCTTGAGGTTATGTCCCCTAGTTGTATCCCATCAGAGTGATTGCACCCTGCCTATTCCTGAGTTTCACCCAAATGGACTCAGTTTCTGACCTCTGCATTATGTCTCCTCTGAGTGCAGCTGTGATATTGTCCCTGATTAGTAATACAAACCTCCACCCCCTCTTTTATCTCCTCTTCTATCTTTTCTAAAACTTCTAAAACCTGGTACATTCATCACCCATTCCTGTCGCTCTCTCAACCAAGTTTCAGTAATGGCTACAACATCGTAGTTCCATGTACTGATCCGTGCTCTCATTTCATCACCCTTAACCATAATACTCCCAGCATTAAAATATACACTCTTCAAACTATCCGACCCATCATGCCTGTTATTTCAGTTTTGCCTTTCAATACCTTCACTGACTTCAGGTCCGATGTTGCTGCCCCGGGGCTCTGGTTAAACTCTCCCAAGTAGCATCAGTAAAGCCAGGATATTGGTTCCCCTCCAGTTCAGGTGCAACCCGTCTCAATCTACCTGCACATTGAAATTCCCGATGACTATCCTAACATTGCACTTTTGACATACATTTTCAATCTCCCGTTGTAATTTGTGGACCATGTCTTTACTGCTGTTTGCAGGTCTGGACATAACTCCCATCAGGGTCTTTAACCCTTGCAGTCTCTGTACACAGAACAATACCGCATCTTCCAATCCTGTCACCTCTTTCTAATGATTTGAGTTAATTTTTTTACCAACACAGCCACACCATGCCCTCAGCCTACCAGCCGGTCTTATCAATACAATGTGTGTCTTTGGACATCAAGCTCCCAGTTATAATCTTCTTTCAGCCACGATTCAGTGATGCCCACAATGTCATACATGCCAATCTGTAGCTGTGTTACAAGTTAATCAACCTTATTCTGTATACTGAGTGAATTCAAAGATAACACTTTCAATCCTGTATTCAACACCCTTTTTGATTTCTGATCCCCTTTTTACACTGCAACTCATCCCATTGACTGCAGTTTTGCCATCATCAGCCTCTGCTTGCTCGCAGTCTCACTACACACTGCCTCTGTTTGTAAACCAACAACTCGATCCTCAGCCGATCACTCCATTTAATTGATTATCGATTAGAATTAGAAACTGCGGATACCTTTAAATTTTTAAGAGCTCGGTTTGATAAAAAACTCACATGGTCAACACATATTAAAGAAATAATAACCAAAAGTAAGAAAGTGCTAAATATTATGAGGTGTTTAATAGGAAAGGAATGGGGAGCTGATAGGAAATCCTAGAAAGCAATATACACAGGATTAATAAGATCAATACTGGACTATGGAAGTATGGTATATGGATCAGCATCACACTGTGTGCTCAATAAACTGGATATAATTCAAAGGTGGAGTTGGGGGAGACACCTCTGGAACTGAGAAGAACACAGCTTGTGTTAACCTATTGGGTAAACCTACAAGGGCCTGGAGAACATCATCCAAGTAAACAGCTTTTAGACCCATGCTGGGAAAAGGAAATTCTGAAGTTTTGCACGGACTATTGAGGGGAAAGCAGAAAGGGACAGGAATTAGTAATAAATCAGCAAGTGATACAGAGCCTTTTCCTGGGCTGTCTCCATGACTGTGTGAAGCACCGGAGGTGGATCCTAAATTATTCCAAAAGGGACAGAAAAACAAAGAAGTGATTTTAAATCATGGTATTGTTGAATAGTATGTAAATAATAATTATTATGGATATTTACAAATGTACACAGATGCTTCAAGAATGTCCTCCACTGATTTCCCCCGGGCATCATCGACTCCCAGCCACATTCCAAGTCCACTCCATCCTGCAGTCTACAAACTCTTCATTCTGGCATCTTCTCTCTCCATCTTTCCCTGAACAAAAGACCTCGAACCAGTCACTCTCAGGCACGAGCAAACACTCCCTTCCATGGACACCGCACATTCCAAAGCCGTTAACTCTAGTCATAACCCAAACACTGCTGCTACGGAACAACCATCACATTAGCAGTGAAACCTTTCCCAGGATGTTACACACTCCTCCCACCAAAATCACTCATATCCTTCCTGCAAAACACAAAGTCCAACCGGGCTGCAAAAGGCAGTGACACAGCTCTCTAAAGCGGTAGGGACACCGCTCTGCTCCCTGGTGCTGCATAGGCCAGCCTATCCAGAGGTCTCCTGATTCTTTAAGACCTCCGTACCCCCTCACCTACCTCTTCAGTACTGGGGTTACTTCTGGTCTACCTGGAGAGGCCTTCCGCGGTCTATTACTCGTGCCCTCCTGTGGCTCGGACTCCTCTGTCCCTTGGCCGAGCCCCACTTCATTCCTTGTGGGGTCCCGCTCAACCCCCGGCTGTCCACGGATAGACCCTCCACCCCAGATTTCACCTGACTCAATGGGAGAAGGGTTCAGAATCTCTTCTTCAATCAGTGGGGAGTTAGCAAATGCGGCATATACCACACCCCTATTTCCTCATCCTCCAAATCTGTACCCCATTTAGGGGTGGGGGCCAGTCTAATCTCTCCTGTTGTTGGCCTTTCAGTCACCCAGCGATACCACAGAGTCCCCTTACTATGCGTAGGCTCCAGGTTGGGCTTTGAGTCAATCCGCATCTCTAATCCCAGGGACAGAAGGTAGTTCCGATGGAGAATCTTGACCAGCTCATTCCCATCCTCTGGTTTTACCTAGAAGACTGGTACATTTGGGATCTGGCTCTCCACTACAGTAGCCCCAAATTCTTTGTGAGGACTCGATCTCCCAGCATGAGTTGGGAGATCCTAACCTTTAGATGATACCTCCTCTTATTTCCTTGATTCTGCTTGGCAGCCAGGACCCCAGCTAATTCATAAACCCTTTTCAGCTCCCTTCTGTCATGGTCCCTTCAGATAGTCGCCCACCTTAGGAATTGGGCCTCAATCACCTCATTTAATTTCCAATCATTCCCAGGTTCCACTACCTACAAACACTTGTTTTCCATCAGCAAATGCAGATAAAAACCCTGTGATCACAACAAGGAGCTGCTGGTTTGTGATTGATTCTGGTGTGAGTAATCCTGTTTCATGTTTCTGAGGACTGCCAGTTCTAAGTCTAGTATTGCTCCTGGATACCGATTCCACACTCGCTACATCAAGAATGCCTCCCGACTGTGCCTCCGCACCCAGGTTCTGCACTTGGGATTGTCCCCTGCCTCGCTCATGTAACAGAATGAACTGGCTTCATCCCTGTGCCTTCTATTCTCGTTGACTGTCCCCCACCGAGCGGAATTATGACGTGGGAAATTGGGAACTCCTGGCGGTCAAACTAGCATTGGAAGAATGGAGGCACTGGCTGGAGGGGGCAGAACAACCATTTGTAGTATGGACTGATCATAAAAACCTGGGGTATATTCAGACCACCAATCTTTTGAAATCGGGCCCCAGGCCTGTTGGTGTTATTTTTCGGACAGTTCAAATTTTCAGTTACAGACCGTCCGGGGTCCAAGAACGGCAAGCCGGACGTGCTCTCCCACCAATACGACTCCAAGGAGGACACTTTCAGTCCAGGAACTATCCTCCCACCGTCCTACGTGGTCGCCACCGTCACTTGAGAGATCAAGTCCAAAGTAAAAGAAGCCCAACGGGATGACCCCGACCCCGGCGATCGCCTGTAGGTGCCCGTTTCCGTCAGGCCTCAGGCTCTCCAATGGGGGCACACATCTTGGTTCACCTGCCATTCTGGAAGTGATTGGACCCTAGCGTTCCTGAAAAGACACTTCTGGTGACCGTCCACGGAGGCGGATACCCGTTCCCATGTCTCAGCATTTCCATCTGTGCCCAGGGAAAAAGCCTCTCATCGGCCACCTGCAGGGTGACTTTGTCCTCTATCTGTCCCTGGTTGTCCCTGGTCACACATCGCCCTGGACTCCGTCACCGGTCTACCCCCTTCACATGGGAACACCACCGTACTCACTGTGGTAGACCGGTTCTCCAGGGCGGTGCGCTTCGTAGCCCTCCCTAAACTCTCTTCCTCTCAACAAACTGCACTCTGCCATTGGAAAGTCTCCGTTCGAGTGTTCCCTGGGGTGCAAACCCCTGCTGTTCCCCGCTGTTCAAGAAGAGGAGATTGCAGTACCATCGGTTCAGGACCATATCGATCGTTGCCTGAAGGTTTCGCAGGAGACACGCACAGCCCTTCTCAGACCAGCAAAATGCAATATGAAGACGGCCGACCGACACTGGACTCCGGTGCCTGAGTACCAACCGGGGCAGATGGTGTGGCTTTCCTCCAAGGACATCCTGCTCAAGAACGAGCATAGGAAACTCGCCCCTCGCTTCCTGGGACCATTCAACGTTGAAAGTGTTATCAATCCTGCAGCGGTCCGCCTAATACTCGCAAGGGCTTTGCACATCCACCAGACATTTCGTGTGTCCAGTTAAAGCCAGTTTCCATCAGCCCTTTGTCACCCAGTTGAGAGTTCCCCACCGGTCTTATCATCAACAACCATCCGGCATACACTGTCTGAAGACTACTGGGTAAGCACCATAGGGGCAGGGGTTTCCAATACCTGGTAGGTTGGAAAGGGTACGATCCAGAAGAGAATTCCTGGTTCTCCCGTTCGTTCATTCTAGACCCTTTCCTCATCCAGGATTTTCATCTGGACCATCCACACAGGCCTGGAGGATCACCGGGAGGCTCCCATTGAGGGAGGGGTGCTGTCATGGTCCCTTCTGGCAATCGCCACCGGGCTATTTACCTCAGGAAATGGGCCTCAATCACCTTGTTTAGTTTCCAATCATTCCCAGGTTCCACTAACTACAAACACTTGCTTTCCATCAGCAAATGCAGATAAAAACCCTGTGATCAAAACAAGGAGCTGCCAGTTCATGGTAGACTCTGGTGTAAGTAACTTTGTTTCATGGTTCTTAGGACTGCTAATTCTAAGTCTAGCATCACTCCTGGATAACGATTCCACTCTCGATACATCAAGAGTGCCTCCCAACTCCGCTTCCATGCCCGTGTTCTGCACTTGGGTTCATCCACCGCCTTGCTGTGTAACACCGTTTCATGTCAGACACATACTTCAGGTAAGTCTTTAGAGATCGGTCATCCTTCTCCATCCCAAAACAAAGGTCAGTGAGCAACCTTGCCTCGCGCCCAAACATCAGATTGTATAGCGAGTGCCCAGTAGCTTCATTTTGGGTACTGTTGTATTTGTGGGCCAGATGTCCAATATGTTGACTCCACCTGCTCTTCTTGCTGACCGGCAAGGTTCTGAGCATGTCTAGCAAGGTCCGATTAAACCTCTCAGGCTGGGGATCACCCTGCGGGTGATAAGGAGCAGTCCTTGACTTCGTGACTCCCAGCATGCTTAGTAACTCATCGAACCATAGAACATTACAGCACAGAAACAGGCCTTTTGGACCTTCTTGGCTGTGCCGAACCATTTTTCTGCCTAGTCCCACTGACCTGCACCTGGCCCTGATCCCTCCATACACCTCTCATCCATGTACCTGTCCAAGTTTTTCTTAAATGTTAAAAGTGAGCCTGCATTAACAACTTCATCTGGCAGCTCATTCCACACTCCCACCACACTCTGTGTGAAGGAAGCCCCTGCCCCCGTGTTCCCTTTAAACTTCTCCCCCTTCACCCTTAACCCCTGTCCTGTGTTTTTTTTCTCCTCTAGCCTCACTGTAAAAAGCCTGCTTGCGTTCACTCTATCTGTACCAATCATAATTTTATATATCTCTATCAAGTCTCCCCTCATTCTTCTAAGCTCCAGGGAATAAAGTCCTAACCAATTCAACTTTTCTCTGTAACTCAGTTTCTCAAGTCCTGGCAACATCCTTGTAATCCTTCTCTGCACTCTTTCAACCGTATTAATATCCTTCCTGCATTGTGTTATACAACATCACCATAACATTCCAACTCTTGTACTCAATGCTTTGATTTATAAAGGCTAATGTACCAAAAGCTCTCTTTGCTACCCTATCTACCTGTGATGCCACTTGTAGGGAATTTTGTATCTGTATTCCTAAATCCCTCTGTTCTACTGCACCCCTCAGTGCCCTACCATTTACCTTGTATGTTCTACCTTGGTTTTTCCTTCCAAAGTGCAATACCTCACACTTGTCTGTATTAAACTCCATCTGCCCGTTTCAGCCCATTTTTCCAGCTGGTCCATGGATGAGCTCCTGTCGAAATCCCATCCCTGATCACCATGTATCCGCCTGGGGAGGCCGTAATAAATGAAAAACCTTTCCAAAACACTTTGGCCACTGTGGACACCCTCTGATCCTTGGAAGGGAAAGCCTGCACATATCTGATGTAGTGATCTGCGATGACTAAGACAATCGCCATGTTGCTGGCATCTGGCTCTGTTGACAGGAAATCCATACACACCAGGTCAGGGGTCCCCGCAATCTGCAATTGGGAAAAAGTAGCTGCCCTCGTAGGCAGTGTCTCCTCTGTATGCATCAAATGCATGAATTGCAGTTTTCTTCAACCTCTGGCTTCATTTGGGGACAGTAAAACTGATCTCTGAGCAATCCATAGGTCTTTTCAACCCACAAATGTCCAGAATCATCATGAAGTGACTTCAGCACCATCCTCCGATCTTTCTCGGGCAGAACCAGCTTGGAACGCTGAGGTCGTTCTGGAGGTGACGTGACCTGGTACCGGATCCAGTTCCTCAACTCCAATCTGGGCCATTCTCTCAGTAATGGAGGCACCGCTTAGTGTTTCATCTTCTCCGCGTGGGCCGGGTCCCCCTTTTCAACCGCTCACCAAATGGTACCGATGCCCAAGTCATCTCGCTGAGCACCTGCCATTTCCCCCGGACTCAATTCCAGTAACCGGTTTGTCTTCAGAGCGGTCAGGTTGCAGTAAACTTGTGGAATGGCATCATCAGAAGCTCCCAATTGATCTACCGCTTGATCCTGCCCTTGCCTTCCATCTGCCTTCACCGCGATGGCAAACTGGCACATGGCTTTCACTCCCAGGGCAGGAACGCTCTCCCACTCCTCGTCCCTGTCCAGCCCTTCATGTGCACATTGGGACAAAGCATCAGCATCAATATTCCTACTTCCCAGCCGGTACTTGAGACTGAAATCAGAGGCAGACAACGCCACCAACCAACGACGGCCTGTGGCATCCAATGTTGCCAAGGTCAGGAATAAGTTAGGGGATTGTTGTCCGTCTTCACCTCAAACTTGGCACCAAAGAAGTAGTCACTCAACTTATCCACCACAGCCCATTTCAACACCAAAAACTCCAAATTGTGCATGGGATAGTTTTTCTCTGGGGCTGACAGACTCCGGCTGACTAACACAACAGGTCTCAACCCGGTGCTCTGACTTTGATACAGAACACACCCGAGCCATCTCTGCTGGCATCTTTTCGAACTGGAAGAATCCCAATGGATATAGAAATGCCATCTTCTCTTTGCCAGCCTCACTCATGGGGATCTGGTAATATCCACTCCTTAAGTCCAGCACACTGAACCACTTAGCACCACTCAGACAGGCCAGCACATCTTCGATCCTTGGGACCGTATACTGGTCAGGGACGGTAACCTGTTCAGGGTCCTATAGTCCACACACAGCCATATGTCACATTCTTCTTTCTGGCCACTACTATTGGGAACACGTTGGGTCTTCTGGACGGTGATGATCCCAGCTTCCTTCAACTTCCACAGATGTTGCCGAACATCTTCTACCTCTACAGGGGCCAGTGCCGCGACCTTTCTCTGAACGGGGTGTCCTCAGTCACTCAGCTACTGTGACAAGTACTCTTGGAAGAACCCACGTCAAACTCGTCAGTGCAAAAGACAGCTTCCAGCATGTAAGCTCTCTCAATGTCAGCTGCCCGCCCCTCAAACTTTCAAACAATCGCTGTCGTTTTACGTCATCAGAGCACTGCCACTCATCTAACAACTGAGAGGTCTGACTCGCCCAAGTCTCATACTTCTCTTCCCCTTTCGGGTGGGCTTCGTTCCTGAGAGTAGGTGGAGCCTACCATAGCTGGGACTTTGGACCTGGGCATTTTTCCATTTATTCGCCAGAGAGGTAAGGGCGGATACTAACTCAGAATTCTCACACTTCCCTGGGGGACAGGGACTCATTAGACATTCCAAATCAGACCACTCCTTCACCTCCCAAAACAGAAATCAGAGAACCCTGTCTCTGAAGTCTCCTCCCCAGCTACGGGAGACACGACTTGTGCTTTGGCCTGCTCACCTACACTGTCCTCCCCCGGAAAGTATGGACAGTACACACCCCACCCCACTCTCCTGGGGCCCCAACAGTACCAGGCAGTTCTACTGTCATTACGTCAGCACTAATCTGAACTAAAACAAAGTCTCTGCCTGCCATTTTATCAGATCTCTGCTCCATAATTGTAACTTTACCTACCACAGTAACAGTACTTAAAAGTGGAATCAACAATTCATCCAGATTATGAATATCTACCCCACTCAACACACATGCATTAGTTACCATTATCCACCTATGACAGACTGGGTAATAATTTATTTTCTTTAGCTTTTCTCCCTTCTTGAAGAGTGAAGGGAAGTATGCAACTTTCCACTCTTCTAGAACCATTCCAGAATTTAATGATTCTTGAAAGATCATTATTAGTTCCTCTATAATCAATTTAGCCACCTCTTTCAGGACCCTGGGGTGTACACCATCTGGTCCAGGTCACTTATCTACCTTCAGACCTTTCAGTTCCTCAAGAATCTTCTCTCTAGTAATGGTAGCTTCACCAACTTCGTGGCCCTTGACACCTGGAACTTCTACCATACTGCTCATGTCTTCCACAGTGAAGACTGATGAAATATTTTTATTCAGTTCATCTGCCATTTTATTGGCCCTCATTACTGCCTTTCCAGCATCCTTTTCCAGTGGTCTGATATGGCCTCTCAGCTCTCTTTTACACTTCATGTATCTGAAGAAACTACTATAATAATAATTAATATTATTGGCGAGCTTACTTTCATATTCCAGCTTTTCCTTCTCACTGACTTTTTTAGTTGCCTTCTGTTGTTTCTTAAAAGCTTCCTAATCCTTGACCCAATTTCTGCTCAGGTATATGCCCTCCCTTTAGCTTTATGTTGGCCTTGACTTCCCTTGTTAGCCATGGCTGTGTCATATTGCCTTTAGAATACCTTTTCCTTTCAGGGATGTTTTTATTCTGTGCCTTCTGAATTGTTTCCAGCTATTGCTGCTCTGCCATCATCCCTGCCCGTGTTCTTTTCCAATCAATTCTGACGATCAACTCCTCTCTCATGCCTTTGTAACTTCCTTTACTCCACTGTAATATTGATATATCTAACATGATTACCAATTTGCGGGACTGTCCTGAACCCTTAAAGGGGCTGCACCAGCTATCCGCATTGCGAAGAGTTAGAGCAACATTAGCAGACCTGCACCGACTGGAGTTGCTTATGAACTTCTGGTAGAAATTTTCTAACCCCAATAAACATTGGATTTGGTTGATGCTCGATGGTGGTGGCCAGTCTCTGACTGCCTGGTTCTTGGTACGTCTTGGTAGGCTCCACCTTGAGATTGCCATTGGAGATGATGAACGTCAAGAACGAAATAGTCGTCACGTGAAACTCAGACTTCTCCAACAGAACATCAACTCCATGCTCTAGAAGCCTCTTTAAAATGTCCCTGATGTTAACGTCGTTCTTCTCCATGGACTTTGAAAAGATGAGAATATCATCAATGTAGATGAAGGAATGCTTATTAAGAATATGCATAATGTCTGGAGCATTCACGAGGCTGAAAGGCATAACCAGGTACTCTTAGTGCCCCATCGGTGTATTGAATGCAGTCTTCCACTCATCACATTCTCTTATATGTACCAGATGGTACGCACTCCATTGTTCCAGATTTGTGAATACTCTCACTCTTGGAGCATCTTGAAGTCCATGAAAGGCAGTAGGTAGCGATTTTTGGCCATTATGCAGTTTAATCCTCTATAATCAATGCAAGGCCACAGGCTCCCATCCTTTTTTTGTACGAAGCAGAAGCCTGTGCCAGTGAGTGAGGTGGAGGGCCGTATCAGGCCTGTGGCAAGAGTCTCCTTGATATATTCTTCCACTACACTTTTCTCTGGGCTCAAGGGTATGTTTAATGAACCCTGCAAGGGACAAGTACCAGGCAGCAGATATTGCACTGTTGTGGGGTCGGTGTTTCAGAAGAGTAAAGGCCTTTCCCTTGCTGAAGACCTCCTCCAAGACCTTGCAGATGGAATTGCTTTCAACAGGTTTGGGTGTGCTGTCTCCTTGGACTCTCTTTTGAAGAGGAATCCTGAGGATTTTTAGGCACCGGGATGATTCAACTGACCTCAGAGTCCGCTCCCTAGGCTCACAAAGCTCATTCATGGAAACGAGCCAAATCTGAGTCCCAATTCCCATCTGAATCCTCAGGCAATGGCAGCAAGGCATTACAGAAGGTTCTTTCCTTCCTGGAAATAGGCTTCAAGGCAGGGCATAATGGAGGTCTTTCAGTTACTTGAGAGATGGTAGCTGTGTTCCTTAAGGTTTGCTGCAAGTTCCCCAGAAAGTTCGGGCATTTCTTTAGTCCTCTCTTGAATGACAGATTCCCTCTCTCTAATTCCTGTGAGATCCAGACTCGATAGTGTCGGGGCTCATACAGCCCCATTGTCTGGAATCAGTTTGGCCATCCAGGAGGGCAGGGCTGGGTCACCAAAAGGTCTTGGGTTATTTTGCACTGACAGCTGCCCCCATTTTGGTAATTTCTCATGGGACTGTCGGTGTCTTCGAACACCATGCCACAAACAAACCCTCGTACAATGACTGGACTAAGCAATTGAGAGGCCGTGCCGGGAGGAGATTTGGTACTTGAATTAGGGTAGTAAAAGGAACAGATAATGTTTGTGTAAGGAATGTGAAACCAAAGTTCTGTTTCAATGGTTCTCCCCTCCCTCCAGTCCATGGAGGATTATGCTGGGATAACCAAGGGTACTGGAGAATCAGGGTTACAAGTGGGGAATCAATAATGTGGAAACTAATGTCTTCCACATGATCCGCTATCCTCATCTGCAGATCCACCGGATCTGCCTGGAACCTAGTGGGTGACCATCCAAGACAGTGACAAGCATGGGATGGCTCAACTCTCGCAGTGGGCAGTAACTCACAGATTAGTTACAATACCTGGGCCTTTGTACCTCACTCTACAGTTGGATGCTCTGGTCAGGAAGACCACAATTGGTGATAATAACTCCTCCTTGCTGATGATCAACACTGGTGCACGTCAGGGGTGTGTGCTTAGCCCACTGCTTCTCTCTCTCTATACCTATGACTGTATGGCCAGGTATAGCTCAAATGCTGCTTATAAATTTGCTGATGATCCAACCATTGTTGGTGGAATCTCAGATGGAGATGAGAGGGTGAACAGGAGCGAGATATACTAACTTGTGGAGTGGTGTCACAACAACAACCTGGCACTCAATATCAGTAAGATGAAAGAGCTGATTGTGGATTTCCAGAAGGGTAAGATCAAGGAGCACATACCAATCCTCACAGAGGAATCAGAATTGGAGACAGTGAGCCATTTCAAGTTCCTTGGTGTCAAGATCTCTGAGCACCTAACCTGCTCCCAACATATCGATGCAAACTCATCAGGAGTTTGAAACATCAACATAAATACTCAAAAACTTCTATAGATGTACCAAGGAGAGCATTCTGACAGGCTGCCACACTGTCTGACGTTGGGGACGGGGGCGTGGTGGTGGATGGCTAATCCACAGGACCGAAAGAAGCTGCAGAGGGTCGTAAATTTAGTTGGCTCTATATTGGGTACTAGCCTACTTAGTACCCAGGACATCTTCAAAGAGAGGTATCTCAGAAAGGCAGCGTACATTATTAAGGACCCCCAGCACCCATTACAGTCAAATAGGAGGTACAGAAACCTGAAGGCACACACTCAGTGATTCAGGAACAGCTTCTGCCCCTCTGCCAATCGATTCCTAAATAGACATTGAACCCATGAGCAACCCTCACTTTTAAAACATATATTATTTCTGTTTTTGAATAATTTTTAATCTCTTCAATATACTTATACTGTAACTGATTTATTTATTTATTGTTCTTTTATTTAAATCGAAGCAAGAGGCTGAGAGTGAAGGAGTAAAGGAATCTTGGAGAGAAGTCATTTGTTTTCATTTTTAGAATTTAGAATATTAATAACAATTAATAAAGCTGAAGAGAAGAAAAAAAACTGATCTTGAAATATAAAAAAGGAAAAAAATATATATAGAAAAAAAGAAAGGAAAAAAGAAGCCCATCTAACTAAGAAAAAAACCCCACTAGCTATAAAAAAAACCATTAGGAATCAACCCCCCTGGAGCAATACGTTTGACCATCATCTAAATATATATATATGTGCTGTCTTTACGACAGTTATTTAGTTTATAATATTTTCGCTTAGTAATTCATTCAATAGTATTTTCTAGTTAGAATTAGAAGTGTTTAAAGTATATTCATTGCATGTAAAATATATCGGCATGCGATGACGTCACATCCGGTTTCGCCGCGTCTTGTGGGAAAACACCGGTTTGAAATTAGCGCGAGGGTGGGGGCTTTCCACGAGGCTCACCTGAGCAGAAGCAGTTTGCAGGCATGAGAAATCACAGTGAGAGCAACGCTGTAAGTTAATAGATAATCGATATATTGAACTAAGATGTTAATGCCGATCCTGTTAGAAGTAACGACGGTAGATAATGTTTATGCTTTCGTTAGTTAAAGAGTCGCGGATAGTTTGCATGGAAGTGTATTTAAAGTAGTCAATGGAGCAGGTAAACTCTCCCTGTATACTGCACCTTAGTGTAATGTAGTTATAGTCACCTTTGCAAGTATTTACACTTGAAATGTGATATTAAGGAAGGAACAAATACTGTATCAATTTTGTATTGTTTTATCAACAGTTTTCACCATATGTTAATGTGAAGAGTGAACAGTAAATGGTTAATCTTACTGCGATCTGGTTTGCATTGGCTGTGGTTTATCCGGACGTTAAATTCGGCGTTCGTTACACCCGAAGGAGAACGTTACAGTGAAAAAGCGGCATTATCAGGTGTTTCAAGTGCTGCAATGTCAGCTCAATCCAGCATCAAGTCGACGCCGCCCAGCGACAGGGCAGTAAACCGACATCAAGTAAGTCCACCCAGGCAAGAGCCAAGGCAGAAGCCGCCAAGTTGCGACTGCGTTACGCCAGACAAGAAGCAGTTTTGAAAATGAAACAGGCCGCCCGAGAAGCCGAAATCCAGAAAGAAAAGGCTGCCAGAGAAGCCGAAGCGGCCGCCAGAGAAGCCGAAATCCAGTTGGAAATGGCAAAAATATCGACAGAGTTGCAAGTGCTGCAGCTAGAAAGAGAAGGAGAAGCTGCCATGGCGGAAGCAAAGTACATAGAAGAAGCTGAAGGGTCACGTGATCTGACCGAAGTAAGATCTACTTTAGAAAGGACCAGACTGGAACGCACAAGCGACTATGTACAATATCAAATAGACAGGCAGGCTCGTCTCCCCTCTCCATACGTATTCGATAACTTCCCCAGCTACGAGGAACCTCAGAGAGTCACGATTGCATCACATCCATACGAGGAAGGAAATTTACCCTCACGGCTCCGTGATGAAGTCAAGAATGAAAGAACCGTCAACGCTCCTTCACCCCCACAACAGGACGGCGGGGAGGGAGAGGTTCACTCCAGGACAACAATTGTCAGCTCGAACTGTACAGAAGTTTGCGGTCAAACTCAGTCAAGCCGTTCTTGTTCCGAGATCTGCCTCACTGAGGTGTACCCTAAAGAAGCACAACAAGACATTACCAAGCGTAAAGTAACCGACGAGACGCTAGGTCAGTCAGTTTTCGTTCAAACCGAGGACGGAAACAAACTTGCACAATCAGCTCAAGATACCATTTCTTTAAACCCCAAAGACACCAAGGTCTTCAGAGATGAGGCAAATAATGGGATTGCCCCATTGCCTTTCAGAGAACCACGCCAGCGCTCACCAGATAACAAAGAGCAGGCAGTCAAACGGTTCACGTCCTTACGGAAAACCCAGAAAAGGAAACCTGAGATGCAGCAACGCACCCGATTGGCCCACGAGGTACTGTGCACCCTAATGGCAGAGGTCACAGCCATTATAAACGCACAATCATTCCTACTTGTGTCTTCCGACCCAGAAAACCCCTTTATACTTTCGCCATCAACGCTCCTTACACAGAAGGCAGGAGCACCTCCTCCACCAGGAGACTTCTCAGACAAGGATTTGTACACAAAGCAATGGAGACAAGTCCAGGCTCTGGCAAATCAGTTCTGGCCTCGCTGGAGACAAAAATATCTACCTTTGTTGCAACAGAGACAAAAGTGGACAGAACCCCACAGGAATCTTCAAGTTGGAGACTTAGTCCTGCTCAGGGACAAGCAGATCACCCGCAACAGCTGGCCAACGGCCAGAATCACTGCTACATTCCCTAGCGGGGATGGACATGTCAGGAAGATCGAATTGAAGACTACCGACCAAGGCGATGTGAAACTTTACCAAAGGCCAGTTACAGAAGTTATTCTACTTCTACCCAATGACTGATTAAGAGACTAAGTTTGTACTCTGCTCATTGTGACCTTACGAAGCTCAAGCGGGGAGTGTGCTGTCTTTACGACAGTTATTTAGTTTATAATATTTTCGCTTAGTAATTCATTCAATAGTATTTTCTAGTTAGAATTAGAAGTGTTTAAAGTATATTCATTGCATGTAAAATATATCGGCATGCGATGACGTCACATCCGGTTTCGCCGCGTCTTGTGGGAAAACACCGGTTTGAAATTAGCGCGAGGGTGGGGGCTTTCCACGAGGCTCACCTGAGCAGAAGCAGTTTGCAGGCATGAGAAATCACAGTGAGAGCAACGCTGTAAGTTAATAGATAATCGATATATTGAACTAAGATGTTAATGCCGATCCTGTTAGAAGTAACGACGGTAGATAATGTTTATGCTTTCGTTAGTTAAAGAGTCGCGGATAGTTTGCATGGAAGTGTATTTAAAGTAGTCAATGGAGCAGGTAAACTCTCCCTGTATACTGCACCTTAGTGTAATGTAGTTATAGTCACCTTTGCAAGTATTTACACTTGAAATGTGATATTAAGGAAGGAACAAATACTGTATCAATCTTGTATTGTTTTATCAACAGTTTTCACCATATGTTAATGTGAAGAGTGAACAGTAAATGGTTAATCTTACTGCGATCTGGTTTGCATTGGCTGTGGTTTATCCGGACGTTAAATTCGGCGTTCGTTACACCCGAAGGAGAACGTTACAATATATATATATATATATATATATATATATATATATATATATATATATATATATATATATATATATATATATTAAAAAAGAGTCAGAACCAGCATTTAATATTTATATTAAAAATAAATTTGGAAGGAAACCATATATCTTGATTCAAATTAAATGATAATATTTGGCAAATGAACCCCATCTTCTCTCAAAACCAAATCGAGGATCAGAAGTTCTACTATTTTTTTCTAATCTAAGACATAACATCACCTGAGAAAACCATGCAATTAATGTAGGGGAAGAAATATCTTTCCATTTTAATAAAATAGTTCTTCTTGCCAGCAGTGTAACAAATGCAATTACATGTTGATCTGAAGATGAGATACCCTGAATATGATGCAGAACTATTCCAAATAGAACAGTTAATCTATTAGGTTGTAAATTAATTTTCAGAGCTTTAGAGATTCTAGAAAATAAAGATTTCTGAAACTTTTTTAATGAAGAACATGACCAGAACATATGTGACAAAGTAGCTACTTCAGTTTTACATCTATCACAATAGTTATCTATTCTAGGAAATATTTTAGATAGTCTCTCCTTTGTTAGGCACTAACGGTGTACAATTTTAAATTGAATTAAACAATGGTTGGCACATACAGAAGAAGAATTTATGATTTTCAGAACTCGAAGCCAATCTTCATTAACAAAGGTCATATTAAGTTCTTGTAACGTTCTCCTTCGGGTGTAACTAATAACGCCGAATTCAACGTCGAGATAAACCACAGTCAATGAAAACCAGATCGCAGTAAGATTAACCATTTACTGTTCACTCTTCACAAACATATGGTGAAAACTGTTGATAAAACAATACAAGATTGATACAGTATTTGTTCCTTTCTTAATATCACATTTCAATTGTAAATACTTGTAAAGGTGACTATAACTAAATTCTAACTAGAAAATACTAACAAATGAATTACTAAGCGAAAATATTATAAACTAAATAACTGTTGTAAAGACAACATAGTTCTCTCTCCCAATCTTGTTTAATCTTTAGTGATAGGTTCTCTTTTTGTAACAAAAATAAATTATAAATTCTGCTAATGGAACCTTTCACTAAGGGATTCAATTTCAAAATGGTATCCAAAAAATCAGATTCTTGTAAATATGGAAACGTAGGTAAATATTCGTGTATAAAATGTCTAACCTGAAAATATTGCAAAAAATGTGTACGAGCAAGAGAAAATGTATTATGTAACGTTCTCCTTCGCGTGTACTAATAACGCCGAATTCAACTGATGCACCATCAATAACTCACACTGAGACGTAAGGCGAGATATCGGCTTTTATTGACTGGAAGAAGGAACCAGGAGTGAGTGTCTATCATACAATGTCCTGGAGACTGAGGCCGAGCGTCAGGCCTCAGATCTCCTTTATACAGGGGCCTGTGGAAGGAGCCACAGGCCCAGTCAGCAGGGGGCGTGTCCCGACAGGCACATAGTTCACCACATCAACGTCGAGATAAACCAGTCAATGAGACCAGATCGCAGTAAGAATAACTATTTACTGTTCACTCTTCACATTAACATATGGTGAAAACTGTTGATAAAACAATACAAGATTGAAACAGTATTTGTTCCTTCCTTAATATCACATTTCAATTGTAAATACCTGTAAAGGTGACTATAACTACATTACACTAAGGTGCAGTATACAGGGAGAGTTTACCTGCTCCATTGACTACTTTAAATACACTTCCATGCAAACTATCCGCAACTCTTTAACTAACGAAAGCATAAACATTATCTACCGTCGTTACTTCTAACAGGATCGGCATTAACATCTTAGTTCAATATATCGATTATCTATTAACTTACAGCGTTGCTCTCACTGTGATTTCTCATGCCTGCAAAACAACTTCTGCTCAGGTGTGCCTCGTGGTGAGCCCCCACCCTCGCGTTAATTCCAAACCGGTATTTTCCCACAAGACTCGGCGAAACCGGATGTGACGTCATCGAATGCCGATATATTTTACATTCAATGAATATACTTTGAACACTTCTAATTCTAACTGGAAAACACTATCGAATGAATTACTAAGCGAAAATATTATAAACTAAATAACTGTCGTAAAGACAGCACAAATTAACTCCTCAAAAGTCATCAATCGACCATCACAAAATAGATCTGAAAAAGAATGAATTCCTTTATTTTTCCATAAAAGAAAAATGGGGTCAGTTGTTGAAGGTTTAAATAAAAAGTTTCAATATAAAATCTAGATAACTTAAATTGTTTGAGATTAAAAGAATTATGGAACTGAACCCAAATCCGTAGGGATTGTTTAATAACCAGATAGAAATTTAAATTTGGAATTTTAAAGAGCTGTAAAGGTAATGGAGCTCCTAAAATTGAAGTTAAATGAAATTGTTTAACAGCTTTTAATTCCAAATCAACCCAAAATGGTGTTTGGCTCTTATCAAGCCAATATAACCAAAAACATAATTGTCTAATATTCACAGCCCAATAATACAGTCTTAAATTAGGAAGTGCAAGTCCACCATCTTTTTTAAATATTTGTAAATGATACTTATTAATTCCAGGTCTCTTATTGTTCCAAATAAAAGAAGAAATAAGAGCGTCAATTTGATCGAAAGTATTTTTTATGTAAAAAGATAGGTATATTTTGGAAAATATATAAAAATCTAGGTAAAATCATCATTTTCACAGCATGAATATGGCCTATTAAAGAAAAAGTAAATGGATTCCATCTAGAAAATAATTGTTTCATGGAGTCCATTAAAGGAACTATATTCACTTCATAGAGATCTTTATATTTTTTAGTAATTATAATACCTAAATATCTAAATATATTAACAATTCTAAAAGAAATATTGTAGCGCCTCATTTCCTAGCGTATCCGAACCGACTCACAATTAGATAGCCTACGGGGGTTTGCGAGCACAGAGCTTTGGAGCCTCTTCGCCATGGGGGGCCGGTTGACAGAGGCTTAAAAGTGAGGCTGAAGTTTTCGAATAAAGTTTTTCCTTCGACTGCAGTTACCGACTCTGTGTCGTAATTTTAGCGCTGCTTGTAGCACACCGCTACAATTGGTGACCCCGACGGTCCAAACGATTTTTGGACCAGAAATGACCGACGCCGCCTCTGTTCTACGGCGGCTGGCCATCGGGATAGCCTCCTGTATGTGTGGGATAGCAGGTCGGGACGCCGGTTTTTGGTCGATACTGGGGCTGAGGTCAGCGTTTTACCTCCGACGAGTTACGACACCCGCAGCAGGGCACCGGGTCCCCCCCTGCGGGCCGTGAATGGCAGCACAGTAAGGACCTATGGCACCCGTCAGGTGCAGCTACAGTTCGGCCCCAGCCAGTTCACGTGGGACTTCACACTGGCCGCCGTAGCCCAACCGCTTCTGGGTGCGGATTTTTTGCGAGCTCACAGCCTGCTGGTTGACCTGCCCAGGAAGAGACTGGTACACGCCGAGACCTTTCAGACGTTCTCCCTGGGCGCGGCCCAGTTGCCAGCCCCTCACCTCGGCTCCATCACGCTGTCCGACAACGATTTCACCAGGGTCCTGGCGGAGTTCCCATCGGTTCTGGCACCGCAGTTCACAGCAGCCATGCCCAGGCACGGCGTACAGCACCACATCCCGACACAGGGACCACCCCTCCATGCCCGTGCTCGGCGGCTTCCCCCGGACAAGCTCCGACTGGCGAAGGAGGAGTTCCAGAGAATGGAGGAATTGGGGATCATCCGGCGGTCCGACAGCCCCTGGGCTTCCCCCCTGCACATGGTGCCCAAAGCGACGGGGGGCTGGAGACCGTGCGGCGACTACCGCAGGCTGAACGAGGCTACCACACCGGACCGCTACCCTGTGCCGCACATTCAGGACTTTGCGGCAAACCTGCACGGCGCCCGGATCTTCTCCAAGGTCGACCTTGTCCGAGGGTACCATCAAATCCCGATGCATCCTGACGACGTCCCCAAAACGGCTCTCATCACCCCGTTTGGCCTCTTCGAGTTCCTCCGCATGCCGTTCGGCCTGAAGAATGCCGCACAGACGTTCCAGCGGTTAATGGACGCGGTGGGACGGGACCTGGACTTCGCGTTCATCTATTTGGATGACATCCTCATAGCCAGCGGCAGTCGTCAGGAGCATCTGTCCCACCTCCGTCAACTCTGCGCCCGACTGAGTGAGTACGGTCTTACAATCAACCCTGCCAAATGCCAGTTCGGACTTGATACCATTGACTTCCTGGGCCACAGGATTACTAAAGACGGGGCAACCCCTCTGCCCGCTAAGGTAGATGCGGTCCGCCACTTCCCCCGACCCACCACGATCAAAGGCCTTCAGGAATTCGTAGGTATGGTCAATTTCTACCGCCGCTTCCTCCCTTCAGCTGCCCGGATCATGCGCCCCCTGTTCGCCCTGATGTCGGGTCCGAGCAAGAACATTACCTGGGACGAGGAGTCCGCCGCCGCTTTCGTTCAAACGAAGGAAGCTTTGGCTGACGCCGCAATGCTAGTACATCCCAGAATGGACACCCCTACCGCCCTCACAGTGGACGCATCAAACACGGCAGTCGGTGGGGTGCTGGAGCAGCTCATCGCAGGTCGCTGGCAACCCCTGGCGTTTTTCAGCAAACACCTGCGGCCACCCGAGCTCAAGTACAGTGCTTTTGACCGGGAACTGTTGGCGCTCTACCTGGCAATCCGGCATTTCAGGTACTTCCTAGAAGGCCGGCCCTTCACCGCGTTCACGGACCACAAACCGCTTACCTTTGCGTTTACGAAAGCATCCGACCCCTGGTCATCCCGCCAGCAACGCCACCTGTCCTACATCTCTGAATACACAACGGATGTCCGGCACGTCTCGGGTAAGGACAATGTCGTGGCGGATGCGCTCTCTCGCCCTACCGTTCATGCCCTTTCCCAAGGGGTAGACTTTGAGGCACTGGCAGAGGCACAGCAGGTAGATGAGGAGATTCCGAGTTACAGGACTGCAGTCTCTGGTTTGCAGCTCCAGGACTTCCCCGTGGGCCCAGGTGAGAGGACCCTACTCTGTGACGTCGCCACCGGCCGGCCCCGTCCGGTCGTCCCCGCAGCCTGGCGGCGACGTGTTTTCGACTCCATTCATAACTTGGCGCATCCCTCCATCCGGACAACTATCCGGCTGGTTTCCAGCAGGTTCGTTTGGCACGGTCTCCGCAAACAGGTCAGTGAATGGGCCAGAACGTGCATGCACTGCCAGACGGCCAAGGTTCAGCGGCACACCAAAGCCCCACCGCAGCAGTTCCATCCCGCCCACCGGCGTTTCGACCACATTCATGTGGATATCGTGGGCCCCCTGCCAGTGTCGCGCGGAGCGCGTTACCTCCTGACTATCGTGGACCGGTTCACAAGATGGCCAGAGGCGGTCCCGCTCACCGACACCACCTCCGAATCTTGCGCCCGAGCCCTGCTCGCCACCTGGATATCCCGCTTTGGTGTACCAGCCCACATTACCTCCGACAGAGGCGCCCAGTTCACCTCCAGCCTGTGGTCAGCTATGGCCAGCCTTTTGGGGACTCAGCTGCACCACACCACTGCCTACCACCCACAGCCGAACGGGCTAGTGGAGCGTTTCCACCGTCACCTGAAGTCGGCCCTCATGGCCCGCCTGCGAGGAGCCAACTGGGCGGACGAGCTTCCCTGGGTCCTTCTCGGCATCCGCACAGCGCCCAAGGACGACCTGCACGCCTCGTCGGCCGAGTTGGTATACGGCGCGCCCCTGGCCGTCCCCGGGGAGTTCCTACCAGCCCCGAGGGGGCAAGAGGAAGAACCCGCTGCAGTCCTGGGCAGACTTCGCGAGAAGCTCGGTAACCTGGCCCCCATACCCACGTCACAGCATGGGCGGCACCCGACCTGCGTACCCAAAGACCTACGGAACTGTAAGTTTGTGTTTGTACGAAGGGGCGGGCATCGGCCGCCGCTGCAGCGGCCATACGAGGGGCCGTTTACGGTGCTCCGGAACAACGGGTCCACGTTCGTGCTGGACGTTGGGGGGAAGGAGGAGGTTTTCACGGTGGACCGCCTCAAGCCGGCCCATGTGGACCTGGCGCAACCGGCCGAGTTTCCGGCGCCTCGGCGCAGAGGCCGACCTCCCAAGCAGGTTCTGGCCCAGGCTGTGGACATTGGGGGGTGTATCGCCGGTTCTGGGGGGGGGGGGGGGTTATGTAGCGCCTCATTTCCTAGCGTATCCGAACCGACTCACAATTAGATAGCCTACGGGGGTTTGCGAGCACAGAGCTTTGGAGCCTCTTCGCCATGGGGGGCCGGTTGACAGAGGCTTAAAAGTGAGGCTGAAGTTTTCGAATAAAGTTTTTCCTTCGACTGCAGTTACCGACTCCGTGTCGTAATTTTAGCGCTGCTTGTAGCACACCGCTACAATATCATTATATGTACTAACATGAACACTTAATGGAAACAATTCACTTTTATTCAAGTTAAGTTTATATCCTGAAAACTTACCAAAATCTTTAAGTGTTCCCAAAAGATTAGGAATTGATTCCTCAAGATTTGAAATAAAAACCAAAAGATCATCTGCATAAAGAGAAATCTTAGGTATGGTTCCATTCATAGAGATACCATGAATATTTTTAGCTTCACATAATGTTAGAGCTAAAGGCTCCAAGTCAAGATTAAATAATAAAGAACTTCGTGGGCATTCCTGTCTAGTGCCACGAGAAAGTGAGAAAAAAGAAGACTGGCAGCTATTAGTAATGACTATGGCAAAAGGATTCTTATAAATCATTTGAATCCATCTATTGAAATCATTACCAAAATCAAATTTTTCTAATACTTTAAACAAATATGGCCACTCAACTCTATCAAATGCCTTTTCTGCATCAAGAGAGATAACACATTGAGGTTGCTTAGATAATGAATATATAATGTTCATCAATCTCCGAACATTAGAGAAAGAATAAAGGCCTTTATGGGTGCCCTGCAATCCTCAAGTCATGTCCTCTCGTACTAGACTCCCCCACCATGGGAAACAACTTTGCCACATCCACTCTGTCCATGCCTTTCAATATTCGAAATGCTTCTGAGGTCCCCACTCATTCTTTTAAACTCCAAGGAGTACAGTCCAAGAGCGGTCAAACGTTCCTCATTTGTTATCCCTCTCATTCCCGGAATCATTCTAGTGAATCTTCTCTGAACCCTCTCCAACGTCAGCACATCTTTTCTTAAATAAGGAGCCCAAAACTGCACACAGTGTTCCAAGTGAGGACTCACCAGTGCCTTATAGAGCCTCAACATCACATCCCTGCTCCTGTACTCTATTCCCCTAGAAATGAATGCCAACATTGCATTCACCTTCTTCACCACCGACTCAACCTGGAGGTTAACCTTAAGGGTATCCTGCATGAGAACTCCCAAGTCCCGTTGCATCTCAGAACTTTGAATTCTCTCCCCATTTAAATAATAGTCTGCCCATTTATTTCTTCTACCAAAGTGCATGACCGTATATTTTCTGTTATTGTAATTCATTTGCCACTTCTTTGCCCATTCCCCCAATCTATCCAAGGCACTCTGCAGACTCTCTGTTTCCTCAACACTCTGGCCCCTGCACCTATCTTTGTATCATCAGCAAACTTAGCCACAAAGCCATCTATTCCATAATCCAAATTGTTGATATACAACGGAAAAAGAAGCGGCCCCAACACGGACCCCTGCGGAACACCACTGGTAACCGGCAGCCAACCAGAATGGGATCCCTTCTTTCCCACTCTCTGTTTCCTGCCAATCAACCAACAGTCTATCCACGTATGAGACTTTCCTGTAATTCCATGGGCTCTTATCTTGTTTAGCAGCCTCATGTGCAGCACCTTGTCAAAGGCTTCTGAGAATCCAAATACACAACATCCAGTACATCTCCCTTGTCTAGCTTATCTGTTATTTCCTCAAAAAATTGCACTAGGTTTGTCAGGCAGGATTTTCCTTCAAGGAAACCATGCTGAGTTCTGCCTATATTGTCATATGTCTCCAGCTACTCTGTAACTTCATCCTTGACAATCGACTCCAACAACTTCCCAACCACCGATGTCAAGCTAACAGGTCTATAATTTCCTTTTTGCTTCCTTGCTCCCTTCTTAAATAGCGGAGTGACATTTACAATCTTCCAGTCCTCTTGACCCAGGCCAGAATCTATCAACTTTTGAAAGATCATTGCTAATGCCTCCGCAATCTCCACTGCTACTCCTTCAGAACGCGAGAGTGCATTCCATCTGGTCCAGGAGATTTATCTATCCTTACATTATTCAGCTTCCTGAGTACTTTCTCTGTTGTAATTGTAACTGCACATATTTCTCTTCACTGTCACCATTGTATGTCTGGTATATTGCTGAAGTCTTCCTCAGTGAAGACTGATGCAAATTACTCGTTCAGTTCCTCCGCCTTCTCCTTATCTCTCATTACAATTTCTCCAGCACCATTTTCCATCGGTCCTATATCTACTCTCAGCTGTCTTTTACTCTTTATTTTCTTGAAAAAGCTTTTAGTCTCCTCTTTGATATTATTTGCTCGCTTCCTTTCATAGTTCACCTTTTCCCTCTTAATGACCTTCTTAGTTCCCTTTTGTAAGGTTTTAAAAACTTCCCAATTCTTTGACTTCCCACTAAGTTTTGCTTCCTTGTATGCCCTCTGCTTTGCTTTTACTTTGGCTTTGACTTCTCTTGTCAGCCACAGTTGCATCCTTTTTCCATTCGAAAATGTCTTTTTCTTTGGAAAATATCTGTTCTTGCACCTTCCTCACTGCTCGCATAAACTCCAGCCACTGCTGTTCTGCCGTCCTTCCTGTTAGTGTTCCTTTCCAGTCAACTTTGGCTAGTTCCTCTCTCATGCCACTGTAACTTAGAAACATAGAAAATAGGTGCAGGAGTAGGCCATTCTGCCCTTCGAGCCATTCAGTATGATCATCGCTGATCATCCAACTCATAACCCTGTACCTGCTTTCTCTCCACACCCCCGATCCCTTTAGCCACAAGGGCCATATCTAACTTCATCTTAAATATAGCCAATGAACCGGCCTCAACTGTTTCCTGTGGCAGAGAATTCCACAGATTCACCACTCTCTGTGTGAAGAAGTTTTTCCTCATCTCGGTCCTAAAAGGCTTCCCCTTTATCCTTAAACTGTGACCTCTCGTTCTGGACTTCTCCAACATTGGAAACAATCTTCCTGCATCTAGCCTGTCCAATCCCTTTAGAATTTTATACGTTTCAATAAGATCCCCCCTCAATTTTCTAAATTCCAGTGAGTATAAGCCTAGTTGATCCATTCTTTCTTCATATGAAAGTCCTGCCATCCCAGGAATCAATCTGGTGAACCTTCTTTGTATTCCCTCTATGGCAAGAATGTCTTTCCTCAGATTAAGGGACCAAAACTGCACACAATACATTACGTGCTCTCTCACCAAGGCCTTGTACAACTGCAGTAGGACCTCCCTGCTCCTGTACTCAAATCCTTTTGCTTTGAATGCCAACATAACATTTGCCTTTTTCACCGCCTGCTGTACCTGCATGCCCACCTTCAATGACTGGTCTACAATGACACCCAGGTCTTGTTGCACCTCCCCTTTTCCTAATCAGCCACCATTCAGATAGGAATCTGTTTTCCTGTTCTTTCAACCAAAGTGGATAACCTCACATTTATCCACATTAAATTGCATCTGTCATGAATTTGCCCACTGGCTTAAACTATCCAAGTCAACCTGCATCCTCTTAGCATCCTCCTCACAGCTAACACCGCTGCCCAGCTTCGTGTCATCCACAAACTTGAAAATGCTGCATTTAATTCCCTCGTCTAAATCATTAATATATATTGTAAACAACTGGGGTCCCAGCACTGAGCCTTGTGGTGCCCCACTAGTCACTGCCTGCCATTCTGAAAAGGTCCCATTTACTCCCATTCTTTGCTTCCTGCCTGCCAACCATATTTCCTTTACTTCACTGAAATACCGACACATTGGATTTCGGCTTCCTTCTCAAATTTCACAGTGAACTCAATCCATTGATACCTCCATATTACTATCCATTCTATACCTCAGATATAATTATCCCTCCATCCTTCTCACATTTTGTTTTAATGTATGAAGTCGAATGTGTTTTAAGATTTGATAACCAATTATAAATGTTTGAAATGATTCTACTACCGTTATCTGAATTATATGCTTTTCTAAATAGCTCTATCAAGCATGTACTTGCCTTGGTTACATTTTTAAGTGTCTTATTAACATATTGTCGCATCTGTAAATATCAATAAATATCTTGTTTTTCTAATAAGTGTTTCTCTTGAAATCAATCATGTTGTGATCACTGCCTCCTAAGGGTTCTTTCACTTCCATCTCTCTAATTACCTCTGGTTCATTATACAATACCCAATCCAGTACAGACGATCCCCTCATGGGCTCAACAGCAAGCTGTTCTAAAAAGCCATCTTGTAGACATTCTACAAATTCTCTCACTTGAGATCCAGTGGCGACCTGATTTTCCCAATCCACTCACATGTTAAAATCCCCTACAATTATCATAACACTGCCCTTCTGAAAAGCTTTTTCTATTTCCTGTTGTAATTCGTAGTCCACATCACTGCAGCTATTTGGAGGCCTGTAGATAACTGCCATCAGAGTCCTTTTACCCCTGCGATTTCTTAGCTCAACCCATAAAGATTGTGTACCTTCCGATCCTATGTCAACTCTTTCTTTTTTTTTTGTAATTTATTTTTTATTGAAGTTCATCAAACAAACATTTCCATAAGATGTATTTCAGACATTGTCCATATATATCATATAATCAAATATATCACAAATCTCCACAAAGTATTATATCTGAGGGATACACTTATAGAAAAGAGCAGAAAGAGAAAACAAGCAAAAGGAAAAAAAACTATGTACAAGTAGGGAGTGATCTTTTTTTTACAACATATTCATTGATATGTGAGAATAAAATCAGGCCTATGAAGCATTATGTACATAAACCATTTTCCCAGTACGAATCAAATTGTTCCAGGTTATGATTAACAGATGTTGTTATCTTCTCCATTTTGTAAATGTCCATTGTAATTTCCATCCATGTACTTAAAGTTGGGCTCTCCTGTGATAACCATTTCCCAGTAAGAGTCTTTTTAACCAGCCACTAACAGTATATTCATTAAATATTTATCTCTTTTCAACCATTCTTAAGGTATATATCCAAAATATATGGTCTTACTCTCTAAGGGTATTTCACATTTAAAGATGTCTTGTAGGGCATTGTCTATCCCCCTCCAATAGTTTTTGATAACAGGGCAGTCCCAAAAAAAATAATAATGATTTACATTTTGATTTTCACAATTTCTCCAGCAAACAGGGAGGTTACTATCATAATGGGATTTCTGAGAGGTGTAATAAAATAGCTTATCAAGTTTTTCCATCCAAACTCCCTCCATTTCTGTGAACTGGTACACTTCCATTGATACCTCCATATTATTATCCATTCTATACCTCAGATATAATTATCCCTCCGTCCTTCTCACATTTTGTTTTAATGTATGAAGTCGAATGTGTTTTAAGATTTGATAACCCCTTATACATGCCTGAAATGATTCTACTACCGTTATCTGAATTATATGCTTTTCTAAATAGCTCTATCAAGCATGTACTTGCCTTGGTTACATTTTTAAGTGTCTTATTAACATATTGTCGCATCTGTAAATATCAATAAAAATTTTGTTTTTCTAATAAGTGTTTCTCTTTAAGCATTTCAAAACTGAACAGTGTTCCTTCTTTCATTATGTTGCAAAGAATTGTTATTCCTTTAACTGTCCAGTCCTTAAATCTAGCATCCAATTTATTTGATGTAAAATCTGAGTCATATGCACACCACTTAATAATTGCAATATCTCCCTCTAGATTATATTCTTTTATAGTACTTTTCCAAATTTTAAGTCAATTTCACCCTTGGATTATCAATAGTATTTATGTACCTTTGCAGGTTGTTATCAGCCAAATTTGCTTGTATGGGGATGGGAAGTACCCACTCCTCAATGTTTTTCCATTGAGCGTCATATGATGGGTTGCACCAACATATCACAGCTCTCATCTGTGCTGCAAAATATTAATCTCTAAAGAGCAAAGGAATCTCGGAGAGAAGTTTTTTTACACTGCTCGGGGAAAAGAGGCTTGACCACAGGCGTGTGACATGGAACGCCAAAGGTTTAAAAGAAGACCACCATATACAGTGGACAGCGGAGTGAGAGGGAGCAGAGTGGGATGGCTTTGGCTCAACAGGCTTCGGTGTGAACAGACAGAGGCGAGGGTAGGTTCCGGTAAGTTTTGTTTTGTTTATTTAGAGTAGAGAGAATGCCAGGCAGGATGTTGGAATGCTCCTCTTGCAGGATGTGGGTAGTCAGGGAGACCTCCGGTGTCCCTGACAACGACACCTGCTAGAAGTGCATCCAGCTGCAGCTCCTAACAAACTGCATTAGAGAACTAGAGCAGGAGCTGGATGACCTCCGGATCATTCAGGAGAATGAGGAGTTTACAGATAATAGTTTCAGTGAGGTAGTTATGCAAAAGGAGCAACGCACAGGTAATTGGGTTACCGTCAGGTGAGGGAAGGGGAAAGGGAAGGCAGAGCAGGGATCCCCTGTGGCCATTCCCCTCAACAACAAGTATACTGATTTGGATACTGTTGGGGGGATGACTTACCTGGGACAAGCTGCAGCAGCCAGATCTCTGGCACTGCGTCTAGTTCTACAGTGCAGAAGGGAAGGTGGAAGAAGAGGAGAGTGGTAGTGATAGGGGACTCGATAGTTAGAGCACAGACAGGAGGTTCTGTGGTCATGACAGACTCCCGGATGGTTTGTTGCCTCCCGGTGTCAGGGTCAGGGATGTCTCTGATCGCGTGCACAGCATTCTGAAGTGGGTGGTGTCATGGTACACATTTGTACAAATGACATAGGAAGAAAGAGTGAGGAGGTCCTGAAGAGTGAGTATAGAGAGCTCAATAGGAAGTTAAAAAGCAGGACCTCGAGGATGGTAATCTCAGGATTGCTACCTGTGCCATGTGCCAGTGAGGGTAAGTATAGGATGCTCTGGTGGATGAACACCTGGCTGAGGAACTGGTGTAGTGTGCAGAGTTTCAGATTTCAGGATCATTGGGACCTGTTCTAGGGCAGGTGGGACATGTACAAGAGAGTTAGGTTACACCTGAACTACAAGGGGACTAATATCCTTGCAGGGAGGTTTGTTAGTGCTATTAGGGAGGGTTTAAAGGGGGATTTGCAGGGGGATGGGTGGGAACCAGAGTGCCAGAGTAGATAGTGGAGTGGGGGTGAAAATAGAAGATTATAACCACCATACACAATCCTTCTATTTGTCACTTTGCATGAACTTTTAACCTCATTTATTTTCACCCCCACTCCACTATCTGTCTATTTCAAGGCGAGGAGTATTGTGGGGAAGGCTGGTGAGCTGAGGCCGTGGATTGACAGACGGAATTACAACATTATAGCCATTAGTGAAACTTGGGTACAGGAGGGGCAGGACTGGCAGCTTAATGTTCCAGGGTTCCGATGTTTCAGACATGATAGAGGCAGAGGAATGAAGGGTGGAGGGGGTTGGCATTGCTAGTCAGGGAAAATGTTACAGCAGTGCTCAGGCAGGACAGATTAGAGGGCTTGTCTACTGAGGCCAAATGGGTGGAGCTGAGAAACTGGAAAGGTATGACCACTTTAATGGGGTTGTATTATAGACCATCCAATAGTCAGTGAGAACTGGAGGAGCAAACTGCAGAGAGATAGCAGACGACTGCAGGAAGCATAATGTTGTGATAGCAGGGGATTTTAATTTTCCACATATTGATTGGGACTCTTATACTGTTATAGACAAGTTACAGTTCGTAAAATGTATTTCAGGGAAGTTTTCTAGATCAATATATAGAGGTACCAACTAGAGTGGATGCAATATTAGATATCCTATTAGGAAATGAGTTAGGACAGGTGACGGAAGTGTGTGTAGGCCGGGGAACACTTTGGTTCCAGTGATCATAACACCATTAGTTTCAATTTGATCATGGAAAAAGATAGATCTGGTCCTTGGGTTGAGAAAGGATCTAAAAAGTGTGGATTGGGACAGGTTGTTTTCTGGCAAAGATGTGATTGGTACCAAAGTGAGAGGCCTTCAAAGGAGAAATTTTGAGAGTGCAGAGCTTGTATGTTCCTGTCTGGATTAAAGGCAAAGTGAATAAGGATAAGGAACCTTGGTTCTAAATGGATATCCGAAATCTGATAAAGAAGAAGAGAAAGATGTATGACATGTATAGGGAACAGGGAGAAAATAAAATGCTTGAGGAGTATAAAAAGTGCAAAAAGATACTTAAAAAATAGAAATTAGAAGGGCTAAAAGAAGGCATGATGTTGCTTTGGCAGTCAAGGTGAAGGATCAACCAAAGAGCTTCTACAGGTATATTAAGAGCAAAAGGATAGTAAGGGATAAATTTGGTCCTCATGAAGATCGAAGTGGTCAGCTATGTATGGAACCAAAAGAAATGGGGTAGATCTTAAATAGGTTTTGCATCTGTATTTACTAAGTAAACTAGCATGGAGACAATGGAAATAAGGCAAACAGATAGTGAGGTCATGGAGCCTACACAGATTGAAAAGGAGGAGGTGCTTGCTATCTTGAGGCAAATCAGAGTAGATAAATCCACAGAACCTGACAGGGTATTCCCTCGGACCTTGAAGGAGACAAGTGTTGAAATTGCAGGGGCCCTGGCAGATATATTTAAAATGTCGGTATCTACGGGTGAGGTGCCGGAGGATTGGAGGACAGCTCATGTTCTTCCATTGTTTAAAACTGCTCCAAAAGTAATCTGGGAAATTATAAACCATTACGTTTGATGTCGGTAGTAGGTAAATTATTGGAAGGAGTACTAAGAGATAGGATCGACAAGTATTTGGATAGACAAGGACTTATTAAGGAGAGTCAACATGGCTTTGTGCATGGTAGTTCATGCTTAACAACTCTATTAGAGTTTTTCCAGGAGGTTACCAGGAAAATGGATGAAGGGAAGGCAGTGCATGTTGTCTACATGGATTTCAGTAAGGCATTTGTCAGGGTCCCGCTTGGGAGGTTAGTTAGGAAGATTCAGTCACTAGATATATATGGTGAGGTAGTAAATTGTATTAGACATTGGCTCAGTGGGAGAAGTCAGAGGGTGTGAGTTGAGGATTGCTTCTCTGAGTGGAGGCCAATGACTAGTGGTGTGCCACAGGGATCGGTGCTGGGTCCATTGTTATTTGTCATCTCCGTTTGTATATCAATGATCTGGATGATAATGTGGTAAATTGGATCAGCAAATTTGCAGATGATACAAAGACTGGAGGGGTAGTGGACAGTGAGGAAGGTTTTTAAAGCTTGCAGGGGGATTTGGACCAGCTGGGAAAATTGGGCTGAAAAATGGCAGATGGTTTAATACAGACAAGTGTGAGGTATTGCACTTCAGAGGGACAAACCAAGGTAGAACATACAAGGTAAATGGTAGGGCACTAAGGAGTGCAGTAGAACAGAGAGATTTGGAAATACAGAGAAAAAAATTCTCTAAAAGAGGCATCACAAGTAGATAGGGTAGTAAAGAGAACTTTTGGTACATCAGCCTTTTTAAAGCAAAGTATTGAGTATAAGTGTTGGAATGTTATGGTGAGATTGTATAAAGCATTGGTGAGACCGAATTTGGAGCATTGTGTGCAATTTTTGTCACCAAATTACAGGAAGGATACTAATAAGGTTGAAAGAGTGCAGAGAAGTTTTACAAGGATATTTCCGGGACTTGAGAAACTGAGTTACAGAGAAAGTTTGAATAGGTAAGGACTTTATTCCCTGGAGCGTAGAAGAATGAGGGGAGACTTGATAGAGGTATATAAAATTATGATGGGTAGAGATAGAGTGAATGCAAGCAGGCTTTTTCCACAGAGGTTAGGGGAGAAAAAAACCCAGAGGATATGGGTTAAGGGTGAAGGGGGAAAGTTTAAAGGGAACATGGGGGTGCGGTGGTGGAGCTTCTTCACACAGAGAGTGGTGAGTGTGTGGAATTAGCTGCCAGATGACGTGGTAAATGCATGCTCAGTTTTAACATTTAAGAAAAACTTGGACAGGTACATGGACGAGATGTGTATGGAGGGATATGGTCCAGGTGCAGGTCAGTGGGAATAGGCAGAAAAATGGTTCAGTACAGCCAAGAAGAGCTAAAAGGCCTGTTTCTGTTCTATGGTTCTATGCTGCTAAACAAGATAAGAGCCCATGGAATTACAGGAAAGGCTCATACGTGGATAGACTGTTGGTTGATTGGCAGGAAACAGAGAGTGGGAAAGAAGGGATCCCATTCTGGTTGGCTGCCGGTTACCAGTGGTGTTCCGCAGGGGTCCGTGTTGGGGCCGCTTCTTTTTCCGTTGTATATCAACAATTTGGATTATGGAATAGATGGCTTTGTGGCTAAGTTTGCTGATGATACAAAGATAGGTGCAGGGGCCGGTGTGTTGAGGAAACAGAGAGTCTGCAGAGTGCCTTGGATAGATTGGGGGAATGGGCAAAGAAGTGGCAAATGAATTACAATAACAGAAAATATACGGTCATGCACTTTGGTAGAAGAAATAAATGGGCAGACTATTATTTAAATGGGGAGAGAATTCAAAGTTCTGAGATGCAACGGGACTTGGGAGTTCTCATGCAGGATACCCTTAAGGTTAACCTCCAGGTTGAGTCAGTGGTGAAGAAGGCGAATGCAATGTTGGCATTCATTTCTAGGGGAATAGAGTATAGGAGCAGGGATGTGATGTTGAGGCTCTATAAGGCACTGGTGAGCCCTCACTTGGAACACTGTGTGCAGTTTTGGGCTCCTTATTTAAGAAAAGATGTGCTGACGTTGGAGAGGGTTCAGAGAAGATTCACTAGAATGATTCCGGGAATGAGAGGGATAACATATGAGTAATGTTTGACCGCTCTTGGACTGTACTCCTTGGAGTTTAAAAGAATGAGTGGGGACCTCAGAAGCATTTCAAATGTTGAAAGGCATGGACAGAGTGGATGTGGCAAAGTTGTTTCCCATGGTGGGGGAGTCTAGTACGAAAGGACATGACTTGAGGATTGCAGGGCGCCCATTCAGAACGGAGATGCGAAAAAATTTTTTAGCCAGATGGTGGTGAATCTGTGGAGTTTGTTGTTATGGGTGGTATCAGAGTAGTCAGGGCATCAAAGGTTATGGTGAGAAGCGGAGGGGAATGGGACTAAAGGGGAGATTGGATCAGCTCATGATGAAATGGCAGAGTAGACTCGATGGGCCAAATGGCCGACTTCTGTTCCTTTGTCTTATGGTTTTATGGGATGCATTACACACTTGTTGTACTTGTAGACAGGTGAAGTCACTGCAGTGATGAGGGAACTAAGATGGGATGAATGGCTTCCCTCAGTTTTATCAACTCCAGACACTTCATTGTCTCATTGTCATTGTTTTTAATTAATACAATTTCAAATCATGAAATAAACTCCAGCAGAATAATGAAAGAAATGCTACAGGCAATGATTTCCGTAATGTCTGATTTACAAAATATAACAGAAGACACCTGAGCCCACCCTCCACCACAATCACCCCCACATCAATTCTTGCTCCTTAACAATAATATCCATTTCCTCACCTCCCTCTTCTCCTTCACTAACAAAACTCCCAACCCCTGTTTCCCATTCCCAAGGCTTAATGCTGCCTTCCTCTCCTCTCTTGTATACCCCCTCCAGTGTCACATATCCTGCCATTTTCCCAAAGTCTCATCCACTGCTGTCCCTTCGCCCACCTAACCAGCTCTGTGCCCCCATTTCCCATCTGGCATCCCAGGAGCATCTAGAGGTTTATATTCTGAAATGAGCAGTTGCAGTGCAGTAGCCTCGGATTGCCGAGTGAGTGAGATGGAGACTCCATTTCCAAACATCGCAGCCACACGGGGATTTCTTGTCTGAATGTGGGGCGTGTATCTGCTGGTCACTGCTGAACCTGAAATATAGACAGGAGAGTATGATATTGTGTGTGACAAGGTGCAGCACAGACCTTAACCTGTGAGGACATGTGAATGAAATAACAGACGGTCTGTCCTCATTGCACGAGATGGAATCCCATGAAGAGATGTCTGTCATTATTCTCCGAGGTCACTCCAAAACAAAAATATGAATACCAGTTCAGACCTTTAGGGTGATCCACCGTTGGGCTAATGTTTCAGTTCCTGAGTAAAACCATAATATAAGGTATAGGAGCAGAATTATGCTATTTGGGCAATGCAATTGCTGTACCACTTAGAAAAATTGGAAGAATGGGCAAAAAGTGCCAGATGAATTACAATCTTGGGAAATGTATGATAATTCATTTTAGCAAAAGGAGCAACAGTGCAGACTTTTATCGAAATGAGAAGAAGGTTCAAACATCAGAGATGCAAAGTGACTTAGGAGTCCTTGTGTGAGACTCCCAGAAGGTTAATTTACAGGTCGAGTCTGTGGTGAAGAAAGCAAATGGAATGTTGACATTTATTTCAAGGGGAATAGAGTATAAAAGCAAGGAGATAATGTTGAGGCTTCATAAGGCACTAATCAGGCCACACTTAGGGTACTGTCATCAGTTTTGAGCCCAATATCTCAGAAAGGATGTGTTTTCATTGGAGAGAGTCCAGAGGAGGTTCATGAGGATGACTCATGAATAAAGGGGATGAGGAATGAAGGGTTTAACGTTTGAGAAGCATATGGCAGCTTTGGGCCTGGACTCACTGGAGTTTAGAATAATGTGGGGCAATCTTATTGAAACCTACCGAATGTTGAAAAGAATAGATAGGATGGATGTGGAGTCGATGTTTCCTCTGGTGGGGGTATCTGGAACAAGAGAGCACAGCCCCAAAATAGAGGGGCAATCTTTTAGAACAAAGATAAGGAATATTTTTTTTTAAGTCTGAGAATGCTGAATCTGTGGAATGCTCTGCCACAAACTGTAGTGGAGGCTAAATCGTGGATATATTTAAGGTGGAAGTTAATAGTTTCCTAATTGGTCAGGGCATCAAAAAATATGGTGAGAAGGCAGGTGTATGGGGTTGACTGGAGTCCGGGATCAGCATTGATGGAATGGTAGGACAGCATTGATGGGTGGAATGGCCAAATACTGCTCCTGTTTCATGGTCTTACATCTGATGTGGACTTGCCAGAGAAAAGGTGTTCCCAAATTAATGGTTCTTTGTTCCTGTCTAATGCCGTTGTACATTGCCCTGTGTCAATTTAAATCTCTTCCACAAGGACCATACCTATCCTTGTTGATAGCGACCCTGAAAGTTAACCAGTTGTGGTCACGATTCCCGAACTGTTCACCCATTGAAAGGCCAGTCACCTGGCCAGACTCATTCCCCAACACCAGGTACAGTATGGTCCTTCCTTTCACTGGACTGTCACACATTGATTTAAGAAACCTACTTAACAGATTCAAACCCATCTGACCCCTTACACTCAGAAGCTCCCAGTTTATATTAGGGAAGCTGAAATCCCCCGTGACACCAACCCTATTATTATTACACTTCTCCTTCATCTGATTACATATCTGCTCCTCAATGTCCCAGTGGCTATCAGGGGGTCCGTAGTACAATCCCATCAGTGGGATTGCACCCTGTCTATTCCTGAGATTCACCCAAATGGACTCAGTTTCTGACTCCTCCATTATGTCTCCTCTGAGTGCAGCTGTGATATTGTCCCTGATCAGGAGTGCAACCCCCCCCCCCCTCGCCCCCCACACAACCCTTACCTACTCCTCTATCTTTTCCAGAACTCCAAAAACCTGGCACATTAATCACCCATTCCTGCCTGCCGCTCTGTCAACTAAGTTTCAGTAATGGCTACAACACCGTAGTTTCATGTACTGATCCATCACCCTTACCCATAATACTCGCAGCTTTAAAATATACACACCTCAAACTATCCAACCCATCCTACCTGTCATTTCAATTTTGCCTTTCAATACCTTCTCTGTCATCTAACTTCTGGTCAGATCCATTCCCTACTGACTTGGGACTCTGGTTCTCAGCCCCCTACAAAACTAGTTTAAACTCTCCCAGGCAGCATCAGTAAACCTCACAGCCAGGATACTGGCTCCTCTCCAGTTCAAGTGCAAACCAGCCCAATCTATCTGCATATTGAAATTCCCGATGACTCTTTTAACACTGCACTGTTGACATGCATTTTCTATCTCTCATTGTAACTTGTAGACCACATCTTTGCTACTGTTCGGAGGTCTGTATGTAGCTCCCATCAAGGACTTTACCCTTACTGTTTCTTAGCTCTACCCACAACAATTCTACACCTTCCAATCCTTTGTCACTTCTTTCTAATGATTTGGTTTAATTTTTTCCCAACACAGCTACACCACACCCCCCGCCTACCTCCCTGTCCTTTCAATACAATGTGTATCCTTGGGCATCACCCCAATGATCATCACCCTTCTCGATTTTGTCCCTCTTTTACATTTCAACTTATCCCATTGACTGCAATTTTGCCCTATCATCAGCCTTTGCTTGCTAGCAGACTCACTACACACTGCCTCTGTTGTTAAACCAACTCAGACCTATCACTCCATTTCCCATCCCCTGTCAAATTAGTTCAAACCCTTCTGAACAGCTCCAGCAAAGCTGCCCACAAAGATATTTATCTTCCTTGGATTCACGTGCAACCTGTGAATATTCTTCCACCTTTTCCTTATCAAGACCCAGACGACCCAACATATTGATGCAGCTTCAGAGAAGGCACAACAGCTGCTATATTTCTTTAGGAGCTTGAGGAGATTTGGTGTGTTACCGTGGAGAGCAGTCTCACTGCACACTGCCTCTGTTTGTAAACCAATGACAGAATATTATTACTATCATGATAAATGATATATTTTCCAATAGAAATACTAGTATTGGAATATCTTTATTTGTGGTTGATGGAGCAATGTGGAAAAGGGGTGGGAATGTGCAATTTATAACATGGAAACTTCAAGAAGCAAAAGTTAAGGTGGAAGATTGGGCATGAAAATGAGAATTCAGATTTTCAGCAGAGAAATCCAAAATAATGTTTTTCTCTAGGAAGAGGTCAGAACAACACTTGAAACTAAAGCTTTATGGTATGGAATTAGAAAGTGTGGATACATTTCAATTTTTAAGAATTTGGTTTGATAAAAGACTCACATGGTCAATACATATTAAAGAAATAATAACCAAAAGTAAGGAAGTGCTAAATGTTATGAGGTGTTCAACAGGAAAGGAATGTGGAGCTGATAGGAATCCCTTGAAAGCAATATATACAGGATTAATAAGAGCAATACTGGACTATGGAAGCATGGTATATGGATCAGCATCACACTGTGTGCTCAATAAACTGGATATCATTCAAAGTCAAGCATTAAGGTTAATCTGTGGGGCAATAAGGACAACACCAGTGGAGGCAATGCAGGTGGAGTTGGGAGAGACACCTCTGGAACTGAGAAGAACACAACTTGTGTTAACATATTGGGTAAACCTACAAGGGCCTGGAGAAAATCATCCAACTAAACAGCTTTTAGATCCATGCTGGGAAAAGGAAAGAAGGAAATTCAGAAGTTTTGCATGGCCTATTGAAGGAAAAGCAGGAAGGACTAAGAATTAGTAATAAGTCAGTGAGTGATACAGTGTCTTTTACTGGGCTGCCTCCATGACTGTGTGAAGCACCAGAGGTGGATCCTAAATTATTCAGAAAGAGATAGAAAAATAGAGAAGTGATTTTAAATCAAGTTATAGTTGAAGTCCATGTAAATAATGATCATTATGTACTGTATATTTACAAATGCAAACAAATGCTTCAAAAATGGCAATGGTAGATTAGGGGTAGGATTGGTAGTGCCTGATTTGAACGTGAAAAAACAGGTGAAGAAAAATGATGATTTCTCAGTGCATACAGGGGAAATGACAGCTGGACTATTCACTTTGCAGTCGGTGGAGGAGGTAAGACCGATGAGTGTTGTAATATTGTCTGATTCAAGGACAACAATCAGGACTCAAAAAGATTTACGTTTTGAGGCAAGATGAGACATTGTAAGTAAGGTAATGCAACCCTTATTTCGACCACATAATAATGTCCAGAAAGAAATGGGATAGTTGAGGAATGCAGGAAAGAGCAGAAGGTGATAACATCAAGATTGAGTTTTGGGCACAGAGTTTAAGTACATTGTTTTTCATGAAGAAACACAATACAGGGAGTTGTGAATATTGTAATCAAGACATAATCAAGAGGGGGGTTGGTTGATTTTAGAGTTATCACAGAGTAAAATAAAATTTAAAATTAACAGCATTTTGCAGAAAGGACTGCAGGATTATTGCTTTAAATAAATAGTGCAGTTCCTTACAAACACAGGCCTTTTTATAAATTTGATACAAATATAAATATGGGGTCAAATTTAAAAATGTGTTTCATGATATGTTAACCCACACTCTGGTTCTGTAGTGGTGATAATGCACCTTAAAGTTTTTTGCCAACTGCCATAAAAACCTCAGAACATTATCAACTAGTGAAAAGCCCAGATGGGGTTGATGTGGAGAGGATGTTTGCAAGAGCGTCGGGATGTAAGTATACACAGACCATTCCCGCTATAGGCGGTTTGCCGAGGGAAGACAGAGAAGGGAAACACCAGAGTAAAAGTCAGGCATACACAGTAAACCAGACCTCCCACCTACCTGTTTCTATCCTTGCTGCCATCGGTTAAAAGGCCCGTCTTACATCTGGCTAGAGAAATGCAGACCGTCTACCTCTATTGGTTGAAGGTCTGCAGGTTCCCACTCTCCCTTTTTATCTCCATTGGTTTGCACGCAGATCCAACATATGGCTTGCCTTACCAGTGTTCATGTTTTTTAAAGTTGGGAGTTGAATCACATGAAAATTTTTCAGAAAGGTTCAGTTCCTCAGCACAGACTCATCCTGCAAATTAACCATGAGGGAATTCTGCACAAGGATTCGCAAATCCCTTTGCCCCTCAGAGTTTTGTATTTTTTGTCCATTTAGAAAAGAGTCAACCGTCTCATTTCTTTTACCAAAGAGTATAACCATACACTTCCCAACATTGTATTCCATCTGCCTCATCTTTGCCCATTCTCCTAATCTATTTAACTGTTTCTGTATCGTCTCTACTTCCTCAAAACTACCTGCCCCTCGACCTACCTTCATATCGTCTGCAAACTTTCCAACAGAGTCATAAAGTCCAACATCCAAATCACTGACATAATATAAAAAGATATAATCTTTCTGAATGTGGTGGTGTGCACCATCTAGTCCACGTGACTTATCTACCTTCAGACCTTTCAATTTCTCAAGAATCTTCTCTGTAGTAATGATAGCTTCACACACTTCATGACCCCGACACCTGGAACTTCTACCAGACTGCTAGTGTCTTCCTCACTGATGCAAGATACTTATTTAGTGTGCCCACCATTTTCTTGTCCCCAATTATTACCTCTCCAGCATTGTTTTCCAGTTGTCCTATACCCACTCTTGCCTCTCTTTTACACTTTATGTATCTGAAGCAACATTTGGTGTTCTCTTTAATATTGTTGAGTAAATTCTTTAGTATTCCATCTTATTCCTCTTACTGACTTTTTTAGTTGCCTTCTGTTGGTTTTAAATGCTTCTCAATCCTCTAACTTCCCACCAATGCGAGCTCAATTATATGCCCTCTCTCTGGCTGTTATGTTGCTTTTGATTTCCCTTGTTCACCATGGTTGCATCATCTTGCCTTTTGAACATTTCTTCCTTCTCAAATCCCCGTCTGAATCATCAGTGAGGCATTACGGAGGGTTATTTCCCTCTTGGAAATAGACTTTGAGGTTCAGCGTAAAGGAGTCTTTTTCCTTCCTTCAGAACTGGTGGCTGGATTTCATAAGTTTGGCTGCAAGTTCCCCAGACTGTTCAGATATTTCCTTGGTCCTCGGCTGAACTAGGGGACTTGACTAGAGAGTGTTGGGACTTGCAGAGCATTGACTGAAGAAGGCTTGTTCATCCTTGAGGACAGTATCGAGAAGGTCTCAGGTTACCTCACACTGAAGGCTGCCCTCTTATTGGTTGTTGGTCATGGGAGAGTCTGAGTCTCAGAACACCATGGCACAAACAAACCCTGTTATGATGACTGGAGAAAGCAATGATTTTCCCCTCCCTCCAGTCCACAGCCTGGGACATTCGGCCCACCAGTGACATACTTCCCCACAGTAAAAGCAGCGATCTTGACTCTGACACCGGGACCTATCATCAGCAGAGAGTCCTGTACAACCGACCTGAATGAGTTTGACTGGATCTTGAGTAGTGATGGGCTGCTTATGGTCCAAGGTTGGTGGGGGGGGGGGGGTGAAACTGATGCATAGAGACTAGAATTGCACCGACTCACTTTGATTTCCTGAAGTGGTCCCACTTTCACTCTGCCACACGATTATTGAGATGGATGCACTGATCACTGAAAGCTTCTAAGATCTCAGCTGGCTCTCCCAAGGTGAGGTGTCCTTCAGTTCATTTGTGGCAGTAGAACATGGCCACAGCCTCCCTATTCCAACCACTCTCCTGGGCTAAGATCCAAAATTCAACTGCATTGTTGGCCGTGGACCGTAGCCCGTGTTGAATCTTCATCAACTGATCTGAGGCTCGCTGGCTCTGGTGAGGTGATCAAACATCTTCCTCCTAGCGGCCATGAATTCCTCAAAATCCCAGCAGATCTGTGACCGATGTTCCCAATGCGCTGTGGCCCAAGGTAGAGCTCTTCCGGTCCGGAGAGAGATAATGAAGGCCACCTTTCCTTGATCTGAAGGGAACGGGAACAGCTGTTGTTCAAACATGAATGAGCATCGGGTGAAGGGCCACAGCAAGAACCCAAGTCACTGTCAAATCTCTCTGGGGTTGAATGATGTGCTGGCTCTCCCGAGTGGCCTTGGCTTCCTCCTTGTGAAAGTTGTTGAATGGCTACCTGGAGTTCGTGAATCTCTGGGCCTTGCCTGGTAATCTTCGTCACCACAGAAGACAAAAGATTTTGATATCCCACTGAGTCCATGTTGGCTCAATTGTAATGTTACAAGAGTCCTTGATGAGGATGATTTGGACCCAGTTGCCGGGGTAAATGAAGCAAGGTTCTAAACGTGGTAACAAACTAGATCTGAACACAAAACAAATGCTGGATGATATCACCAGTTGTGTTACGATTGAGCACCGAACCTCTGTTCAACTGTTCCTTAAGTACTCAATTCGTGGTGCTCATACATGATTATCAATTAGCAGGACCATCATGAACCCTTAAAGGGGCCAATAGACAATAGACAATAGGTGCAGAAGTAGACCATTCAGCCCTTTGAGCCTGCACCACCATTCTGAGATCATGGCTGATCATCTACTATCAATACCCAGTTCCTGCCTTGATCCCATATCCCTTGATTCCCCTATCCATAAGATAGCTATCTAGCTCCTTCTTGAAAGCATCCAGAGAACTGGCCTCCACTGCCTTCCGAGTCAGTGCATTCCACACCCCCACAACTCTCTGGAAGAAGAAGTTTTTCCTTAACTCTGTCCTAAATGACCTACCCCTTATTCTCAAACCATGCCCTCTGGTACTGGACTCTCCCAGCATCTGGAACATATTCCCTGCCACTATCTTGTCCAATCCCTTAATACTCTTATATGTTGTAATCAGATCCCCTCTCAATCTCCTTAATTCCAGCATATACAAGCCCAGTCTCTCCAACCTCTCTGCATAAGACAGTCCAGACATCCCAGGAATTAACCTCGTGAATCTATGCTGCACTTCCTCTATAGCCAGGATGTCCTTAACTCTGGAGACCAAAACTGTACACAATACTCCAGGTGTGGTCTCACCAGGGCCCTGTACAAATGCAAAAGAATATCCTTGCACTTGTACTCAATTCCCTTTGGACTAAAGGCCAACATTCCATTATCCTTCTTCACTGCCTGCTGCACTTGCTCATTCACCTTCAGTGACTGATGAACAAGTACTCCTAGGTCGCTTTGTATTTCTCCCTTACCTAACTCTACACCATTCAGATAATAATCTGCCTTCCTGTTCTTACTCCCAAAGTGGATAACCTCACACTTATTCACATTAAACGTCATCTGCCAAGTATCTGCCCACTCACTCAGCCTATCCAAGTCACCCTGAATTCTCCTGACATCCTCATCACATGTCACACTGCCACCCAGCTTAGTATCATCAGCAAACTTGCTGATGTTATTCTCAATGCCTTCATCTAAAACGTTTATGTAAATCATAAACAGCTGTGGTCCCAATACCGAGCCCTGTGGCACCCCACTAGTCACCACCTGCCATTCCAAGAAACACCCATTCACCGTTACCCTTTGCTTTCTATCTGCCAACCAGTTTTCTATCCATGTCAATATCTTCCCCCCAATGCCATGAGCTCTGATTTTACCCACCAATCTCCTATGTGGGACCTTATCAAATGCCTTCTGAAAATCGAGGTACACTACATCCACTGGATCTCCCTTGTCTAACTTCCTGGTTACATCCTCGAAAAACTCCAATAGATTAGTCAAGCATGATTTGCCCTTGGTAAATTCATGCTGGCTCGGCCCAATCCTATCACTGCTATCTAGAAATGCCACTATTTCATCTTTAATAATGGACTCTAGCATCTTCCCCACTACTGATGTTAGGCTGACAGGATGATAGTTCTCTGTTTTCTCCCTCCCTCCTTTCTTAAAAAGTGGGATAACATTAGCCATTCTCCAATCCTCAGGAACTGATCCTGAATCTAAGGAACATTGGAAAATGACTACCAATGCATCCGCAATTTCCAGAGCCACATCCTTTAGTATCCTAGGATGCAGACCATCTGGACCTAGGGATTTGTCAGCCTTCAGACCCTTCAGTTTACTCATCACTGTTTCCTTACTAATGTCAATCTGTTTCACTTCCTCTGTTACTCTATGTCCTTGGCCCATCCATACATCTGGGAGATTGCTTGTGTCTTCCCTAGTGAAGACAGATCTAAAGAACTTATATTCCTTTATATTCCTGGCTAGCTTGCATTCGTACCTCATTTTTTCTCCCTGTATTGCCTTTTTAGTTAAGTTCTGTTGTTCCTTAAAAATTTCCCAATCATCTGTCCTCCCACTCACCTTAGCTCTGTCATACTTCCTTTTTTTTAATGCTATGCAATCTCTGACTTCCTTTGTCAACCACTGTGGCCCCTTTCCCCCCTTTGAATCCTTCCTTCTCTGGGGGATGTACTGATTTTGCAACTTGTGCATTATTCCCAAGAATACCTGCCATTGCTGTTCCACTGTCTTTTCTGCTAGGATATCCATCCAGTTAACTTTGGCCAGCTCCTCCGTCATGGCTCCATAGTCTCCCCTGTTCAACTGCAACACTGACACCTCCGATCTGCCCTTATCCTTCTCAAATTGCAGATAAAAACTTATCATATTATGGTCACTACCTCCTAATGGCTCCTTTATTTCAAGATCACTTATCAAATCCTGTTCACTACACCAGACTAAATCCAGAATAGCCTTGTCCTTGGTCAGCTCCCAGACAAGCTGTTCCAAGAATGCATCTTGTAGGCACTCTACAAACTCCCTATCCTGTGGTCCAGCACCAACCTGATTCTCCCAATTCACCTGCATGTTGAAATCTTCCATAACTACTGCGACATTACCTTTGCCACATGTAATGTTAACTCCCTATTCAACTTGCACCCAATATCCATGCTACTGTTTGGTGGCCTGTAGACAACACCCATTAGGGTCTTTTCGTCCTTACTGTTCCTCAGTTCTATCCATACAGACTCTACTTCTCCTGATCCTATGTCCCCCCTTGCAAAGGACTGAATCTCATTCCTCACCAACAGGGCCACCCCACCCCCTCTGCCCATATTTCTGTCCCTATGATAGCACGTATACCCTTGTACATTCATTTCCCAGGTCTGATCTCCCTGCAGCCATGTCTCCGTTATCCCAACAACATCATAGTTACCCATTCGCACCTGAGCTTCAAGCTCATCTGCCTTATTTCTGACACTTCATGCATTCAGATATAGAATTTTTAGCCCATTTCTCCTCTCTCTGTTTAAATCTAGCCGTGCCAGATATCCGTACTCTTGGAAACTGGTGTAGTTTGGAGTGTCTTGTAAGAAAGACAATGTGAACGGCAGCTGTTCCTGGCAGCTGAGATGAAACATACCATCTGTGTGTCGCTATCAAGCCCACAGAACCTCGTCCCTGTTCTTCTGACAAAGGAATCTCCTATCATCACTGTATTACTCTTAACCTCTCTCCTCTTCTGACCCACATCATCAGACTAAGTGCCAGAGACCCAGTCATTCTGGATCCTCCCAGTAGGTCAATTCCTCTCCATTGTATCTAAAGTTAAATACTGAAATTATCGAGTGGAACAGCCACAGGTGTTCTCTGCACTGGTTGTGCATTTGCCCTCCTTTTCCTGACAGTCACCCAGCTACCTCTCTCCTGCAGCCTTGGGGTAACTACCTCCCTGTAGCTCCTGTCTATCACCTCCTCAGTCTCCCGTATGAGTCAAAGCTCATCGAGTCGCGGCTTCAGTTCCTTAATACATTCTCTCAGTTGCTGCAACTCAGTGCATCTGGTACAGATGTGTTCACCTGAAAGACAGGAGTCTCCCAAACTTCCCACAACCCACACAGAGAGCAAAGCACTGCCCCTGGAGCCATTCTCACTAAATTACTTTGCCATAATAGATGAGGAATGAACAGATGGGAACAGAAAGAGAGAAACCTTATGGTCTTATGGAAGATGGTGCAGGGATGAAATGGAGGAAATTCATGAGACATAATCTCCCACACACAGAGCCTTGCTGACTAATCCTAATCAACCCAAGGATTTTTGAAGTAGCTCTTAACCCTCAAAGAACTTCTCCATTAAGACCATAAGTTATAGCAGTAGAATTAGGCCATTTTGGCCCATCAAGTCTGCTTCACCATTTCATCATGGCTGATCCATTTTCCCTCTCAACCCCAATCTCCTGCCTTCTCCCTGTCCACCTTCATGCCCTGACTAATCAAAAATCTATCAACCTCTGCCTTGAATATACCTAAAGAATTGGCCTCCACAGCCGCATGTGACAGTGAATTCCACAGGTTCATGACTCTCTGCTGATAAAAGTTTGTCCTGATCTCCTTTCTAAAAAAGGCCCCTCAATTTTGATGCTGTGCTCTCTGGTCGTAGACTCGTCCACCATAAGAAGCTTCCTCAACTCTGCCTGCCCTTCCACCTATCTTTGTATCAGTTGCAACCCTGCCTTAAAAGCCATCAATTCCATTATCCAAATTATTGATATTTTATATGAAAAGATGTGGTCACATGTAGTCACCGGTTACCGGCAGCTAACCAGAAAAGGCTCCCTTTATTCCTAATCTGTGCCTCTTGACAATCAGCCAGGGTTCTAATCACCCCAGTATCTTTCCTGTAGTACCATGGGTTCTAAGGCAACACCACAAAATGCTGGTTGAGCTTAGCAGGCCTGGCAGCATCTGTGTAAAAGAGTCAACAGTCCATGTTTCAGGCTGATGAAGAGACTTGGCCCGAAACATCTTTTGTTTACTCTTTTCCATAGATACTGCCTGGCATCATCTGGCCAGGCCATTTCTTCTTTAGGATGCATCTATTTTGTGCATTCCAATTTTCTCCCAGAATCTCCAGCCATTGCTTCTCTGCCATCATCCCTGCTAGTATCCCCTTCCAATCAATTTTGGCCAGCTCCTCTCAATGCCTCTGAAATTCCCTTTACTCCACAGTAATACTGATAAGTATGACTTTAGCTCACCTTCTCAAAATATTTGCAGGGTGAATTCTATCATATTATGATCACTGGCTCCTAAGAGTTCCTTTAATTTTAACTCTGATTCATTGCACAATCTCAAATCCAGAATAGCTAACTGCCTAGTGGGTTCAAACACCAGCTGCTCTAAAAAGCAAGCTAGTAGACATTCTACAAATTCATTCACTTGGGATCCGGCACCAAAACGATTTAGTACTGCACAGGACATTCAGCCCACAATGATGTGCTGAACAAGCTGTAAAGCAAATCAAAACCATCCAGTCATCAGTTCCTCCTACTTACATCATGTCCATACCCTCCTACTTCCTGAGAAAAACTGGAAAAGAGATTCTCTCTGTCCACTCTATCTATGCCTCTCATAATTTTGTCAACCTCTATAGATCCAGCTTTAGCTCTGATGCTCCAAAGAAAACAAACCAAGTTTATCCAGCCTCTCATGATAGCACATGCTCTCAAAACCAGGCAGCATCCTCGTAAACCTCTTCTGCGCCCTCTCCAAAGCCTCAATATATTTCCCATAGTGGGACAACCAGAACTCTACGCAATACTCCAGATGTGATTGAACCAGATTTTTGTAAAGTTGCAACATAACCTCCTGATCTTTGAACTCAATGCCACAACTAATAAAAGCAAGCCTTCCATAAACCTTGTTAACCCCCTTATTGACCTGCGCGGCCACTTTCAAGGAATTTGAACTTGCATCCCAAGATCTCTCTGCTCAGCAACACGGTTAAGGACCTTTCCCTTAAAGGTGTACCCTTGTTCTCTTCATAAATAGAGGTACAACATTAGTATTGAGGACTTATGTATCTTAATTGCTTTTTGGAGGCCCAATACTCCCTCCAATTTTACCTCAAAATGCCTGAATTTATTTATACACTCAGCACTGATCTCTTGATCCTCCACATCCTTTACTTTTGTAAAGACTGAAGCTAAGTACTTATTAAGTACCTCACTCCCATTCTCTGCATCCAAGTAGATATTTCTCCCTTTATCATTGAGTGGTCCCACCCTCTCCTCAGTTATCCTCTTACCATTGACATATGTATAGAATGCCTTGGGATTCACCTTATCCAACTTGCCAAGGATTTTTCATGGCCCATCCTGGCTTTCGTAATTCCCTTTGGTTCCTTTCTGGCTTCTTTGATTTTGTTTGATTTTACCCTCTGAAGATTTACATACATTATCTTTTTCTTCTTGACTAAATTCATCACCTCTCTGAACATCCAGGGTTCTCTTATCTTTCCATCCCCATTCTTCCTTCTGACAGGAACATACTTTTCCTGTACTCCGTGCAATTGCTCTTTAAACACCCTCCACATATCTGATGTGGACTTGCCAAAGAAAAAGTGTTTCCAATTAACACTTCTTAGTTCCTGCTGAATGCCCTTGTAAATTGCCCTATGCCAATTTAAAATTGTTCCACAAGGATAATACCTATCTTTGTCGATAATTAACCATATAACATATAACCATATAACAATCACAGCACGGAAACAGGCCATCTTGGCCCTCCTAGTCTGTGCCGAACCCTTATTCTCACCTAGTCCCACCTACCCGCACTCAGCCCATAACCCTCCACTCCTTTCCTGTCCATATACCTATCCAATTTTACCTTAAATGACACAACTGAACTGGCCTCTACTACTTCTACAGGAAGCTCATTCCACACAGCTATCACTCTTTGAGTAAAGAAATACCCCCTCGTGTTTCCCTTAAACTTCTGCCCCCTAACTCTCAAATCATGTCCTCTAGTTTGAATCTCCCCTACTCTCAATGGAAACAGCCTGTTCACGTCAACTCTATCTATCCCTCTCAAAATTTTAAATACCTCGATCAAATCCCCCCTCAACCTTCTACACTCCAATGAATAGAGACCTAACTTGTTCAACCTTTCTCTGTAACTTAATTGCTGAAACCCAGGTAACATCCTAGTAAATCGTCTCTGCACTCTCTCTAATTTATTGATATCTTTCCTATAATTCGGTGACCAGAACTGCACACAATATTCCAAATTTGGCCTTACCAATGCCTTGTACAACTTTAGCATTACATCCCAATTATCTTAAAAGTTAATGAGTTGTCACTCTTCCCTTACCGTTTACCCACTGAAAGGTCAGTCACCTGGCCAGGCTCATTCTCCAGTACCAGGAGCAGGGTGGCCCGTCCTTTCATTGGACCGTACACATACTGATTTGAGAAACCTTCCTGGATACACTTAACAAATTCAGCCCTATTGGAATCCCTTAAACTCTCCCATGTAGCATCAGAAAATCTTGAAGCCAGGATAATGATTCCCCTGCGGTTTTGGTGCAATCCGGCTGAATCAACCTGCATATTGAAATTCCCGATGATTATCTTAACATTTAACATGCATTTTCTGTCTCCTGTTCTAATTTGTAGACCACATATTTGCTATACTGTTTGCAGGTCTGTTTATAACTCCCATCAGCATACTTCACTCTTGCAAATTCTACACCATCCTATCCTATGTCACTAATTTCTTGTGATTTAATTTAATTTTTTAACAACACAGCCACACCTCACCTTCTGCCTATATTCCTGTTCTTTTGATACAATGTCTATCCTTGGACATCAAGCTCCTAGCTATAATCTTCTTTCATCCACAATTCAGTGATGCCCACAAGTTCATACATGCCAATCTGTAGCTGTGCTACAAGTTCATCTAGCCTACTCCATATACTATGTGCATTCAGATATAACACCTTCAGTCCTGTATTCATCACAGTTTAAAATTTTGTCCCCTTTTTACATTGCAACTCATCCTGTTGAGTGCAATTTTACCCGAACATCAGTTTCTTTCTAGCAGTATCACTACACATTGCCTTTGTTTGTAAACCAATGATTTGATCCTCATCCCTTTCACTTAATTTCCCATCCGCCTGCCAAATTTGGTTAAACCCTTCTGTAACCTCCTGGGTCGCCTCAGGCTCGCTCAGCTCGTTTCCGTCTAGGGGGAGCAGCCTTCGGCCCCGCCAAACTGGGTAATCAGCTGGTGTGGATGCTGTGTGATATCCCCGCCTCACCCAAAAACAGACAGTACACCATATGTGATTAAATGAGTACAATTTATAAAGGTTACTATAACTAAGTGATTAATAACGATACAGTATATATGAAGAAAAAAAATAAAGAAAAGTCTCCAAACTTATCAAAGTCCAAACCACTTCATGCACAACCGTTGGAGCTCAATTACTGAAGTCTTCTGGCCACCATTCGATCCCCTCCGAACTCCTCGACTCGCAGCTTAGGACCACCCAAAGTGGTCAACAAGCACATCTCTCTTTGTCTCCTGTTCTTGGGGTACCTCCTGGTCTTGGACCCCCGCTTGAGGTCTGTTCCTCACCCAGTTTACAGCATTGTGTCCTCTTTCTCTCACCCCCTTGCTCCGATCTCCCCAAAAGCCTGCCAACAATAGCTTACAGACTCAGAAGAAGGAACAACATTAATCCCAATTGGTTTACAAAGGAATACAATTCTCGTTATCAGTAAATTTTAACCCAAACAAGCTTCCAGCGCTCTCTTTCAACAAAGAAGCATTCCTACTTTTAACAAAACAAAGAAGCCATTTTGATTGCATACACAGTAACAAAGAAAAAAGAAGAAACCCCCTTTACACTCTCTCCCCACGAAATAAAAGTCATGTCCTCATGACTATGAAATAACTCACCACCTTTCCTGCCAACACACCATAACCCAAGCACAAGCAGTGACATCTCCTCCCCACACAGTAAACCTCACGCCCTGTTCCTCAGGCGCTACATAGGCCAACTGTCTGGGAATTCCCTAATCCTCAGACCTCCATACCCCCTCACCTAAACCCTTCAGGCTAGGACACAACTGGGGATACCTTGGGCCCACTACCAACTCCTCTCTCAACCTCTCACTCATGCCCCCCACTGCACAGAGCTAACCCTCCCCGCTACACCTGATTCAGTGGGAGAAGGGCCAAAGGTCTCTTCCTTAATCGAGGGAAAGTCAGCAAAAGACAGTTTGTACCACACATCCAGCACATTATCCATTGAATCTGTATTCTTCCTCATTTCTGGGATCGGTAGCTGCTGTTTGATCTTCTCCAAACGGAAACACATGGCCTGCACTGCTCCTGCAGTCTCTTCAGCCTCCTGCAATTGAGATATCAGCTTCTTCTCTGGCCCCTGCAACTCTCGCCACAGGCTCAGCAGTTCTGAATCACGCATCCCGGCCATCTCAATCTGGGACGCAGTTACTCCAACAGCTTCTTCCACCCCGACCGGAAAAGCAGCAGTTAAAGATTGGTCAGCCTCCAGTTCAGTATTCACTGCACTTCTCTCCAGTTTTTTCTTCCTCATGACTTCTTCCAGATCAGCTTTCAGGTTTTGCACTTCATTTGAACTGTCGATGGTCATCTTCAGGTTCCCTTCAAGCTTCCGCTTCCCTCTTCTGAGATTTGTCTGTAATTTCTTCACCTCCGCAAACTCCCCACTCCAGGTTCTCAGTTTGCTGTTGCCCTCAGTCAGACAACTTTCTTCATTCTCTCCAACTTGTAAGTCTTCCAAATGGTTCCAGATCACTTTCTCCAGTCCCTCCATCTTCATTTCAAACTTGATTCCGTAGAGACAGTCACTGACAAGCTGCGTCATGTGTCCAGCCCTGGCAAGTGTCCAGAAAACACTTTAACTTGGTAGTTCTCAGCCGCTCCTGCAACGACCTCACTTCATATTCTCCTGAGGCAAATCCAAATACCAAGAGATCATCCACATATGCCAAAACTCCAAACACCTCCACATCCCCCATGGTCTTCCACATGCCCCGCGGGAAGGTTGCAAGGGCTCCGGATATGCCCTGTGGCATCTTTTCGGACCAGAAGACTCCTAGGGAACTTATAACGGCCATCTTCTCCTTGTTGGCCCCACTCATCGGGATCTGGCAACATCCACTCCTCAGATCCAGCACCTTAAACCACTTTGCACCACTCAGTCAGGCCATCGCCTCTTCGGCCCTCAGGGCCATATTATGGTCACTGACAGTGCGCCACTTCAGCGCAATAAAATCCAGACACACGCTGCCTACGTCTTCCATGGCTTCAGGGGCCAGTTGCCGCAACCTCTCTCTCTCCGAGGTGTCTTCAGCGGTCAACTCCCATCCCTCGTGGTATTTTGCAGCGTCCATTAAGAGGGTCTCACCCTCAGATACTTCCCCCAGGCCATACCACCACCAGCTCTTGTTTGAATTCGGTATTAGCCCAATGCTGCTGCACACGTCCGCACAAGCTGCTCGAAACTCTGGGTGCATCGACAATGCCTCCAAACAGCTCTCACCCGCCTGCTTTGGGCAGACCCCCAAGTGCACCAGCAGGATATTGGTTCTCTCTAGAACAGAAACGCTGCCCATCTCAACAGTGTCCGGACACATCAGCATTAATGATTCACGAACCTCAGTCACCTCCACATTTGCCTCTAAGAACTCCATTTTCACTGACCAACAACCGTCATCTGGATAATCACTGGCACTGGTACCCCAAATCTCCAGTGCCCTCAATGTCGTCAAGGGTAAATGCTTCCAATAACGGTTATAAAACAAACTGTACAGCAACTTAACCAGAGCTGAGGATGGCTTTAACTTGACTTCCATCCATCCGTAACAACACCTGTGTGCGTGGTCCCTCTAAGCCTTCAGGAATAGGGTCTGCTGCTTTCGGGAGTTCCTTGGTACATTGCTGGGAACGTGCTCCCCCAGAGACCCCAAACCGTTCCCCCACTGGGCCTCCTCTAAGTTTCCCGACACCTCTCGAATCAACGGAACAACTGATCCCCTTGACAGATCCCCTTGGCACCACAAGCAATTTATCTGCCCCCCTAGGCAAAAGGGATACCCTAAAAACTTTTCACCAATCTCCTGCCACAGATATGATAAGCCCCCAGCTGCGGCATTTGACTTCCAGTCGAACCGCACGCATTTTCCCACACTTTCCCAGAACTGGCAGCTGTCACTTCGAGGTAATTGCGGCCGACAGTTCTAACAACGTCACCAGCCCGCCTACTCAAACTTTCAACCAGTTCCTGTCGCTTTTCCTCAGCCAAGCACTGCCACTCACCCAACAACTGAGAGGACCGCTCCGCCCACGGAAAAATAAAGAAAAGGCGCCAAACTTATCAAAGTCCAAACTACTTCATGCACAACCGTTGGAGATCATTTACTGAACTCTTCTGGCCACCATTCCATCCCCTCCAAACTCCTCGACTCGCAGCTTAGGACCATCCGAAGTGGTCAACCAAGCACATCTAGCTTCATCTCCTCTCCTCGGGGTACCTCCTGGCCTCGGACCCCTGCTTGGGGTCCGTTCCTCGCCCAGTTTACAGCATCGCATCCTCTTTCTCTCACCCCCTCGCACCGATCTCCCCAAAAGCCCGCCAACAATAGCTTACAGACTCAGAAGAAAGAACAACATTAATCCCAATTGGTTTACAAAGGAATACAATTTTAACCCAAATGAGCTTCCAGCCCTCTCTCGCAATAAAGAAGCATTCCTGCTTTTAACAAAACAAAGAAGCCATTTTGATTACAAACACGGTAACAAAGAAAAAAGAAGAAACCCCCTTTTACTTCTGAACAGCACTAGCAAACCTGTCTGTAAATCTGTTTGTCCCCCATGGATTCAGGTGTAATCTGTCCCTTTTGTACACCTCATAACTTCTGCTTATCAAGGCCCAGAGGCTCGGAGTGAAGAGGAAAGGTGTAAAGTCCGAGCGGTTGTGAAAGGCCTCAGACTGCATTGTCTGTTGATTGTGCTGTCGTTGGGGTTGCAGTGTCAGAGAATGCAATGTGGTGAGATAAGGAAGGTGAAAGTTTGGGTTTCGGGGATGCCTCCATTAGTCAATTAGTTACCTTGACAACGGTGACGAAGGTGCTGTAGAGGAAACTGATGATGAACAGAATGGCAAAGGCACCATCTGTAAGCACATTGTCATTTCCATCCACGTGTCCCTGTTCTTCCTTCCCCTCCTCTCCTGGCAAGTCGGTGCAGGCTTCTGAAAGAATTGAGAAAGTGAGAGAGTTAGTTTCTTGTCAATGTTTCATGAAAATCAACATGACAACAAACTTGAGTAAACTTGAGGACTTGGTTGCTGCCTATTCATTTCATCGATTATTATCTCTGTAGTTAAAGCCTTCCAGACTACTGACAGATCTGCCAGCCATGTGTGAGTGGCAAAGTTGGTCATGTGTGTTTCTGCCCAATATCTAAACCATGAATAAATCTAGTGAATAATGTCAGCACTCAACACATTGCTGCAGGTCCCAGGGCATCACTGGCTACATATTGTCCCTTCTTTCTCTAACTGCACTTTCTGAATGATTTCACCAAATGTTTTCATAAAGTTGATAAAATTCCTTTCCCCGTCAATTAACATTGTATATTTGAAACTGTGGACCAATCTGGAATGTTCTATCATTTGCACAGTGGAAACTATAATACACATACACATACATCTACTGGAATGTCTAACTGCTTATACAATGGAGGACAGAACCAACCAGGCAACACTTCCCACCCCTCATGTTTAAGTCACACATTGTATCCCAAAATGTACCGGCACGGAACACTGGTCGCTGAATGCTTTCCGCACCTTCTTTACTGAACTTTGATTACACAAACACAGGCTAACCTTTAGCCTCTCAAGTAGTCTTCACAAGTTTCCAACAAGATCAGACCTGACACAAGGAAGTGTTAACAAGAACGGCAGGATCTCAGAAATGTTAGTAACTTATTTTGATGTATTTAATCATGAAATTAGTCTGAGTACAGAGAGGAAATTAAGAACCTGGTGGCATGGTGAGAAGACAATAACCTATCCCTCAATGTCAGCAAGACAAAGGAATTGGTTGTTGACTTCAGAAGGAGTAGCGGATCACACAACCCAAGCTACATCGGAGTTGCAGGTGGAACAGGTCAAAGGCTTTAAGTTCCTCGGGGTGAATATCACAAATGACCTGATTTGGTCTGACCAAGCAGAGTCCACTGCCAAGAAAGCCCACCAGTGTCTTTACTTCCTGAGAAAGCTGAAGAAATTTGGCCTGACCCCTAAAACCCTCACTAATTTTTATAGGTGCACCGTAGAAAGCATTCTTCGAGGGTGCATCACAACCTGGTATGGAAATTGTCCTGTCCAAGACCGGAAGAGGCTACAGAAGATAGTGAACATAGCCCAGCACATCACACAAACCGATCTTCCATCCTTGGACTGACTTTACACCACACGCTGTCGGAGCAGTGCTGCCAGGATAATCAAGGACAAGACCCACCCAGCCAACACACATTTTGTTCCACTTCCCTCTGGGAGAAGATACAGGAGCATGAAGATTCGTACGGCCAGATTTGGGAACAGCTTCTTTCCAACTGTGATAAGACTGCTGAACAGATCCTGACTGGGATCTGGGCCGTACCTTCCAAATATCTGGACCTGACTTGCAATACCTTATTTTCCCTTTTCTATTTTCTAATTATGATTTATAATTTAAATTTTTATTATATTTGTTTCAATCTGTACTTCAGGGAGCACGAAGCGCAGAAACAAATATCACTGTGATGATTTACGCTCTAGTATCAATTGTTTGGTGACAATAAAGTGAAGTAAAGTAATATATATTTGCACTTAGAGCTAATGAGAAAGGACTTGCAGGTAGCCTTGCTTGTTTCAGTGATGTGAACCACACTGTTGTAGGATCAACCATCAATTGAAGGTTGACAATTGGAGCTGTTGACCACTCTGTCCATGGGAATCTCTTTTGCAGAGAACCCAGTGACCCAACTTCTTTCCATCTAATCTGGTAGGGAAGGGTAACTTTAGAGGGTTCCTATTGGGAATGGACTATTTTTTATATGATGCTTATTGGGAATATTCTGTTCTTACACCATCCAGGCCAGTGTTTACACCACTAGAGATCTCTCTGCATCTAAAATATGAAGGGTTTTTACATTTGGAAAAGAAAGGGAAATTGTGGAAAGTATTCAGCAGGTTAGAGAACATTTATGGACAGGGAAAGGGATAACATTGAGACAGCATCACAGGTGTACTGTGTACCATTGCTTCAGCACTAGTTCTGTGCCTGGCTGAGTACTGTGCATCTCTCTGGTTTACTGGAACTCAACAACTGTCTGGGTTCAGTTACGTTCCACAATGCCTGCTCCAGTGAAACTCAGGTCATCCAGTTCTGCTGACAGATAGACTTGCTTCATGTCTCTGAGACGCTGGTGTGCAAACATTGATCCTGCAGTCATTATTTCATCATTCCCTCACTGGCAAGGCCAGCATTCCTTGCTCTGCTCCAGTCGGCCGATCACAGAGCAGTGAAGAGTTTGGTGTGGGACTGATGGATATGGGTAAACAGGGTAGGAAGGCCAGTGTCCTTCACCAAAGAACGTCAGAGAAATATTTTGTAATCTCAAACTAGAATCCGGCACAGTCAGCTCTGGTTGTGTGTTCACGCCATTGTCCTGAGGCTTAGGAACAGACTGTAGGTCAGTGATCCTGGTATTAGTACTGAGGGAGTGCTGCACTCTCATACATCTGTCTGAGATGTGAGAGGGGCCCAGACGGGCACTTACTGATGGACAGACAGACCTTGTGTTGGTAGTTTGGAAGAGAGTCAAGTTCTGGAAGCATTGGATGAAATCTGATTCTTTCCCACTCTCTGACTCTGCATTATTAATCCACTCACACAACTACAACAATGCCACACTTGCCATTACCTATTGACCTTGCTTGGCCCTGGGTTGTGGCTGTGGCAGAGGATGTCAACAGTGGAGTGAATCTCAGAATCATACCTTGAATGTTTTTCACATCCTGCCTGACGCTGGTGTTGGAGGGGGGGTGAGACACTGTGCATCTGAAAACTGAGCCTTCCTTCCACTCCTCTGTGCTCATGGTCAGGACGTAGCTGGCAATGAAAGTCCCTCCCTGTTCCAGAGCAGTTGGTCTCACACTGATGTTGGAAGAGATCAGAGAGTCCCCTTTCTCCCAGGTGATAGTTATTTTGTTTGGGTAGAACCCAGAAGCAATACACTCAAGAGTGATCGTGTTCCCACTCTTGGTCTCTCCCTCTGGCGGGGGCAGCAGTCTGACTTTGGGACCTTTTGTCTCCACTGGAACTGATGGACAAACAATGGAAATGTCAAACATTTTTACTGAGGTAACAACGTTGTCCATTTTAATCGCTGACCTCTTGCCCACCTTTGGTACTTTTTGTCCGTGCTGATACTGGTGAGGTTGAAGAAGGTTGTTGGACAGAGCAAGTGTACTCCACCCCACTGGCCCACTCCTCCACACTGGTCTGGAGTTGGCTGATCACTGTGTCTCGGGTTCCTTCCTCTCTCGGTTTTTTGGTCACATTTGCTTTGATTTTCTCCCCCTCGTTCACCTGCCAGTGGATTTGGACCTGGCTCAGATCAGCACCCACAATCATACACACCAGAGTAGCAGTCTGGTTGATCCACATCTCTTCAATGGAGGGATTTTGGATAAAGACAGACAACTCTGTAGATGAGAAATAGAAAATTTACAAACTGGACAATATCTGCTGTCAGCTGGCTTGACAACTTCAGCTCAGACTTATCCTGAAGCTCAATTTGTAGAGAATTGTACATTGGAATTTAATCAGGTTTGCTTGCAGAGTGGGTTGCTCATCTCTGCTTACAACCTTTGACTGAGAAAACAAAACCAAACAACAAGGAGCTTATTTCCTCAGGACCCAGTTGGGTCACAGCAGAGACTGCAGGACAGTTGGCCAGCCACGTGACATTTAGCTGCTGGAATGCCAATAAAATGTGCTATTGGAGCTGTGAATTGCAATGAGAGATGCAGTTTCTGATCAAAGACAACACTTCCCTGCAATTTTCTTGTCTCAGTGCATGTGAGAATCTGTAGATACATTTGTGACATTGATCTGATTCAATGAGCTGCTTCATATCTGTTCGGACTGAGCCTGGGATTCCTGAAAATTCTGATGCTGACTTTCAAATCTCCCATGAAAAATCTCTCCTTTCATCTCTGAAACTTGCCTGCCTCAGTCAATGATCTCACTTTGTTCCAGTTGTCCTGTTCACTTCATCTGTTTCCATCTCTACACTTTAAACCTCCCTGCCATTCTATTTACTATGGAGTCTGCTTTTCATTTGCTGGGCACTCATAGACATGGCTTTGTGTCCCATCATCCACATCATTAGTAATATCAGTGAATCGTTGCAGGGCCAGCAAAGATCATTGCAGGACACAGCTCAGGATTAAATCCTGCTGGGTTCAGTCCCCTGTCACATGACACAGTGATAATGGAGTTGTCGATGAATAATTGCAAACAATTTCAGTCCATTAGTCTGCAGCAGATCCAGGCATGGTGTGGGGGCAGCCAGCTCAGGCCAACATCGGGCAGTCACTGGAAGAGCTGAGCACCGTGATCACTAAACATGAATTAGCACACCGGGATTTGAACCAGGACATTTTGAGGAAGTCTCTGAACAGCGACCACTAACATATCTCCTGTGGAAACAGTGGAGCCAACACTTTACCACTGTTATACCACCATCAACAATGGTTAGCGTGCCAGCCTATGGCCACACTTTGATAAGGTCGATCACCTGGCTGTTCTTCAACTCCCGGCATATAGGCAGAGACTAAAGAGCACAGTTCTGGTAGTGAAGACCAAGAAGATATGGTCAAGGAAGGCAGAACTGCACCTTCAGGACATTGAGTTGGTGAACTGGATAATATTCAGAGACTCATCTTCAAATCGGAATGAATATGCCACAGTTGTCACCAACTTCATCAAGACCTGTGTGGATGAGTGTGTGCCTTCAAGAGCATACTGGACATACCCAAAGCAAAAGTTGTGGATGGACCAGGAGAGTTGTAGTCTGCTGAGGTCTCGATCTATGGCTGTCTAGCCTGGTGATCCTGCATTAGACAAGAAGCCCAAGTACGACCTGCGGAAGAGTGAATAAACTCATCTTGGTCAAGATGATGCCAGAGTGCAATACTCCCTCGGTCAACCTCTTCCAGATAGCTCATGAGAATATAATTTTTTGGTCTTTTACATCTGTCTTTCACCTTAAATATGTTTCTGGGACTGTTAGAGTTAGAGACTGTGATTTTGATTGGACATTGCTTCAGTGATCCAGCACTCTGCTGTCTTCGTGAGGAATCCGAGCATGTACTCAGACGGCTTCGATGTAATGGAACTTCAAGACGATGATTGACTCCATTTCAGCATTTAAACCGTCCATTAAGTGAGCAAGAGTTTCAGTGCCGATTGCCTGTCTTCTGATCGGTGCTAGAGATGGATTCTGTGAGCTGCCCGTTGCTGTGTGGCTCGCTGTGACAGGCGGGTCAGCCTCTCTGCCTCGTGTGGTGTCCCTCTCTGCTCTTACAATGAATGTCGGTGATATCAGAGAAGGTGTTGTGGCTCTGTGTTTATGGACTGGACTGTTGTGTTTATGGACTGTGAACATTTTCAGACTTATCATTTTATATTCTGTGTTTTTCTACAGCCCATTAGGGTTATTAGGGTTATAGGGTGTTGGGGGTCAGTGTTCTGTTAGTTTTTTGTGTGGGGGAGGGTTTGTTTTTGGGGTTTGATGTTCCTGTTCCATTCTGTGAAGGGAAACAAGGAGATTGGGGAGGAGAGGTTAATGGTCAGGATGCCGTTTTTGTTGGTGGATGGAGTGGGTTTGATGTTTCCCTCTGAATGACCTTCATATTCTTTCTTGTTTTCGTGGCTATCTAGAGAACACAAATTTCAAGTTTTATGTGGACACAGGCTTTGATAATAAATGAAGCTTTGAACAATTCCAATTGATCTTAGAGAAGGAATCAGATGCCCTTCTGCTCTGGCAGACTTTTCAGGCCATTACTTCCTACAAGGTGAAAGTCAACAACATGAATGGCAGTGACGCTTCATTCCCAGATGAGCTCAATGCCATTTAAGCACACTTTGAAAGAGAGAATAAAACGACATGTGTGCAAATCCCAGCAGCGTCTGGAGAGCCTGTCATCTCTGTCTTGGACACCAGCATCAAAACAGCTTTCAAGAGGGTGAACCCTCACAAGGCATCAGGCCCTGATGGTGTACCTGGTAGGGAATTGAAATCCTGTGCCAACTAACTGCTGGCAGAGTTCAGGGACATCTTGGATATCTCACTGCCGCATTCAGAGGTTCCACCTGTTTCAAAAGATAGAGAATCATACCAGTGCCCAAGAAGAGCAGGGTGAGCTGTCTCAATGACTGTTGTCCAGTTGCACTCACATGTACTGTGATAAAATGCTTTGACAGGTTGGTTATAGCCAGATTCAACTCCTGCCTAAGCAAGGACCTGGACCCACTGCAATTTGCCTATTGTTACAATTGGTCTATAGCAGATGGAATCTCACTTGCTCTCCACTCAGCCTTGGATCACCTGGACAATAACAATACCTGCTGTATATCAGAATGATGTTTACTTATTACAGCTCAGCATTCAACACAATCATACCCTCAGTCCTAATCTACAAGCTCCAAAACCTGGGCCTCTAGCCCTCCCTCCACAACTGGATCCTTGACATCCTCACTGGGAGACCACAGTCAGTGTGGATCTGAAAGAGCATCTCCTCCTCACTGACAATCAACACTGGGGCACCTCAAGGATGTGTGCTTAATCCACTGATCTACTCTCTCTGCACCCACGACTGTGTAGCTAGGTACAGCTCAAGTGGCATTTATAAATTTGCTGATGAACTATTGTGGGCAGAATTTCAGGGTGTTGAGGAGACATACAAGAGCAGGGTTGATCAGCTGGGTAAACGGTATCTCAATAACATCCTTGCATTCAACGTCAGTAAGCCGAAGCAATTGATTGCAGACTTCAGGAAGGGGAGGTTGTGAAAACACACATCAGTTTTCATTGAGGGATCTGCAGTGGAAAGGATGAGCAGTTTCAAGTTCCTGGGTGTCAATATTTCTGAACATCTATCCTGGGTCCAACACACTGATGCAATAACAAGGAAGGCATGACAGTGGCTATATTTTAATTGTAATTTGAGTAGTCTGGGTATGTTGCTAAAGACTATCGCAGATTTCTACAGATATACCATGGAGAGTATTCTAATTGCATTACCACCAGAAAAAGCTGCAGGAAGTTGTAAACTCAGCCAGCTCCATCATGGACACTAACTTCCCCAGTATCAATGACACCTTCAACAGGCGATGGCTCAAGAAGGCACCATTCATCATTAAGGTCTCCCACCACCAAGGACCTGCCCTGTTCTCATTGCCACTTTCAAGGAGGAGGTACAAGAGCCTGAAGACACACTCAACATTTGAGGAACAGCTTCTTCCCCTCCTAAATAGACAATGAATCCATGAACATTAACCACTATTTTTGCTTCTTGTTTTGCACTACTTACTTAATTTACTTTTTATATTTATTTCATATAGGAATTTATTGCTTTTTATTATTCTCTAACCCAACAATAAAGCTGCTGTGTTTGGCTCAAGTGAGAAATACAAAACACTCTACATTGAATCAGAACTGGTGTCACGGTTCCAGTTGCTTGAGCACAAACGTATATAAGGAGTACAAGAATACAAGAGCAAGGACGTGATGCTGAAGCTTTATAAAGCACTAGTGAGGCCTCACCTTTTCTTTTTACAATATTTTTATTCAGAAGAAGAAAGAAAAAGATTTACAGAGTGTAACACATAGATACATCTCAACATAACTTGTGTACATTCATATATTGTAATAAAATTGATTAAAATGTTATAGGATAACACATAAAGGTATACCACTCTGTAATCAAAGATTTAAAGATAGGTCATACATCATAAAAGAAATTTTTTTCTATATAAAAAAAGTCAACCCCCTGCCAACTACCAAAGAAAAAAGCTGATGGATGACAATGGATAATTAGAAAAAAAAACATATTCACTTAAGTATAGAAGATAAAAATATACATAAAAGTCTATGCACTGTTAAACTTTATAAATTGGAAAAGTAATTTAGGAAAGGTCCCCAAATATCATAAAAAGATTGTTTCAAATTTAAGACTGAGCAGCGGATCTTTTCTAAATTTAAATACGGCATAATATCACGTAGCCATTGAAGATGTGTAGGGGGGTAGACTCCTTCCATTTAAGCAAAATTGCTCTTCTTGCTAAAAGAGAGGTAAAAACTAAAACCTGTAGGTCAGGAGTATTTAAAGTTATATCTTCATTTGCAATAATACCAAACAAGGCTGTAAGGGGATTTGGGTCAAATTGGACCCTAAGAAGTTGAGAGAAGGTGTGAAATACTTCCCACCAAAACTTTGCAATTGTAGGGCAAAACCAAAACATACGAATTAAAGAGGCATCAGCAGAGTTGCATTTATTACAATGTGGAGAAACATTCGGGTAAAAACTGGAGAGCTTCTGTTTAGAAATGTAAGCTCTATGAAACACTTTAAATTGTAGAAGAGAATGATGAGCACAGAAAGATGATTTATTAACCCGTTTAAGAAGTTTATTCCATCTATCATCAGAAATCTGACAATTTAGGTCACCCTCTCAAGCTTTTTTTATTTTTTCTAAAAAGTCTTGTCTAGAATCAATCAACAAGTTATAGATACCGGTAATAGAACCATTAACAAAAGGTTTTAAATTTAAAAGATCATCCAGTAAATTTTTATCAGGATCTATAGGAAAAGTAGCTAATTGGAAACTTAGAAAATCTCTAATTTGAAGGTATCTATAAAAATGTGATTTTGGGAGTGCAAATTTATTTGACAATTGGTCAAAAGAAGCAAGAGATCCTGAGATAAACAGGTCCCAAAAACTCTTAATACTTAATTCATCCCAATCTTTAAAGACTTTATAGTCATGGAAGGGATAAAAAAAAAATTAAGGAGAATGGGAGATGATAATGAAAAATACGCTAAACCAAAAAATTTTCTAAATTGAGACCAGATCCTTAAAGTTTGCTTAACAATTATGTTATCTGTTGTTTATTTGCTGAAAAAGAAGAGTATGATCCAAGAAGAGTGACAATAGAGGAATTTTTTACAGAACTAACTTATAAGGAGACCCATGATGGGCAATCTTTACAATAAATATAATAAGACCAGAAAGTAATATTCCTTATATTGGAAGCCCAATAGTAAAAGCTAAAATTGGGTAGGGCTAGTCCACCCATCTCTTTATTTCTTTGTCAATAAACTTTACTTAAACAAGCTTGTTTATTATTCCAAATATAAGAGGTTAAAATTGAATCTAAAGAATCAAAGTACGTCTTAGGAATAAAAATAGGTAAGGCCTGAAAAAGATATAAAAATTTAGGAAGAATCTTCATTTTAATCGAATTAATTTGGCCAATTAGGGATAAAGAAAGAGGGGACCGTTTAGTAAGCGTCTTTTTCACATAATTCAATAAGGGGTTTAAGTTTTCTTTGAATAAATTCTTGAAGTTTTTAGTAATTCTTACACCTAAATATGTAAATTGACTTGTAACAACTTTGAACGGAAATTTGGCATTTGATGACATTAGGTCATTTAAAGGAATCAGCTCACTTTTATGTAGGCTCAGCTTATATCCTGAAAAAGAACTAAACTGGGAGATTAAGGAAAGAAACACAAAGGTAAAGAAGTTTCAGTGTTAGAGATAAAAAGTAAAATATCATCAGCATTTAATGAAATTTTATGAGACATACCTTCCCTTAGTATACCAGAAATGTCCTTAGCTTCTCGAAGTGCTATTGCTAAGGGTTCTACAGCTAAAGCAAAAAGTAAAGGACTAAGAGGACATCCTTGTCTAGTTCCCCGCTGTAATTTAAAGGGCTTAGAAATTTGGGAGTTAGTAATAACCTGAACGGTAGGAGACAAGTAGATTAATTTAACCCAACGAATAAAATTAGGCCCAAAATTAAACTTTTCTAAGGTCTTAAAAAGAAAATTCCACTCAATCCTCTCACAGGCTTTTTCTGCATCTCTGATATTTTTTTTGGATGGTGAGTATATCACATTCAATAACCGATGTATATTAAAATGTGAGTAACGATTTTTAATAAATCCTGTCTGGTCATGTGATATAATAGATGGTAGAATATTTTTAAGTCTTCGAGCTAAGATTTTGGCTAAATTTTTTGCATCAACATTTAATAAAGAAATCGGTCTGTATGAAGAATATTCAGCTGGATTTTTATTTTATTTAAGAATAAGAGAAATAAAAGCTTCATAAAAAGATTGAGGGAGTTTACCTGATTTAAAGGACTCTGATAAAACAGAGGATAAATAAGGTGTAAGTAACGTAGTGAAAGTTTTATAAAACTCCCCAGGAAAGCCATCAGGTCCTGGGGTCTTACCAGAATGTAAAGCACGTATAGCCTCAGCCACTTCTTCATTGGAAATAGGCTGATCTAACTGTGTTAGACTATCAGCAGGCAATGTAGGAATGCTGATATTACTGAAAAAAGTGTTCATATAGGTATCATCTGAAGAAGAGTCAGAATGATACAACTTAAGGTAAAAGTCTTTAAATATGTTGTTAATTTCAGAATGGTCGGATGTCTTAGTTCCATTATCTTTAAAAAATCCTGGGATTTGACGATTAACTGTAAAAGATTTTAAGCCATTGGCTAATAACCTATCAGTTCTATCCCCATGAAGATAAAATTGAGTTTTATCTCTCAACAGCTGTCATTCAATTGGGTAAGTCAGCAGAAGATTATACTTGGATTGCATTTCAATACGCTTATTAAATATGGATCTAGAGATAGGGCATACTTTCGATCAAGATCTTTTAATATCGCTGCTAGGTCAGACCTTTCTTTGTCAGCTTTTTTCTTTATATAGTTAGAGTAAGAGATAATTTCTCCACGAATATATGCTTTAAAAGTATCCCAGACTATATTACCAGCAGTACCTCCTTTAAAATTTTCTTTAAAGAAAAAAGTAATATGGTTTTCCAAAAACTTTAGAAAATTTTTATCAGATAACAATGATAAGTTAAAACGCCAACTTCTATTTGGTACAGAGTAAGCAGGTAATCTTAAAGCCAGAAGCACAGGTGCATGATCAGACAAAGCAATCTCCTTATAATCACAGGATCGTACCAGCGGAAGCAAGTTTCTATCTATAAAAAAATAATCAATCCGAGAGTACATATGATGAACCTGAGAGAAATATGAATATTACTTTTCTTGGGGGTGTAAAAACTGCCACATGTCAAGAATACCACATTGAGATAAAAAAGATTTAAAAAGTAAGACTGATTTATTAGTGACAGGGGTTTTACTCGAAGAGCGGTCTAATATAAGGTCAAGCCAAAAATTAAAATCTCCACCCATCATTAAGGAATACTGATTCAAATCAGGCAGAAAAGAGAAAAGGCGTTCAAAGAACAAGGAGTCATCTATATTTGGAGTGTATACATTCGCAAATACGATTAGTTTATTCCCTAGACTACCCGATACAATAACAAAGCGCCCATTTGTATCAGAAATTACATTATGTTGAATAAAGGATAAATTCTGATCGAACAGGATAGAGACGCCTCTCGATCTAGATTGAGAGGGTGAGTGAAAATGTACACCCTTCCATCCTTTGAAAGAACGTGAAATATCATCTTTACGAATATAGGTTTCTTGGAGAAAGATTATGAGTGTTAAGTTTCCGGATACAAGAGAAAATCTTATTTCGTTTAACAGGGTTATTTAGACCTTTCACATTAAAACTGAGTATATTAATAAAAGAATCCATCAAGTATCCTTTAGTAATGTATAAAAGGTAATCACAGACATGTAGATAGTGAACAAGTAAAACAGTAAAAACATCCAATCAGCTTCATAGAAGAACCCATTTCCCCCCTCCCTGCCCCCAAAGAGAGAAATCAGCCAAGAGAGGCTGAAGACTAATTCTAACGTTCTCAACCCAAAACTCCTGTGGCTCCAGAAAATATATATGTATAGCTGTGCTGAATAAACGGTTGTAAATATATATATGCTAAAAAGTCAAAGTAAATAAGTTTGTTAATTACGTTAAAAAAACAATGGGAAAATATAAGTATTCGTCTCGGTAAAAAAGCAAAGACAAATAAGGAAAATCAGTAAGTAAAACAACATATACTCGCGGGTGCAAAAATAGAGTAAAGAAACAGAAGATAATTAAAAAGGGTAGCGGTTTAGATAGCTTCCTACATAACGCTGAGAGAATATAACGTATTGTTTAAAAAGAGCTGCGAAAAGCAGCTAAAGAGAAAATGGATGCTGTCTGCCTGCATATTTTGCATAGTTTGAAAGATAACAAGGCGCCAGTTACTTACAAATGATTAAGACTTCATAAAACCAAGAAACCTTGCTATCAACAAAACGCCAATTACTTGATTGAACACCTGAAATTAAAACATTTAACATAAAACAACTCAAAGTTGAATTTAAGGATGGAGACTTTGTAAAAGTTTCTTAGCTTCTTCAGGCTTCGTAAACCAAGAGACCTTATTATCAGAAGTAGTAACCTTGAGTTTACACGGATTTCTGAGAGAAAGGCGACAGCCAAGCTTAAAACGATCAGACATAAGCTCTTTAAAAGCCTGTCTGGCTCTTAGAACATCCAGTGGATAATCTTGAACGATCCAAAACTGTTGATCACGAAATTGTAAAATACGTTTCTTCCTCGATTCACGAAGGATCTGTTCTTTAATCTGATAGTCGTAAAAGCGAATGATAATGGAGTGAGGTTTGGCAGGGTCCCAATTGGGGGGGGGGGGGGTAACTCGGTGAACGTGCTCAAATTTTGGTAGTTCCGATAATATATCAGGGAATAAATCTTTCAGCATTTGAGCACAAATATCGATAGGTTGATTACCCTCCAGTTTTTCGGGAAATCGAAGAATTCTGATATTGCACTTTTGGTTCCTGGTCTCCAAGTCTGTAAGTTTCTTCAGTAATGCGTCGTATTTTTTTAAGTTGTTCCATAGAAATTCTCTTGAAACCTTGGATATCCTTCTGCAACACCGGCAGAGATTCTTCGTGTAGCTTAATATGAATTTCGTGGTCATTCACAGTCTGCTGTATACGTCCAAGTTTCCGATTAAGCGTTTTCAGTTCAGATTTAACCAGGTCGAAGGAATTCTGTAACAAATCAAACTTGGATTCCAAGTCATCCAGTTTATCCAATTTTTCGAGTTTCTCTGACATTATTGGAGTATAAAAATATTATGGAATATAAAACTTGTATTATTTGATGTGTAACCAAAACTATGTAGTCAGTTTGCTATGCATGTACCCAAGTTGAAATGTTGGAATGTAGAAGACAATGGTGTGTTAATATATGTTAATTAGAGGTATCTAAGAGATGTAGTCAGCTTTGAAGTCAGCTTTGAAGTTTGCTATTTGCTATGCATGTATCCAATTGAATGTAGAAGACAATGGTGTAGTAATGAGAGGTAGCAAAGAGATGTTTTGCTTTGAACTTGTTTGCTGTGTAACCAAAACTATGTAGTCAGCCTTGATGTAGATTATGTAGTTTGAACTTGCTATTTGCAATGCATGTACCCAATTTAGTAGGAGAATGAAATCTTAAGAATGTAGAAGACAATGGTGTGTTGGTGAGAGATGGCTGGGAGATGTGGATTGGAACATGATTAATTCAATGGGACGTACGTGTGAAACTGGACCAGGATTTTGCTATAAAAAATGCCGTGTCCGAGGATTGGTGGGCAATCAGCGACTAGCTCACTGACTGTGTCAGCTTTGATTTGCAAATTAAAGTTTAACCCTTCTTGAAGAATCTTCTGCGTCTCTTGGTCATTTGTGAGGCACGAAAAACCACGACAGCATTTGTTGAATCATTTCAGTCGAAGTCTCTGAAGTAGTCTCTTTTTTTGACAGCTTTCTACTCATGGTTCTCTCACCGAGATCGGTTTAAACAGCAAAGTAAGCAAATAATTTCGGAGCACGTAGCTAGTGCAACCTACTCCATTACAGCCACCGGAAGTCTGTGAGGCCTCACCTTGAGTATTGTGAACAGTTTTGGGCCCCTCATCTTAGAAAAGATGTGCTAGCATTGGAGGGGGTCCAGTGGAGGTTCACATGGATAATTCCAGGAATAAAAGGGGAATACGAGGAACGTTTGCTGACTCTGGGTCTGTACGCACTGCATTTCAGAATGATGAGGGGGGATCTCATTGAAACCTTTCGAATGTTGATAGGCCTAGTCAGAATAGATGTGTTCCCCATGGTGGGAAAGTCTAGGACAAGAGGGCACAGCCTCAGGATAGAGAGGCGCCCTTTCAAAACAGAGCTGTGGAAAAATTTCTTTCCCCAAGGTGTGGTGAATTTGTGGAATTTGTCGCCACATGCAGCTGTGGAGACCAGATCGTTGGGTATATCTGAGGCAGAAATTGGTAAGTTCTTGATTGGACATGACATCAAAGGTTATGGGGAGAAGGCCGAGAACTGGGGTTGAAGAGGAGTAAAAATAGGATCAGCCATGATTGAATGGTGGAGCAGAATCGATGGGCCAGGTGGACTAATTCTGCTCCTATGTCTTATGGTCTTTTGGAGTTTTGCAGAATGTTAGGCACATTGTGAATCACATAACATGTCCTGTGTCCTGCATAGAGTAAGGGAGATTTTGTTGAGACACACTGAAGGTGAGGTCCTGTTCGAAGGGCACCGATGCCAATGATCCCTTTGAAAGCCTCCCTGTGTCTCTTTCTGGGACTGTCTGTCTCTGCTTTAGCCACTCAGATTGTCCTTTCTTCAAACATTCACACAGTTTCTTTATTTGCATAGTTCTGATCTTATCCTTTGTCTCTTCTTGCAATTCTCTCTGTCTCTGTCTCTGTCAAATTTAGCCTCGGGAATGTCTTATACAACTTCAACATAACATCCAATCTCCTGTACACAATACCTAGATCTGTGAAGGCCAATTGCAACACATCACACAATTGTCTCTGTCTCTACTGAACTCACAAGAAGAACAGGAGAAAGAGTAGACCACCAGATTCCATGCTCTGGTCTAAGATATCTGGGGATACATTCCCTCTGAGAGAAGAAATTTCTCTGCACCTCAGTTTCAAATATTCGGCTCCTTATTTCATAACAATGTCCCCTTGTTCGTTGCTCTCTGGCAGGTGACAATTTCTCAACATCAACCCTCTAGTGCCCCTTTTGTTTCTGATATGTTTGAGTCCAGAAATCCTGGATTCTTCTGAACTCTAAGGAATGTAAACACAGACAGTCTGGCCTCGGTCACTGTCTGACAGTCACTTCAGTTACAGAAACAGGCCCTTCGGCCCATCCAGTATTTAAACTGCCCAAACCCATTGACTTCCACCCAGACCATAGCCATTCATACCCCACCCATTCATGTACCTACACTCCAAATTTAGCCTCACAAATGTCTTATCCAACTTCAAAATAACATCCAATCTCCTGTACACAATACCTAGATCTGTGAAGGCCAATTGCACCACATCACACTTAAATCCCATATGCCATTTTTCTGCCCATTGAGATCTAGAAAAGTACAGTCCAGAGACAGGCCTTTCAGCCCATTTAGTCTGTGCCGTCATTTAAGCTGCTAAGTCCCACTGACTTGCACCCAGAGCATTGTCCTCCATACTCTTCCCATCCATCTAACCATCCAAACTTCTCTTAAACATTGAAATCGATCTTGCAGACATCAATTATTCTGGCAGCTCATTCCACACTCTCACAAATCTCTGAGTGAAGAAGTTTACCTCATGTTCTCCTTCAACATTTCACCTTTCACCCTTAACCTATGATCTCTAGTTGGCGTTCTTCCCAACCTCAGTGGAAAAAGCCTGCCTGCTTTTACCCTATCTATACCCCTGATAAATTTGTACACCACCATCAAATCTCCCCTCAATCTTTTATGTTTTAGGGAAAACAGTCCTAGCCTTTGTAATCCTTCCTTATAACACAGTTTCTCCAGACCTGGTAGAATTCTTTTAAACTTTCTCTGTACTCTTTCAAGCTTATTTACATCTTTCCTGTAGGTTAGTGACTGCAAACTGTACTCCAAATGAGGCCTCACAAATGTCTTATACAACTTTAAGATAACTTCCCATCTCCTGTACTCAGTACTTTGGCTTATGAAGACCAATGTGCCAGAAGTTTTGTTCATGATCCTATCTACCTGTGCCTCCATTTTCAATGAATTATGGACCTGTATTCACAGATCCCTTTGTTCTACCACACTCCTCAGTGTCCTATCATTCACTGTGTAAGTCCTACCCTGGTTGGTACTACCAAAGTGCAACACTTCACACTTGCCTACAATAAATTCCATCTGCTATTTTACCGTCTGGTCTAGATTCCACTGCAAGCTCCGATAGTCTTCCTTGCTGTCGGCTCCACCCCCCAATCTTGGTGTCAATTACAAATTTGCTGATCCAGTGAACTATATTACCATCCAGATCAGGGGTGGCCAACCTTTTACATTCCATGCGTCAATTTTTTCACGCACGAGTTCAGATGCGCCATACAACTCTTGTACCCCCATTAATTTCTTGTAAAACTATGTTAATATGGACATATTTAGCATTTTATATGATATATTGATTTAATATAAAAACAAGATAAACATTATTTACCTTAATGAGACTTTTGAGTCTGTTTTGATTTTGCCAAGATTTTAGTGTTTGGAGATAAATTAATTTCTGAGAGCAGCAGAGAATTCTTCAAATTAGAATCAGTCAACCGTGACCTCATTTTGTTTTTAATCAACTTCTTGGCTGAAAATGCTTGTTCATATCTTTACGTCTTTCCAAAATGACAGATATAATTCTGGGCAAATTTTCTTAGCTCTGGAAAATGTTCACAGGGTAATGATCGCCAGAAATTAATCATGTCAGAAGCATTTGGGACTGAGGGAAGCTCATCAAATTTTAAGTTCAATAATGAATTTGGTTTCAAGTCAGTAAGTTCTATACTTGTGTTACTAGGCATCTTCATGATCTTTGTTCAAGTGAAAATGGGTTTATAAATGCAAGTATGCAGTCTACTTCTTTAGCAAAATCACGAAAACAACTTTCAAAAGACTCTTGCAATAACCTGATTTTTTTCAATATATTTTGTAAAATTGCCGTTAACTTCAGCACATTCACTCTGATCTTTTAAGTGTGGAAACTGGCTCAAATCCTCATTTTCTAACTGAGAGGTGAACAGTTTTAACTTCATCTTGAATGCATTGATTTCATTTACTAAGCTAGGAAACAATTTGTTCTTACCATGGAGTTTCAAATTTAGATAATTGAGATGCTTTTAACATCAACTAAAAATGCTAAATCAAATAGTCAATTGTTAAAAGGGCTCTTTCCTCTGGCAGCTCAATTTTTTTTTCTAGATAATTATTAACATTATTTTTCAACTTCCAAAATCTACTCAGAACCTGTCCTCTAGAAAGCCAGCGCACCTCGTAATGAAGGACGAGATCGCCATATTCCACATCTAACATTTCACAATATTCTCTGAACTCCCATCTGTCTAATCCTCTTGCTTTAACTTTATTCACACATTTCACAACCAGTAGCATACCATGCTGCAAATTTAAAGTTTTTCCACACAGTGACTCATGGTGTATAATGTAGTGGTATCTTAGTAGAGGACAACCTAAAAAGTTTTCAAGCAGTAGTCCCAGCGGCTTTAACTATCATTACCGGCGCTCCATCAGTGCAAACACCAATGAGTTTACTGGAAGCTAGTTATAGATTTTCTAGGCATGATTTTACTTTGTCAAATATGTCAGATCCTCTTGTTTTTCCATGAAGAGACTAAAGACCAACAAGTTTGTCAAAGATGCTAAAATTATCATCAATTCCTCTTATAAAAATGTTTAACTGGGCTACATCACATATGTCAGCAGATTCGTCCAAAGCTGAAGAAAAGAAAGTACAAGCATGGACAAGGTCTTTCAGTTGCTCAGATACATCATGACAGAGCTCTTTGGTGCATCTTGTAACTGCTTTGACAGAGCAATTTCATCTACAAGTATTTTCCTTTTGATACTTTTATCACTAAGACATCTTGCAAATATTTGCAGACGAGGCTTAACAATTTCTTCTCCAACAGAGAAAGACTTCCATTTTTGGCCAATGCAAAAGTAATTTCGTAGGATGCTTCAGTCATTGCCAAACTTTAACAACTTCTTTTAACAAATATATTTGCTCTCCTTTTGACTTCTTCCTTTTTCATAATCACATATTCTTTCCGTAACTCAGACCCAAGCACTAGCTTCAGTTTTACTTTTATTTCTGTCTAATGTTGTGTTTTATAGTGTCTATTAAGATCATGTCTTGTATTATGTGAGAAAGTGTTTTCACGAACAATGCACAACGATATTCCTGACAGACCCGCTATAAATAAGAACACATTTTCCAACTGTTCATTGAATTCATGCTTACTAACACTTTCTGCTTTCTTTTGCTCATTTCTTTTGCACTATGATGGGTAACTGAATGTAAAACGAAGGCTTAATTTTTGAAAAAGTACAAAACTGCAAATGTTCACAAAAGACAAACAAAGCACAACTCCATAGCACATGAGTGTCAATTGTAAACTGACTGGCAAGATCCTGCAATGCATCACTGGTGCAGACGCCTGGCATCTGAGGATCAAACAAGTATCAAATTTGTATTGAACAGTTATGGAACAACTACAGAACAAAAGTCCTTCTTTCCTAGTTTGACTTATTGAACATTTTTTAAAATTGAAAGCAGATCAATGTCAAAGAAGATAGCATTCTCCAAAAGATGTGCACGAAATAATAAAATCACTAAAAATAATTGCTAAGTTTTAGATTTATTCTCAGTAAATCCCATTTCTAGATCTAAGCTACTTGAATTCCTGTTATAGATTTTTTTTCTACAAATTGGTTTTTGGTTAATACTTTTTGCATGAGTGGGGTTACTTTTTTATTATTATCACTGGGGTACAATGCACCACTGGTTGGCCATCCCTGATCTAGGTGATTGATACAGATGACAGACAACAATGGACCCAGCACCAATCCCTGCAGAACTCCACCAGTCATAAGCCTTCAGTCAGAGAAGCAACCATCTGCTACCATCTCTGGCTTCTTCCACAAAGCCAATATCCAATCAAATTTACTGCCTCATCTTGACATATCTGTTAAATCCCTTAGGATTCTCCTGCAGTTTGCCTGCTAGGGAAACCTTGTCCATTCTTTTAGTTCTTATTTCTTTCTTAGGGGTTTTTTTGCAGTTATTATACCCCATAAATACCTCATTTGTTCCTACCTGCCTGACCCTGCTGAGCATTTCCTTTCTCTTCTTCACGAGGGCCTCAATATCTCTTGAAGACCAAGGCTCCCTGAACCTGTCATCATTGCCTTTTATTCTGACAGGCACATACAAGCAATGTGCTCTCAAAATTTCACGTTTGAAGGCTTCCCACTTACCAAGAACACCTTTGCCAGAAAACACCCTGTCCCAACTCACACTTGCCAGATCCTTTCTGATACCATCAAAATTGGCCTTACTCGAATTTAGAATCTGAACCTGTGAACCAGATTTATCTTTTTCCATATTTCTTTTGAAACTAATTGCATTTTGATCAGTAGATGCAAAGTGTTCCCTTATACAATCTTCTGTCAGCTGCCCTGTCTCATTCCCTAAAAAGACATCGAGTATTCCACACACTCTAGTTGGGACTTCTCCATGCCGATTAAAGAAACTTTCCTGTGTACATTTCACAAACTCCATCCCTTTTATAGACTGGGAGTCCAAGTCAATATGTAGAAAGTTGAAATGACCTACCATCACAACCTTATGTTTTTTACAACAGTCTGTGATCTCCCTACAAACTTGTACTTCTAAATCCTGTAGACTGTTGGGTGGTCTTTAATATAGGCCCATTAACGTGGTCAGACCTTTCCTATTCCTCATTTCCACCCATAAAGCCTAAATAGAGGAGTTCTCCAGTCTCTCCTGACTGATCACAGGTAACACCATTCCTCTCCCTTTAATCCCTCCTGCATTGACATGTCTAAAACAATGGAACTCTGGAATATTGAGCTGCCAGTCCTGCCTCTCCTGCAACCAAGTCTCACTAATTTTTACGGTATCATAATTCCTTATTTTAATCTATGACATGAGCTCATTTGCCTTTCCTATAAAATACTTGCTTTGAAATATACCCAGCTGAGAACATTGCTCATACCGTGCTCAACCGTTTAATTCCTGACATCTATCTCCAGAACCTCTCCACTATCTGTCCTGACCCTCTGGTTCTCATCCCCTGAAACTCTAGTTTAAACAGCCCCCACCCGCACCCCCCATGCAGCATTAGTAAACCTTCCTGTGAGGATATTAGACCCCTTCAGTGCAGATGCAAACCATCTGCCCTGACAGACAGAGGTTTAACTGCACCATTGCAAAAGAACAGTTCCCAACAATGATATGTTTCATTTAGTTAGCGTCACACATGGACCAGATGAGCAGCAGCAAAGTTAATGGGGGCAAGGAGCCCTCGCACAGCGATCCGACATCTTTGACACAAATATATTGTCTGGTCAGTGGTTGGCACTCTCACCTCTTTGTCAGATGGCCGTAGGTTCTAATTTCTTTGACCATTTGTTGACAGCTGATCATTGGGACTCCTGATGCAGGAAGGGTTTAGACACCATAGATACAAAGGCACCTATTTCTCCCCGAGTGTGTGTCACCTACCACACCTCATGTTGAAAGTTCCTTATTTCCTGTCTCCAAAAATCACAGCTAAAACATTTTCACTTCATATTTATTGCACTTGGATCGGTACATTGACACAAACAGAGATTTAATACATTGTGCAGTCCCACACAGGGTTGAAATCCATTCAAACATGGCAGAAGAAGGTCTTAGGATGTATGTACAAACTCAGAGATTTGTGGTGAATCATGTTTGTTCCTTAATTTGATTCTTGATCTTAATTTCATTCCTAATTATTTTAAAAGGTCCAGATCTTAAACATGTTTTAATCAGCAAAATAACCCTCTGTGATAATTAATAATATTAAAACTAACAAAACTAGGGTTTCATGGATTGAATCACACAGTGTTACACACAAGATTTAAAACTATCAGTCAGAACAAGTGAGACATTGACCAGGGTGGGTTTGCTGTGAGATTTATTGATGCTTCGGAACAGGTTGGTTGTGAGCGACTCATGACCCACCACACAGGAGAAAGTGGTGCCGCTCTTCCACTCCTCAGGAGAAACCTTCAGCTGACTGGTCATTGTGTTCCAGCCTTTTCTGGGGTCCTTGGTCACCGGCTGGTTCACAAACCCTGTCTTCAGAAGGGTGTCATTGGCCATCCAGGCCACATAGATGTCTGCGGGAGAGAACTTGGTGACCAGGCACATGAAGGTCCCAGTCTGATCGGTGTCTACCTCATCCGATGATGGGGGGAGGAGGTAGACGTGAGGACGAGTCACATCACCTGGAACAGAGAGAATCTCAGTTAGAATGAATCTTCCAGTAATTCCCTCCTTACCCAACACATTCTGGTCTTGTACCAACATGAACAATTTCTAAATCTGAGAGACTTCACTTTATCTGAAACCAAAGGCTTTTCCCTTTCTGCTCATCATTGGGATTTGTGGAGTGGAAATCTTGAACCTGCTGCATTTTACAGCTCCCAGCGAGGTTAGTCCATTCAGTTCAATCAATGGGTGTCGCTGAAAACAGCAACTCAACAGAAAGTGGAACTCCGCCCCTGGACATGCATCACCCTGTGCTGTTTGTTCCATCTCCCCTGGAGCAGGGGTGACAGTCTCAGCTGTGTACGTGTGAGAGGGAGTGAGAACCTGTCGAACTCTCTGCCACAGAAAGCACTTGAAGAATTATCATGTAATATATTCAAGAATGGGTTGTATGCATTTCTTCATGTGAATGGGTCAAAGGATATCTGGAGAAAATAGGAATATTGATTGAGTTTGGATGACTAGCCGAAACCAGACTGAATGGTTCAGATCGAGAGACCCAATGACCTGCTCCTGTTCTCATTTTCTATAGTCTATCACAGTGCTGGATGGTGATAAATCTGTCCAATTGCTGAGATTAGACTCACACTGAATTCTGTCCACACGTACCTGTGTCCTTCCTGATGGATTTCTTCACCGGTGTTGGTAAACTCTCGTCCTCTATCACACACGAGAACTCAGCCCCACTGTTCCACTCTGCAGCAGAGACTGTCAGTCTGCTGGTGATCATGTCTTCACCTCCATTGCTGTCTGGACCTACAGTCCTCACCCCATCTTCCCTCTTCCTTCCGTCCACCTGCCAGGTTACACTGAACCCCTGTAAGTCACTGTGAACCACATCACATAGAATGGTCGCTGTCCTCTTCGTCCAGATCTCTTCGAAGGAAGGTTTGCTTAAAGTGACTGAAGTATCTGAACATTTATCTGGGAGAAACGTCACAATTATTATTTCCCCATTCCCCAATGGATGAATTTCTCACTGACAAGACCAGCATTTCTGTTCGTCTCTGGTCAATGATTTGCCAGTCCCATCAAGAGGAGATGAGACCAATCTACATTGGTGAAAAAAGGAATCTTCCCTAGGGTAGACACCCTGAGGGAATGTAAATGAGCAAGATTGGCCCTTGCATTGTTTTTGCAGTTTCATGGTCACTTAAACTGTTGCCAGCCACTTATTAAAACAAATACAGAAAATAACCAGTATTTCAGAGTGTGTTGGTGGAACAGGAAACAGAGCAAAGTATCACATGAAAATCTTGCAGAAAATACACTTCATATTACAGAATTTATGAGAAACATTTAGTTTTTGTGACTAATATTAAATGCACTCTTTTTCTCTGTT